>NC_138954.1:31326395-32526395 GCF_965226115.1 Aulonocara stuartgranti | reverse complement strand
GACTGAAGAAACAATAAATACAAATTTGCATTGTGCAAAGATTACTGCATTACTAACTTTCGTTATGTGTATTGTTACTTTTATTATAAAAGCATTTGTATAATCATTTAATGCATTTCTTTTTTCAAGGTGGATGCAGACTTCCTTGTATTTGTGCTGTCACCTGACTTCGGTGAGAAAGGCCCAATCAGAAGACAGCGAGAGATGCGTGTCATCAGTTTACTTGAAAATTTCTATCAGATGTTGAAAGATGATGGTAACAGCACATAAATTGTGAAATTCTTTTGTGTGGTATCTCTTCTTAAATCTCTTTTTCTTCTGACTTTAAAAAACAAAAGGCAGAAAAGCAACAATAAAAGTTAAAACCTCAACATGTTTTCTAACTTTTTGGGACATAATTTTAGAGACAACCTTAAATATTATTTATTACTTACCACTTTGTTCTTTCTTGCTTATGTCTGAAATGTAGGTGAGAATAATGTACACTTGGCACTGTCTTTATGGATTCTTAGTTCAATTGGCTTACCAAAAGATGTCCCTGGTGCAAGATCCAGGCACAACCCTGCCATATGCGCCCAATGCAGTTCACAGAAACAGTGCCAGAGCCTTAAAACTATTAAACAGTCTTGAGAAAACAAGTTCTCTGGGAAAGGCTTCATTATTAATCACAGTTTGACGCACTTGTTTGGTGGAGTGGGGCTCGGGCTGCTGCTCTCTTCCTCTGTAGCCTTTCTCTTCATATCTGTGCAAACCTCTTTAGAAACTGGCAGAGTACCGACATGATACCTCTGCCTTCTAAGCTGTATTCTCTGACTCTCCAGCGGTTTGTCATCTCACTGTCTTCTGTTTGATAAACGGCAGAGATGACTCTGGTGATGGTGAGGCTGTTGACATCCAGGGTGTGGGCACAGTTCCTCTGGTCTGTCTTCAGCACAGAAATACCCCCTTCTCTAGAAGTACTAGAGAGTACATGCTCCTCCAAATGCGGCCGACAAATGCGTCCTCCTTTTCCCCAGATTTGAAGGATGTGTCGGGTGTATCCTTCGTGGCCAGCCTATCCCAGAATTCATAGTACAGCCCAGCCAATTCCAGTTTCCAACAATGGCGGCAGCTACTTAGTTCTAATATTACTCTTATTACTCTTTTTGGGTCACAAAATAAACTTTTAAGATATTTTCAGGCGAGAATATAGCTGTGTAAACTTAAAATACCCAGGGCTGGACTGGGACAAAAAAAAATCGGCCCGGGCATTTTGACTAGAGATCGGCCCACCAGGTGTTAAAGCCATAAAGCCTTTGAATGAAATCAAACTGTTGTGACAGTGATATACGCTGTCTTGTTGCTATATGTATGATTTCAATACATTTTATGTCAGATAAAAACTTTGGTTGTAAGATTCAGATAATTATTTAATAAAAGCGAGACATTTTAAATGAGAAGAAGAAAGAAAAGTATTTCTTTGTGCCCCCCTGTGCCCTACCTGGCCCCCTGGCAAAACTTTGCTAGACCCGCCCCTGCACAATTACCAGTTGTCAGCTACGAAGGATCCCGGTATTTTTTGTCTCTCAGAAACAGTTCATAACTTCCCTTCAACTCATTCGTGTCACCTAAAAGGTAAACCTGTTTGTTATTCCCCAGGAGGAGTGTGGAGACGAGAGGGCAGCAAGCACGGGTCCTCAGACACTGAAGAGCGGAGACAAAGAACACTAACACTGGGAAGAGGACATGTCACGGGAGTCGGTAACACACTGGGGATCTATTGTTATTTTCCTGCACTGTAAATAAACGCACTGTTGCATCAAAGAGTCCAGCATTTGGGTCTTCCTTCCCCTCATCCCCACGGTTGGCCAGCGCTAACCGTGACACATAAATTGCGATCTGTTATGCTTTTACAATAGCCTATGAAGTTTAGTATTTAAACTAAATAAGCTACTGCATTTATGAAATTTTTATTAAAAATTCTCTCCGTAAATGTTGTAAAGTCAAAAGTCAAATAAAACTGGCAAATTAAACTTTCTACACCGAACCAGCTTCTTTTATCCAGTATAGCCTCATAAAATCAGACAGCTGTGACATTATCCAAAAACACCAAGATGTACCAGAATAACAGGAAGAGTATAGAGAAGGATAGAAACACCTCATAACCCAAAGCACACCACATTATCTGTCAAACATGATGGAAGTAATGTTATGGCGTAGGACTACCTGCAGTGGAATCAGGTCACTGGTCCCCTCAGATGATGTGACTGCTGACAGAAGCAGCAGGATAAATTCAGAAGTGTGCAGTGCAGTACTATAATCTCTGCTCACATTCAGAGATTTGGCAGTTGGTTGGACTGCATTTAACTCCATAAGGACTCAAAATGTACTGCAAAAATGACTCAAGATATCCCAAGGCAAAGAAATGGGATATTCTTAGATGTTCAAACCAATCACATGATCCGACGTCAACACAAAATAATTTGTTCAATTTACTTAATACAGTTATGTCAACAATTTCCAGTAAGCTGAGTTTTGTTCTACATAATTCTAAATGATTATTAAGATGCCAATAAGTGACTTATATGTAACTAACATAAGCAAATTAGGTCATTCCAACCTTATCTGGTGCGCTTTGATTAAGTAATAGGTCTGTGTTCACTTACACTCCAAAAAAATGAAATTGGTTGGTTGTTACATGTACAAGATTCAAACTTGGAATTTGAACAAGAATAATTTCATGTTTCTATGGTGAATGCAATTAAATCATGTAGGATCTGCATGAAATTCAGCAACTTAATTTGTTCTTGTTCAGATAACATGATGCAATCTAGTAAGAATGGTTAGTTGACTGGAATCACGGAATTCACACGATCGCACAATATTTCAAACCACAGGAAAATCACTGAGGTTGGTTCCTATTTTTGATAGGTCTGGATTAACAGCTTGGTGGTACTCTGGTTTCCTCCCACAGTTAAAAGTCCTGTAGTTACTAGGGTTATGTTAAGTGGTGATTCTAAAATACCTGTGAGTACAAATGGTTGTTTGTCTCTATATGTTAGTCCTGTGATAGACTGGCGACCTGCAAAGGGTGTAACCTGCCTCTTACCCTATCACATCTGGGATAGACCACTGTGCCTGTGCCCCTCAACAATAACATTGAACTAATAATCATATTTTTGCTAAATAAAAGAATCCGGCTTGCATCGGTCACATGACTACCATTCAGCAATGCTTGCACTTGATGCCAGAGCACGCTGGCTACGAGCAGGCAAAGAGCGCATGCATTTTTTGCGGAGCTGTAGAGTAAACTGAGTATTAGCTTATTATGTAGACGGTGGTAAGTTGTCTTGTAGCAACTGACGAATTGAAACAAATGAGGTGCTGTGTGTGCAACAGCGCAACAAAACATTACCTGTCGTTTTATTAACTGCACAGGTAGTGCTGGTCATTAGCTGCTAGCTAACTGGGTAAGGGTGTCATGGGTCTGTAGCTCTGTCCACCATTTTAGGGAACATATTTAATGGTAAATGGCCTGTATTTATATAGCGCTTTTCAAGTCCCTAAGGACCCCAAAGCGCTTTACATATCCAGTCATCCACCCATTCACACACACATTCACACACTGGTGATGGCAAGCTACATTGTAGCCACAGCCACCCTGGGGCGCACTGACAGAGGCGAGGCTGCCGGACACTGGCGCCACCGGGCCCTCTGACCACCACCAGTAGGCAACAGGTGAAGTGTCTTGCCCAAGGACACAACGACCGAGACTGTCCAAGCTGGGGCTCGAACCGGCAACCTTCCGATTACAAGGCGAACTCCCAACTCTTGAGCCACGATCGATTAGTTTTAAAGTAACTTACAGGGCTTTTCCCTGCCTTTCTGGAGGGGAATGTGGATAAGTGTGGATAATTAAATAATAGTTTAATGCAAATAGCAAATAGTGCCTTGTTCTCAGATGGACAGCAAGTGGATAGTGATAGCTCAGATGAGGAGATGGAAGAAGGAAGAGAGGCAAAGAGTGAGTCACAGGCAGAGGCTAGTTTATTTCCACCAGTTTTTTGTTTTAATCTCTTGCTACTTGTTTAATCAGCTACCATCTGTCCTATGGACTTTTTACAGTCTACAGTTTCAGATCAACACAGCCCTGCCCTCCAGTACTATCAGTAGCAGGAGCAGCACCAACCCCTCAACAGCAACATTGTACCCATCAGGTAAAACATGGGCTACGTTTGCTTTGCATTGTCTCCACCTGATGGCAGTGATATAGTAAGATGCGATTCCATATTAGATTCTTGATGAATGTGGGTTGTTGTTATTCAGCCTGGTTCTATGTGCCCCTTTTTAAACTTTGAGCATTCACCCCTTTAAACATCTCTGCACGGCCCTGCTATGTAGCACTTACCTTTGCTTTAATGATGAACAATTTCTTGTGCTTCACCTCCCCCACAGCAGCATTATGTATCCATCAATATTGAAAATACATGTACCTGTCCCTACTTGTTACTTGGAAATGTAATAGATTTAGAGAAGTCCAGGGGATGCAAAGTCCTGCTAGGAACATTGACAAGAGAAAAGTGTGAAAGCTGATAAGTTCAGTCTGTCTGGGTGAGATCTCAACCATATTGCATGATATTGACCTACTGACCTACGTGTGGACGTAGCCTCAGTTTAAGTTATTGTAAAATATCTTCAATTTGCTTCTTTATTTGCTTAAGTTTTAGAATTTTATTTTTTTTTATCTTCCTGCTCAGCGTCTGCATAGTTCTGGCCATTTTATTCTAGTTTTTTAGTCTAGATTACAGCTCTGTGATTTTATTCTTAGTTTTGTTTGTTCTCTGTGTCAAGTCTGTATTTCTGTTCTGTTTTCTGTTCCCCTTGTTCAATTGCTCACCTGTTTTATTTTGTTGATCTTTTTGTCATCTGTGTTTGTATTTAGTTACATCCATTTTCTTGTTTTCTCAATCAGGTTTAGCTTTCTTCCCAGGTGTCACAAATCCCACAAATCTTCTGTATTTATTCTCTCAGTTTGTCTTAGTTCATTGTAGCATCCTCCCTAATGGTTGTTTGTCTTCCTGCTCTTTATTTCCCTAGTTTTGGATTCCTTCATTGTTTTTTGAAGCTGTTTTTTGAATCTTTCTGCATATAGGTTTAAATCCTGTCTGTCAAATAGTCATTACATGACACCTTTTGGTAACTATTTGTAATTAAGTAAGAGTGCCTTTTGAACTGAAATTATAATCGGCATCATGGAAGGAAGGGTAGAACACCACATATTTGTGATTTTACACATTAAAATTAAAAAATGTTGACTGGAAACCTCTGAAGGCTGATAGATTACTACCAGCACTGTCTGCTTAAAGCTGGAAGGGTTCTATTGAGGAACATTCATGTTATTTGTCTTTGACTGAAGTAGTGATATACCAAGAACAGATATAAAATGCTATTATGAATGGTCAGGTCATCAACAATCATTTTTCCTATAATGTAGGAGTTAAAAAAGGATACAACTCATTTTATTAACTACATCTCTGAAATTAACCCAATATAGTTATGACTATAAAACTACATTTTGTAGTGTTTAATGCTCTTTTCCACTGCTGACTACAAAGATTAAATATTCCATTGTTTTTTTTAATTCAATAGCACTACTGTTAGCTCAATAGACCCTTAACATTTGAGGTTGTTACAGATTCTTCTACATATATTGTATTATATTCTACATAAGGTTATGCAGGAATGTGGTGATGACTTTGAGCTAAAAGGAAACACTTTGGGAACTTACCCTGAGGCCATACCACTTGTTTTCCTTCAAAATGTCAATTTTGAGCTCAGTCTTATTTAACTTGAAATCAGCAGGGTTAGAGTTGGAGAGCATCAATATTGGTGCCCCTTATTGGCTAACTGCCATAATGCCATAGTCCAAAAAGAAATGTTACATGAAAAGACAAATCTTGAGATGTAAAAGTCTAACTTACTTTCAAAGATCAAATGCTTGCACTTTCTTTCTAATCCTTTCAGCTCGAAAGGTTACTGTGACATATTGGGTGACAAATGCCTATATGAGAAACCAAGTAAAGACAACACATACTCTGCTGGAGTGCATTTTAGAGTGTGTTTCTATTAGTGATTGATATACAGTCTGCCCCTCAGTTCTGACCTGAAAGGCAAAGAGAACGAGAACATTTCACAGGATCACACCATTTCAGAGAGGGGGCATATAAATATAAATTGCATCCCTCTAGTAGGTGTTAAAGTACACTGGAATTGGAAAAATTGCAGCAGCTTCACTTTATAACATGCAGCTAAACAAAGAGACAGGGCAGCAAACAACAGAAGAGAGGTAAGATCAGTCTGTCAGTAGCCAAAAGCATCAGAGATGAGACAGTTACACTCTCTGCCAATGTTTTTTACCATCTATTGTGCATTTAATATTTATGACTTCTAGTTAAATGTCAGTTAGAAAGCAAAGTTCTTGTCTTTTTATTATATTAATCTTATTATCATGGTTTCAGCCAATAGCTTTCCCACACAGTCCTGTTCTGCTTCTGTGCTCAGACACCTATAAACCACAGGCAATTATTCTGGTGCAGATCTCCTTTGAGACATGTGCAGAGTGGGGAAAGTAAATTGATATTTGCTGACAATTGGTATTTTCTCATTTGTGGAGTCTTTCAGCAGCAGAGACAGACGAAGGTCTGGTTGAAGCAAAACAAGACGAGATGCCAGGGCACTGCAGGTTAACTAGCTGCCTGCTGAAAGGCTGCTACCTCCCCTCTGTCCATCAAAGTCTAACCTCTCTGGAAACTGAGCTCATCCTGAGGAGCAAATAGCCAAAGCAATCTGGGAGTCCTCAGAGCAAAGTAAACAGTGACAATGTAATACTCACCCCTTGCAAGAAGAGTTTATTAGGAGGGATAGAAAAAATGGATGTGGATTGAAAAAGGTGGCAGTTTGAGAACTTTATTGAGGTTTTGAGACGAATACAAAAAGCATATGTGTATTAATACACATATGCTTTCAATTGTGTAATTTAAGTGATAAATACAAATAATTCATATTCAAATAATTCATTTACCTGTTACTACCACACACCAAATCTGGTCGTTGGTACTTGCTGGCTTGTGTAGCCACTAGGTAACAAAAGCTCAACACTGGGCGTAGCATTCTGGAGCACTTCTGTTGTGTTTTGTACTTGTTTTGGAGTTTGTACGTGTTTTGTCTGTAGGGGCCACCGTAAATATACTTTTATTTATTCACTCCACATAAAATGTAATAAATAAATCATATAATACAAAAACCAACTAGTCACAGTTCAACTTTTAACTATTTAAATTTTCAGCTTTGTGCTTTTAAACAAATTTAAAATTAAACAACACAAAATGCTGCAAACCACAACACAATTAAATATAAATTAAAATATAAAAACAAAAAGAAGATGCATATTCTCTGTCATATAGGCCTGCATGAATAAACTGTCTGAATCCTTTATCATCTGCAACTGAAAATAGATGTGGATACTATACCTTTCTAATGTGACGTTGTTGTCCTTGGCTCTCTTTCTCTCTCTTTCTCTCTCTTTCTCTCCTGCTCTGTTCCTGTGCTACTGAGTGTAACTACCGCCCCTCCCCCCTCTTCCCAGCCCAAAGCACAAGGCTCGCATGCGGAGTAAAGCGGAAAAAAGTGTGAGAGAGAGGGTGAGAGAAAGAAAAAAAAAAACACGGCTCGCGATAAGGAGCCGGCTCGCGTCGTTCACGTCAAAGACCCGGCTCTAAGAGCCATTTCGTTCGCGAACGACACATCACTAGTGCCTAAAATGTTGCATAATGTTGCAGAGAGCTCTTTTACTTTGTGGTAATCTTAGACGAGTAGTTTTATGGACAAAACCCACCAGGTCATTCAGTGTTCCCTTAGTGCTAATGTGTCAGAGATATTGGTGTACTATAACTGAAGTAATGTTGTTAAGTCCTTAAAGTCATATTCTTTTATTGTCATGACTGTATTTGAAGCTATTTTTATTTTTGTATGATACCTGATTTATATGGAATATGGCTGAAGTAAACTAAAGTCTAAAATACTTAGTCAGTCATTTGTTTAATAGTAATTTAACATCCTCCAGCTTCTGTCTCCTGAGGGGCACCAGACAGGGATGCCCACTCTCCCCTTCACTTTTTGCAATTTTTATCGAACCTCTAGCAGCAGCATTTAGACAGGCTACAACAATTAAGGGCATAAAATGTAAGAACATAGAACATAAAATCAGTCTCTATGCGGATGATGTGTTGCTTTTTCTGCAAAACACACAAACCAACCTCTCTGAGGTAATTACTTTAATAAACTGGTTTTCAAGAGTTTCAGATTATTCAATTAACTGGCCAAAATCTACAGTTCTCCCCATTAACTGCTCCTTCCATAATTCTTCCTCTGCCCCACTGCAATCCGGAAATATTAAATATTTAGGTATTAATGTCTCTCCTAAGCTTTCAGACTTAACTAAACTAAACCACATCCCACTTCTAAAGAAAGTAGAAGGCGATCTGACTAGATGGAAATCTTTACCCATATCACTCATGGGAAGGGTCGCCACTATAAAAATGATGATCTTGCCAAAAATAAATTACTTATTTTTGATGATCCCTAACAAACACACAAGATTGGTTCAGATCTCTGGATTCATATATTTCCAAATTCCTTTGGAAAGATAAACCCCCGCGTATCAGCTTAAAAACGCTACAAAGAACCAAGGATAGAGGAGGATTAGATCTGCCTAATTTTCACCAATACTTCTTAGCCAACAGGCTTCAGTTCATCTCAGAATGGTTAAAACATACCTTCTTAGTTGAGCCCTGGCTAGATGTTGAACAGGCACTATGCAAGGATCTAGAGATTTCAGACCTACCATTTATTAGCTCAAACATCAAAAGACATGAATGCTTTAAAAGTATCAACATCAGCTTTTCTCTAACAGCATGGTGGGAGTTTCTAAAAATAACGGAGTCTTCATTAATCCCATGCAAACGTACACCTATCTGGAATAACCCTGACATATTACAAAACAATAATATGATTAATTTCCCAGAATGGAGTTGTAAAGGAATTAAATACTTAGAACATATATTAGAGGGTACAGAATTTATTCCATTTGACAGACTAGTTGAACAATATGGGATCAACAAGACAAGGTTTTTAGAATATCAACAAATTAAATCCATAGTAAAAAAGAAATTTAACCTCAGTCAAGTTGAATTACAAACACCACTAAGTGCGGCACATTTTCTTACTCTTAAATCCCCCAAATTATTATCTAAAATATACAGAACACTTTCTAAATTAGATGAATCAATATCCCTTCCTACTGCAAAGTGGGAAGCAGATTTATCAGTCAACCTAGACCAAAACTTCTGGTCTCAGATTTGATTAAAAACTTTTAAATTAATTAAAAATCCCAGTCTGCAATTAATACAATACAAAATACTTCATAGAGTGCACTATACAGGTCATCGGATGTTCAAGATGGGCTTTACATCTTCCAACAACTGCTCACACTGTCAAGGCAATACACCAGACAATTACATCCACGCTCTTTGGTTCTGTCCACCAGTGCAAAAGTTTTGGCGCGAGATATGTGAAGACTTATCAAAGTGTCTGAAATGTAACATTCCAACTTCCCCCTTAGTGTGTCTACTGGGCAGCTTAGATAATGTCACTTCAGAAAAGAATATAGCCCATATGATCTTCACTGCCCTATGCATAGCCAAGAAAACAGTCCTCATGAACTGGAAAAATAAAAATAATCTTAATTCTAACCAATATAGAAATTATCTATTAGATTACATTAGTCTTGACACAGCCTCTGCCACCACATTAGATCAATTGCTCTGGGCCCCTTTTATCAGCTCCATCACCTAGTGGGGGTGGGGGGTCATAGTTTGGTCCCGCCTTCACTGTTGTGATTGGTGAGGGGGTAGGGACAGGCTTAGGGCGTCGGGGGGTTCCCCGGAGGCATCTTCCTTGGGGGGCTCAACCCGGGGTAGCGGTCACGTCCGGTTGGGGGCTCTGTTGGCTCTCAGGTGACTGTTTCCTCGCGGCTGCGTGCAGCGGGGCTAGGGGAGGGTCTGTGCTGACGGACGTGGGTTACTGACCTGGCAACCTGGCTGCCCCTGGGTGGGTCCGGGATGGGCGTGAGGTTCTGGGGGCGCTCCGTCTCTGGGCTGGGGCCCGGGCCGGGCCTCGGGGGCTTGGGTCCTGGTTGGTGTGTTGCCGGGGTTGTGGGCGGGTGGGTGCATGGGGGCCCGGCCCTGGAGCAGGGTGCCGCCGGTGCGTCGAGCCGCCTGGGGGGCTCTTCAACTGGTGGGGGGGATGGTCACATCTTGCAGGAGCTTTCTTCTCTTCACGAACTCTCTGCAGGAGGGGGAGATACAGGAGAGGTGGAGGAAGATCTCAGCCTGGGCGTTTACCGTCTTATGTAGTCTGGAAGATGTGTGGATGGTGGGGTGGGTGCAGTTTTCTCTGTGGTGGGGTTGGGTGGACTGTCCAGGGCTCTGTGGAGCCGGAGGGCGCTACTGCACTGGGCCCCGGTCTGATGGGCCTGGGCCCCCCTTCCCTGGCGGGTCGCGAAGGGTGGGAGTGCCTACTGGGGTCAGCGGGGGAGCTGGCCCCAGGGAGGGGTTACCTGCCCCTCCCTTCCTTCCCTCCCCATCTCCAGCTGCCTCCCTCTTCCCGCTCCTCCACAACCACCCACACATGCAGGGCCTTGGAGTGGGGGTATGTCACCAGGGTGCAGAGGAGGCTACCCCCCCCTGTCCCCCCCTGTCCCCTTCTGGCTGCCTCTGCCTCAATTTTATCCCACAACTTAGACATTCACATTATTCACACTCTCATTACACATACATATAGGATCTTGGGGGTGGGCACAATCACGGAGTCCAAATTACCATCAGGGTGTATACCTCACCCCTGACGTCGTTGCCCACCTCTCAATTTTAAATACACTTAGTCATTGAGGGCTAGCAGGAGGGACTATGCGCTTACCTGCTGCTCCTTGGCAGGTAGCTCCATGCCCTCCTGGGTTTTAATTGCACCTTAGAACACATATGCATCAACACTACAATGAGCGGGTGGAGGGAGGTTTGGAGTCTTCTCCCACCCCCATTCTCTGCGGCCTGCTGGAGCGGGAGGGCTAGTAGGAGGAGTTGGCCGTCCGACTGCGGTCTGGGGTGTGGGGCCTCCCTGCTGCTGCGGAGTCGGGGTGGTCTGCCTCTCCCCACCGCAGGGAAAAGGGTAACACCACCTGGGTCTGGGTGCAATTCCCCCCTCCAGGGGCAAGGGTACCTAGACCCGGTTTGTAGAGTACGCTTGGGGAGTGTGATTGTGTGTACAGCGTCTCTTTATGTCTGTCTCCACGTTGGTTGAGTGTGGAGTGAGTGCATATGAGAGCATGAGGGTGGGAATGGATGTTTGTGTCTGTGTGTGCCCGTATGTCTGTGTCTATATGTCAGGTTGGGTATCAGACGCCACCTCTCTGGGGACACCTCAGGCCCTCCAAGGTTTGGAGGCCTATCTCCACCCACCACCACTTCCCCTGCCGGTGGCGGACTCCCTCAGGTGTCGGTGTGTTGGTGGTTCTTTGTATCTGGGGGTGGGCGTCCGGGTACACACCGGCTCACTCCTTGGCGGCCGCTTGTCGGGGCCTGGGGCTCGCTCGGGCCCCTTTGGAGGTGGGGTGCCCCCGGCCTCTCGGCCTGGGGCTCGGTCACTCAGGCACAGCTGGGGGCCGGCGGAGCTCACGGGCGCGTCACTGCAACTCCCCCTGACTTCTGCTCCGCGGCTGCTGGGCGAGCCCTCATCTGGGACTCTCCTCAGCTCTTACTGGAACAGTGGCGCGGCTGCCCCTCTGTTGGTCTTCCATGGTCTCTTGTGTTCTGGGGGCCTCTGGATGTCTGGAGTTTTGATCTCCTCCATACCCACTTCACACCCTGGAGGACGGGGCTGTGGCCCCCCCACACTCCCTAGCAGATCATTACATGGAGAAACCTTTGGAATGCAAGCATGCTGATCCACACAGGTATGCACACATGGGTATTCACAGACGCGGACTAAAGCTTTCTTGGCTGCTGCCTCAAAGCACACTGTGCGCTGTCTATCTTGCGTGCTGCACAATATCGTTTATTATTTAGTAAATATTGATATCTATGACTAGCTAGTTTATTGTGATGGTGCTTTGTTTTCTCTATTATTATGTTGCTCTTTGTTGTTTGCTGTCTCCTCTGTTTGTTTTTTTTGTTTGTTTTTTTTTTCTCCATACAGGTGACCCAGGAGTTCTTTTTTTTTCTCTCTCTCTTCCCCCCCCTTCTCACCGTCTCTTCTCCCCTTTGGTTTTCTTTCTTTCTCTCCCCCTCTTTCTCTCATTCATTCCCCCTGTCCTATTTATTTAAAAAAAAAAAAAAAAAAAAAAGACAAAGGATGAACTGAAGCTCTGCCATCACGTAATGTCGCATACTGCTGTTTCTGATGTCATTTAAAAAATAATAATAATAAAATAGTAATTTAACATTATATAATTCACATATAAAACTATGAATTGTAATTTTAAACGGTTTAAAAGCATGTAGAATAGCATTTGTAGGCAAGTATATTTCTCCTTTTATCAAGAAGCAAAAACAAAAAGGAAAAAATAAGAAACAGGGCATCCGTCCCCACCAATGCCAAAACCAAATCTACACCCTTGTGATGAACGCTACACATTTGTATGCCAATTTACACCATTCTTTAAGCCACAACAGGACTGTAGACCAATATGTTGTTGAGCATTTGTCATTCTGTTCCAAATCACAGCTAAATCACAATGTCAAATTAATATATAATGCCACTATAAAAAAAAGATTCATCAGATTCTCCTGTGAGATCCTCTTACATAGATACTGCATAGCTTTGTATTATAAGTTTAATGTACTATATTCACAGACATCTCAGAGAGCACACCACATATACTTTTTCATTTTTCTGTTGTAACAGTAGGACGTCAGAGTGGCTCCGTTTGGATGTCCTGTTAACAACCTGTATCCTGTAGCACTTTTTTAGGAAGTGCAGAGCATTTGTGTGAAACCAGGAAAGAGAGTGATGGACAGGTAGCTTGGTAGAGGCTGCCTGCTGAGCAACACTTTGTTCTTTGTGACTGGCTGGACCCTTGCTGTGCACACCAACATACCAAAGCCATATGTTCAGAAAAGCACACTATAGCTGGTTAGTTTAACCCTGTCATTTGATGACCAAAATGCACTGTTTCTGCTCCGTGCTGATTTATGACCCAGTTAGACATGTAAGTGTTTTTGCAGACTAGTCTATTATGCCATTTTCATTTCAGTGATGTTTCTTAATATTATTAAAATTTTTCAAAGAGACTGGAGCAGCTCAATAATCCATAAAATTGTGATCAAAAGGAGTTGGTAGACGTCCACTCTTTCTATATAGACTTTTCCCAAATTTAGTCGGGACTTACTTTTCAGTCCCCCCCAAAAATGTATTATCCTGTTTGATGATTAAATCAGACGGGCTGATACTTATATAATGCTTTTCTATTATAACTGAGAACTCAAAGTGCTTTCAAAACTGTCTATTAATGTTACAGACATGTTTGCTGCCTAGTTCCAACATTGATCCTATCATTTAATTAATAGTCACAGCCACTAGATGCTACCTTGATAACACAACAGATGGGTAATTGGGTTATCAGGTAACTGCTAATGGTTGATGGGTGCTAATATTTTAGTAACTATCTAATACAATATTATTTTTTAGCATCAATTAAGACCTGCCTTTTGTTTGACAACCTTACAGGCATTTTGTAATTTTATGAAATTACAAAATGCCTGCTGGCCCTTGAAATAGTATTTCATGGGCACAAATAAGTATTTGGTGGGCACGTTATACCCATTTCGTGCCCACGAAGTAGTATTTTGTGGCCACAATTTATTTCTTTTTTGGACCATGTCATCAGAGGGGCTCCGTAAATTTCCCTTCTCGCCCCTGCTGGCAGTCTTTATGCTTCAAGCTCTGGTCCTCTACCAGAGGCATGGGAGGTTGAGGATCCTGCGCAGTATCTTAGCTGGTCCTAGGACTGCGCTCTTCTGGACAGAGATCTCCGATGTTGTTCCTGGGATCTGCTGGAGCCACTTGCCTAGCTTGGGAGTCACCGCACCTAGTCCTCCGACTACCACTGGGACCATTGTTACCTTCACCCTCCACATCCTCTCAAGCTCTTCTCTGAGCCCTCAGTACTTCTCCAGCTTCTCGTGTTCCTTCTACCTGATATTGCTGACATTCGGTATTGCTACGTCTATCAGTACAGCCATCTCCCTGAGCTTGTCCAACACTACTATGTCCTGTTGGTTAGCCACTACCATTTTGTCCGTCTCTATCTGAAGTCCCACAGGATCTTAGCACGGTCATTCTCAACCACTCTAGGGTGTGTCTCCAAATTTGACCTCAAGACTTTCAGGCCATACTCGGCACAGTTCCAGTACTTCACAGTATACTATGCCGGCCACTTGGTTATGGCGTTCCATGTATGCCCTGCCTGCTAGCATCTTGCACCCTGCTGTTATGTGCTGGATTGTCTCAGGAGCATTTTTACACAGCCTGCACGTGGGGTTTGTTGTCTCATCATGGACAGTAGTTCTGACACTCACTAGTCCTGGCCTCCTTCCTTCTGCTTCGCATACAGTCTGAACGGGATGAAACCCCTTCATCCATGGTCAGGAGCTTCCTGGTCTTAATGTCAGTGGCTTCTATCTCCTCCTTTGGCCAGCTTATTATCCCAGCAGGGTATCTTGTTCTTACTGTTCAGCTGACTCCTCAGGACTTCCCTGACACTCTTCAGGTACTTCGTGGTTGCAGCTTTTCTAGTGGCCTCCTCGTGGTTTCCATTTGCCTGTGGGATTTGCAGGTACTTGTAGCTGTCCTCGATGTCTGCAGTATTGCCTTCTGGTAATTCAATCCCCTTGGTTCTGACTACCTTCCCTCTCTTTGTTACCATCAGAGGTGAGTAGTAGTGAGTTACATTTACTCCGTTTACATTTACTTGAGTAAGTTTTTGAAAAAACAATGTACTTTTACTCTGCTTCATTTGGCAATATTCGACTCGTTACTTAAAAAAAAAAGATTCATTTCACACATTAGATAAAACTACTAATAATGGATCATGCCACCAGTGGAGTTTCCTGTAACTCTTTTACCAATCATATGTGGCCATGCAGTCGCATGACCAGTTTGAAACTGTGGCGGTCAGAGCAGCCCAAGCGTTTTAAGGTAGCGGACACACGGAAAGAAGAAACACATGAAAACATGGCAGAGTCAGCTATATATATATATATATATATATATATATATATATATATATATATATATATATATATATATATATATATATATAATAAATAAGAGAGGCAAAATGAATACACTGCCCCACCTGTGATCCAGCTGTGACCCCCCCCCCACAAAACAAAAAAAACAAAAACAAGACAAGAAATGTGCATTATATACACATGTTTGACAGCATGTAGCACTGACTTGTTAGGTAGCTATACACACTCTATTTCATTTAGTAATGATTTATTTCTTCTTACCAACTGACTTCACTACCTTCAAGACAAAAATAGGTTTGAATTTTCAAAGAAACTCTTGATCTAAAAAAAGTGAAACAAGGCTCTACCTTATCCCCATTTCTTGTTTTCTTAATGCCCTGCTGGCTTCTGGAATTATGGGAAAGCAGGTACTCGGCAGCATGCCAGCTACCCCTTAAAGTTTCCCAAAAGACACTTCTCAGGCTAGATCATCAGGCAGCGTGTGCACTGGCTTATCGATCCTTCCCAGGCTTTGAGAAGAAAAAAGAAGAGGAGAGGAAGTGGAAGATTCAAGCTGTGCTGCCATTGCAGCAGGATGAGCAGCTGTGAAAGAAGAGAGACAAACCAAAAGCAAAAGACATAACAGCAGGAAAAGAGAAAAGAGACAAATATAGATTGTCGTGCCCTTTGGCCAGTTTGACTGTACAATGATACAAGCTCTGAACACACTCAGGCTGTGGTTAAGATCCTTCTGTAAGAGCACTGGGTTATAGTTTAATTGAATATGTTTCTTGCAGTATACAGTACAGACATTAAGCTAAGGCTAAGGGGCAGGGATAGCTCAGTAGGTAGAGTGGTTGCCCCATGATCGGAAGGTCGGGGGTTCGATTCCCCTTAACAGCTACCCTGAGGTACCCCTGAGCAAGGTACCGTCCCTACACACTGCTCCCCACTGCTTCACTGAGTGAATGGGTTAAATGCAGAGAGCAATTTCCCCACGGGGCTCAATAAAGTACAATAATGTACACACTTTCTTTCTAATTTAATATCTTAAATGTCTTCTATTAAGATAATTAACCCTCTTGTCATAATTAATTAAACTTTCAATTCAACTGCAGGCATAAATAAAACATTAATACTTTGAAAGGATAGCCAAGACTGCCAAAGTCTGCAACAGGTAGATACCACAAAAAAACCACCTCAACATATAACAGTGACTTTGGGTCAGGTCTCAGGTCTGCATCCCAGTAGAGGTTCTTTTGATATAAGATGGAAGTGGGATCTTCAAAGTGTCCTTTTTTCCACAGAAAAATCTACAAGCACTGCATAAGTCAGCATGTTTCAAGGCCCTATTGAAAACTTTTCCAGTTATTGATGAAGTTTAGGACTTTCTTGGAACTGAGACTTACCACTGATGCCAAACTAGTATGTTCAATTGAACATAAGATCACACAAGCTGTTCACAAACGGTGGTTTCACAGCAAATTAAATTAAAAGAAGTAGAGTTACATACTGATATGATATATGTATTTGATTACACTGATTTCTAAAAGTATACTTGGTTTAAGATGCTGCCGCTGTCTGTAAGAATTTCAAGACATTGGTAGCTAAATAGTTTATAACACTTTTCTACTTTAACAGAACACTCAGAACACTTTGTGCAACTTGCCTCATTTACCTCTGTTCATACAAACACTCTTTCTCTATCTGACATTCATACACCTTCATATTCCGAAGGAGTCATCGGAACACAACTTGGAGTTAGTATCTTTCCCAAGAATATTTGGTGTGCAGGTGGAGCATTGGGGTCAAACCAGTAACCTTCTCAAAAGTAGATGACCTGAGCTACAGCCAGGGGTGTACTGGGACAGGAAATCAGCATATATAAAGACATTATGTACAGTACACATAGTAAAGTTGTTGGTTGCGACATGTTAGTTTTACTGCACTTCTGCATGTGACAGTTTACTTTTAGCAATGGCTGATGGCTGATCTGTTCTGCTGTTGTATTTCTGTACTAACAGAGTACAACAACCAGAGTCTGAGTGTGTTCAGAGCTTGTATAAATGTACAGTGTAGAGTCCCAACAATGTATAGTTGTCCGTTTTCTCTTTTCCTGCCTCTTTGTCATTTACATTTGCCCCCATTGTATAGTCAATTAGGATTAGTTGAATCTTATTTATATAACACTTTATATTGTAAGGTCAAAAACCTACAATAATAGTGAGTAAAGCCCAACAATCATAATGATTGCTGGGCTTTACAAGTATTATTATATCTTGCTGGATGGTTTTTCTTATTTAACAAGTAATACACTAAATGCACTAAAAATACACTAAAAAGTAATTCAGAGGCTTAGTAAATATCACTATAAATATAAGTTAGATGAGCCTGATAAAATCTATGAATATCCTTTTAGTAATTATTTGAGTTTGATAAATTGAAATAAATGGCTAAAATGTTAACGTTTGTGTTAAATTAAGGTATTTATTTACATTTATCTTAGACAATAAATTCCGTATGTGGTTCACAGAATACCTTCTTTGCATCCACTTAATATTTTTGTTTAAAATTGAATCAAAATATTTGAGAAATAGGTATCTATACTCATCAGTATTTTGTACTACAATCATTAATTATTCAAATCAATATTATTTATTGTCAGCAACTACAACTGAAAAGTGCAAGTAAAACGTAGAGTAATTGAGTACCATGAGCCTTTTTCATTGTTTTTGTTCATTTAGTTTTAAATGTTTTAAATACTCTGAGCTTTTGTGTTTGCTCTCCTGGTTTGCCATTTATCCCTCAAGTATGTAAGGCTTTGAGCTAAAAGGGGAAAGGCTCTTGTCGTTTTAGTGCTTGTTTATTTCGAGTTATTGCCATGTTTATGAAAATTTAATTTTCATTTGGAAAAATGTTAACATGTGGTCATTTTTCATACATGTATTATGAAACACACAAGACTTAGACTTAGACTACCAGTGAAATACAATAACATTCATATTTGAATGTTAGGGGGTGATTGTGGCTCAAGAGTTGGCAGTTCGTCTTGTAATCGGAAGATTGCCAGTTCGAGCCCTGGCACCGACAGTCTCGGTCACCTACTGGTGGTGGTCAGAGGGCCTGGTGGCGCCAGTGTCCGGCAGCCTCGCCTCTGTCAGTGTGCCCCAGGGCAGCTGTGGCTGCAATGTAGCATGCCATCACCAGTGCATGAACGGGTGGATGACTGAATGTAGTTTAAAGCGCTGTACAAATACAGGCCATTTACCATATTTAATATTAAGTACAATTTTGATTATGTTCAGTTTATAAAATTAAGTAAATGGAACAAAATTTTTGATTAACTGACATCTATATTTTAGTTACATTGACCAAGCATGTCAGTGTTATTTACTCAATTTTTTCATGATTGTGTAACAACTATAATTGTTCATTTCAACTTAATATGTTTAAGCTTAAGTTATTCAATTGATCAAGTATATTGAACAGATTTGACTGGTTTCCAATGTACTCAATATTTTTAAGTGTAAAAGTGTTGCCTCAAAAATTTTAAGTAAATGTCAGTTTTAGTTTTTAGAGTGTACCACACAAAATCGGTTCGAGGTCAGTTAGCACACCAGAATTCATAAATAAGGCGCACCAGATTATAGATATAGATAAAACATATTTCTTTAATGATTGCAATTGATCTCATCCAGAAAATAATTAACTACGAAAGCATGATTCTTTTTTGTCATTAGGGCATAGCACCACCTGTGTTCCCTGGTTTTTACACGTTCCATACATAAAATAAAGGTGTATACTGCCTGAAATGGCAGCGGCCCCACAAACCATTTGTGCACAGTTACATTGGGCCCAGTGTCATGAAGCCACGAAGCTGGTCCACCCACTGGTCCCACACAGTGCAGATTGACTCTGCCTTCTAACAGGTCTTGATTCCCAATCATCAAATCTGATGATCCTTGAGAATACATGAAGAGATATCGTAGTTTTAAAAATATCTCTCTATGTTTCAGAATGCCACAGACTTTCAATTAGCTCCGCTCTTAATCTGTAGACAACAGCAAGAATGACATTCCCAGGACAACTTGGCCCAAATATCATACAAGGGTTAAGTGCGCAGGCAAATTTACCCTCTACAGCATGGATGTCAAATATATGGCCCGGGGCCAGAATCAGCCCTGCAAACACCCTGCTGGATGACTTTGGAAAATAAGAAGAAGGGCATAAATTTTTGGCCTGTTTTTTTTTTTAGCAGTTTTACAGCTTTTCCTGCTGATAAAGACCTCCCCATACTACACCAAAGTAATTAAGTAATAGATAATAAAAAGAAATTGAATGATAGGAAAATTCCAGTTTTCCTCTGTCCGCTATAGAAATTTCAGTTAAATAAAGATTTTTTTTTTCATATTAACCAACTCTTTCTGTGTTATAAATACAAGAGTCTCAGCAGTTAGCTACCAAAACTTTTTCTGTAACTTTTACTTATTTTTCATATATTCTTATATTGAGAAATCTCAGGATTTAAATGTGTACTTAAAAGGTTTTACACCGCCAGAAAGTGCAGTTTCATTTGTCCGGTCTATTTACAATTAAAGTGGGCCGTGTGTGGCCCTCGATATAATGTGAGTATGGCATCCGTGAACTGCAGCAATTCATTCGAATAAAAATTGTGAGTGAGATAAAGCCAGAGGTGGAAAGAGTACTAAAATATTTTACTCAAGTAAAAGTACTATTACTTTGCTGAAATTTTACATAGTTACTTTTTTGTCAGCAGGAGGACAGCCTCTTCTGAACAGTGCAAAAAAGACAATGGGATAAATCTCAAAGTAGTTGTTTTTTAATTAAAAGAAAAACTTTACTAATTAAAGTGCAGTGGCAGTTAAACTGCAAGTCTATACATCAAAATGGATAATGGTCACCAAACCAACCAACCAAACTGTCAAAACCATATAATTATTTTACGTGAGAATGTGTTCTAAACTGTCAAATAAGAGAACAAGTACTGAATTGAGCTGTACGGCAGCTGCTATAAAAACGTGTTTTAATTTTTTAAACTTGGCCCTGCTCTGCTAACTTTGAGGAGCAATTCAATTCAATTCAATAAAACTTTATTGATCCTGAAGGTTGACCCCGAAGGAAACTCGGTTAAGGCTGCCGACCATCTTACCCTTCTGACCATACATACATTACACAAACATAACATGGGGAAGACAGGTCAGAGAGGTATAACAATGGAAAACGCACAACACGAGGAAAGATAAGGAGAAAAAAATAACTCCTCCAGACTGAGCTCCAACAGGGAGATCAGTTTGAGAACAGAAAAAAACACCTCTGCACATAGCACATGTTATTCTTTTGCCTGCAGTGTGAACATATGTGGGTTAAGTAAGAAAGTAGCCGCTTCTGTCTTCTGTCTAATTTAACTATTTTTTTAAAAATAAATTATTATTTCTAACAAACAGGAAAAATGTAAGTAAACACATTTTCTTCTGGCAATTTACCAATCCAGTAAAAAAAAAATTTAAGTTGCGTGGACAACAACGTGCCTGTCAGGGTTCCTGGGTCGGTGACCCAGTATTTTCAGTTCATGTTCACTGTTTATCTACTGCCTGTTCCACTTCCTGTTTTATTGTGTTAGCCTTGGTCTGTGTGCATTATGTTCAGTCCTCTTCCCATTAGTTCATTATGTTCAGCTGTGTACTCACCGGTCTCTCATTATCATTATCACCAGTCTGTGTATTTAAGCCCTCTGTTTCTACCCATTCACTGTCGTGTCATTGATGATGTCGTTCAGTTCAGTTAAGTCAGCCAGCCAGCCAGCCATTTTCTACCTCTGTTCTGTTCATCCACTCCTTATAATAAACCTTCACCAGTCTTCACCTACCTGCGAGTCTTGCGTTTGGGTTCCTTCCTCCTCGCCTCCACACAACGCCTGACAGAATGACACGACCCGTGCCACGAAGACACGTTTGGAACCCAGCGGACTCGGACCTCTATGAGCGGCAGGAGGTAGCGCTCTCCTTGTGGGCGGAAAAACTCAAGGAGAGACAGCGGCTCTTCGCGGAGCGAGAGCACGTCTTCGAGGGCACTCGCTTGGCTCTGGGCGGGCCTCGGAGATGCCGCGTTCCCCCACCTGCTGCCTCACCTGCACCGGAGCATCTGCCGCGGAGAGTGGACGTTTCACGCCGCGCTTCGGCCGCTCCCTCTCTCGCCACTCCGCTCCACGCTCACACATCACCTGCCTCATTCACCGGACCTTCAACCTCGCCACGGCACAGCGGCTCCGCCTTCCACCTCGGCTCAACAGAGGCTCCCGTGCCAGAGGCTCGGACGTGTACCCCGCCCGCTTCCTCCTCCCGGAGAAATCTGCGCACACGCCGCCATAAAATGGACTATTTCCAGCAATTCCCGGTGGTGAGTTCCAGTGACTGTTTTCCACCCTCATTTGACTCTCCACGTAAACCCAATAATAAACCCATCTCTCATTCATGGGATGTTTCCCTCCTGGAGGATTCTGTGGACTGGGAAGATATTTTCTGCTCTGCTCCCCCAAAGACTGTTCAGTCAAAGACTGTGAATAGTGGTGGCAGAAGGACCAGAATAAATCCAGATAGACCTGTCAGTATCACTCACCCAGTCATCATTTCCACTCCTATCAGTCAGCCGACACCCACACCTGTGCCCGCTCCCAGGACGAGGGCAGCTGTGACCCCGTATACCTCCACACCCACTTCTGTTCCTCGGGTGGGGGTGACTGGTGTCCAGCCACCTCCCGTGCCTGTCCCAGCACCTAGGCTGAGGATCCGGCCTGACCCCCCTAGAGACTCAGCTGAGGCTCTCCAGCCAGTGCCCTCACGCTCTGGAGGCACGGAAGAGCCAATCAGTCCACCACTTCATCCACCTCCTGTCCTGTGTGCCAGGGGCTCCAGTGCCCACTGGTTCTGAGACCGTTTTCGCTGGAGGGCCCGAGGAGCCCGTCCGGCAACCTTCCTCGTCAGCTGGGCTCTCCAGCCAGTGCCCTCACGCTCTGGAGGCACGGAAGAGCCAATCAGTCCACCACTTCATCCACCTCCTGATCCAGCCTTTCACGCCCTCGCACTATCCCTCGTTAGACTAGCTGAACTGTCCCCTGCCCAGGCACCAGCCTTACTAGCCCAAGCCGTAGTTTTATCTCCGTCATTAGCTCAGCCATCGGCCACACCAACCTCAGTTCCGTCGTCAGCCTCGCCTACCTCTGTTCCTCCTTTAGCATCCCCACTCCAGTCAGTTCCCTCACCTGCTGTTCAGCCTTCAATTCAGTCAGTTCCCTCACCTGCTGTTCAGCTTCCAGCCCAATCAGTTCACTCACCTGTAGCTCAGTCTGCTCCCGTCCAGTCACCTGTAGCTCAGTCTGCTCCCGTCCAGTCACCTGTAGCTCAGTCTGCGCCCGTCCAGTCACCTGTAGCTCAGTCTGCGCCTGTCCAGTCGCCCGTGGTCCTCCAGTCAGTAGTCCAGTCGCCCGTCCACCATCCTGTTCAGTACCCAGAGCCTGCTGTGAGCTACCCTGCTGCTCAGCCAGGGGTTTCCGCACCCGCTGGCCCGGCCGCTCCTCAGCCAGGGGTTTCCGCACCCGCTGGCCCTGTCCTGTGTGCCAGGGGCTCCAGTGCCCACTGGTTCTGAGACCGTTTTCGCTGGAGGGCCCGAGGAGCCCGTCCGGCAACCTTCCTCGTCAGCTGGGGGTTCAGGAGAACCGCACCAGCCTCATGCCTCGTCAGCTGGAGGGCCCGAGGAGCCCGTCCGGCAACCTTCCTCGTCAGCTGGGGGTTCAGGAGAACCGCACCAGCCTCATGCCTCGTCAGCTGGAGGGCCCGAGGAACCCGTCCTGCCTCGGCCTCTGCCACGCCTGGTCCGGCCTCAGACTCGGCCTCTGCCACGCCTGGTCCGGCCTCAGACTCGGCCTCTGCCACGCCTGGTCCTACAGCTGCTCCTCAGTCTCCGCCGGCTCCCGTGCCGCCTCCTGCAGCTGCTCCTCGGCCTGAGTGGCCGCCGTTGCCTTCCGCACGGCCGGCCCCCGGACCGCCTTCGCCTGAGTGGCCGCCGTTGCCTTCCACACGGTCGGCCCCCCGAACTGTGTCCACGTCGCCGCCGTTGCCTTCCGCACGGTCGGCCTCCCGAACTGTGTCCACGTCGCCGCCGTTGCCTTCCGCACGGTCGGCCTCCCGAACTGTGTCCACGTCACCGCCGTTGCCGTCCGCACGGTCGGCCCCCTGAACTGTCTTGTCTCGGCCGCGGACCACGCGGCCGCCCACCGGAACAGTCTGAACTCGACCGCCGCAGCCGCCCACCGGACCGGCTCAGTGGTTGCTGCTGCCTTCCACGTGGCCGCCCACCTGGACTGTCTCGTCTCGGCCTCAGGCCATGTGGCCGCCCACCTGAACTGTCTCTGTGTGGACTCCGTCCCTCCGTCCTGGGCCCCCTCCGCCCGCCCTGTTCTGGTTTTTTTTCTTTTGGCCATCGGGTGCCGGCCTTTGACGGGGGGGGGGTACTGTCAGGGTTCCTGGGTCGGTGACCCAGTATTTTCAGTTCATGTTCACTGTTTATCTACTGCCTGTTCCACTTCCTGTTTTATTGTGTTAGCCTTGGTCTGTGTGCATTATGTTCAGTCCTCTTCCCATTAGTTCATTATGTTCAGCTGTGTACTCACCGGTCTCTCATTATCATTATCACCAGTCTGTGTATTTAAGCCCTCTGTTTCTACCCATTCACTGTCGTGTCATTGATGATGTCGTTCAGTTCAGTTAAGTCAGCCAGCCAGCCAGCCATTTTCTACCTCTGTTCTGTTCATCCACTCCTTATAATAAACCTTCACCAGTCTTCACCTACCTGCGAGTCCTGCGTTTGGGTTCCTTCCTCCTCGCCTCCACACAACGCCTGACAGTGCCCAATAACAGCTTATGTCTTAACTTAATGTGATTAACTTGAGCACAGCCTTTTTGCTAAAATAAATGTACAAGTTTCATTTAACTTACCTCTACATGCTTGCGCAGATTTGATGTGGAATTTTTAAAAGCTGCTAACTCGGTCTCTCTGGGCAAACACAGCTTACACTGCATAATAAAGCTGTTGCCTTTCTTGCACTTGAAGCCGAAATGGTCCCTTAAATACGGCCAGGGGTTCACATCGGTTTCTTCGAGTTCAGGGTCAGCAGAATTCGACGGGGTTTCTTTTTTCGCTGGATCCGTACCGCTGATGTCAGACTCCATCTTTATCGTGACCCAACGCCAATTTGTTCTACTACCCATCATTCCCTGCAGTATTTCCGAAGCGCAATGTTGGGGTTTTTTTTTTTTTTTTTTTTGTTCTTTTAATTTACTCAGTAACGGGTGTGATTGAAAATGTAGCAAAGTACAATACTTTTTAAAAAATATACTTAAGTAAAAGTAAAATTACCGAGTTGAAAAATGACTTTAAATAGTACAAATACACAAAAAAACTACTCAATTACAGTAACGCAGTTGAGTAGTTACTTTCCACCTTTGGATAAAGCTGATATTCCCTTTTACAATTTTATTACATTAAAATAGCACAAGGCTTAGCATCAAAGCAGCTGATAGAAAAGTCTTCAGAAAAGTTACTTTTTTACTTCTTGCTTTGAGTACATTTCCACTGGTGCCGAGTAGCTGGGGTTTATCGCTGATATCTAACTTTAGTTCCGTGTTATGGTTCTTCGCTTTTCTGCTCACCCGAGAGGTTTTCTTTGAGCAGGACTATGAGGGCAGGGAGAGTCATTAGACTGGGGCACACCTACACAGAGCATAACCCTCTGAGATCAAAGTCAACCCTAGTTACTAACCCTAAGTTTTGGAGAAAATAAAAATGGTTCTTTTGAAAGAAGATGCAAATACTATCAACCACATTTTATGTAAACATGCATGGCAACAGCACCGCCTACAACTGCAAAGCTCTCCAGCGAGTAGTGCGGTGCTCTGAACGGATAATTGGAGGTGAGCTTCCCTCCCTCCAAGACATCTACAGGAAGCGGTGCCTGAGGAAAGCGGGGAGGATCATCAAGGACTCCAGTCACCCCAGCCATAAACTGTTCAGACTACTTCTATCAGGAAGGAGGTTCTGCAGCATCCGGTCCCGTACCAGCAGACTGAGAGACAGCTTTTTCCATCAGGCCATCAGACTGCTGAACACTTCATAGACACCTCAGCTTCACTACTGGAACTTTAACATTATGCACTCCATACTGTACAGTAATGCCACTGTTTTGCACATGTCTCACTCTGTATATTTTATTTTATTTATTTTATATATTCTATTTATTGTTTACTCTATTTAATTTGTAAAATATGTGTACACACACACACACACACACGTAGAAAAATATTTAGTATACACATCCAGAAATTTTAGTATACACATCCAGAAATGCATATACTATTATATATTGTACATATATTTATTAGTTTCAGATGTAGCCATTCTTGTATTTTGCTTGTTTACATTATTGTATTTTGCACAACTCTGTTGCTTGTGAAGCTCGCACACAAGAATTTCACTCACATGTGCTGTACCAATGTACCTGCACATGTGATGTGACAATAAAAGTGATTTGATTTGATTTGATTTGACATGCTGCAAATCTGCAGTTCTGCAGACTTTACCTGAGGAAATTAACTACTGTTAATTGAATTTTAAATAAAGAACTATCAACAGGAAAGCTAGAAAGTAAACCAGTCCAGAAGGAACAGCTGAACCCTGATATTAAAAGAAAAAGATGAAGGTTATAAGGTTTCATAAGATAGCGGAACAACAACATTTGAGCTTGTGTTGCTAAAAAAAAAAAAGAAGAAGAACATAATGACTAATCACAGATCATTCACCCATATCAATTTCCACCCAGATGCATTTACACTTTTTCAGTATCTGGTTCGAATACCTGTTAAAATGCATCGTGTGGGGGTTTGGATATCAGTCTATATTGAAAGCTTTTTCAAATAAAGGCTGGTAAGGGGCTAAGTGCAAAGGGATTTTTGCCAGTAGATCATTTGATATATAAATTCAATTCAGTTCAATTCAATTTTATTTATACAGTGACAAAGCACAACAGCACAACAGGCGCTTTAAATTGTAAGGTAGACCCTACAATCCTACAAAACCCAACAATCATATGACCCCTTTTGAGCAAGCACTTTGGCGACAGTGGTAAGGATAAACTCCTTTTTAACAGGAAGAAACCTCTGGCAGAACCAGGCTCAGGGAGGGGCGGAGCCATCTGCTGTGACCAGTTGGGGTGAGAGAAGGAAGACAGGATAAAGCCATGCTGTGGAAGAGAGCCAGAGATTAATAACAGGTATGGTTCAATGCAGAGAGGTATATTAACACATAGTGAGTGAGAAAGGTGACTGAAGAAGAAATACTCAATGCACCATGGGAATCCCCCAGCAGCCTGCACCTATCCGGTCTTTAAGTGATGACGTGACAAATCCCTCTTCCGTGCTTAAACTACTCTGCGTTTAATGAGGCTGTTGTGTATTTAACATGTTTTAATGGTTTGTATCTTGTTCTATTTAATCTCAACAAGCCCCTAAAAACAGTCAGTGATCACTGTCGGCCTCTCTCAGTTTTTATTACCTCTATTCATTTTAAAGCTCAGTTTGTAAAACCTTATGGTGTAACTACAGCCCAGCCCATACAGCAGTATATTAACAAAATAAGATAAGATAAGACTTTATTGATCCCACAACGGGGAAATTTTTGCGTCACCTCAGCTCAGGTACAGATATCAGAAGGAAATACAAAAATACAATAAGTACAATCAATGAAAAAAAGTCAGATAATACACTATATACAATGGTAGCATCCACAGTATGTGATTATGGATATGGTTGGAAATATGGAAGACATAAACTATATAGCTTGATATAGCTATTGTACCACTACTATTCCTGTTTATAGACATGTACACACACACATGTACACACTAAATATACATATGTATAGATATACATACATATATACCTGCACATGTCCATACACATGGAAGGTCCATTATGCATGAAGTGGTGACCGTGGATGTTCACAGTGTCCAGTGACTTATGACATCGTGATTGAGGAGTTATAGAGTCTAACTGCTGTTGGGATGAATGATCTGCGAAAGCAGTTAATGACTAACCTCGTATTGTGGATGGATTATCTCAGTTGTTCTCCTGACTCAAGTTTGGTCTGTTTACAGCATCCTGCCATGCGATTGCATTTGTTCGTAACTTTCAGGAACCCTCACGTTAACTTTTATCGAGTGGAAAAAAGTTAGTGTTCATCCTCCAGCTTCACTGTTTAATTATGCTAACATAGCTGTGTTGCTAGCAATCGCATAGCACATTATTATATACCAGCTAGCCAAACTTCAAATGTCACTGCTGTTTACTTTACTGTCTTCATTTATGTTGGAAGCGATAGCAGAGCTGTACGTCTTAATTTGTTTCAAAAATCTCTCAGTCAGAACATGGTATATTATATTTAGATGGAAACTAGCGAGCAAACTCCCTGCTAACTTCTAACTCCGTTAAATGTCATAAATTCTGTTTTCGTGGATGCCTGGATGTCAAACTTGATTGTTACACTTGGTAGAGCAGCCACACTGATCATTTTATTACAGATGAAAGAATTTAGACAGTTTTTAACTCTCAGTGATGCCGCAGTGATCGTGTGACTTAGGGACCTGCAGCGGAGTTTGGGCCCAGGTACGGCTAATGATGTCAGACTTAAAGACCAGATTGCAGCATAACTAGGGGAGGAGTCAGGGTCAGCTGATCCAGCCCAAACTATATGCTTTAGCAAAAAGGAACGTTTTAAGTCTAATCTTAAAAGTAGAGAGAGTGTCTGTCTCTCGAATCCAAACTGGAAGCTGGTTCCATAGAAGAGGGGCCTGAAAACTGAAGGCTCTGCCTCCCATTCTACTTTTAAATACTCTAGGATACTCTATTCTAAATACTCTATATGTAGTATGATTAAACTCTATATCAAGTTTGAAGGAAAGAGTCGTAATTGATCCATTGAAAAGTTAGGATATATTTAGAGATACTTGAGCTGAATTCCAAAATTGCCCCTGATATAGCGCTATTATTCTCACTTTGGCTAATCTCTATGAAAAACAAATGGTATAAAATGGCTTCTGAGGCCCTCCGGGTCAACAAAAGGAACAACATTAAAAAGCCTGTAGGCATTGTTTGTCAAGCCATTTTGGAACTCCTTTGCATGTTAAGTATTTTTCTAATACATCATGACCTAGATGATACATTTAAAAGTCTAAAGGGTGTTAGTGTTATGACACCAAAGGGTTTTATTAAATGGGCACACAGCAATTGTGATAGATCACACCAAGCTGTAGCTCCCTTGTCTTACATCAAGACTTTACAAAAGTTTGCTGCAATTATTTGTCCCTGTCAAGAACAGCTGCTCTCATCGCTGCCTGCAGTTGAAAAAGAAGTGAAAAGTGAAAAAGATAATGCAAATAAAAAAGTGGCCTGCTGGATGATGATAGAGGCTTAAAAGTGGTTTGCAGCATTGCTTGTGAAATTAGGGAGGAGTGCTTATAATCTGGCTATTCAACACCTTTGTGTTTTAATAAGCTTAAAGTTGCCTTTATCCCCCTCTTCCCTAACCCTCTTACTGACAGCGCAACACTTCCATCATACAAACTAGGAACAAGAGCAAGATTTTTCTTGCCGCTTGTTATTTTTTCCCCTTGCAGTCCTTTTTCAGTGTACTGGAACAAATTTTCCTGCACGCTGTTGTGGCTGTTAGTTATTTTTACTAGAATTTAATTCTACATTAGAATTTAGACTCATTTCCACTTGGCCTCTTTGACACTGATTAGCTATTGGATGTATCATAACAGACACAATGGTCATACAAATGTGTGGAAGAGAAACGTAATTGTTTTAGATGAGTTGGTTAGCCTTCTACTGCTATACTGCTAGAATCTGGTCTTATGTAAATAGGCCTGTTGGTCTGTTTGATTATTGGTATTTAGTAATTTCACAATTACTAAATATTTTGTGCCTGTGTTATTAACACAGCAATACCAGTACAGATTAAGGTCAGTTCTCTAACACCGAAATTTGTCCACCGCAGAAGAAATAATCAACTCTTCTCTTGCTTCCCTCACAGACTTTGTGAACAGCCACATTCTCTCCAGAGCCCAGGACACCATCAAAGACTGCTCTCACTCAGGTCACCATCTGTTTGAACTGCTTCTGCTAGACATTATCAATCCATAAAATCTAGAACTACCAGACTCTGTAACAGCCCCCCCCCCCCCGAAATGCAGTATTCAAAGACAGCTCCATAATGGTTTTACCTTAAATTTATCTGCCACCTTCATCAGGCACTTGATGATACCTCATACATTTTATGTATATTATATGTTATATCAGATGTGAGTGTGTGTTTATTTATTTTAAAGTACCACATAGGAGTACAACTTCTAATTTCATTTTAATGACAAGCACAATGACCCCACACCGAAGTGACAATACCCACTTCAGGTGAATAAAACCACAACTGCCTAGTGTTCCATCTCTACTCTCACATCATGTGAGAACCTGTAAAACATTACTAACGAGTTTAATAATATGACTAACCAAGTGAAAAGGTTTTTTGCAAGTTAGCACAGAGTGTTAATACTCCAAGAAGCCACGCTTGTCCTTAAACCTGGAACTGAGGAAGGACTGCATCGAAAAAGCTCCTTCTAGCTATCACGGCAAACCTGCAGTAATGAACAACCCTGCAACAGAAGTCTGACTGACTGACTACATCACAGGGTATATACAGCTGATGCCTTTCAATCAAAGATCACTTGCAATGACTTTGGATCATTAGTTTTGCCATGCTATGCACTTGATATTAATTACCAAATCATTATTTTTGCTAGCCTGGCACGATTTCCCAAATTTGTCATACATACCCTAAAAGGACTGATGGAGAGGAGAATTCAGGCTACTTCCTCATGAATGATCTTTGTCTCTGCCTAGGCAGGTGAGAGAACAAAGAGACAGCCACACAGCAAACATGCACAGACACAGACACATTCTTTTATAGTATAGCTAAATGCCACTAATTAGACCTTTGCATGTTTAATTACTTTTATGAGCAATTTCTCTTACACATGCATATGATGGTTTAATTAATGTTGTACTAGAGTGCTGCCATCCTCTGCCAGTAGGAACTTCTCAACATCTAAAATCTAAAATGTACCTGATGAACCCACTGGCTCTGCTCAAATGCTCTGCTCATGACAGGTTTGTTTATATGGATGTTGACAATGATTATTTTGATCCAATTTCTCAAAAATCTAACCACATAGAGGTTGTCAGAAATGAAAGTAAAATAAAAGTAAATAAAATAAAAGCTGTCCCTGCCCCCTAATACAGATGGCAACATGCAGTCTCCTGGAAACCTTCTGGCAATAACACACTGATCTACAGGGTGGGCCATTTATATGGATGCACCGTAATAACATGGGAATGGTTGGTGATATTAAAAGTCCTGTTTTTGGCACATTAGTATATGTGAGGGGGCAAACTCCTCAAGATGGGTGGTGACCATGGTGGCCATTTAGAAGTCGGCCATCTTGGATACAACTTTTGTTTTTTCAATAGGAAGAGGGCCATGTGACACATCAAACCTATTGGTAATGTCACATTATGTCACATTACATACATTGTCATTATACAGAAACAGGCCAGTGAGGATAAGCCAAGTCTAAACCAAGGCCTCTCCCCAACAGTTTTGACCAATTAGATAGGAGCACAATTTTGTATATATAATGCTATGTAATGCTAAGTTAGGGTCACTCTCTTTCTGGAAGTTGGCTACAGCTAAGTGCTGTGCAGACTGCTGTTATCTGATCATAAGAGATCCATGTACATGCATTTTTTTGAATTGCTTGAGATATTAAAAGGGGGTGGCACGGTGGTTAGCACTGTTGCCACACAGCAAGAAGGTCCTGAGTTCAAGTGTTTGAAGTGTGGATTTGCAAATCCACACTTCAGAGATGCAAATTCAGCAGTGGATTGTCACTTCCTATTGTATTATTGGGCAGCGCATATCCACAAAATCTCATTTTGGTTCACATCTATGGACCTTCTATGGTGCAATTTAGAGGCCCAGCCCTGTTTCTCATCCTCAGTGGTTTACTTACTTCCAGTGCAATACATTTTAATTTCATTTATGTCTACAATTTGTGATAAATATAGACACAACAGTGGTCTATCCTTGAGGTGGGTGACTTTTAATATGCTTGAATGACTCATTGGTTAGTTTTACATCAAATAAGCAGAAAACAAAAAAATCCTCCTTATTCATTTATTCAATCGTTTTCGACTCGCCCCACATACTTGTAAAACATTTATTTAATTCTTTAATAAAATTGCACCTGTAATAAATGAGCAATATTTTTGTATTCTCTTCTGAATGCGAGAATTTTTGACTAGGATTCTGCATGGTTACAACTAACCAAATCCTTTAAATAATATCCCAAATGAAATATTACAAGGACACCAGGATTATTTCATCTGCACACAGATTTTCTCCATGTTACAGTAAAGAGATAGTGTCTAGAATAACAACAATGCTGCTGGGGTGAAAAACACTAAAGGATGCTGCAAGAACAGCTAATTTACTACAAAGAAAATGGAAAACAAGATGAACCAACTTGTTTTTTATACAGGCATTGAATGGAAAGGATTTCTTGTTCTCTGAAGTAAAGAAAAGTTTGCCTAGAATTACAAATAATATAACAGAAGTGAGATAAATTATAAGGAGATATCTCCTGGGCATTGTTTTAAGTTCTATTTTTACCTGACTTTACATAGAAGGCATCGAAAAGTTTCACAAGAGGAGGTGTTTTAAAATATCTCAGTTTCTAAGCAACATGCTATAATTATTTCCTCTGCATATCAAAGGTATTTAAAAAGATGGGGAAGAGATAGTGTTCTGTCCTCACTAGATGTGGACCTGACTTAAATTATCCAGTTAGACAGACAATGAACAGAATGAGAAGAGAATGGTTTCAACTCATATTCTTCTTTACTCTGGTATCTTCACTTTACAATGGCATGTTAATTTGAGTTTTCTATACTATCCTTTATCCATTGTCCTCTTTGTCTCTCCTTTCTCTTTTTTTGTAAAACTAAATAAGCACTAAACAGATCATTGTCTTCTCATTCACTGAGCATACATAATATATTAGTTGAGACTGAATTTTAATGACAACCAGCAACAACATGAATCTTAAAGTTGATTAAATTTAACATAACCTTCAGTGAACTAGCATTATTCCTTATAGCAAGTTAGCAAACACATGCTAATATATATTTGCTAGCATATAAATAGATATACAAACGAGTAATAGCCACACAGCTGAAATACAGTCCCGATCAAAAGTTTAAGACCACTTGAAACATGGCAAAAAAAAAAACTCCAAAAAAAACTGTTGAACTCCATAAGCAGGGTCTCTCTCAGTGCACCATTGCTGCTGAGGCGGGATGCAGTAAGACAGTCATTTGGAATTTTTTTAATGATCCTGAGGGCTATGGAACAAAAAAGTCAAGTGGAAGACCCAAAATAATTTCACAGGCACTGAGCCGGAGGATCCAATTGGCTGTCTGTCAAGACACTGGACAATCCTTGACCCAAATTAAGGCCATTTACTGGTGCAGACCGCAACCATCAGACGGCATCTGAGACTGAAGGGCTTCAAAAATGAAAAAGGTCTGTCCAAACGACTGTTTGGACTTTGCAAGAGAGCATCAAACATGGGACACTGAAAGGTGGTAGAAAGTTTTATTCTCTGATGAGAAAAATTTAACCTTGATGGTCCTGATGGTTTCCAACGTTACTGTCATGACAAGCAGATCCCACCTGAGATGCTTTCTACGCACCACAGTGGAGGGGGCGCCATAATTCTCTGGGGTGCTTTTTCCTTCAGTGGAACAATGGAGCTTCAGGAGGTGTCGGGGCGTCAAACAGCCGCTGGCTATGTCCAGACATTGCAGAGAGCATCCCTCATGGCTGAAGGCATTCGTCTGTGTGGTAACGACTGGGTTTTTCAACAGGACAATGCTACAGTATGTGGCAGCACGAGGTGGGGAAGAATGGAGACTCTTCACAATTTGAATAAAACCCGACAACACCACCCTGGGAATTTCACCCAGAGATTACTAGTTCAAGATGATACTAATCACCAAGAAGGCACTTAGGTTCGTTATACTCAGTACAGAGATGTAGTTCAATAATAAAACAGACTGACAATTTATTAATAATTATTTAAAACAGCATATAAAAGCACAAGCATACATATCAATATACAAATATGGGATGCCACACACAGAAACAATTCAACAAAAGGAAAACTCACCAATGCACAAGTGCAGCACACTGTCACACCCTCACACTAATGAACTAAAAATGCAGGTGTGTAATACTCAAAGGATACCATCACCAAGGCACCCCAGTGCCCGTCATGCACATCTGAATAAAAGAAACAAAGAAAATTGTAATATATTTCAAAAAAACTAAAATGCACACGCTGGGGTTAGCCCAACTGCAGGAACACATTCATGATCCACAGCTAGAAAAAGGGCCTCCTACCAGTGGTGTAACAAAAACCAAATTACAAATCAAAACAACAGAGAGCCAGACATACAAACTAAATAAAACCTTAAATTTGGAGCAGAAGGAGTCACCATATTATTGGAAATTGCCGTCCGCCCGACTACTCTAATTTAATAATTAAGTCAGTCAACATGCACGCCAGCCAACTCCCGTAGCCGGTATGTATGTAGCCGGTCTGTATGTAACTGCTGTCCATGCCGCTGTCCACTGGCTGGCAGCAGCAAAGCAAAAGAACCCTCGCAAATGGAAACAGAGGGGCAAAGGCAAAGCAGCAGCACTTCTGTTAGCGTAGCTTAGAAAAGTCGTAGCGCCCCCACTGTAAAGCTACTGGCCGCCCACTAAGGTACGGAACTCCAAAGTGTTCAAAATTAAATAAATAAATAGGACCTGATGAAATAAATAACTATGTGAATAAATAAGACACAGACATGTACTGTGAGAATGATATTGTGAAATATATTGAAAAAAAAATCTAGAAATTGACACGCTGTGTATGCGCTGACTCCACAGACAAGGTAGGAAAATATATCAGGCTAAGTCAATAGCGGTTGGTCTTCAGGGTTTCTACCGTAATTCACACGGGTCCACATTTCCAATGCACACTATTTGCATCCGGACGCAATCTGTCTCTATACTGTCATTTTTCTTTGGAGCTGCTTTTAAGTATGGTTCTTCCTTCCAAAAGTTTAGGACCACATAAAGTGTTATCGGGCCCTTCATGCCCTATATGGCAAAAAACCTGGGCTCAAATAAGAGAGCTCATATCACTCCTACTTCCTCCCCGTCAAAACCTTCTGGTAAGAAAAGAGTGATGGAAACTGAAAGGAAACGGAAAGCATTATGACGACGCTCAAGATGGCTATCGAAGAGCGAGGAGCTAACATTGAGAAGAGTATTAGCGACCTGAAGGTTAACTTTATCTCAGAAGATCTCAGGGAGCTAAAAGGAAAAGTGTCTCGTACTGAAAGTAAGGGTGGATAAAGCAGAAGAGAACATTCAAACACTGGAAAACAAGGTGTTGGAGTTGTCTCGGAAACAAAGATGGAAGCTGCGACTTCATAGGCTACCTGAAGAAGAAGGAAAAAACGTACGCAGTAAGGGTTATTGAAATTTGCCAAAACATGGATCCTGACCACCGTATCAAGTACTTGATTCAGTCCACAGGATCGGTCAATGATGTGAGTCCTCTTCTGCGCCACTGCACCGTGCCATAATCTTGCAATTTACCATGAGACACTTTCAAGACATCATCTGGAAGGCAGTGAAGCGATCGGACTACCTGAAGACAAGGAAGCTTACACACTCTTCTCAGGGTAAAAAGTTAATTTACTTTTCAAAATTTCATCTTTATCCTTTATTTCTTTCAATGCTCGAGGACTAAGGGACAATACCAAAAGGAAAGCTCTGTTTTTATATGCTAAAAGTTTGAATACTGACTTTTGTCTCTTACAAGAATCCCATTCTGAACCTAAGGATGCTAACTTCTGGAAATCCCAATGGGGCGAAGATTTATGGATGTCTCATGGCACAAACCATTCAGGGGGAACTCTGATTTAAAAGCATAAATTTAATGGAAAAATTATATCTTCAGAAACTGATCCAAAAGGACATTTTATTTTGCTGGTTATTTTTTTTAATGATCAGACCCTCTTACTGGGAAACATTTACGTCTATAATAACAAACAACAGAATATTGACCTAATACTTGTAGTAAATGAAAAAATTGAGTCTTTAATAAGTAAATTTGCTAATCTAAAGATTATATTAGGAGGAGACTGGAATCATTCACTCAATAACATGATAGATAGATGGCCAAGTAAAAGTCAGGAAAGTAGTAATTATATGTTGGATTTTATAAATGAAAGAGACCTAATTGATATCTGGAGATTCAAAAATCCAACAATTAAGGAATTTTCATGGAAAAATAGATCAGGTTCATTACAGTATCGTATTGATTATTGGTTAATTTCTGATCCTTTATCCGAATATGTTTCTACATCAAAAATCAAAAACACCCTTGACAGATCATAAAACAATTTTTTGGAGATATGTTTGTATGCCAGTAATCTGTCTAAAAGAGTGAATTCATATTGGAAATTAAATAATTCTCTTCTACTGAATGATTTTTTGGTAAAGGAAATTAAAACATATAAGGCATGTGTTGAGAATGTTTTTTGTAAAAATTGGGAGTTCATGAAATTTGAATTTAGGTCCCTTTTAATGGAGCTGAAATAGTTAAAAATAGAAAAAAGAAGAGTCAGAAATAATTTCTGAAATTATCGCTTTGCCTAGATCACCTGATAATTTATCTGAAGATAACCAGAACAGACTTCAAATTCTACAATTAAAATTAGATAACATATATATATTTACAAGGCAAAAGGTGCCTTTGTGCGGTCAAGAAGGAAATGGCTTGAAGAGGGAGAACAAAACTTATTTTTTCAAATTAGAAAAACATCACAATACACTTGGCAGCATGACTAAACTTTGTTCAGATGGGGTCATCACACAAGACCCTCAAGTGATTTCCAAGACTTGTGAACTTTTTTATAAAAAAATTTATATAAGTCTAATTTTTCTACAGAAGCCATGGAAAAATTCTATAATTCCTTAGGTAATATTAAAACAATTAGTGACAATAATAAAGCTATGTGTGATGCCTCCATCACAACACTAGATATTGAAGGTGCTATTAATAAAATGAAACTTAATAAGAGTCCAGGGAATGATGGGTTGACTTCTGAATTTTACAAATTATACAAATTATTTTCAAAGGACTTATCACACACAAAGTATATATTGAAAGGATTGCTAATGAAAAGCTCCCTCCTTCCTTGACTCAGGGACTAATTACTTTGATTCCTAAATCTCAAAAAGACACCCTTTTGATAGAAAATTGGAGACCTATTTCACTGCTGAATAATGAATATAAAATAATTGCTATGTGTTTGGCTAAAAAATTAAAATGTGCACTTAATGATATTGTTGATGAAACAGTCTGGTTTTATGACTGGCAGACACATAACTAACAATATAAGACTAGTAATTGATATTTTGGATCATTCAGGTTTAATCACAGATAATAGTTTCATTCTCTTTTTTTTTTTTTGATTTTTATAACGTTTTCGACTCCATTGAACACGTATTCATGTTCAGAACATTTTATATTTTTGGTTTGGGAGATATGTTTAAAAAAATCAATTCAAACTTTTTATGCAGATGCAAATACCTCAATCAAACTCCCATATGGTGGGACTGTGGGATCCGTCAAGGTTGCCCAATTTCTTTTCCTTCTTCCTATGCAGTTACTCTCTATTCATTTTAAAAACAGCAGTGTAATGGGTTTCTCTGTTGCTGGCAGAACATTATCTATTACTCAACTAGCGGATGACACCACACTTTTTTTAAAGGATAAGTATCAAGTTGATGAAGCTCTCAAAGTTGTCAATAATTTCTTAATAACCTCTGGTCTTAAACTCAACATTCCAAAATGTGAACTTCTCCCTGTTAAATTCTGCACAGATACTATTATATCAGGTGTTCCTGTTAAAAGTAAGGTTAAATATCTTGGTATTATCATTTAAAAAGACCAAGATGCTAGATTATCTGAAATTTTCAACCCTCTCATAACTGCAATACAGCAAAGATTTAATGTTTGGCTTCAAAGAGATGTATCCATTACTGGAAGATCCTTGGTAGCCAAAGTTGAAGGCCTCTCCAGACTTATTTATGCAGCTATGGCACTTGATGTTTCAAATGAATTATGAACAAAAATTGATAAAATATTATTAATCTTCATTTGGAAAAAGAGAATACATTATATAAAAAAAAATGTAATGATAAACAAGTTGTGTTCTGGTGGCCTAAATTCTTTAGATTTCACTTCCCTAAATGCGTCTTGTAAAATCAAATGGATCAAACTCTTTAAATAAAAATCCCAATTCATTTTGGAATTTTATTACCAATCATATCTTTAACTCACTTGGAAGAATGCACCTTCTGCTAAGATGTAATTACAATATCTCCAAATTACCGATTAAACTCTCCAACTTTCATAGTCAACTCTTATCATCTTGGTTAATTATATACTCTCACAACTTTTCTCCCCATAAATATCTCATTTGGAACAATCAGGATATTAAATTTAAGAACAAATCATTATATATTCGGAAATGGGTTGATAGAAAAATTTTACTTGTGAGTCAATTACTGAATGATAATGGGGTGGCTGTAGCTCAGGTGGCAGAGCAGGTCAGCCACTAATCAGAAGGTCGGTGGTTCGATCCCAGGCTGCATCCTCGCTGCATGCCAAATATCCTTGGGCAAGATACTAACCCCATGTTTGCCTACTGGTGGTGGTCAGAGGGCCCGGTGGCGCCAGTGTCCGGCAGCCTCGCCTCTGTCAGTGCGCCCCAGGGCAGCTGTGGCTACAATGTAGCTTGCTATCGCCAGTGTGTGAATGTGTGTGTGAATGGGTGGATGACTGAATGTAGTGTAAAGCGCTTTGGGGTCCTATGGACTAGAAAAGCGCTATACAAATGCAGGCCATTTACCATGCCATGATAATGGTCAATTATTTTCTTATAATTTTTGTCTGTTTATGATTTTCCTGTCACTCCAAAAGAATATGCTGTAGTTTTTGATGCAATACCTGATGGGGTGAGAAGGTTATTGGTGTCTGCTCCTAAAGGTAGAAATTGTATTATTCCAGAAAAAAATCCCGCTATATACATCGGTAACATATGTCCTTTATTGAGTAATAAAGCCACAAATCAATTAGACAAATTATTCAAAGAGATATTGTTTCCAAACCTGCAGCTGTATTCTACTGGAACAATATTTACAATGATGTAGACTGGAAAAACACTTGGATTCTATCAAGGAAATTTATTATCACTAATAAGGTAAGAGAAGTTACTCTTAAGTTGATCCATAGATGTTATCCGGTAAAGACATATCTGGTTAAATTTAAGAAAAATATTGATACTCTTCATACTTTTTGCAGCAATGCAGAGAAAACAATATTTCATCTATTTTGGGAATGCACGTATACACGTATGTTTTGGATTGATCCAAATAATTTTATAAACACCAAAATTGATCCATCATGTAAACTGAAGTTTCAACATTTTATTTGGCCTCTCACATACTGATAAAACAAATCCAGGAAAAAAAAATCAATCTTCTGATTATTTTTGCCAAATTTCACATACATTGTACAAGATTTTCTCAACAGCGTCCAAACATATTTGCTTTTAAAGCCCTGTTTTCCAATTATCTAGAGAATCTAAAGAACAGCACTAACTCCAAAGCATGTAAAACACAAGAGCTGTGTCGAATGTATAGTTTCACTTGATTTATATGTCGTTTATTTATACCTTGAGCACCTTTCTTTTTCAATCGGTTATTTTGTTTGTTTGTTTTCTCCTAAAGTATACTTATTTGTTTATGTACTCGTATTTGTACACATGACTTGTAAAAGATACTGCAAGCTGTGAAATTTTTCATACCCTTTCTATAACTACACCACTATGTATATTTGTTGTTCAATTGTTCAAATGTAAAAAAACAAAAAGAAAAAAAGTGTCAATTTAGGTCTAATGGTGCAGTGCGTCTCCTACGCAGACGACGGCAGTATGCAGCTCGAAATAAAGTTAAGGCACCGACAAATGTAAAACACTGGGCGCGAATAACGTTACAGGTGTATCAATGCTTGTGAAGGGCATGGCTGCAGGACACAAGTCCGTTTCTTAGTTACTCAGAGAAGTTGCTAACCGCTTAGATTGTACGTCTTCACCTCAGTCTGAGAGAGTATTGCAGCAGCGTACTGGAGATGAAATGGTCCCTGGTCCAAGTTCTCATCAAAACAGCAAGGTGTTAACGTTAGCAAATGCTAACGCTATCACAGCTAGCTCCACTCCACGAAACGCTGTTCAGGGTAAGTAACGATATGGTAAATGGCCTGTATTTATATAGCGCCTTACTAGTCCCTAAGAACCCCAAAGCGCTTTACATATCCAGTCATCCACCCATTCACACACACATTCACACACTGGTGATGGCAAGCTACATTGTAGCCACAGCCACCCTGGGGCGCACTGACAGAGGCGAGGCTGCCGGACACTGGCGCCACCGGGCCCTCTGACCACCACCAGTAGGTAAGGGGTAAAGTGTCTTGCCCATAGACACAACGACCGAGACTGTTCAAGCCGGGGCTCGAACCGGCAACCTTCCGATTACAAGGCGAACGCCCAACTCTTGAGCCACAATCGCCCCATATGATATGTTATTACTGCTTGGGTAGTCTGTTTGTCTGCCAAAAATTAGTTTTTTAATCAGTTTAGTCACAGATTTTTTTTAATACTGTTTTTATCATAGCAAAGAATTCAATAAATTAGGGTAAGAGAAAATAATTGTCTTCTGGGTTAATGTCTGTTTCACTATTTACAGTTACATTGTTGTAGGTAATAGTTAATCATGACTGTTTTAAAGTGTCTTATCTTCTCTGCTAATATGGAAGACGAGTAATCTATGTGAACAAAAAGAAAGCAATTTTAGTTCAATGTAGTGATTTTGTAAGTGGGTATAATGTTTGCAAATGAAATAGCAATTAATCTAAGCTTTTAGAATTTTTTTTTTAATATTGCTTTTCCCTTTTTAAAGCTGAAGTGTCAAGACTGTTTGCCCCTTACAGAGCGAGGCCTTCCTCAGAACCACTTTCATCTCTGACATCTTCCAAGAAAGCATACCGCTCCATTTACACACATACCTTCTGTTTAAATGATCATATGTCAGACACAGTGCCAGCTAAAGCAGTCAAATTTGACCTAGCAGAAAGTCAGGCTAGGCAGACTCGTAGTACTGCAGCAAGGTCAGAGGTCCCATCCTGTAGCAACAGTGATACCTGGAATCTGTCCTGCGGCGGTAGAGGTACCAGATGCTATCATCTTGGAATCCACCATAACCTCAGCAAGAGCAGAGCAATTGTCAGGTGATATGGTAGTGCAGGAAGATGCATCCCATCAAGTTGAGGAAAAGTCACTTCTAGGGGAAAAACCAGGTAATGACAGGAATTAAGTTAGGAACATACCAGACAAATGGCAAAAAATTACATATATTTTTTTCTTTTGACTAATGTAATCCATACAAATGGGTACCTTTCAGAGTGGAAATGTGAACAAGATGCAACCAGAGCACCTGGCTCAATTCGATTCGATTCAATTCGATTTGAATCTGGGAAATTTTGCCTCAGACAGTCAGAAATATTATAATTCAGATCAGTACATTTACATATTTTTGTATCTATAAAAAGGAAGCTGACACTTTCCAGACTTTATCAAAGGTGTGAGCATCACAGAAGATGCCTTTGTGTCAAAGTAGCTGAAGATAAAACAGAAAAACATGAAGGTGATTTTCCTGTTCTGGGATTTTATAAAAATATTCTGCAGTACATCAAAAATGAAAGAAAACCATTAATCAACTTATGAACATTACCTCTGAAGTTACAGCGGTTTTGTATTTTGTATAATTTTAAAAAGTTTAAATTTGTTCAGAAGTCTATTGAACGGCAGAAATTAGGTTTTCTTTTCGGAAGTAAGTAAAAGGGGAAAAAAACATCGGCCGACAGCGCTGTAAATAACTGCAGTCTTGTGCGTAACAAGCAAGCGAATGATGCAGAAAACAGATTTCGGGGATAGACGGGAAACTGTTCTTGAAGTACACTGAGAAAGAGAGAGAGAGCTGTGCATGAAGTGTGATTTTATTGTGGTGGAAGCAAAACAGCAAAAGTAAGAGGGAGTCCTTGACGATGTTTATGTGAAGCTTAGTTTCGATCTTCTTTTGCTGCTGGTTCGGTCAATATTGTTTGGAGAGAGATAAACAGCTTTAGAATCAACGCAAAAGGTCGTAAACACAAAGCACGGACCCGCCGAAACATCAGAATCAGCGAGCTGTCGGCTTTCAGCCCCGACCGTGTCCCTGCTGTCGGGTGAGAAAGGCGACGTCTCACTGATTCTGATCCGCGGGTCCGCGCTTTGTGTTTACGTCTTTGTGCAGAAGCCGTGTACCTGCTCTCATTTACTGTTTGAAATGTTTGGTGGTTGTCAAAATTTTGTGACGTTTCACCTGAGATTCTGGAATTTTGGGCAAAATACATTTATATAACAGGCATCTCCGAAAACATTAGAGCACTTTTGCAAATATGTGATGTCTTGATAAATCGAGCAGATATTAGAAATTTACACAGCACCATTCTCGCATGAAAATATCTTAAACGTTTATTTTGTGACCCAGACAGAGTAATATTTCAAACTCCGCCACTCTGCGTTCCTCCGCCACTGCCTCGTTTGAGTTTTGGACGAAATGGATTCTGGGATATTGCATTTCGTCATTTCGATCTGATTGGCTGTTTTGGTCTCCAATCAGATTTTGTTTGCATCCAAGTCTGTGATTGGCTGGTTTTGTGGCACAAATATAACGGTGTACAGAAAGAGTTGAGCGCGCACAGGCAGAAATATTGAGAGCATAAGCAACACATTGCGAGCAAGCGCAAATGCAAAAACTGAGTGAGAGGGGCTGCTATTGTGTGTGTGTGTGTGTGTGTGTGTGTGTGTGTGTGTGTGTGTGTGTGTGTGTGTGTGTGTGTGTGTGTGTGGATAATAGCAAACACTGAAATACAGTTTTTGCTTGCAGCAATGAATTTTGTTCACTCAAATTTAGCTTTTCTTCACTCAAAAGAAATTTTTACTCAAAATGCAACACTTGCACCTGCAAATTTCTTTTACGTGCACTCAAAGTTTTTCATATTATAAAATTGGCATATTATAATACTGATTAGATTCATTTAATAATGATTGATGCTGACCATGCATAACTTTATTACATTTGAAGTGAAGTGAACAACATTGACTATCTCTTCATCATTGCATCTATTAGTGGGTGGGATATATTAGGCAGCAAGTGAACATTTTGTTGTTTTAGAAGCAAAAAAATGAGCAAGCAAAAGGATTTGAGTGCATTTGACAAGTGCATTTGGTCCAGCTGAAAAACATAATAGGGTTCAGCTTGTTTTGAGAAATGGTTTACATGTAACCATATCTCACAATGGTTGTGAGGTATGGTTTACAGTTAATGAGATACATTTAATGAGTGTGAGCCAGATATAGTGAAAGCAGGATTCCTGCTGTTGTCAGCACAGGGTGGATCTCCTTTCTGAGATGAACAAAGTGTGAGCAGCTAACACTTTGTCATGTGGTGTTGTCCACAGCATGGCACTGGAATCAGTTAAAAGAGTTAATGAATGGAAATGAATAAAGAAAAAATATTTTGCAAAAAGAGCAAAAATAGCTCACCAACATAAAGGTTCTGGTTTTGAACCCTCCTGGGTCCTTTCTGTGAGGACTTTTTATGTTGTACCTCTGCCTGCATCGGTGTCCTCCCACTACCCAAATACATGCTCATTGGGTTAATTACAGCACTACAGTCACCATCCTTCCTCAACTGTGTGTGTTTTCAGGCATGGAACCTTCATTATACACAGATGACTCATGTCCAGTTTTTCTTTTGCAAATGTATCACAGAAACTAAATGAACCTGCAAGTGTTTCAACCTCGGCAGGACCCTACTGTATGAACTTTACACATTCTCCCATGTATGGTTTTGTTAATTAACAAGAATAAACAATACATTTTGACTAGATGTTATCTTTAAGTGCCTGTTTGTATGTAATATTCCTTTTTTAAGGCATTTTGCTTGAAATTTTGATCTTATGTCTTTTGAGTTATTGCACAAATGCATAATTTGGTCCTCTGGCAAACATCAAAGTAAGAATGTGTGATGTTTCCTCTCCATAACAGCAAGACAAAAATGATCTCAGAGTAATTATCTTTGAATATCAATAAAAAAGTAATAGCAGAATTTTAATTTTAATGACATTGTCTAAAGTAATCAAATTTAAAGTGCTATACAACATTTCTGTAATCTTGTAATCCTTGTACTTTTGCTAATTTTATTTTAGTTTGGCCAACTTTTTTGGGTTTACAGCAAATAAGTTATAGTTCCTGCTAGATTAATGATGTAAGAGTGAGTGGCTTGACCTTCCAACATGTCATGTACAGAAAGCCTCTGAACACTTTTAACAAAAAGACAAAAAGATACTTTGAATCTTAACTTATTGATAATTTATGGATGACTTGTGCTCCGAGCTTTCTGCTTAGTGTTTCGAGTGAAATTATTCCAAAATGGAAACATTAGCTAAAATTATACAGAGGAACTTATCCAGTTCACAAGCAAATACGAATCTTTTTTTCATAGTTAAACACATCAGGAGAAATTTTGTGACCCTCAAGACCTTTACATTCTGTGTCTGTTTCTGAAATGATCCCCCGAGGCAGCTATTGGAAATCCACTCCAAGAGAATGTTTTACTCGGACCACCTGAGGTATTCAATGGCCTTTAATGACTGGATAAGGGCTCATTAAACATAATATCAGTGCTGAATTTTTATTCCACCTCTGGATCTCGCTGCGCCTCACAAAGACAGAATATATATTTTTAAGTGTTTTTTTGAGAGTTATGCTCATTTTCAGATCCTTATTTTTAAACTCTTGAAAAGCTTTGAATGATTCCAAGGTGAAAGTAATCCTTTTTATGCTATGTAGACCTTATTTCATCCACAATCTGAGACAGGCTCCCAGTTTTTTTTTTTTAGCATCTCATCTCATCCACTTCAGGACAACTTTCCTCTAATTAGCTGACACTCTTATTGCTCCCACAAATAGATCTCAGGAATCGCAGTGCATTCTGGGTAGTGACAACCATGTTGTTCATGCAAAACTAAACAAAGATTTCTGTGTAGGTAGACATGGTTGTCTTAAGTGCAGTAACTGGACTAACTTTATTAATTTATTCATTTCACGAACGGGGGAAGTGGCCATCCTTGCACTGGCAGCTGTAAACAGTCTGTGTGATCTGTTTGCTCTGTGTTTAGTAATAATAACATAGCAGACATATTACTCACACAAATGAGCATAAGTAAGATAAGATAAGATAAGATAAGATAGAACTTTATTAATCCCTCGGGTGGGTTCCTCTGGGAAATTCGATTTCCAAAAAGCACAGCACCGACAGAAGTTACAGAGTTACAGAATATTATATATATATATATATATATATATATATACACACACACACACATACACACACATATATAAATACAGAGACAAATATAAATAAAATATACGAAGGGGATAAATAGAATAAATAGGAATAAAAATAAAAATACAAGTGAATTGCACATTTCAAGTATTGTGTGTCAGCTTTCTTTCTCTTATTCTTTCTTCCTGTCAGTCTCTGGATGTCAAACAATATCAAACAGATACTTTTAGACATGTCAATCACATGATTCAGGAAGATGCAGGCCAGAGGGTAAGACTGTAGATGAGAAGATGAGAACAAATGTGCCAATCTGGTAGCAGGTCAGTGTAAAATGAACTAAAAGAAGATCAACTGGTTTCTACAGCTCTTGATTAGTGTGTGTGTGTGTGTGTGTGTGTGTGTGTGTGTGTGTGTGTGTGTGTGTGTGTGTGTGTGTGTGTGTGTGTGGTTTTGTTCTTACTCCTACAACGAGGCTTACAACAACAAGTTCTAGCAAAAGTAATCCATCATCCCTTATTTCTTTATATTTTATAATAGTTACATTTGGCTTTGAATTTATCTCAGAATCTAATCTCACATGTTCACACTATTACCTGCCAGGTGTTGGGTATTGTTGATGCATTCTTCTTCTATAGTATAACCTCAAATCTTTCATAAAAATCAAGGAGCCATATGATTTTTTTAATAAATGAATGGGTAATGGATCCTATTGTCTGTAGTTGCCAAGCAGAGATATTTGAAAAATCAATCATGTTTCAAAACTGGTTCAAAATGATTGCAATAATTATTTAATATTAATGTCTCAGGAGTTGTTAGGACCACATTATTTTGACTTTCTGTATCATCTGCTCTGTCTCCCTGTTTCTGCCCCTTACTCATTCAGTTTTATTTTAACTGTCAACAGCTTTTGATTCATTCGGGGTAATAATACTGATAGAACACTTAAGAAGAAAATTCTGTTTTTATCTGGGCCATTAATCTACATTCAGACCCCATCAGCCTAACTCCCAACCCAGCAAGCAGTATCTCTTCAGATCTTTTGAAAATGCAAATGCCACCGTTTCTTATTCAGTACAGTTGCATTCATGATTGCATATGTGACATGTAGAACTATAAAATACAGGACTACTTATTTGGCAGAATATAATACCAATAAAGCATGACACTTCTCAAATCATTTTATGGAAAAGTGTCACGGTAAGTACTGGTTAGCTTTGGCCTCCCTGTTTTCTTTGTCTTGCAGGTCCAGATCAGGTGGGGCAGGCTTGGCTCCACCCATTGTATCCCTGGTCTACACACCTGTGGCTCATTTCCCTGATTTCCCCTGCTAGTATATAAAAAGCAGCTGAGGTAACTAGTCTTCACCAGATTGTCTGCTTAGCCATTAAGAAATCAGGCTGTCAATCTGTTCAATCATCATGGTGAAAATTATTATTGTGTGCCAACCTCTCTGAGGAATCACTGCTCTTGTAACCTACCCACCTGGTTTATTCCTGGAAAACGTTCCCTGGAACCGCAACAGCATTTTTATATATCATTCTTGTGTATATCCTCTCTCTCAGTGGATTACATCCTTAGACTCAGATTCTGCCCTGAGCTTGCCCATCACTGTTGTTCTCTCTGGAGAGTATCTCAGTACAAGATTTCTGTGTTTCAAGAGCTGTGCTTTGTGTACAATTAAGTAATGAATATTGCACAATTCAGTCTCAGCATGATCATTTGTTTCTCCACTGGTGCTTGTGCCTTGATAGGAAAGTAGAAGCTTGGGAAACATATCTCAGGTTTACAACCATAGGATTAAAAATCCCAGTCACAGCGGGGCCACAGCCAACTGTGCTTATGCCATTACCAAATGTGGATAAACAAGTGGAGCATCAGCAAGAACATGTGGCCCAAAATCTGCCAAACCGAACATGTGGAACATCAAGAATAACATTTAGAAACTGTGCGACTGTTGGCCTCTAAGTTAGAGGCTTTAGAAAGGAGACTTTGCAAACCAATTTCTGATGTCAGTGGCTTCATCCATCATTTTTTTATAGTTGATGTGAAGGAATCAGGTCACCTTTCAGCCTGTGGGATATGCCTGCTCACAAGTGTTAAGTGAAGAGTGCTTCAAAGTAACATTTTACTGTAATCACTTTACATTTTCCATAATACAGCGTTGCCGCACATTACTCTAGAAAATTCAGTAATCTTATTAAGCTTTATTTCGGTGCTTTTTTTTTTCCTGAGATGTCATACACTTTGGATTCTAGCCAATCATTTTACCTTTCCAAGGATAGTAGGCGGGCCCAGGTACGAAAGTTCTTTTAGAGCAGAGCTACAGATTAAAAATGCCCAAGGTGAAGCGGTCAAAAGTCTGGCTGTACTTCACAGCAAAAGATGCAAACTCAGCAGCCTGCAACAAGTGCTTTAAGGTGATACTGTGCAAAGGAGGTAACTCCTCGAATCTGATTAAACACTTGGAGACGTATAGCATTTTCTTAAAAGCTGTATTTGATAGCTTGCTGCGAGACCTCACATCTACTGCGCGTGGGTTGCCTGTTATCTGACCCGGAGTTAGCAACATCCCCCAAAAACCCGAAGAGGAGAGTCCTGGCCCCTAGCCCTGCCAGTGTAGAAGAAATGATGATGGATGATGTCAGTGCGCCCCAGGGCAGCTGTGGCTGCCGTCAGCAGCAGTTATGCAATTTGAGACAATTTTATGGTTCAAGTTACAATGAATAAGTGAAATACTTTATTGTTAATATATGTGTGTGATGTAATGTATGTTGTTGGCTGGAAATACATTTACAAGGGTTACAGAATGTTTCCGGGGTGGAACCAATGTTTAGTCTGTTGTTTGGGGTGACAATATTTTCAGTTACACGCCACACTCGGTAGAGCGCAGCATGCTTTTCGTCTCTCTCTGGTGGTGGTAGAAACATGTAGACGTATGCAACGGAGTGTTCGACTATGGGAAAGAGTGACACTACAAGAAGCGTTTCATTTAACCCCTGCAAGTTAATGCGGCCAATGAGGTATGCAATTTGTATATGTTGTGATAGAAAATAAGATATTTGTTTGTGATAGAGCGAGCGAGTTTATGGTAACCACGTGTATATGTTAGCATTTTGTGAAGGTAAATTGTAAGCATTTGTGTTGTTTAATGATGTACCTTATTGTTTATTCTCTATGAGAACAATGTACGGCGGAAATTGATTATTTTATGTTGTTGTACAGTTCTCACGGCATCGTTACGGCATCTCTGGTGGCATCGTTGGTGGCGCCCGTGTGCAATAAATGCCAGTAAATCAAGAACGCCTTGTGTTCGTTTTTCAACTTGGAGGGAGTTACAGCAGCTGTGGCTACAATGTAGCTTGCCATCGCCAGTGTGTGAATGTGTGTGTGAATGGGTGAATGACTGAATGTAGTGTGAAGCGCTTTGAGGTCCTTAGGGACTAGAAAAGCGCTATACAAATGCAGGCCATTTACCATTTATATGATGATGTGTAAGCTAACCACGTTATTACATTAATGCATGTAAGGTGAACTAGCAAACACCGTCGTAGTTACATGCGGCTGTCTTCTTGTTTGATAGCAGATACTCCCTTCACCCTGGCCAAAAAGGCTAAAATGACCAAAGAAAAAGTGGAAAACAGCTAAACATGAGAGGTTTTTGGACAAAGTTTGTGTTCTCCATTCTTTAAGCACCGGTTCGAGCACCGTTTAAGCACCGGCACCGTTTCAAAAGTACCAGTTTGGTACTGGTATCGGATAAAACCTAAATGGATACCCATCCCTACCCATGACACAATACAGTAGATTTCAGTGTCAAATATGTATCCCAGATTTCATCAGTAGGAGGTAGTGCACTACATTTGAATACTTGAAAAACTGGGTTTTTCCCTTTCTGTTCACAGTAGGATCAGTTAAGAGGAGTTACATTTTCATGAGTCTGTTTTGGCTCAGCTACTCAAATGTCTCAGAGCTCTGCAGGGATTTTCACCTGCGGCCAGGTGCACTCAGGGGATGCAGCGCTTGCAGGCTTTCTCTGCTTTTGGTGAAGTTGCAGCAGAGATTTTTACATTTGAACTTTTTTGTAGGTACTTTGCTGTTACTTTTTAGCAACTGGTCATCACAATCCTTTTCTGCAGAAGACTATGAATGATTTGCAAAAAACATGACACTGATACCAGTTCTTTTGTTTCCCTTTTTTTTGTTAGTAATAAGTTCTTTCATTTACTCTTGAAACTCTGTGACACTTTCTCTACAAAGGTGTTATTAAAATAAGCTCTCTGTGCCTACTTCCCACATACACACAGCTAGAGCAGAAACCTAATTGGGCAGAATCATAAGAGAATGAAGAACACTAAAGAAGCAAAGCTCTTTTCTTTCTGGTATTCTCTCTCTGCATACTCCAGTCTCATGGTCTACTTCTTTTTGCTAATTAGCAAATGTTAAATTTATATCCTTTGTTGTGAGAGGTTAGACAACTAAGTTGTTAGAGGTTGCCCTTGTCTTTGTTAAAAATGGCAGTGTTGATGTTTTGTATCAAATTTTTCTTTTTATCAAAGAAAATACAGCCAGGTATTGATTGCTGTCACTGATTACACCCTGCTACGTGCTGTCTCATCACTCAGCAACCAACTACATAACACCTCAGGGTGCTCATTTGGCTTGTTATTTTTGTATGTATTATTTAATTATTGTGTAAATGTAAAGTAACTTTTATTTCATCCAGTGGATTGTATAGCCCCCAGTTATATATTTGATTTTATTGTATGATTTTGACTGCGGTCATGAGCCTAAAATTGCTTATTGTGAAACTTAGTCTTATTGGTTGCATGCTTACTAACTATTTTTGCTTAGACAGATGTACCACATCTATGTATCGTGTATATAGTAGATTAGATAGCCAGCACATATTATTCTGAAGTGGCTATTCTAAAGACAACAAAAAAAAGTAGGGATTAAGAGTTGGCTGAATTTTGTTACCTTTGCTATACACTCCAAAATTTACTATTGTTAGGTGACTCTAAAGGGGTGGACTCATGCAGCAGAAACACACAGAGGCTCGGGAAGTTGCAGTGTATGCTGTTTAATTACAGTGGCAGGGGTATTTACAAGGGTGAGGGCTATTTACAGTGGCAGGGTAAATGTAAGATGACGGGGAGAAATGAAAGCACAGAGCTGGGGCGTGCAGGGAGGATGGGTAGCGTACTGGGGCGATCTAAGGGGGAAGGACAAAACAGAGTTAGGGGGTGACTCATAAAGACTTAGAGCAAAACGGATGCGGACCGGGAGAGTTGGAGAGCTTACTTGATATAACTGAAATACAGACATGGGCGGAGGCCTTCTAGAGCCACAGGTAGAGGCGAGGCAGATCTCCATTCAGACCAAGGAACACAATCTCCAGAGTCCAAGGCAGGCGAGCGGGCAGTGGGACAAGCTAGTGGGAAGGAAAACAGGCGAGGAGACAAATCCTGAATACTTAGCAGATGTAGTATAAATCTCGAGAGTCTATACAAAAACACGTTACCACTTGTGGAAGCAATACTCTGACACCAGACGTCCATCGCATAGCTCTTGAAAAACGCTCCCTCTGATGACATCTGATGCACCGCAGGTTTGCCAGGGATCCCGCAAAGCACCGCGCCACACACCTGTGCCGAAAAAGGAAAACAAACCCAATAACACTAGACACAACACACCAGCGCCTAATAACTAAAATTAAGATGAGGTATATCAGTCTCACCTTAATTTCAGCACAAAAGCAAATCTCAAAACATCTAATTTTTGGATCAGGTCTGTGAGAGGGTAAAGACTTCTATCATCAATTCTAAACCTTTAGAAGTATTTTCAAATTATTTCTAATTTAGCTGTAAATTTGCCACCAGGGGTCATTTGACTGTTCTATACAGTCCTATAAAGTTAACAGCCACTTGAAACTGTAATCTCTGCCTCGATCAGACAGATTTAGTCTGTGCATGCAGACTCAGATTATGCGTGTGGTTTTAGAGAGACAGCACTTTGTTGTTTGTTAAAGTTTGATTGAGGATTGATTAATGAGGATAAATAACATCTAGAGGATGAAGTCAGAGTGACTAAGCTGTCAACAGTGGAGGGGCAAGGATCTTTCATTCAGCTCTGTAATCCAGGTCCCTTCCCTCATTACCGGATCAACAATAAAAGCACGTTTCTGAAATGATCCTCCCAGATGACCTTGAGCTCCCCTAATCCCACATCCCCAGTTGGTATTCACCAGCAATGGCAACTAAGCCTGACCAGCAGTTATTTCACACTACATCAAAATGGCATGTAGGGGCACAGAACCTCATCCCACCACTGCTGAGTAAAGACAGGGAGACGTGAAATAGACTTGGAGAGAGAGGATGAAAAAGACAGGAAAAGGGGAAAGGGTTGAAAGGTGAATAGGGAGAGTATGAATATTGAATAGTTAATGTAATTTTCTTCATCTATGCATGTGTGCTTACACCATAGGAGGAATATCAGTAGCAGAAATATCAGTACCCAATCTATTACTCTAAAGTGGCCCTTGACCCCTATTGTGCCCACCTCACCAACTGAACTGAAGCTTCACAATGGTTTGAATAATTACTAATGATCTTTTTACTGTACACTCTTAACCCCTTAATGCCTTTTTTCATCACATCAGTGTGTGGTCCAAGTGCTTGAACAGGGACAGCTTGTTAGGATCCGTTCGCAATCATTCACAGCTCAGATGTAAAAGCTACTAACTTGATAATTGTGGTAATACTACAATAATAGTATTGCAAATATCAAATCTCTGATGGTCATAGTAGTTTTAAAATATTAAAGTTACCATAGTTACACTTGGCTGCATCCTCTTATTGGAAGTAGTAATTATGACAGAGCAAATGAGATGGTGAAGTGACAGAGTCCACTGTGCGTGTGAGTTATGGCTTTCTTTCCATCCTTACTCTTACCTCCAGCACAGCTGCTCCCAGACACTTTTACTGTTATTTCCCCATATCCCCGGGAACTACAACACTATGTAAGAAATAGGTTGGCCTTAATAAATTAGTCCACAGAACTGGAACTAAAGGCAGAATACTTTGCGCTTCAGTTTATGTTTCAGCTAAATCTTGTTGTCCATTGACAAGGACATGGCAGCCATCCATTATAAGAGGATGATCCTCAAATCATGACCAGTAACCCTCCATTCATTCCTGAAGCACCTATTCGGTTCAGGATTGTGCCTAGCCAAGTCACTAATCTATCACAGGCCAGATGAAAAACAGATTACACTAAATGTTAATTATAGCCATTTTGCTTCAGCTTGATTATCTGGTGCTTTCAAGTCATTGTGAGCTTCAGAGTATTTTTTTGTTTGTTTTTGATTATTTAGGTTTATTAGGCATCTCTTTTGCGGTTTCTTTGAATGTGTTTTGGTTTCTTCTTTTTTGCGTCTCCTCTAGATTATTTTCTGTGCTTTGAAGTTGCTTTGATTTGTGTGTGAAATCATTTTTTTCTCTTTAGGATCATTGGAAATATTGGATTTTAACATGGGAGACTACTGTAATTCCAATAACTGTTCCATCTTGCCAGTTGTTTTGCAGGTTTACAAGTCTGAGCTGTCTCTTCATTCAATGGCTCTGGCATTCTGTTATGTATGCACACATACATATAGATGATATAGTTAATCCTAACTGAAGATGGTTATATAATTTTAAAACTAGAATGTTTGAAACAATTCACTGCAAGCTTATTAAGTTCATATAATAACCTGTCAGATATTTTTGAAATGAGATAACTAACAAATATACAGTGTACCTGTTCAATCTAATCCAATGTCCTCACAACAAACCTTATTCTCTGGGAGTTATATTAGGTTTAGTTTTGTTTACATAGTTTCAAAAGGATAGTGATTCAACTCCATAGCAATTTTGCAGGTGTCATTGTGGTGGTTTATTGAGCTGAGAGATGCTTTGTAATATTCCGCTGTCAATAAATGGAGCAAAGCATGAAAACTCACTTGCTGGAAGATGATTAAATTGGTACATTCAGTTTCATCATCAGAGAGTCTAAAAATTGACTGGTGCAGTGGCTGTCTTTTTTCCCCTCCCTTTTGCTGAAATGTTCAGATACAACTGGCCAATTTAGCTTCCACTTGGCTGACAGAGGGTTAGAAAAGCCTGGGACTTCCAGTGTTAATAATAATGATTAAATATTGTGTTAATTATACTTTAAATTCTAATTAGTTAACCTTATCAAGAAATAGCATACACACCAATTGCCTTAAAAAACAAGTAAAAAACAAGGAACTATGTTGTACTAAAAATGTATTTTTTAGTATAGGTTCCCTACATGAAGGTTTAAGCAGCATGCAAAATTAATTTGAAAGTATCTACAACATATGATTTCTTAGTTGTTTACTCGAATATCATATTTACTTATTAAAGTAATGAAAAAAAAGTGTAAAGGGCCATGAAGGCCAGTTTTGGACCTACAGTGGGGCAAAAAAGTATTTAGTCAGCCACCGATTGTGCAAGTTCCCCCACTTAAAATGATGACAGAGGTCAGTAATTTGCACCAGAGGTACACTTCAACTGTGAGAGACAGAATGTGAAAAAAAAAATCCATGAATCCACATGGTAGGATTTGTAAAGAATTTATTCGTAAATTAGGGTGGAAAATAAGTATTTGGTCAATAACAAAAATACAACTCAATACTTTGTAACATAACCTTTGTTGGCAATAACAGAGGTCAAACGTTTACTATAGGTCTTTACCAGGTTTGCACACACAGTAGCTGGTATTTTGGCCCATTCCTCCATGCAGATCTTCTCGAGAGCAGTGATGTTTTGGGGCCGTCGCCGAGCAACACGGACTTTCAACTCCCGCCACAGATTTTCTATGGGGTTGAGGTCTGGAGACTGGCTAGGCCACTCCAGGACTTTCAAATGCTTCTTACGGAGCCACTCCTTTGTTGCCCGGGCGGTGTGTTTTGGATCATTGTCATGTTGGAAGACCCAGCCTCGTTTCATCTTCAAAGTTCTCACTGATGGAAGGAGGTTTTGGCTCAAAATCTCACGATACATGGCCCCATTCATTCTGTCCTTAACACGGATCAGTCGTCCTGTCCCCTTGGCAGAAAAACAGCCCCATAGCATGATGTTTCCATCCCCATGCTTCACAGTAGGTATGGTGTTCTTGGGATGCAACTCAGTATTCTTCTTCCTCCAAACACGACGAGTTGAGTTTATACCAAAAAGTTCTACTTTGGTTTCATCTGACCACATGACATTCTCCCAATCCTCTGCTGTATCATCCATGTGCTCTCTGGCAAACTTCAGACGGGCCTGGACATGCACTGGCTTCAGCAGCGGAACACGTCTGGCACTGCGGGATTTGATTCCCTGCCGTTGTAGTGTGTTACTGATGGTGACCTTTGTTACTTTGGTCCCAGCTCTCTGCAGGTCATTCACCAGGTCCCCCCGTGTGGTTCTGGGATCTTTGCTCACCGTTCTCATGATCATTTTGACACCACGGGATGAGATCTTGCGTGGAGCCCCAGATCGAGGGAGATTATCAGTGGTCTTGTATGTCTTCCATTTTCTGATGATTGCTCCCACAGTTGATTTTTTCACACCAAGCTGCTTGCCTATTGTAGATTCACTCTTCCCAGTCTGGTGCAGGTCTACAATACTTTTCCTGGTGTCCTTCGAAAGCTCTTTGGTCTTGGCCATGGCGGAGTTTGGAGTCTGACTGTTTGAGGCTGTGGACAGGTGTCTTTTATACAGATGATGAGTTCAAACAGGTGCCATTCATACAGGTAACGAGTGGGGGACAGAAAAGCTTCTTACAGAAGACGTTACAGGTCTGTGAGAGCCAGAGATTTTCCTTGTTTGAGGTGACCAAATACTTATTTTCCACCCTAATTTACGAATAAATTCTTTACAAATCCTACCATGTGAATTCATGGATTTTCTTTTCACATTCTGTCTCTCACAGTTGAAGTGTACCTCTGGTGCAAATTACTGACCTCTGTCATCATTTTAAGTGGGGGAACTTGCACAATCGGTGGCTGACTAAATACTTTTTTGCCCCACTGTAAATGCAGACACAATGGACAGCTGTTTATTCAGAACACAGGTTTTATTTCACTCCAGAATCTTAATCCACAGGTTTTTGGGAAGGACAAGTTCAATGCAAGAGAGGAAAAGGTAGATTAATATGAACAGGAACGTCAAGGTGAGTACTTTTAGGAGTATGAGGGAAGCAGATTTGCTTAGTTGGAGAGACGGAGATCACTGAACAGGGGACGTACAGAGCATCAGACTGAGCGAAGGAGTGAGAAGACAAGACCTCCAGCTTTTTCTCCTTCCCAGAGTCTGGAGGATTGTTGCCAGGGCAGGCAGGTAAGTGTCCAGCATGAAACGCGGAGACAGAGTTGGGTAGTGCCAAGAGGAAGGTGAGTAACGTTAACACAAGAAAGAACAAAACAATAATCCAATAACATGGATGTTGATTTACCAGTGTGAGGTAGTAGAGTGGTAGTGGAGTAGTAGTGGAGTGTGAGCTTGAGCTGGTCTTTAAATGCTGGTGGATGTTTGATGCTCATGCTCTGCAGGTCAGGAGGGAATCTGGACTCAAGGGCAGTGATGGAAAAATACTCCACAACATGACACTCAGCGTGGACAATGACGAAAAGGTCCAATCTCCTAAAACAGCCACATATATTCAATGGATGTAATTAAAATAAAGGTACAGTAATAAGCATTTTATTTCTTTTCTTTCTGATTAGTAATAAATACTCCTGATCTGAAAATGTAATAACCAGTTTCCATACACTCATCACAGATGTGAATGTCATGATAATGTGTGTGTGTGTGTGTGTGTGTGTGTGTGTGTGTGTGTGTGTAAGAACACAAATAGTTTCCGCTGAGCTAATTTATTATAATGACATAAACTAGAGAGGTCAGGCAACTAAAGAAATATCCACGTTTCTATGAATGATATTTAATATCAAGATTTAAAACTTCAGGTCCAATATGATTGTTAATTTAAAAACAACTAGCATGTTTGGCAAGATCAAATTACTGTTTTGCTATCGAGTTCTGATGAATATTAACTTTATCTCTTTGTCAGAAAGATCGAACAGTAATTACAGAGGTGAACGTGTTGTTTTTTGCTTCTTTTCGATGTGTAAAGATCCATAATGTTGTTTATAGTGTCCACAGTGTTTCCGTGCAGGCTGGTGTTCCTCTCTATATATGGGGGCATGTGTACTGTAGGCAACATGCTGACTGGGGATCAGAACCTTATACAAACTCACTTCAAATAAACACAACTATCTCAAACTTACCGAAAAATATGTATCAAATAAAACAGTTGCATTCTCTAAAACAATCACAGAATATATCAATTGAAAGTTTACATTTGATAAGACGTTGCAGTAACAGGTAAAACGATTTCCCAAGTTATATTACTTTCACAGAAAAATGCTATTATACATTTCTTCACCAAAGGTGTCTATAATAATGGTATTTGTATTTTTGATCCTCTTAGCAAATCTCAGATGTGTTCACACACACTCGTCTGCAAAAGCCCTTTTAAGCCAACGATGTTACACGCCGCAGGCATTTTGTGGGTATTTCTGGACTGTGAGGTGATAAGTACAGTTTACACTCTGCAAGCTGCTGTAGAGATGCAAAAACCAGTAGGAGGCGTGAGCAGGATTTATAAGGTTTATATAGGCCAGGGCAAGACACGCGCAGGAATAGTTGTTTAGCCAAAACATTACAACCCCAAAACCGCAAATCAATTTAAATATATAGTACTGTATAAAGTTGTTGTATTTTGGATTTTCTCTAATCCACACAGGTTCAAAAGTATACATACAGCACAGTACATACAGTACATACAGTACATACAGATCAAATGTATATGTATACTCACTTACATCTTTCACTAAATGATACTGAAAGTTCTATGATGGATTTATATTTGACAAGACCAAAGCCTTTTAACTTCATGTTAATGATCATTGGTAGTTTCTCTATGCCAGCATAAAAAGGATTTGTTCATTGGTACTCACTGGATAGACCAATACTAGGAACAATGTGCCAAGCCAAGGAATTCAGTGAAGGAGATGCTTGGATTTACACAAATTGGCAAGGTCTCTTAGAGCCATTTCTTAACAACTACTGATTCAAAGCACATCATTTTAAATTATTGTAATTAATTACAAATGATTTAGATGTGTCTCCACTTTTTCAAGGCCTGGAAGAAGACCTAAACTGTCACTCTCAAATGACAGAAATGTGCTAGGCTGTTCAGTGACAACCCGGTAACCACCTACTGCCAAAATTGACACCTAGATGCAGCAATTTATTGAAAAATACACGGTACAAGTCCAACCAGAAACAGAGAAGTACATTAAACAGAAAGGTATCCCGAATACCTAACACTGTGGTATACCTACCACTGGTAGCAATGCAGCAGCAAACCATGTCTGAGATTCAACCATGTTTTACAGATGGAGCTGCACAAGCCATTGATTCAAAGTACCTGAGGATGGAACACAGAAAAATATGAAGGATATTTTCCTGGCCTAAATTTTGTTTTGTCTTTTATAACATCTAACTCCTTTCAAAATATGCTGCAGTAGACAAAAACTGAAGAAAACCTCCATATGTTGGATCAACATATAGAGATTATCTGTGGAAAGATCAACGTTGCTGAAGTAAAACAGAGCAAAGTCACAGAGGTTTTATTAGAGATATAGCTAAGTGTTTTTAAATTTGGACACTATGGACACTTTGGCACCATCAAGTTTAAATTTCTTAGTTATTGAAAAACATATATTGGGCTTTTACAGCTGGGTGGGTGCTATGATGTTACTGATAGTGAACTTTATTTTATTCATAAGGTTAGTTAGTAGAGTTGCCAACCGTCCCGTAAAAAATGGAATCGTCTTGTATTCAGTAAATACAATATATTCAGTAAATATTCAGAGAAAATATTACGCGTTTTGTATTGAGCTGAAAAGGAACACAGTTTGTCCTGTAGTTCAGCAACAATGAAAAAAGACACAAAGCTGGAGTTATTCTGTGTTTATGCTGCACAGCTGCCTCTTCTCTCATTCTCTCCCTCTCCCTCTCCTGTTTCTACTTTAATGAAACTGATCAATGATCAGCTGATCGGCTTTTCTGTTTCTCTATTGTTTGTTTATCGCCCACTTTGCGCCAGAAAGACGAAACCAACTACCAGCTAACCAGCTAAACAACAGCAGCACGTTTAAGATTGATGAGCTGTTATTAGAATTTATTCAATATTAATTTCTAGCATCAGCTGATGTTTGCTGCTGGTCATGATCTGGTGAGAGGGAAACGTGAAGATGAAACTAGGAGATGTCTTTACTGAATCATCACAGCTAAACAGGTGATGGAGAAACAGGTTTACCTTTTAGGTGACATGAATGAAAGTTATGAACTGTTTCTGAGAGACAAAAAACACCGGGATCTTTTTCTACGTAGCTGACAGCTGGTAACTGTGCAGGGGCGGGTCTAGCAAAGTGTGGCCTGGGGGGCAGGTAGGGCATTGACAGGGAAAGGGGGGCACAAAGAAATACTTTTCTTTCTTATTTTCTGATAGAGTTGTATTGTTGATTGTCATTTATGCTTAGAAACATTTACTCATTTATGCTTAGAAATATTTAACCATAGATGCTTAGAAGTGTATAATTAATTGTGTAGTGATAAGTTGTGTGATCTTTAACAGGCTACAGAGGCTTGGTGTGCATTCCTGGAATGCACACCTGCATCTTGGGGGCATGGGAAAAGTTTGCATCTTGCCTTATAGTTTTATGGTAGGATTAACGTAGTTACATTTGTTCTAGTCTAAGTGCTTTTCTGTTTAGATGAACTGCTGGACTTCCTTACCGGGGGGGTCTAGTCTACCCTCTTCCTAACCAAGGATGTTTGCTTGTGTGCTTTTATGACCCTTTGATCAGCAGTACCCCCCCCCCCCCCCCCCCCACACACACACACACACACACACACACACGGTACTCTTTGTGTGTATGTAGACGTCATATGTTAATGACCCTATGCATATTCATGTAACCTCAATAAAAGGATAGTGTACGGGAGAACGGACGAGAGCTACTGGGGTCAAGCGAAGGGACGGCGCTCTGTCCAGTCTCTCCCGTGCACAAGTACCATGAAGAAGTTTGCCTACTTGCGTCTTGCTTGCAGTGTAATTATATTGTCTTAACGTTCCAGCGAATAGGTTCAAGCTACAAACCTAACATTTTCATTTAAAATGTCTAGATTTTATTAAATAATTATCTGAATCTTACAACCAAAGTTTTTATCTGATGTAAAATGTATAGAAATCATACATATAGCAACAAGACTGTACATCACTGTCACAACAGCGTTTGTTTTCATTTAAAGGCTTTATGGCTTTTCCTAGAATACCTGTTGGGCCGGTCTCTAGTCAAAATGCCCGGGCCGATTTTTTTGTCCCAGTCCAGCCCTGCGTCATTATGAAATACATTTCATGACAAACACTATCATGCTCTCTCTCTCACACACAGACACGCACACGAAGATCTTATGTTTGTGTATTTGTTGTTTTCTTTTCTTGTTCAGGTGCTATTTGACTTTTGTCTGTGTTTAGTTACAGATCCTGCAGGTGATGACCCTTTATGCTTTGGTAGAAATGTCCTTCCTTTTTAAAATCCTGTACTAGTTTTTATTTTTAATAAGTTATCGTTCTAATGGTGAAACGAGAAGACTTCTGTTACATCAAAACAGAAAACCTACTTGGCTTTTAATGTCTTGAAAGTGTTCAATTTATTTTATTGCCTGACAGTGTAAATAAGTAACAGCAAATGTCACATTAATGTGAGCGATGACTCTTTATTTCTTCGTGCATTATGGAAAAATAAAATAAGCAGATCAAAAACAAAAATAAGTCTACTCCTTGTCTAGTATCTCAACCAATTAAAAGTTCATATTTTTTGCCAGTGGTTTTTGTATTTTGTTTTTTTCTGGTTGAGCTTTTGGCTTATTTCCCTTTTCACTTGGCTCTGATTCAGCCTAGAAAGTAAATGTTTAAATGAAAGAATTGATGTAGTTGCTCAGTAATCAAAATTAAATGTGTGTAATGCAAAATGCAAGTGGCGGATTTGGGAGATAATTTGTGCAAAGGTAAGTCATTTGTCAATATAGAAAAACTGTCTTTCCTGGTCCATTATTTATCACAGGGAAAGCATGTCAACAAAGGCTGGATGGAAGCCAATCCCCCACAGTCAATCCTGGTTCTGTATTTATCAATCTCTCCCAATTCTTGCAAAATTACAGAGTAGAGAACATTTAAGGAGGAAGGTGCAGGAGTGTCTTTTCCAGTGGTCTCTACACAAGAACTTTCTGTGGAAGCTTTTAAACCTTTTTTCTAACCACCATTTGAAAACCTTACTGGGTATTGTTCATTGTAAAACAGCTAACTGATCACTTGACAAGGAAAGGATTATTTGAAGAGTTAAAAGCATAGGTTACCAATGACTGCCTAATGACTCTGCATCTCTGCTTTTGTATCACATTATACCTCAGTGCGTCATTCGATATTGTTGATCAATTTTATTACATATACTGGAATATACTGATGATATTAAAGGACATGTACGGCATGCACTGCAGCAGTTTGAAATAAATCTATCTGCCCTAAAATCTTTAAATAAAAACAGATACTTACTCGGGATGGCATTACCTTGGCTTCCAGCAATGCTTTACTACTTCTGTACTTCTTTTATACTTCTATATGTACTACTGACTATTTTAATTCAATATTATGAGCTTGTTCTAAAAGTTCCCAGAAAACCCTTCAGTTGATGTATCAGTCTTACTTGTTTCTCCTAGAGCTTCTAAAAATAGAACAGGAGGCAGATCATTTGGCCCCTCTCCTGTAGTTTCCAGTTTGTATTCAGGAGACAAGAGAGCCTCTCTGCTTTTAAGATTATGTTCAAAAGTTTCCTTTTTAATAAAGCTAAAGGATTCAGCTGGATCAAATGACCATAAACAAGTCCTTAGTTATGTTGCTATAGGCTCAGAGTGCTGTGGGACTTCATGTGATGCACTGAGCGTTTCTTCTATACTCAGCTCTTTTTACTCCCCAATGCTGTACGGTCATTAAATTTTGTCCTCTCTCTCAAATAGTGTGTGTTTTGAAAGAGGAGACAAAAAATGTCTAGAGTTCCTCTTGTTACATCATTCTGTGGGACTATAGGCAATGACAAAAAAGCCATTTCGGATATAGTTTGCTTAATTGAAGCAATTATCATAATGCTTTAACCAGAACCAAATTGCAAACTTATGAAAAAATCACTCTGGAATTGGGTCAGGTTAATAAATTTAAGCACACAGTAATTTTACCCAGTTTTAATACAAAGTTGTACAGAGAACTGGAAAATAAAATCTTTCTACTATATATGTGAGATCATTAAATTGTCAGAATCTCCTTCCACGTGGCACTTAAAGATTAATAGCAGCCAGGACACCAGAGAAAGAAAATTATTGTTCATTTTGCAGTACCATATATTAGTCATCATTTTCTCCTTTCAACACGGAGCTCTTCAAAGGAAATTGCAGATTTTTATTTTAATACAAACTTTTGACATTTTATTATTTCTTAGTGAATTTCAGGCCTCTCTACACATCTTATTAAAAAAAGGACTGGGAAATCAAACGTGCCAGTTCTAGTAGACTCTGTTCTCGAGTGATGTTTCCCTCAGGCAACATTTAAATGTTCTCATATCTACTCACAATTCTCCAGCTTTTTGGGCTTCAGGAAGCACAGTTAGTAACTGAGTGTACTCCTCCTTATAACTTATAAAATGACATGCGACAGAAAAGTTGGGGCTTCAATTCAAAAAAGATCTTAACTTAGTGAGTTATCTGCTATGACCCACTTTGTTCTCTTTTATATGGGTGTTCTTTGTGCTTGTCTTTAAAAGTGTACACTAGTGATATAGCATTTAATGTTGGTTGCATTAGTCACTACACTACTAGTAGTGGTCACTACAGTGGACAGCTATTCAAAGGTTGTTTTCTTGTATTTGTGTCAATGTTGATGGTATATTTGCACATAAACCACTACATTGGACACCTAAGTGAACATGTAAAAGACTCTTTGAAAAGTACATGTTTAAAAAAAATGATGCCTACAGATGACTGAAAATACTTAAGAAAAAATCCAGATTGAGGTTGTCATAATTACATTTAGATGGACCTCTGTTCTTCCAGTCGGTCTGTCCCACACAGCAAGCCATTTTGTGGTAGATAACATTAATAAAATGCAAAACAAATCAAAACAAAAACACAACCTCAGTTATTATGGAGGTGGTTATCCATAGAGCCCATTGACTCCCCTTTGGAGTAAAAGTGGAGCCTTAAGTGGACACTACAGAAAAGCTGCTCTGAACAGAATTTGTTCAACACTAAATAATTGAACATAAAAATAAAACATCCTGTAGGTGTCAGGAGTGGTGATGAGCTGTACCACAGCAGTACCATTACCACTACTGCTAGTACGCTGATCTAGTAGTACATTGCTACTAGTTTAAAAAGTATATATCATAATATTATCTCATAAACAACATTACTGGTTTATTTAAGCAATGTTCATAAAATAAGATATATTGCTGCTCTCTTTTTCATTATTTCCTGTGGGATATTGCCTGCTCTCTCTAACTTTGATGCAATCTCTGCCTTTCATGTATTCTGTCCTGAATTTTGAAACATTTTTCACTACCTAAATTAAATTTATTTTTCTATATGCCATGTAATTCTGGACATTTATTAAAGTCAGCATTGTATGCTGTAAGTTTCAGATATTAATCTAAGACTAAGCAATCTGACTCCCATTAATTATAGTATTTTGACAAATGTTTCAATGATCTATAGAACAAAGCTTAGGAAAAAGAAAAACAAGCTACATGGTAATTTGTGTTGTTGCAGGGCTGTTAGACTGCACTTGTTTGTATAATGGACTGATTTCTCACTTAAAATCTTAAACACTACTAATCTATTGCCATACGTTTAAAAAAAAGTGAATTGCCAATTCAATAATGTTGTGGTCATTGCTGACAAAAGTAATGTAATACACATTACTAGTTACTTTTCTTTAAAGTAATGCAGTGCATTGTTTAATTAATCATTGGATAAAATATTTAGTTACACTACTTGTTATATTAACTTTGTGTTACTCAGTAAATTGATCTGAAATGTATTGTCACATAATTACCAATTTAAAATATATACTTTAAGGCTATGATTCTATACAGTAACACAAATCTCAGTCCTAATGACACATAGAATCTTTCCTGCATTGACACTGTATGAATCTCTCCCTATGTATGAACCCAAAACCAGCAAAACAAAGCAAAGATGAAAACCTGCCCATAGTCTTTTGAAGAGATCATCTCAATGAACTGCAACCCTCATTGCTCATCACTGCCTTTGTTGGCTGTTGAAGTTAGCAGTATCAGCAGTCAGTCCTGGATGGCGTTTCCAGGCTATCAGTTTGTGCCCTGAAGCTCAAGTTCAAAAAGAAAAGAAACCCTCCCGACTCTCCCATGGAACATGAGAGAAAAAAAAGAAAAGAACAAAAAGAAGGTCATAGGGAATTATGACAATTGAGATGCTTTTGGCATAACATGCTGGTTATGTTCAAAAGTCCTCCAGTGTGGCCAAATTAAATCAATTCTGTAAAGAAGAATGGGCCAAACTTCCTCTACTGTAATGTGAAAGTTATGGGAAATGCTTGATTGCTGTTCTTGATTGAGTGATTGCACAACAGTCGTGGTGTTTACGGAGGAGGTTCCCCACTGTTACAGGTTTTTGTCCATTTGTGGGTAATGGTTCTCACAGTGGTTTTCTGAAGTCTTAAAGCCTGTAGAAAAGGCTGTATATCATTATTATTATCATTATCATTATTATTATTATTATTATTATTATATTTAAACAATTTCATGATTCAATAAGTCTGGCAGTAGTCTGGCCAGGATGTGGAGGGTGAAACTGAACTCAGCTTTCCAAAGAAATTTGGATTTACTTTTTCAAATAGAACCAGCTATATTTTTTCTTTTAATAAATGAAGTCATCATTTTAAATCTGCATTTTGTTATTACTGCGTTTCTCTAATATTCAAATGCGAAATTTGTTTGCTGATTTGGAACATTTAGGCGTGGCAACGATGCAACAATCTAAGAAATCAAGAAGGGGACTAGCACTTATTCACAGCGCTGTATTTTGGTGGTTGGCTTGTAGTTTAGAGCACAAAACTGAATCATACTAATCATGCAGCACTGAACTGCAGGCAAATGAACAGAAGTGTGTTTCAGCTTTTAGTTGCATTTTTGCATGGATAATTGTGCATAATTAAAACATTTCTGCAATTCATTTCTCAGCACAGCCATTTCAATGTCGTTTCTTTTTAGTTTTTTTATATCTCTACGGGAATCATAAATGATATATTGAAATGCCTGTCAAAATGCAGTTAATACGCACATGTTCATGTGTCTGATTATATTCTGAAGTTTAAATTATGTAGTATCAATTTATAATAATTAGGGATGGGTATCGAAAACCGGTTCTTGTTGAGAACCGGTTCCCACTGTTTCACTTCCTTGGAATTGTTTGCCATTTTTGCAAACGATTCCCTTATCGATTCCAGTCGCCCCGTTGCGGAGCGTCATTTACCTGGCAGGAAACACGGTGGCTCAAACGCTCAAAACTTTGGTTATACTTTACGAGAACGGACGACAACAGGGCAACTTGCAATACTTGCAAAGTAGATATTTAATTTAAGGGAGGAAACATTAGGAATATGCAAAAGCTCACAAAACAACGCGATGACCATAAATGAATGTCGTGTTTTTAATTCCGCTCCGGACTCGTGAATCTCAACCCAGCAGCAGTGGTAACGTTTGCACGTCCTCTCCCGTTAATGCGGCAGGTAAATAATCAACTAACAGTGCATATTATGTTAGCGCGATCTGCCTTATTACAAACCTGCCATTACTGTGCATTTAGTGACCATGATGAGAGAGACAGACAGAGTCTGGCTCAGATGCTGGCAGTTCTCGCTGTAGTCTACCGGTAGCGTCTCCTTTCAGGCCAGGATAGACGAATGTCACCGAGCAGTGACTCAGTTTGTGGTCAAAGGCTTGCACAGCAGATGCCCCCGATTTTCGGTAAGTGAATGTGTTTAATTGTAGGCAGGGACATTACTGGATATTCTTGTGTAATTGCTACTGAATAATTTATGTTATACTTTGTTATTGCTACAGAAGAATATTTATTTTATTATTTTACATTTACATTTTTTTTTCCTGGGGACCCCGTGACACCCCATTGAAGAGCTGTAGGCTGTGGATCTTTTGAGATCTCACTGCTGGGTTTGTAAGGCCATGTTACTCCTAAATGTCTGTCTTGTTCAAAGAGAAGATATAAAATAAAGTTCTAAGCTATTCGACCTTAGTGTTCTCCTTTTTTAAAAAATAAGAATCGATAAGAGAATCGATAAAGAATCGAATCGTTAAACAGAATCGAAAATGGAATCGGAATCGTGAAAATCTTATCAATACCCATCCCTAATAATAATAGTGATATTATTATAATTCCATGCAGCCTCACACTACAAATAAGGCTCTACTTCTACGGTCTTAATCTTTCAATTTAAAGTGCCTTGAGGGACTGTTGTGGTGGGGTTTTTTTTTTTATCCTAAGAAAAGGTATGCAAGGGTTTAATTTTGTTAATACTTAAGACATCCATTTACAAAGACTCAAAAAGACAGTCTCGTGGTTGATGCTGAATTAATTCTGCTCTCTTTTGCTTGACTAAATTGCGTGTCAGTGAGCCCGTTTGGTCACCGTAGCTAAAGGTGCTCTTCAAGTGTGTTCTTTTTTTCTGTACTGTTCTCATTGTATAAAAATTATTTTATCAAATAGTTTCGCTTTTAGTATAGCTGTATTTAAGTATAAGGATGTCCTTCCCTTGGATGGCCCTCTTCAGAAATCAAAACACTTAACACTTAACAATTAAGCTGAGTATCATACTCAAACACCAGCTCTCTATTGTGAAATATATAAGTTTTGATATTACTAGAGAAATAATATGTCAAGCAGACAGCTTACTGAAAATTAATATCTTCCAATTAGTATATATATTAATATAGTCTTTGACTTACAGAAAAAATATTTTCAAGAAATGTGCACCTTAGCAATTCCATACTATGAAAATAAAGCTAACTCCAGTTTCATTGGGGACTTTTTATTTATTAATTTAATGCAATGCAATTGAACTCTGTCTCAGAAATGCTATTTCCTGCATTTTTGACTGAAAACAGATTCTTTGTTTTGTTTTCTCTGTTGATGAGTTCCAATTAAACATGTTCAAATGTGTATGTGTTCAAAAAAAATCTCTCAGTTGTCATTAGGAATCTTGACTCTGCCTCTAAATGATTGGCAGGAACTACTTCTTCATCCTCCTGTCATAGTGATATACAAAACACAGCTGTATAAATGCATCATGGCTCACATGTGCTCAGTCACTCAGTTGAGGAGCAGTAGCTCTGAGTCCCTGCTGGATGGCTGAACTCCTCATCCTACCTTTAAGCTAGAGGTCAGCCACCCTTGGTAGAAAGCTCATTTCCACTGCTTGTTTCTGCGATCTCGTTCTTTCGGTCACTACCCAAAGCTCATGACCATAGGTGAGGGTAGGGACGTATATCGACCATTAAATTGAGAGCTTTACTTTCACATTCAGCTCTCTCTTTACCACGATTGGCCGGTACAGCATCCACCTCACTGCAGCCGCAGCACCAATCTGTTTGTTGATCTCCCACTCCCCATTTTGTGAAATCCTGAACAGGACCCCAAAATACTTAAACTCCTCCACTTGGGGCAATAACTTGTCCCCGACCCGGACTGGGCAGGGACAAGTTATTGAGGCCATGGTGAAGACCATGGCCTCAGATTTGGAGATGCTGATTCTCATTCCTGCCGCTTCAGACTTGGCTGCGAACCTCTCCAGTGCGAGCTGGAGGCTGCCACCTGGTGAAGCCAACAGAACCACATCATCTGGGAAAATCAGAGATTCGATTCTGAGATCACCCAAGTGGAAGTTCTCCGCCAATTGGCTACGCCAAGAAATTCTGTCCATAAATATCATGAACGGAATCGGTGACAAAGGGCAGCCTTGGCAGAGTCCAACACTGCAGCAGAACATGATATCAAAAAAGCCCTGAGTAAATGTGGTTATCCCAGCTGGACATTTGTCAGAGCTGGGAAAACACCTAAAGCATGCTCCAGCCGGTCCATGAGAAGAGAAGGACAACTGCTGCCTTAGTGAAAACCATTATGGTTCCTCTATGTGTCCGGAGTATCAGAACAGAGGAGACACATTTTCTCTATATACTGCGTCTCTGTGGCAAAAATTGGTCCACCCAAAGGATCAGGTGCCCCGACACACAGACACAGTAATAGAGTGTATGCTGTTAAGTGCCAGGAGGATCGCTGTGATTTATATATCAGGGTAACCAAACAACGTCTCACTAGATGGATGGTACGACACAGAAAAGCTAACATGTTGGGACAGGCTCTGCAGTCTATTTACACCTATAGGCCAGTGGCCACTCTTTCAGTGATGAGCATGTACGAGGAAAATATAATATGCAGTCCAGAATATGTTACTGAAACTGTTGTTAATACATCCGCAAACTTTGTGACATCACACTGAATTTATAACAGAGTGTAACTTAAAAATATGCAGAATTAATGTCTACTTGGTGCAATGATCTGACAGAATATGCCTGTTTATTTTTATTTAGGTTGCTCCAAGTCAAAAACTGTGTTCATGAAAACTCCAACGTCAGAGTATTAGTCTTTTTTTTTTATCTTGGGGAAAATGAGAGTGCATGGACTCTTCTCCTTGAAACAAATTGAAGGTTTCAACAGAAACAACAAAAACTGAGGAAAACCTTAGATTTTTGGAATTCACATTGAGTATAGACTGTTTTGTTTGGTAGTCTTCTAATGTTCCACTTTCATTACGGCCCCATGAGGTTGCTTTGTTTGTTTGCTCATACTTCCAAAGACATTGTCCCAGCCCCCATAAAAGTCAGCCCAATCAGCTGATAAGAGTTACACGCACATTATCAAGTTAACGCTGGTGGAAAAACACTTTGATTTGTATAGTTGGAAGGTTAAAACAGAGCATGAAAATACATTCCAACTAAAAATGACTTAAAAAAAACCAGCCAATGTTCAAAGAACAACTTTAAAATTGGTCAACCTGACTTAAAGTTTTATCCATTTAATTCACATTTTCAAAACTTAACTTTAAGTTTTTGTATTAATGGGTGAAGAGGTTTACAACAAAAGCTATCAGAAGAATGTGAAATTCCATTCAGTTTTATTTATATAGCACCAAATCAAAACAGTGGCAATGCACTTTGCATTATGAGACAAAGACCCTAAAATAATACTGGGAAAATCATTTATAGCTAACTATCCACATTAGCTACGTTTTTTTTAAGAAGGTGCCATCTCTCCTTCACACACTAAGCGGGAGGAAGTACCTCTAGTAAAGGACCTGTTGAGGAGTAGTAGTAAGTGAGGGCTAGTACATTTAGGTTTAGCAGCTAACCAGATGGTGTATCGGTCAGGATACAGGAAGGAATACAAGAGGCTTCCGCTTTTCTGAACTGTCACAGCCAGCTGGTTTATTATCACCTCAATGCTCAGTGTTGCCAGCAGTTTCTAGTCATGAACCTGACACTTGGAGCATCACCATGGATGGCAAACAGGAACACAGCCCACATGAGGAGGTGAAAACAAAAAAACAAACCCGGAAGTACAACCTCCCCTCTGGAGTAGCAGCGCAGCACCTCAAACTTAGAAAATTTAAGAAATTCTTTCTTAAATAGGCCTTTCTATTTGTCCCAGGTCAGCCCTGGTTTATATTTACCAATTGTGTATTTTCAAAGTGTATTGAAAAGCAGGGAATGGTGTGGTCTAGGTTTCTGTGAATGTTGTAAACAATTTTATGATCATGACCTGACTGATTAAAATTAAAAGGAGTATTATGTAAATATTAATGACTTCAAAATTTTATATAAAAAAACTTAAAAACAAGTTAGTGATTTAAAGTGACAAAACTATTTAAAAAAGCAGCATTAGTTTAAATGTTCATATGCAGATTTCTGTAGATTATGAGATTATAAGTCTTACTGTATCTAGTGTTTATCTCAACTTGTGATAGCAGTGCACAGTAGGACACATAAAATATTGTTTACTGACATAAATGTTATTAACAATGTATATGCAATACCAGTACTGTGATATACCAACCTCTAACTGCCATGACAGAATTAGCGGAGTGATGTTTTCTCAGAAATTGAAAGGGAAACAACTTCATAAGAAATGTATCCTGTAAATTGAAAAACTATATGAAGTATATGCATAGAAAAAGTAAACCTATAACAAAAAAATAAAAATAAAACAAAATAAAAGGACATGGATAACAGTCTTAAAGTGTACTGTGAAAGAGATTGAAACACTCCTGTATGTTGTACAGGAAGGATAAAGACAAGTTAAAAAAAAAAAACTAGGAAAAATTTCATGATGATTAATTTAGATGAAAAAGTGGTTCTAGCTTGCTGTATATTTTAATACAGTTGTAGATATACAATTCTGTTTCAAAAGTAATTTGCATTTAAGTTATTAATTTGAGGAACTCAAATCAGTAAATAGCTTTTCAACTTTACAGTCTACAACTCCGTGTCACACATCTCTAATATTTATTTTAGTGTTCTTTAACATCTCACTCATGTCTGCGCCTTTATACAGTGGGGCAAAAAAGTATTTAGTCGGCCACCGATTGTGCAAGTTCCCCCACCTAAAATGATGACAGAGGTCAGTAATTTGCACCAGAGGTACACTTCAACTGTGAGAGACAGAATGTGAAAGAAAAATCCATGAATCCACATGGTAGGATTTGTAAAGAATTTATTCGTAAACCAGGGTGGAAAATAAGTATTTGGTCAATAACAAAAATACAACTCAATACTTTGTAACATAACCTTTGTTGGCAATAACAGAGGTCAAACGTTTACTATAGGTCTTTACCAGGTTTGCACACACAGTAGCTGGTATTTTGGCCCATTCCTCCATGCAGATCTTCTCGAGAGCAGTGATGTTTTGGGGCTGTCGCCGAGCAACACGGACTTTCAACTCCCGCCACAGATTTTCTATGGGGTTGAGGTCTGGAGACTGGCTAGGCCACTCCAGGACTTTCAAATGCTTCTTACGGAGCCACTCCTTTGTTGCCCGGGCGGTGTGTTTTGGATCATTGTCATGTTGGAAGACCCAGCCTCGTTTCATCTTCAAAGTTCTCACTGATGGAAGGAGGTTTTGGCTCAAAATCTCACGATACATGGCCCCATTCATTCTGTCCTTAACACGGATCAGTCGTCCTGTCCCCTTGGCAGAAAAACAGCCCCATAGCATGATGTTTCCACCCCCATGCTTCACAGTAGGTATGGTGTTCTTGGGATGCAACTCAGTATTCTTCTTCCTCCAAACACGACGAGTTGAGTTTATACCAAAAAGTTCTACTTTGGTTTCATCTGACCACATGACATTCTCCCAATCCTCTGCTGTATCATCCATGTGCTCTCTGGCAAACTTCAGACGGGCCTGGAAATGCACTGGCTTCAGCAGCGGAACACGTCTGGCACTGCGGGATTTGATTCCCTGCCGTTGTAGTGTGTTACTGATGGTGACCTTTGTTACTTTGGTCCCAGCTCTCTGCAGGTCATTCACCAGGTCCCCCCGTGTGGTTCTGGGATCTTTGCTCACCGTTCTCATGATCATTTTGACCCCACGAGATGAGATCTTGCGTGGAGCCCCAGATCGTGGGAGATTATCAGTGGTCTTGTATGAATGAATGAATGAATGAATGAATGAATGAATGAATGAATGTCTTTATTCGAGCAACCAAATAATAAAGTTATTGTAATGTACAATTACACACACACAAAAAAAACAAAAAAACAAGTTTAGCTCGAAAAGGAGTGGGATGAAGACAAGCTTTTTAACTCCCACCCCTACAATCTTATCTGAGTTTTAAATTTTGTAGTTGCGCAGTACATTTAAATATTTGTGACATACAATTACAATTATAAAATTATCACATTGTCATAATTACAACATACAGTAGTGTAAATATTTAGCATCAATAATACAGTCTTTGTTACCACCGTTGAGTATCACAGTTATCACCATCATGGTCATTACATCCTCTCCATATATTATTTATATTTTAGCTATGAAAATATCAATGAAGTTTGCTTCCATTGTATAGTAGTAACTTCATCAATTTTACTTTTAAGAATTAATTTTGGTCTACTGTTTCCTAATAATGGAGATAGCAGTAATAACAACAGCGTAAGACAATATCAACAGTGTCCATTTCAACTCTACAAGATAATTGTTTATATAAGTATTTGTTGTTAACATTCTATATATAAACAAAGAAAAAAGAAAGAAATAATACAAAGAATATATTATTATTTACTATCATGGATAAACAATCACACACTCGATTCCTCTTTGTACCTTGACAATATACATTTTTTGTACCTCAATTTAAACAGATGAATATTTGGACATTGCTTGAGCTCTACATCCAATCTGTTCCAAAGTTTCACTCCACACACAGACACACACAAACTTTTCCTGGTAGTTCTAACTATCTGCCTTTTAAAGTTACTAAATCCCCTCAAATTGTAACCCCCTTCTTTATGTGTAAAGAGCTTTTGGATATTTTCTGGCAGTATACCCTTATTTGCCTTATATAGGAGTTGAGCAGTCGAGAATTCAACTAAATCAAAAGGAGAGAAGATAAGAAAACAACAGGCAGAAAACGAGAATGAAAACATGAAGAAAGAACTGTTGCAAGCTCAAAAAGCATTGGAGGAAGAGAAAAGCACAGCACAAGAAGCCAAAAATAAATATCAAACTGCAAAGAAGGAGGCAGGAAATGTGATGCAGGAATTACAGGAGGTGCAGGAAGCTTTTGAAGAGGAAAAAAGCAAAATGCAGTTGGCAACACAAGACGCTGCAAATGTAATGGCTGAAGCTGAAACACTAAGGAAGGAATTACTGCATGTGAAGCAACAACTTGAAGAGGAGAAAAAATGTAAACACGAGACAGAAAATGAGATTGAAAATATGAAGAAAGAATTGTTGGAAGCTCAAAAAGTGTTGGAGGAAGAGAAAATTAAAATACAGGAAGCAAAGAAAGAAATGGAAGATACAAAGAGTTACACTCAAAACATGAAGGAGGAACTGATGAAAGTGCAAGAGGAACTTGCAGAAGGGAAAATTGAGTTGAAGGTATTCAAGAAAGAAACGACGGTGACCAAGAAAGGCTGCAAAGATGAACTTAAAGAAATACAAAAGCACAAAAAGGAAGCTAAAGAGCTCCTCAAACACAAAGGGAAACTGGCCAAACAGCAGCTGAAAGAAACATTTAAAGATGCCGAGGAGCAGCTCAACAAAACCTTAAAAGAGCTGAAGGCAAAAGAAAAGCAAGCCGAGGACAGGAGGGGATTCTGGAGCAGACTGCTGAGAAAGAACTGACCCAGCAGCATCTTCCTCCTTCCCCCTCTCTCAACCTTTCTTTCACAAAAATCCCCCCAAACTTTACTTGGGACGTTTGTTTGTTTTTCAAAAACTCTATTCTGAATGCATGTACTGACATACAAAAATAAAATTGCCATAACTTGACCTCATGTTGCCTGCTTCTTTTCTTGTGTGTCTGTGGATGTAAAACAGTAACACACTTTCTGCTCTGTGTGTTTTTAATTGCAAATAAATGCAATATGTTTTCATTTTAAAATGCAGAGCAAAAAACTTCTGCTTTAAATCTTTTTTTTTTTTTTAGCAAAAAGCTTTTTTTTTTGCCTGTTGTGGAAGTTTTCCATTTAAATAAAGCCTGCAGATGAGCGGTGAGCGGTAGCTAACATTCTTTAATCAAAACACACAAAGAACAGACAAGCAAGCTTGATGAAGTCCCTGCATGACCGCGGGACAGACGGTCAGCAGAGTCTCCCTGAGCCTAGCATGGCTCTCAGTTAAATACCTTCTCCAGGAACAAAAGGCAGTACACAGCTGTTTCACACCTTAAGGTTCACACTCCCTTGCTTCCTACCAGAGTCCTCAAAGACACAAAAGACTCTTCCTGTGGAGTTGTCTGCTTCCCCCAACTTCCTTACTAGACCCCCAGCATTTGTCTTACTGTATGAGTGTGAGATATGTTAAAATCCAGTGGCACCAAGGTATCATACAATAAAATAATCTGATTAATACATAAGTAAAAGAAATTCCTATACATGCCCCTTCCTGATTTCTTATGTTTTAACATGTTTGTTACACTTACATGTTTCCAATTTCAAATGTTAACACAGATGTTCAGAGTAAATACAGATTGTAGTTTTTCAAATGATGATTTCATTTAGTTTGGGGAAACAGCTCTCCAACTTTACCTCATGTAGAAAAAGTCATTTCCTTCTAAACCTAATAAGTGGTTTTGTCATCTAGCAAGAACTGCAGTCAAGCATTTGCAATAACTAATAAAAAAAAGCACTTGGGACAATTGTGTTGGTGACAGCTTTTGTTATAATATCAATAATATTCATATGAATATGGGATACTGTTACATGTTTGCATAGACTTTTGTGGAATATGGAGACACTCCTGGCATTATATGAGCAAAGTGAGACTCATTTTTTAGGGTTGGTGGAGATGAGTGTGAAGATCCAAACAATCCCTGTCAGTGATGGAGAAGCTTTGATGAAAATATTTGGTAAAAAGTTCACCAGCATGAAGGAAATGAAGTTTCAAACTTTCCTTAGGAGGAGCCCAGCACGCCTGCTTAAAGAATAGTAAGTGTGGCGATGTGGATGTTTGCAGCGACTGCTGTATAGAGGCCATCCTGCTACACATGAAACACATCAGAGTCATAATTGTTATTTTAGTCACGTGTTTGTTTATTATCCTTATTGTTTTATCTGGGACAGTTTGCAGACATCTCAGAGAGAGGAGACACCAGCATCTGAACAGAGACTCAAACCAGCAACCTGCAGCTCCCTGCTTGGCTGCTCCAGTTTTCTCCTCACTCATGTTGCCCACCAGTGATTTCTAGCTGCCCACCCACACAGCAGGCTAGAATATGCGCTGAGCCTCAGCACCCAATACTTGGACATGTTTTCTTTATTAAACAATGAACCAGACCCCAAAAAGTAAACAGCTGTTATTGCTAGGCAACGGGAGCAGCATTTGGAGATGCAGCACCTGACATTCCTGACCATGTGGGCGGAGCATGCATGAAATGGAATGTTTAGTAGAACTGTGCAACACAAGCACTTAGTTCCAGCATGTTTCATTGTATCCAGACACAGCTAGAGACACATCTACAGCAGCATCTCTGTGCAGGACAAACGACAGTTGACGAAGAAACATCGAAAACTTCACTTCACTCCTCTACAAAACGTTGGTTCCTTTGTTTAAAAGGCCAAAATGAATCAAGGGAGATCGAGAAGAGGATCGGCGAGTGCTTCACCTCACAATACAGTACAGCTGATTCATTTTAAATTTCAAATGATACAGGCTGAAAATGTCAAATTAAAAGAAGAGGCAGAAAAATCAAGAGGAGAAGCTAAAAATTCAAAGTTTGAAACTGAAGTAGTATTGCAGGAATTACTGGATGTGGGTCTCAAACTTAAAGGAGAGAAGATAAGAAAACAACAGGCAGAAAACGAGAATGAAAACATGAAGAAAGAACTGTTGCAAGCTCAAAAAGCATTGGAGGAAGAGAAAAGCACAGCACAAGAAGCCAAAAATAAATATCAAACTGCAAAGAAGGAGGCAGGAAATGTGATGCAGGAATTACAGGAGGTGCAGGAAGCTTTTGAAGAGGAAAAAAGCAAAATGCAGTTGGCAACACAAGACGCTGCAAATGTAATGGCTGAAGCTGAAACACTAAGGAAGGAATTACTGCATGTGAAGCAACAACTTGAAGAGGAGAAAAAATGTAAACACGAGACAGAAAATGAGATTGAAAATATGAAGAAAGAATTGTTGGAAGCTCAAAAAGTGTTGGAGGAAGAGAAAATTAAAATACAGGAAGCAAAGAAAGAAATGGAAGATACAAAGAGTTACACTCAAAACATGAAGGAGGAACTGATGAAAGTGCAAGAGGAACTTGCAGAAGGGAAAATTGAGTTGAAGGTATTCAAGAAAGAAACGACGGTGACCAAGAAAGGCTGCAAAGATGAACTTAAAGAAATACAAAAGCACAAAAAGGAAGCTAAAGAGCTCCTCAAACACAAAGGGAAACTGGCCAAACAGCAGCTGAAAGAAACATTTAAAGATGCCGAGGAGCAGCTCAACAAAACCTTAAAAGAGCTGAAGGCAAAAGAAAAGCAAGCCGAGGACAGGAGGGGATTCTGGAGCAGACTGCTGAGAAAGAACTGACCCAGCAGCATCTTCCTCCTTCCCCCTCTCTCAACCTTTCTTTCACAAAAATCCCCCCAAACTTTACTTGGGACGTTTGTTTGTTTTTCAAAAACTCTATTCTGAATGCATGTACTGACATACAAAAATAAAATTGCCATAACTTGACCTCATGTTGCCTGCTTCTTTTCTTGTGTGTCTGTGGATGTAAAACAGTAACACACTTTCTGCTCTGTGTGTTTTTAATTGCAAATAAATGCAATATGTTTTCATTTTAAAATGCAGTGCAAAAAACTTCTGCTTTAAATCTTTTTTTTTTTTTTAGCAAAAAGCTTTTTTTTTTGCCTGTTGTGGAAGTTTTCCATTTAAATAAAGCCTGCAGATGAGCGGTGAGCGGTAGCTAACATTCTTTAATCAAAACACACAAAGAACAGACAAGCAAGCTTGATGAAGTCCCTGCATGACCGCGGGACAGACGGTCAGCAGAGTCTCCCTGAGCCTAGCATGGCTCTCAGTTAAATACCTTCTCCAGGAACAAAAGGCAGTACACAGCTGTTTCACACCTTAAGGTTCACACTCCCTTGCTTCCTACCAGAGTCCTCAAAGACACAAAAGACTCTTCCTGTGGAGTTGTCTGCTTCCCCCAACTTCCTTACTAGACCCCCAGCATTTGTCTTACTGTATGAGTGTGAGATATGTTAAAATCCAGTGGCACCAAGGTATCATACAATAAAATAATCTGATTAATACATAAGTAAAAGAAATTCCTATACATGCCCCTTCCTGATTTCTTATGTTTTAACATGTTTGTTACACTTACATGTTTCCAATTTCAAATGTTAACACAGATGTTCAGAGTAAATACAGATTGTAGTTTTTCAAATGATGATTTCATTTAGTTTGGGGAAACAGCTCTCCAACTTTACCTCATGTAGAAAAAGTCATTTCCTTCTAAACCTAATAAGTGGTTTTGTCATCTAGCAAGAACTGCAGTCAAGCATTTGCAATAACTAATAAAAAAAAGCACTTGGGACAATTGTGTTGGTGACGGCTTTTGTTATAATATCAATAATATTTCTATGAATATGGGATACTGTTACATGTTTGCATAGACTTTTGTGGAATATGGAGACACTCCTGGCATTATATGAGCAAAGTGAGACTCATTTTTTAGGGTTGGTGGAGATGAGTGTGAAGATCCAAACAATCCCTGTCAGTGATGGAGAAGCTTTGATGAAAATATTTGGTAAAAAGTTCACCAGCATGAAGGAAATGAAGTTTCAAACTTTCCTTAGGAGGAGCCCAGCACGCCTGCTTAAAGAATAGTAAGTGTGGCGATGTGGATGTTTGCAGCGACTGCTGTATAGAGGCCATCCTGCTACACATGAAACACATCAGAGTCATAATTGTTATTTTAGTCACGTGTTTGTTTATTATCCTTATTGTTTTATCTGGGACAGTTTGCAGACATCTCAGAGAGAGGAGACACCAGCATCTGAACAGAGACTCAAACCAGCAACCTGCAGCTCCCTGCTTGGCTGCTCCAGTTTTCTCCTCACTCATGTTGCCCACCAGTGATTTCTAGCTGCCCACCCACACAGCAGGCTAGAATATGCACTGAGCCTCAGCACCCAATACTTGGACATGTTTTCTTTATTAAACAATGAACCAGACCCCAAAAGTAAACAGCTGTTATTGCTAGGCAACGGGAGCAGCATTTGGAGATGCAGCACCTGACATTCCTGACCATGTGGGCGGAGCATGCATGAAATGGAATGTTTAGTAGAACTGTGCAACACAAGCACTTAGTTCCAGCATGTTTCATTGTATCCAGACACAGCTAGAGACACATCTACAGCAGCATCTCTGTGCAGGACAAACGACAGTTGACGAAGAAACATCGAAAACTTCACTTCACTCCTCTACAAAACGTTGGTTCCTTTGTTTAAAAGGCCAAAATGAATCAAGGGAGATCGAGAAGAGGATCGGCGAGTGCTTCACCTCACAATTCAGTACAGCTGATTAACCTGCAAGAAGAATTTCAAATGATACAGGCTGAAAATATCAAATTAAAAGAAGAGGCAGAAAAATCAAGAGGAGAAGCTAAAAATTCAAAGTTTGAAACTGAAGTAGTATTGCAGGAATTACTGGATGTGGGTCTCAAACTTAAAGGAGAGAAGATAAGAAAACAACAGGCAGAAAACGAGAATGAAAACATGAAGAAAGAACTGTTGCAAGCTCAAAAAGCATTGGAGGAAGAGAAAAGCACAGCACAAGAAGCCAAAAATAAATATCAAACTGCAAAGAAGGAGGCAGGAAATGTGATGCAGGAATTACAGGAGGTGCAGGAAGCTTTTGAAGAGGAAAAAAGCAAAATGCAGTTGGCAACACAAGACGCTGCAAATGTAATGGCTGAAGCTGAAACACTAAGGAAGGAATTACTGCATGTGAAGCAACAACTTGAAGAGGAGAAAAAATGTAAACACGAGACAGAAAATGAGATTGAAAATATGAAGAAAGAATTGTTGGAAGCTCAAAAAGTGTTGGAGGAAGAGAAAATTAAAATACAGGAAGCAAAGAAAGAAATGGAAGATACAAAGAGTTACACTCAAAACATGAAGGAGGAACTGATGAAAGTGCAAGAGGAACTTGCAGAAGGGAAAATTGAGTTGAAGGTATTCAAGAAAGAAACGACGGTGACCAAGAAAGGCTGCAAAGATGAACTTAAAGAAATACAAAAGCACAAAAAGGAAGCTAAAGAGCTCCTCAAACACAAAGGGAAACTGGCCAAACAGCAGCTGAAAGAAACATTTAAAGATGCCGAGGAGCAGCTCAACAAAACCTTAAAAGAGCTGAAGGCAAAAGAAAAGCAAGGCGAGGACAGGAGGGGATTCTGGAGCAGACTGCTGAGAAAGAACTGACCCAGCAGCATCTTCCTCCTTCCCCCTCTCTCAACCTTTCTTTCACAAAAATCCCCCCAAACTTTACTTGGGACGTTTGTTTGTTTTTCAAAAACTCTATTCTGAATGCATGTACTGACATACAAAAATAAAATTGCCATAACTTGACCTCATGTTGCCTGCTTCTTTTCTTGTGTGTCTGTGGATGTAAAACAGTAACACACTTTCTGCTCTGTGTGTTTTTAATTGCAAATAAATGCAATATGTTTTCATTTTAAAATGCAGTGCAAAAAACTTCTGCTTTAAATCTTTTTTTTTTTTTTAGCAAAAAGCTTTTTTTTTTGCCTGTTGTGGAAGTTTTCCATTTAAATAAAGCCTGCAGATGAGCGGTGAGCGGTAGCTAACATTCTTTAATCAAAACACACAAAGAACAGACAAGCAAGCTTGATGAAGTCCCTGCATGACCGCGGGACAGACGGTCAGCAGAGTCTCCCTGAGCCTAGCATGGCTCTCAGTTAAATACCTTCTCCAGGAACAAAAGGCAGTACACAGCTGTTTCACACCTTAAGGTTCACACTCCCTTGCTTCCTACCAGAGTCCTCAAAGACACAAAAGACTCTTCCTGTGGAGTTGTCTGCTTCCCCCAACTTCCTTACTAGACCCCCAGCATTTGTCTTACTGTATGAGTGTGAGATATGTTAAAATCCAGTGGCACCAAGGTATCATACAATAAAATAATCTGATTAATACATAAGTAAAAGAAATTCCTATACATGCCCCTTCCTGATTTCTTATGTTTTAACATGTTTGTTACACTTACATGTTTCCAATTTCAAATGTTAACACAGATGTTCAGAGTAAATACTAGAGATGGCACGATACCACTTTTTTATGTCCGATACCGATACCGATATAATAAATTTTGATATCTGCCGATACCGATATGAATCCGATATAGTGTTTTTTAATCAACAAAACTGTTTTTTAAAATATCTTGCTGCATTTTGCAAGTCTGCAAGTTCATACTCAAGTTTAAAACAACAACTACACTAAAGCTATTCTGTTATACCTGTATACAAAAAAAATATTTCATAGTTCAGCAATACTGATCAATCTAATAAACTTAGACCTACACCATCCTCCCTATTCTGGTATTTTAAAGAGTACTTAGCGTAAATATTAAGCAACCTAACTAATAGGGTTCCAACTCCCAGCAACAACAAAAATAAATAAATAAAAAATAGGAAACCACCTCTCACGCGACACCTCATGATGCTTAATCGACGTAATCAACCTTAATTTGATGCAGTGTAAAAAGAAAAAGCACAGAAATCAATTATTTTTCAAGAAATATTAAATAGATTCAACATCTTTCTTCAACAAAATTGCAGACATCAATTTTAATAGTTTAGACTGCAAAAACAAAATATTAGTGTGACTATAATATCCTACCTTATACATTATTCTTATAGCACATTTTTGTAGTATAACCAGGTGATGCAGAGAACTTTTGTAATTATTGCCCCACACCTCTACACAATAAGTCAAGTATGGTAGGACTAGTACACAGTATAACAAAAACATTGCATGGCAGTTTAAGAAGAACTTGGCTCTATTTATGATTGAGATACGTTTGGACACTTTATTTTGTATATGTCTGATGTGTGATTTCCAGCATAATTTGCTATCAATCATTACTCCCAAGAATTTTATTTCTGACACTACATCTATGACTACACCATCTATTTTTATTACAGTATTGTGGCAGAGAGTGATATTATACCCCTTTCGTCAAACGCAGTGATTTATGACCCCCTTAATTGATTTATGACCCCTAATTAAATTATCCCCTAATTAAATTATTCATGAGCTCCGGAAGTCCGGAAGTAGGAAGTAATTAAATAATAAAAATATGATATTCATAAAAATATGATATTCATAAAAATATAATTGATTATTTAGAAAGTTTCTTATATATCAAAAATAGCATTCTTTTATTTCTTTAAGCAATTAAAAAATTTATTTATTTTTTTATGCTCAAAAAACGCCATCTGGTGGCGGGTCAGTGTGTGTGCGCGTGCCCGCGCGCGCCCGAGGCTGTGTGTCTGGGCGCGCGGGGGCGCGCCCGTGTCTCCGGACCGTGCTCTCTCGGGCTCCGTGCTCATGTGTTTAAAAATGTATTAAACCATATTAAAATTGTTTAGTTAAACTTGTGCTTTTGTAACGTTCAGTATGGCCACAAACACATGCTGCATGCCTTGGGGGAAAACTTTATTTAGATTTATATGCATTTGTAGATTTAGAATAAAACTCATACTCAGAAAAAATTCGCGATCCCCGCAGCCCCCTTAACCTAATCCTTAGATACATAAGCAGGGAAAACTCCTTAAAAAACCCTCCGCGATTTCTCCAAAACCCTACAATAACTTGTTAGGGTACCCCCTCTATTCCCAAAACCTTATATTCGATAACAGGGAAAATCCTGAAAAAATCCTTAGTCTTTTTTCTCAAATTCAGCGCCCCGCGGCTCCCTTCATGCGCAGCCAAACAAAGCCAAAACTCCTTTTCAAAATTTCTCCGCGATTTCTCCAAAACCCCTAGAATAACTTGTTAGCTACCCCTCTATTCCCAAAAACCTTATATTCGATAACAGGGAAAATCCTTATTCTTTTTTCCTTCAAAAACTTCCCTCTTACTAGCAAGCTCTAAAATTCAACCCACACTCTAAGTTCTACCTCGCTCTTAATCTCCGATCCACAACTTCTTGCAGAGCACAATTTTTTCCTGCTTGTTCGCTCCCCGCTCTGCTCCCTAATGCGCTGCTTACCTCGTTTGAAAATTCCCCCCTTAGACCAACTCCGCCTCACTGCGCCCCGCTGCCAATCACATAACCCTTGCACCGCTCCCTTCGCACCCCGGTTAGCCAATCCGCTCCAGGTCTGATTTTACGATCTCCCGCTGAGGTTAAGACTATCTTCGAACCCCCAGAACACATCTGACTTCAGACGTATCAACAACTGGAACCGCTCAGACTGCTTGCGAGTTCGCATAGGGAGCGGCCGATTTCAACAGCAACTTGCGTCTCTTTCCTTATCCGCACATCATTCGGTAAGTGTTAATCTTCCTCTCTAACTACATTTTTGCATTTTCCTTTTTACCATTCTGTCAATCCTTTCATTTAAAAAAATAAATAAATATCACAATGGTTTGTAACAGGTACAATACACCATCCATCCATCCATTCGCCTCCACTTATCCTTTTCTCAGGCTCGCGCAGTGCGCTGGAGCCTATCCCACGTACAATACACTTTAAAATATATATAAGCTCCACTTTTAACTCCCGTAAAAGTTTATACATTACATGTCTACATCACCTATCATGGCCTCATCGGGTATCTCATATCATCTTGTTATTGTTATGTTATGCTCCTTTGATATTTTGCTAGTTTGCGTGTTTTAAAACTCTTTTTGTTTTTCTTTATATTTTTAGACCCAGATGTGTTAACCTGATCCCTGCGAAACACCAGCTCTGCGTGGATTTTGACCGCGAGTGACCGGATGTTGTTTCCGGCCTGAGGTTGCCTGAAATGCCGTGAGGCTCGTTTGAAAGATTGCGCCCGAGACCAACTCCGCCTCCAAGGCATGCCTACCTTTAGCTGCCACCAGTGAGATATCAGAGCCGGGCTCCACATATCCAATCAGGAGCACGAGCAAGACAGCTTTTGCAGACTCTCCAGAAATATACAAGTCCTTACCAACTGCTCTGCAACCCAGTGTTTCTGGTCCCCTCACTAACATCGCTTTTTGAGATATTTTTTATGAACCACCAAAAAAGCAATTTTACCCCACAGTACAGAAGACTGGGTCTGAGGGCAGCAGCGGGGACAAATGATTGTAATGAAGCGACGGACATTTCATGGCTGGTCTTGCATAATCGTGAGTTATTATGTCATATGGTGATAAGTACATAGTTTTGCAAGAGGCATACAAGCACTGTGGAAAAAGTAATCATAAAACTGTTTTTGTGAACACCCTACGTTATGCTTTAAAAAATGTGATACATGTAATGTGATCATCAAAGAACATGATTTTTAAAAAAAAAACTTTTATTCTTATGCTTTTAAAGTATGTCAGATTATCTTAAAACACTTATTTGTATGTTATAATGTTTTTCTTACACCATGTGTAATTTTTATAGACACCTTATTCATTGTATCAATGTGTAATTATGTATCTTTGATAAATAAATAAAATATTTAATCTTGTATTTGTGTACTTTCTGGTGATTCAATAAAAAATTAGTCACATATCGCTCTGATAAACACAGATGGCTGAAAGAAATGTTTGATGGAACAAAGGAAACAAGTGTCTTGCTGCTAAACTTTTAAGTCACCATGGTTTAAATGAGAAAGTCTGTATGTAAAACATGAAAAACTCCATATCAGTGATATCTACAAAGGTGTACTCATTTCTTTGTAATGGTACTTTACTGTTCCAATGAAACAAAAAGAAAATCTCATTTTTAAAGTACATTTTTCGGCCATCCTGACCTATTTTCAGGGGCAAGAATGTTGATGTTAGACTGTGTTTTAAATCAGGTTGTGATCTTAAACTAACTATCACAGCACTGATTTCAGTTGTAATGTCAATTAGAATCCCAATTTGGCTTTTCTCCAGTCAGTGTTATGGTGAAATTTAACTTGTTCTTTTGTGTAATTGCACATGGCCCAGCAAAGGACCCCTTAGTAAACTGTACAGCATAAGTTTTCAATTCACTTTTGTCAGAAAACTTCACAGTATGAGAAGTTACAGCACAGTTTCTCCAAACGTGTGGTTCTTTTTCAGCCAGCGTGCTTTTAGAGCATCTACATTAGCTCATGTAGTAAAAGTACAATCAGTAAGTGTACTTTAACATTTGAGATTCCGAGTCACTCTTGCTTAGATCATGTGAACTATATCATGAACCTTTTTTTGTATAATGCATCAAACGTGTTCAAATCAGTTTATTTTCAATTTATTTTAACTAATCTAGAGACAAGCAACTCCTTTTTAGCTTCTGTTATGCATTTACCTCTCACACCTTAATCTAGATGTTAGTGTTCTCAGAGTTAACATGTCTCATGTTGCCATGTTGTATTTCTAATACCCAGCCTCAGTGTTCGCCCTGTTGACCCTCAAATCCAAACACCAATGATCTAGATATTCACAACATTCATAAGGAGATTCTTAAGGTCTTAAGTTTTGTTGTTTTTATGTTTTACAAAAAAAAAACTTCACATTTTTTATATTTTTAAACGAAAGTGACATGCAAGGATATTTTTCTTTAGTGATGTTGCTTCAGCAATCTCAAATACTAATTATTCTGGGAATTTTTATGGTCAAACTATGTGATTTTCCAAATGTGTGTGTGTGGAGTAAAATGACCTTGTTCTTATGATGTTGTCACCGTGAATCATTTAGGATTAACAACACAAATTGTATCGATAGCAGAAACAGTCTTATAACTTATAATTCTCACACGTTACCGCTAGTTTTACAAACGCAGTCTTCTTCAGCTCTGTTTATGTAGCTTTTATGAAACTGATTTTCCATAGTACAAGTAGAATTTAATTTTTCTTTGCTCTCCAGTATAAATGCAATAATTTGCAGGCTTTTTACTGAAACTCTCACAATGCAACACTCAATGCTCAGAGCTTCATATATCAACAGCTCTGAAAATATCTTCTTTTTTAAAGTAATGTAGGACAGGATCTCTCACTCTCTGTGTCTCAAAAAAACCCAACTAAACTGGCAATCACCACTAAACAAATGAAAGTAGTTTATGGCTTTTTTATCAGCTGCATTTCTTTCATTTATGTATTGATCCCATTGTTTATTGGTAATGCTTTTAGGTCACTGTTTTAGCATGTCTGCCTCACACTCCATTTAAACAGTTTAACAGATAGTGGGGTCTGGTAAGGAAGTTGGGGGAAGCAGACAACTCCACAGGAAGAGTCTTTTTGTCTTTTCTCCACTGTAAAAGATAGCAAGGCAGTGTGAAACTTTCTTTGCGGGAAAGACAAAACTGAGAGCCATGCTAGGCTCAGTGAGAGACTCTGCTCACCCTCTGCCCCAGCGATGGCAGTCCCTCACCAAGCTTGATTTCTGTTCTTTGTCTTGATTAAAGAATGGTAGCTACCGCTCATCGCTTGTCTGCAGGCTTTATTAAACGGAAAACTTCCACAACAACCTCTAAACAGTGGTTTATGGCTTTTTGTCACCTGCAACACCATGTAACACTTGGATGTTAGATTCTTTTACCAGTCAGTGTTGTTAGCCCCAACCCCCAGGCTCCAGGTGTCTGAGCTCTAACCCTGGCTGCCAAATGTCCCCCTGAGGCCTTTGTGCCTTTTACCACCAGACTAAGTTTGTAGTCCTATCTACTAATATTATTTTATTTTTTTATTATAGCACAAGGTTCAGTTAGGTTACTACTTTGACTTCCTCAATTTGAGCACATTTCTGACCCGATACTTTATCAAGCTTTTACTCGAGTGTTTTTGACACTAGCAGCTGTACTTCTACTTAAGTGAAAATTGCCTGCAATTTTGCCACCTCAGTTGCCACTTTTCTGGAGTTTGTACACTTTTTATATTGAAACGTTCAACGTTTTACGTGTTATCCTTGATCACAGTTCTAAACAAGTTAACTTTCTTCACTTCAAAGTAACCCAAAAAAGAAACTATATGTCCAGTTCTCTTTACTCCAAACCTGGTTTAAGGCTATGCTGTTGTTGTGATATGGCCATACAAATAATATTAAGTTTAATTAATCTTTTAAAAAAATGGCTGCTTCATGGCTACCTGTTCAGAGAATTTGCAGACTTTTATGGAAACTGTCACAATGTAACACTCTCACTGTCAAAACAGGGTTGATCCATGTTTCTATGAACACTGATTAATATATCAACAGCTCTGAAAATCCTTTTTTTTTTTTTTAAGTAAAGCAGAACAGGATCTCTGTATCTCTAAAAATCCCAACAAAACTGGCAATCACCTCTAAACAAATGGAAGTAGTTTATGGATCTTTATCACCTGCAACACCATGTAACACCTAGATGTTAGACTCTTTTACCATCACATTTGCAAGGGTTTATGTGTTATCCTTGATCACAGTTCTAAATAAGTTAACTTTCTTGACATAAAAGTAGCCCAAAGAAGACAAATATATGTCCAGTTCTTTTTTACTCCAAACCTACTGATCGGAAAACATTATGTGATGCTGGAAGTTTTCATCCTATCCACCTGCAAAACAAGTTTACCTGTAAGCCAACACATTAGACGTAAGCAAATTTGTGAAATTCCTGAACAATGTGCTTTGTGGAGTAGCAGTAGTACTAGAACTAGTACTAGTAGTCCTAGTATTCTGCAGCAACCAGGCTTCAAGAGTGATCACTCTTCTGGCTTTCAAATGGTGAAAACATGTCACAGTCTTAACCGCAAATCAGAAATGTTGGTAAATTTAAAAAGGAATTTAAACGTCAGCTTTGACATAGACACAGACTTTATTAATGCCACACTCAGGAAATTCACATGTTACACATGATTTAGCTCACCTGCTAACTCCCCAGAGCAATAACCACATCAGCATCATTAGCCTGAGTGTTGATCCTCCAGGTGAGTGAGTGGAGTTGAGTGTGTGTGTGTGTGTGTGTGTGTGTGTGTGTGTGTGTGTGTGTGTGTGTGTGTGTGTGTGTGTGTGTGTGTGTGTGTGTGATCAGAGGTGAAGCTGCTTTCTGCAAAGTCTCATCAACAACATCTTTAGAAACAAACATCAACAACCAGGAAGAGTCTAAAAGCACTAAATATGAAACAGACCATTTACCATACCCAACACTGAGCTCCTGCACAGTCAGATGGAGTGAAACATAATGTCCCAGTGGTGTTCTGTTGGATTTAGCAGGTGAGCGTTGTTGCCAGTCAAAACCTTTTTGGAAACTCTTTACAAGAATCAATGTAATTATTTGTTTTACTTGAATCAAATGTATTGGTTTATATACCTGAAATAAAACTTTTTTTTGGAAACCCGTTACATCAAATAAAACTTTCTTGGAAAAGCATTGCAAGAATCAATCGAGTTATTTGTTTTACCCCATTCAAATCTATTGGTTTCATTACATCAAATTAAATAATTTTGGAAACCCGTTACATCAAATAAAACTTTCTTGGAAAAACTTTACAAGAATCAATGTAATTATTTGTTTTACTTGAATCAAATGTAATGGTTTATATACCTGAAATAAAACTTTTTTGGAAACCCTGTACATGAAGTAAAAGGTTTTTGATCTTGTAAGTTCTGGCTTTAATATTTTCAGCTGATAAAGTGAACTTCATACAAACTCTGTGTTAGAAAAATCAAACTGTGTCTCGTGCGGGTGTATTGTGACTGCTCCATCACAATGTATAATTTGACTTGTGAGGTACACACAACAAGGCCAACAAGAAAAAGTGAATTAGAGATTCATTACAAAATACAAAAAATAAAAATAAATAGTGCACAAATTTAAAACAAGCAAAACACCTATGCAAGAGTAACTACTAATGATTTACAAATACTTGTCATATACAACCAATACACTCAGAGAATTTTACCATATCAGTATAAAGCTCTCTGTAATTCCTGGACAGTTCGTGAAATAATTTAAAATTAATTTAATTGATGCTGATGTGGTTATTGCTCGGGGAGTTAGCAGGTGAGCTAAATCATGTGTAACATGTGAATTTCCTGAGTGTGGCATTAATAAAGTCTGTGTCTATGTCAAAGCTGACGTTTAAATTCCTTTTTAAATTTACCAACATTTCTGATTTGCGGTTAAGACTGTGACATGTTTTCACCATTTGAAAGCCAGAAGAGTGATCACTCTTGAAGCCTGGTTGCTGCAGAATACTAGGACTACTAGTACTAGTTCTAGTACTACTGCTACTCCACAAAGCACATTGTTCAGGAATTTCACAAATTTGCTTACGTCTAATGTGTTGGCTTACAGGTAAACTTGTTTTGCAGGTGGATAGGATGAAAACTTCCAGCATCACATAATGTTTTCCGATCAGTAGGTTTGGAGTAAAAAAGAACTGGACATATATTTGTCTTCTTTGGGCTACTTTTATGTCAAGAAAGTTAACTTATTTAGAACTGTGATCAAGGATAACACATAAACCCTTGCAAATGTGATGGTAAAAGAGTCTAACATCTAGGTGTTACATGGTGTTGCAGGTGATAAAGATCCATAAACTACTTCCATTTGTTTAGAGGTGATTGCCAGTTTTGTTGGGATTTTTAGAGATACAGAGATCCTGTTCTGCTTTACTTAAAAAAAAAGAAAAAGGATTTTCAGAGCTGTTGATATATTAATCAGTGTTCATAGAAACATGGATCAACCCTGTTTTGACAGTGAGAGTGTTACATTGTGACAGTTTCCATAAAAGTCTGCAAATTCTCTGAACAGGTAGCCATGAAGCAGCCATTTTTTTAAAAGATTAATTAAACTTAATATTATTTGTATGGCCATATCACAACAACAGCATAGCCTTAAACCAGGTTTGGAGTAAAGAGAACTGGACATATAGTTTCTTTTTTGGGTTACTTTGAAGTGAAGAAAGTTAACTTGTTTAGAACTGTGATCAAGGATAACACGTAAAACGTTGAACGTTTCAATATAAAAAGTGTACAAACTCCAGAAAAGTGGCAACTGAGGTGGCAAAATTGCAGGCAATTTTCACTTAAGTAGAAGTACAGCTGCTAGTGTCAAAAACACTCGAGTAAAAGCTTGATAAAGTATCGGGTCAGAAATGTGCTCAAATTGAGGAAGTCAAAGTAGTAACCTAACTGAACCTTGTGCTATAATAAAAAAATAAAATAATATTAGTAGATAGGACTACAAACTTAGTCTGGTGGTAAAAGGCACAAAGGCCTCAGGGGGACATTTGGCAGCCAGGGTTAGAGCTCAGACACCTGGAGCCTGGGGGTTGGGGCTAACAACACTGACTGGTAAAAGAATCTAACATCCAAGTGTTACATGGTGTTGCAGGTGACAAAAAGCCATAAACCACTGTTTAGAGGTTGTTGTGGAAGTTTTCCGTTTAATAAAGCCTGCAGACAAGCGATGAGCGGTAGCTACCATTCTTTAATCAAGACAAAGAACAGAAATCAAGCTTGGTGAGGGACTGCCATCGCTGGGGCAGAGGGTGAGCAGAGTCTCTCACTGAGCCTAGCATGGCTCTCAGTTTTGTCTTTCCCGCAAAGAAAGTTTCACACTGCCTTGCTATCTTTTACAGTGGAGAAAAGACAAAAAGACTCTTCCTGTGGAGTTGTCTGCTTCCCCCCAACTTCCTTACCAGACCCCACTATCTGTTAAACTGTTTAACCCCTGGGGGGTCTTAGAAAAATGCATACACTATTGGTCTTAGAGCCACAAATCGACCACGCCCAAAAAAGTGCTATAAAAAATTTATATATTAATATTTTTTTCCACTTTAAATTAGCCAATCTTTTAGACCTACTTCTCCTTGAAATATTCATGTCAAGTTTTAATTACATTTCGCGGATTTTAACCCTTTATATCCCGGTTTCGTCACATGAGCGCACTGCTTTTTTTGCCCCAAAAAACAAAAAACTTGAATATTTTCCAAAAAAAACATTTGAGGTAATATTCAATTGTTATTATAATTAGGCCTTTGGATGGACTAAAGATTGGCACCAAGAGTCATTTCGATCGCCTTTTATTTTTTTTCCAGGAGCGCATTTCATAAAATGCACACTATCGACCACGCCCAAAAAGTGCAATAAAAATATTAAATATTAATTTTTTTTTTCACTTTAAATTGGTCAGTCTTTTAAAACTACTTCTCCCTGAAATATTCATATAAAGTTTTAATTATATTTTCGTTGTTTTAACCCTTTAAATTACAAAAAAACTAAAAAAAAAACTAAAAAACTAAATATTTTCCCAAAAAAACATTTGAAGTAATATTTGATTGTTATTATAATTAGGCCTTTAGATGGACAAAAGATTGGCACAAACAGTCATTTCGATCGCCTTTTATTTTTTTTTCAGGACCAGAAAATGGTCTCCAGGCGGCAAATGCTCCTCCTCTAGCCCGGAATCGGTGCATGCTCCCGGGTTGACTCGCGACGATGACCGGGGCATGTTGCGTCGGACCCCTTTTTCCAACACACACATCCGGTACCACGTCACAACAAATACGTCATTTCCTGTTGATTAAAAAAAAAAAATCCAACCTCAAACGGTCCTGGGGCCGAAAATTGTCCCGGCCGATCAGCGGGCGAAGCCGCTGCAGCACGCCGGAAAAGAGGCGTCATTTCCCGCAGGTCTCTTTAAGCAGCCCGCTGTTTTCCAGCCCCGGGTCAAATGTGGAGCAAGGGCACCACCCGGTGGACAAATAAAAAAATTACAATTCTAAGGCCTCTTCTCCAAAACAAAAACGAAACCTAAGCCATCACCCAGATGTTAACGGTATAAATCCTGCAGTGAAAAATAGCGTTTATAAAGGGTTTCAATGGGGCACAAATCGACCCTAGGATTAATAGCGTAAGTTTATCGCTAGCTTAGCCCCTGAAGCTAATTTCCGGAAGTCATACTGAAATTTTAACAGTAAATGTGACCAAACTTTTTTTTGCAGACTTTCGCTATATTCCATTCAACACTGTGCAAATGGCAGGTAATCAAAATTTGAAAATAGCCAAAAATAGCCACAAATCGACCCAAGGCGCCCCAGGGGTTAAATGGAGTGTGAGGCAGACATGCTAAAACAGTGACCTAAAAGCATTACCAATAAACAATGGGATCAATACATAAATGAAAGAAATGCAGCTGATAAAAAAGCCATAAACTACTTTCATTTGTTTAGTGGTGATTGCCAGTTTAGTTGGGTTTTTTTGAGACACAGAGAGTGAGAGATCCTGTCCTACATTACTTTAAAAAAGAAGATATTTTCAGAGCTGTTGATATATGAAGCTCTGAGCATTGAGTGTTGCATTGTGAGAGTTTCAGTAAAAAGCCTGCAAATTATTGCATTTATACTGGAGAGCAAAGAAAAATTAAATTCTACTTGTACTATGGAAAATCAGTTTCATAAAAGCTACATAAACAGAGCTGAAGAAGACTGCGTTTGTAAAACTAGCGGTAACGTGTGAGAATTATAAGTTATAAGACTGTTTCTGCTATCGATACAATTTGTGTTGTTAATCCTAAATGATTCACGGTGACAACATCATAAGAACAAGGTCATTTTACTCCACACACACACATTTGGAAAATCACATAGTTTGACCATAAAAATTCCCAGAATAATTAGTATTTGAGATTGCTGAAGCAACATCACTAAAGAAAAATATCCTTGCATGTCACTTTCGTTTAAAAATATAAAAAATGTGAAGTTTTTTTTTTGTAAAACATAAAAACAACAAAACTTAAGACCTTAAGAATCTCCTTATGAATGTTGTGAATATCTAGATCATTGGTGTTTGGATTTGAGGGTCAACAGGGCGAACACTGAGGCTGGGTATTAGAAATACAACATGGCAACATGAGACATGTTAACTCTGAGAACACTAACATCTAGATTAAGGTGTGAGAGGTAAATGCATAACAGAAGCTAAAAAGGAGTTGCTTGTCTCTAGATTAGTTAAAATAAATTGAAAATAAACTGATTTGAACACGTTTGATGCATTATACAAAAAAAGGTTCATGATATAGTTCACATGATCTAAGCAAGAGTGACTCGGAATCTCAAATGTTAAAGTACACTTACTGATTGTACTTTTACTACATGAGCTAATGTAGATGCTCTAAAAGCACGCTGGCTGAAAAAGAACCACACGTTTGGAGAAACTGTGCTGTAACTTCTCATACTGTGAAGTTTTCTGACAAAAGTGAATTGAAAACTTATGCTGTACAGTTTACTAAGGGGTCCTTTGCTGGGCCATGTGCAATTACACAAAAGAACAAGTTAAATTTCACCATAACACTGACTGGAGAAAAGCCAAATTGGGATTCTAATTGACATTACAACTGAAATCAGTGCTGTGATAGTTAGTTTAAGATCACAACCTGATTTAAAACACAGTCTAACATCAACATTCTTGCCCCTGAAAATAGGTCAGGATGGCCGAAAAATGTACTTTAAAAATGAGATTTTCTTTTTGTTTCATTGGAACAGTAAAGTACCATTACAAAGAAATGAGTACACCTTTGTAGATATCACTGATATGGAGTTTTTCATGTTTTACATACAGACTTTCTCATTTAAACCATGGTGACTTAAAAGTTTAGCAGCAAGACACTTGTTTCCTTTGTTCCATCAAACATTTCTTTCAGCCATCTGTGTTTATCAGAGCGATATGTGACTAATTTTTTATTGAATCACCAGAAAGTACACAAATACAAGATTAAATATTTTATTTATTTATCAAAGATACATAATTACACATTGATACAATGAATAAGGTGTCTATAAAAATTACACATGGTGTAAGAAAAACATTATAACATACAAATAAGTGTTTTAAGATAATCTGACATACTTTAAAAGCATAAGAATAAAAGTTTTTTTTTTAAAAATCATGTTCTTTGATGATCACATTACATGTATCACATTTTTTAAAGCATAACGTAGGGTGTTCACAAAAACAGTTTTATGATTACTTTTTCCACAGTGCTTGTATGCCTCTTGCAAAACTATGTACTTATCACCATATGACATAATAACTCACGATTATGCAAGACCAGCCATGAAATGTCCGTCGCTTCATTACAATCATTTGTCCCCGCTGCTGCCCTCAGACCCAGTCTTCTGTACTGTGGGGTAAAATTGCTTTTTTGGTGGTTCATAAAAAATATCTCAAAAAGCGATGTTAGTGAGGGGACCAGAAACACTGGGTTGCAGAGCAGTTGGTAAGGACTTGTATATTTCTGGAGAGTCTGCAAAAGCTGTCTTGCTCGTGCTCCTGATTGGATATGTGGAGCCCGGCTCTGATATCTCACTGGTGGCAGCTAAAGGTAGGCATGCCTTGGAGGCGGAGTTGGTCTCGGGCGCAATCTTTCAAACGAGCCTCACGGCATTTCAGGCAACCTCAGGCCGGAAACAACATCCGGTCACTCGCGGTCAAAATCCACGCAGAGCTGGTGTTTCGCAGGGATCAGGTTAACACATCTGGGTCTAAAAATATAAAGAAAAACAAAAAGAGTTTTAAAACACGCAAACTAGCAAAATATCAAAGGAGCATAACATAACAATAACAAGATGATATGAGATACCCGATGAGGCCATGATAGGTGATGTAGACATGTAATGTATAAACTTTTACGGGAGTTAAAAGTGGAGCTTATATATATTTTAAAGTGTATTGTACGTGGGATAGGCTCCAGCGCACCGCGCGAGCCTGAGAAAAGGATAAGTGGAGGCGAATGGATGGATGGATGGTGTATTGTACCTGTTACAAACCATTGTGATATTTATTTATTTTTTTAAATGAAAGGATTGACAGAATGGTAAAAAGGAAAATGCAAAAATGTAGTTAGAGAGGAAGATTAACACTTACCGAATGATGTGCGGATAAGGAAAGAGACGCAAGTTGCTGTTGAAATCGGCCGCTCCCTATGCGAACTCGCAAGCAGTCTGAGCGGTTCCAGTTGTTGATACGTCTGAAGTCAGATGTGTTCTGGGGGTTCGAAGATAGTCTTAACTTCAGCGGGAGATCGTAAAATCAGACCTGGAGCGGATTGGCTAACCGGGGTGCGAAGGGAGCGGTGCAAGGGTTATGTGATTGGCAGCGGGGCGCAGTGAGGCGGAGTTGGTCTAAGGGGGGAATTTTCAAACGAGGTAAGCAGCGCATTAGGGAGCAGAGCGGGGAGCGAACAAGCAGGAAAAAATTGTGCTCTGCAAGAAGTTGTGGATCGGAGATTAAGAGCGAGGTAGAACTTAGAGTGTGGGTTGAATTTTAGAGCTTGCTAGTAAGAGGGAAGTTTTTGAAGGAAAAAAGAATAAGGATTTTCCCTGTTATCGAATATAAGGTTTTTGGGAATAGAGGGGTAGCTAACAAGTTATTCTAGGGGTTTTGGAGAAATCGCGGAGAAATTTTGAAAAGGAGTTTTGGCTTTGTTTGGCTGCGCATGAAGGGAGCCGCGGGGCGCTGAATTTGAGAAAAAAGACTAAGGATTTTTTCAGGATTTTCCCTGTTATCGAATATAAGGTTTTGGGAATAGAGGGGGTACCCTAACAAGTTATTGTAGGGTTTTGGAGAAATCGCGGAGGGTTTTTTAAGGAGTTTTCCCTGCTTATGTATCTAAGGATTAGGTTAAGGGGGCTGCGGGGATCGCGAATTTTTTCTGAGTATGAGTTTTATTCTAAATCTACAAATGCATATAAATCTAAATAAAGTTTTCCCCCAAGGCATGCAGCATGTGTTTGTGGCCATACTGAACGTTACAAAAGCACAAGTTTAACTAAACAATTTTAATATGGTTTAATACATTTTTAAACACATGAGCACGGAGCCCGAGAGAGCACGGTCCGGAGACACGGGCGCGCCCCCGCGCGCCCAGACACACAGCCTCGGGCGCGCGCGGGCGCGCGCACACACACTGACCCGCCACCAGATGGCGTTTTTTGAGCATAAAAAAATAAATAAATTTTTTAATTGCTTAAAGAAATAAAAGAATGCTATTTTTGATATATAAGAAACTTTCTAAATAATCAATTATATTTTTATGAATATCATATTTTTATGAATATCATATTTTTATGAATATCATATTTTTATTATTTAATTACTTCCTACTTCCGGACTTCCGGAGCTCATGAATAATTTAATTAGGGGATAATTTAATTAGGGGTCATAAATCAATTAAGGGGGTCATAAATCACTGCGTTTGACGAAAGGGGTATAATATCACTCTCTTGTGGCGGACCACCAGGTGGCTCCACTCACACACAAGTTGAAAGGAAGTGTGGGGGTGGAGATTTTGGCGCTGACTATATGTGAAGTTCTGTCAGTTAATAAAGTTGTTGGAGTGAGACACTGAGACCTCTCCTGTCGTTGTTACATACCTCCACATTGGTGACCCCTGTAGTGAACATGCTAAGGCTCGACGACGAAGCCAGCTCTGGCCTGGAAGCATCGGCGGCCGCCGGACCTTCACCTCCGCCGATGGCTGCGTTTGCTGTGGCGCTTAAATTGCCGGATTTTTGGCTTCACGATCCTCCTTCATGGTTCATGCACGTAGAAGCTCAGTTTGCTCTTCGTGGAGTTTCAGCCGACGACACTAAATACCACCATGTGGTGGCCTCACTTGACCCGCTGTCAACCCGCCGTGTGATGACTCTCCTCCGGGATCCCCCAGCCCAGGGCAAGTACGCCGCCCTCAAGGGGCTGCTGCTGCGGCGTTACTCCCTCTCTGATGCTGAGCGGGCCGAGAAACTCCTTTCCATCGCGGGCCTGGGCGACGGCACCGCCCTCGAGCTCATGGAGAGCATGCTGTCCTTGCTGGGCGCGGAGGACGGAGGATTTCTCTTCACCCACCTCTTTCTTCGACAGCTGCCGGCTCCAGTGCGCGCTGGCCTTGCCAACTCCCCGCTATTGGCCACGAAGGATTACCGCTCCCTTGCGGAAGAGGCGGATCGCATCCTCCTGGCTACCAGGACTTTCGGCGTCCAGACGGTTATTCAGGACCCACCAGCGTTTTCCCCCTCCCCCTCACCGATGCTCCACGGGCCCTCCGACTCGTCCACTGTGGCCGGAATCGCTGCACGGCGGCACCGCGGAAAGGGGCTTTGTTTTTATCACCAGCGTTTTGGAGCGAAGGCACGGCGCTGCCTCCCGCCTTGCAGTTTCCAGACCCAGGGAAACGGGCATGTCAGCGCTCTGTAGCAGCCGCGACCGCTGGCAACAAGGAAAGGCTGCTTTTCTTAGAGGACTCACGCTCGGGGAGGCGTTTCCTGGTGGACTCCGGCTCACAGAAGAGCCTTCTTCCCCCGGCTGGCGCGGACAGGCTAGCTAAGGGTTGCGGGCCATTGCTAACAGCGGCTAATGGCTCTCCCATCAAAACCTTCGGTGAAAGGTTGGTGACTGTTTGCTTTCACGACCGTGACTTTCAGTGGAACTTTGTTGTTGCTGCTAGCTCTGTGCCTATAATAGGCGCTGATTTTCTTTGTGCTCACGGACTACTGGTTGATGTGGCTAACAGACGTTTAATTGATGCTGTGTCCTTTTCCTCATTACCCTGTTTGACTCGGGGTGCTCAGCCCGTGGTGCATGCTAACTCAGTAGATTCGGGTGACGTTTTTCAGTGTTTGCTTTCTGAGTTTCCCTCACTCACTGTCCCCACTTTCTCGAGCACGGTGACGAAGCATGGGGTAGAGCATTACATAACTACAGTAGGGCCCCCGGTGTTCGCGCGCGCGCGCCGCCTCGACCCCGCCAAACTGGCTGTCGCTAGGGAAGAATTTGCCACCATGGAGCGTCTGGGCATCGTGCAGCGTTCGAACAGTGCCTGGGCTTCTCCGTTACACATGGTGCCTAAATCTGATGGTCGGTGGCGACCTTGTGGGGATTTCCGCCGTCTTAATAATGTCACGGAGAACGATCGTTATCCCATTCCCCACATCCAAGATTTTTCCGCCCATCTTGCGGGGACCTCGGTTTTTTCTAAGATCGATTTGGTACGGGGATATCACCAGGTTCCCGTGCGCGCGGAGGATGTCCCCAAAACCGCCGTAATTACACCTTTCGGCCTTTTCGAGTTTCTGCGCATGCCGTTTGGCCTGAAAGGTGCCGCCCAAACCTTCCAGTGGTTGATGGACTCGGTCTTGCGCGGGCTGCCCTTTGTTTTTGTATATCTTGATGATATACTGGTGGCCAGCAGCTCGAAGGAGCAGCACATGTTCCATCTGCGTCAGGTTTTTCAGCGTTTGGCGGAGCATGGACTGATTATTAATCCGTCTAAATGCCAGTTTGGGTTGCCCGTTCTCGATTTCCTTGGGCACCGTGTTTCCGCCGAGGGCGCGGTTCCGTTGCCTGACAAAGTCCGAGCTGTTTCGGAATTTCCGCGTCCCACGACTGTTAAGGCACTGCAGGAATTTTTGGGGATGGTGAATTTTTACAACCGTTTTCTCCCCAGAGCGGCACATCTGCTGAAGCCCCTTTATGGGGCGTTAAAGGGTAAAAAAGCTAATGACCCCGTTGACTGGTTTCCGGACAGCATCCAAGCGTTTTCTGATGCTAAGTCAGCGTTAGCTAATGCTGCCCTTCTGGCCCACCCATCCCCCTCAGCGCCGATTGCGTTGACCACTGATGCGTCGGACATAGCGGTGGGTGCGGTGCTGGAACAGCGAATCTCGGGTGTCTGGCAACCGCTCGCCTTTTTCAGCCGTACGCTACGTGACAGCGAACGCAATTACAGCGTTTTTGACAGGGAGCTACTGGCGCTCCACCTGGCGTCTCGTCATTTCCGGTTTTTTCTCGAGGGTCGTCACTTTACCGCATACGTGGACCACAAACCCTTGACGTTTGCCATGTCCAAGGTTTCCGATCCATGGAGTGCACGCCAGCAGCGCCAGTTGGCAGCCATTTCTGAGTTTACCACGGACATTCGGCACGTGGCTGGTAAATCCAATCATGTGGCTGACTGTTTGTCCCGTGCGCTGGTTTCTCCCGTCTTTCTCGGCATAGACTACTCCGCCATGGCTGCCGATCAGAGCGGTGACCCTGACATCCTCGCGCTTAAATCCACCCAGACGGGCCTCATACTGGAGGACAGACCCGTGCAGGACGGTGGTCCCCTCCTCGTCTGTGACGTTTCCACCGGCCGCCCTCGCCCTGTGGTTCCCGCTTCCTGGCGTCGTCAAGTTTTTGACTCGGTACATGCTCTCTCTCATCCAGGGGTCCGGGCCTCTGTTAAACTGGTCAGCTCTAAATTTGTTTGGCCAGGCCTTCGCAAATCTGTTAAGGAATGGGCGTCGGCGTGCATTCCCTGCCAGCGCGCGAAGGTTCATAAACACACCAAGGCGCCCCTGGAGCCGTTCTTCATACCCGGCAAACGTTTCGATCATGTGCATGTCGATCTGGTGGGTCCCTTGCCCCAGTCACAAGGTTTTACGCACCTTTTGACTGTTGTTGACCGGACCACCAGGTGGCCGGAGGCGGTCCCCCTGGCGTCCACTACCGCAGCAGTGGTGGCCAAGGCGTTTTTGTCGACCTGGGTCTCGCATTTCGGCCCACCCGCGGACATTACGTCAGACAGAGGCCCCCAGTTCATTTCCGAGCTTTGGTCGGCCATGGCTGATGGACTGGGGGCTAAAGTCCACCGCACAACCGCATACAACCCGCAGGCTAATGGGATGTGTGAACGGTTCCACCGGTCGCTGAAGGCTGCCTTTCGCGCCTCCTTAAAGGATGGCAATTGGGTTGACCGCCTCCCGTGGGTTTTGCTTGGGCTGCGCTCTGCGGTTAAGGAGGATCTCGGCGCTTCCCCAGCTGAGCTAGTGTTTGGTCAGCCCCTCCGCGTGCCTGGAGAATTCTTGCCTGAAAATCCTCCTCCCTGCTTCGATCCATCGGTGCTCTCTCTCACCCCGCTTTTGCACTCGCTTCGGGTTCCTGGTCCGGTGCACCATTGCGTGCCTGACACCTTTGTTCCAAAGACTTTAGAGACTGCTAAGTTTGTTTTTGTCAGGCACGATGCCCACAGGACACCGCTGCTGCCGCTGTATGACGGCCCGTTCAGGGTTATTGAACCGGGCCAGAAACATTTTGTTTTGGATTTTGGGGGTCGAAGGGAGACTGTGTGTGTTGACAGACTTAAACCAGCACATGTTCTTCCGGACAGTGATGTAGTGCCGGCCCAGGCCCCTCGCCGTGGCCGACCTCCTGCGCTGGGGTTGACAGTCTCTGGTTTTCCCCCCAGGACTACCCCCGGACCACCAACGTTTGAGCCTCCTCCTGCCTTTCCTGCTCGCCTTCACCAGCCTCGTTCACAGGATGGACCTTCCTCTGCCTGTTCTCTCCCTCCCAGGTTCAGTCGTGCGGGTCGTTTGCTTAGACCCAGGGTCCTGGACTGAATGGAGACCTGACTGTGTGTTCAAGGGGGGGTATGTGTGGCGGACCACCAGGTGGCTCCACTCACACACAAGTTGAAAGGAAGTGTGGGGGTGGAGATTTTGGCGCTGACTATATGTGAAGTTCTGTCAGTTAATAAAGTTGTTGGAGTGAGACACTGAGACCTCTCCTGTCGTTGTTACATACCTCCACAGTATCTACATTTACATTGTAATTCCCAAAGAACATTACCTTGGTTTTGCTCAAATTTATAGATAATTTGTTAACATCCATCCATATTTTTAATTTCCTTAACTCATTGTTAATGTTAAGTACTAGGTCACTATGGTCGTCGTTAGAATAAAAAATATTGGTGTCGTCAGCAAATATGACAAATTTTAATAACTTTGATACATTAAATATGTCGTTTATATAAAGGTTAAATAGAGTTGGTCCCAGAACTGATCCTTGTGGCACTCCACAGCTAATGCCCAAATACCCCGATTCAAACTCGCCCATCTTCACATACTGCTGTCTCTCAGTCAAATAACTTTGGATCCATTTCAAAGCCACTCCCCTAATACCATATCTGTCTAATTTTTTAAATAATCTGCTATGATTAATCGTATCAAATGCTTTCTTCAAGTCAATAAATATCCCTGCTGCATGTCTTTTTCTATCCAGACTGTTGGTTATCTCTTCTATTGCATCAATGATAGCCATTGAAGTTGACCTTCCTGTCCTAAATCCGTACTGACTTTCATTAATTAGTTTATGTTTGTCAATAAATTTACCTAGTCTATTATTATAAAGTTTTTCTAATATTTTAGAAAACTGAGGGAGCAGGGACACTGGTCGATTAGTGAAGATGTGTTTGTTTCCACTTTTATATATGGGTATAACTTTAGCTATTTTCATTTTCTTTGGGCATTTCCCTGTTTGAAATGATAAATTACATATATAAGCTAGAGGTCTGGCAATGCTATGTATGATTCGTTTAACTAATGTCATATCTATACCAAAACAATCAGTAGAGGTCTTGTTCTTACAGTTGTTAACTACATCTAAAATATCTAATTCAGTAACTCCCGACAAGAACATAGTCTTTGAATTTATTTCTATCAGTGACATTTCGCTGCGATTACTTTTTGGAATTGTTGTAGCCAGCTCCGGTCCCACATTTACAAAAAAGCTGTTAAAGCACTCCACCATCTCGTTTAGATTGTAATTGTCACTGTTATTATTAGTGAAATAATCTGGATATGAGCATTTTTTTGTGTTACCTTTAATAATAGTGTTAAGTATTCCCCATATCTCTTTAGTGTTGTTTTTATTTTTATGTATTAATTTAGTATAGTACAATTTCTTACTAGTTCTTAATATTTCCGTTAGTTTATTTTTACAATTTTTATATCTATACTCTGCTTCTTCAGTTCTTAGCTTAGTGAATTGTCTATATAAAGAATTTTTCTTCTTACAGGCCTTGTGTAGTCCTTTTGTTAACCATGGGCATTTAATAGATTTATTGTTGATACTGAATTGCCCGACTGGGCAGTTTTTATCGTACAGGCAGTTGAAGATATCCAAAAATATTTCAAAAGCACTATCCACATCATCTCCAGCATACACTGCATTCCAATCCTGATTCATCAAGTCCTGATAAAGGAGATTAATTGCATTTTCTGTTCTTACTCGTTTGTAGATATATTTCTGAGGTACTTTCTTACATACACTCTTAACGTCATACACTATAAATATTGGCAGGTGATCAGTTATATCACATACCATTAGTCCGCTAGCAATTATTAACTCTAAATTATTTGTAAAGATGTTATCAATAAGGGTAGCACTATGAGATGTTATACGACTTGGTCTTAAAATTGTGGGATATAAACTCATACCAATCATCCTATTAATATAATTCTCGGTGGTCTTGTGATTGTTTGGATTTATCAAATCGATATTGAAATCTCCACAGATGAATAATATTTTATTACTTACAACTGAAAATATTTTTTCAATCCAATCAGTGAATACTTCTAGACTCGAACCAGGTGATCTATAAAGACAACTAACAATAATGTTTTTCTCTTTTTCATTGATAATTTCTATGGTTAAGCATTCAAGTAAGTCATTTATTGTCAATGTCATACTTTCCAATATTCGAAATTTAAATTTCCTATGGACATATATAGCAACACCTCCTCCTGCTTTGTTTGTTCTATTAACATAATTAAGATTATAATCCTTTAATTCAAAATCAACACCTTTTTCTTCTTTAATCCATGTTTCTGATACTGCTATAATACTAAATGGGTCGTGAAACTGTTGTAAATATTCCTCAATTGAACTGAAATTTGCATACAAACTTCTACTATTAAAGTGAATGATTGAGAATTTCTTATCAGTTTTAATTGAGGAATTATATTCTTTTTCAGAATAATATTTACAGTCATTTGGGTTGGCTAATAGGAAGTGGTTGTCAGGGTCTAATTGATCTTCTTGATCTAAAGCATTATGATCAGTATATTCGAAATGCTTCAATTCCAAATCCTCAAGGTTTAAACTCCGTTCTTGTGTTTCTAATTCATCTTTTGTCAGATTTAAGGAGTATTTAGATGTCATTGTATGAGTTTACGCTCCCTTAACTGACACAGGTTGTGCAGACCCTCAGTAGTATTCATTCATATTTATTCAATTCCTCTATATCTCTGATAATCACCACTTTAGCTTCCTCAGGCGTTCCTTTCAGTTTGATGTATACCTTACAGTTCATGACCCAAGTATTCTGTATCTTGTCCTGCTTCCTCATGATTCTGGCTTTTTTAGCAATGTCCGCATTTCTATTAATCAAATGATCATTCAGATAGACGTTAGTACCTTTTAGCTTTTTCCCTTGCTTCATTAATGCAACTTTGTTTTTTCTGCTGACAAACCTCAGGAACACCGCCGGCATGTTGTTCTTCGTGGGAAGAGGGTGACAGGCATCAACACTAGCATCCCCAGGCTTCTACCTTTCTACCTATAAAACCCGGAGAGCAGTCAAATGGTGGAAGTGGAAGCTAAATTGGCTAGTCATTCATATGTATATTAGGTCGTTACCTAGGAATTCTGGAGGGAGGGGAGTGGGGGTGAGTGATTGAGGGGGTTGGGGAGTGGAGTGTTTCAGTTTGCCATCTTAGGGAGAAATCAACACATGTCCTTTGTATGTCCTTTGTTGCTGACATTTATTGATGAAAACAGTACAAAAAACCAACCATTTGTACACATATTTACAAATAATGATAAAAAGTGAGTGAGTACATTTCAACATTTTCAGCAATCACTCACAATCCTGGCACTGCCACGGTATCTGTCGTCTGCATTTACCACATGTGTACCTGTAGCAGTGAACACATCGCACAGTGGCCTGATTTTTTTTGCATCTGTGTTTGACCTGACACGTGGCCCTTTTTCCAGGGCTCGGTGTGGAGTGGCATACCTGAGTGGTGAATTCATTGCGATCTGTCTGTCTAGTGGATTGAGGAATTTCCCTGCGAATCTTGTTGACTGTGCCGAGGATGGTGGTTTTCCGTCCAAGAAGTTTTTGCGCAAGTGAAAGCGATGTGAAGAAATTGTCCGTGGTAACATTTCTGCCCTTGTCTAGGAATGGTTCCATCAGCCTCATTACTACATTTTCAGAAAGTCTCTCCCCAGTGGGACGATTGGGGTCCTTGCCAAGATATGGGAAGACATTGCAAATGTACTTGGATTTTAGGTCGCAGGCCACCCAAAACTTGATCCCAAACTTGTCCGGTTTACTTGCAATATACTGCAGGAAACAGCACCGAGTCTTTGATGGGAAAAGCTGTTCATCAATGGTGATATGTAGACCAGGGTTGTAGCACGTGATGCAGTTGGTGACAAATGATCCCCACACACTGGAAATTGCAGCGAACTTATCAGTCTTTGCTCGATCACTGCGGGTGGACTTGTCATCAAAGCGTAGGTGTTGCATGATGTCTTGGAAGCGGTTTCGTGCCATAGTTCCAATTATCTGTGGGTTTCCCAGGTTTGCTGACCAGCAGTCATTTAGAGATGGAACCCTGGTAACCCCCCGCAAGATGACAATTGCAATAAATGCCATTAGTTCAGGGAGGTCCATGAACCAATGAACATGCTCCATGCACCACTCAGCAGGCCATTTGTAAATATGTGTACAAATGGTTGGTTTTTTGTACTGTTTTTATCAATAAATCTCAGCAACAAAGGACATACACCCATGTGTGTTGATTTCTCCCTAAGATGGCAAACTGAAACACTCCAAGTTGGTGACTTTTGGAGATTTGTTTCCCTGGATGATTGAGAATGCATCAAGATGAAACACAAAAGGAAGCTCACCGCTTTTAGCAGCTCCCCCACCCCCTCAATCACACACCCCCACTCCCCTCCCTCCAGAATTCCCAGGTAACAGCCTAATATACATATGAATGACTAGCCAATTTAGCTTCCACTTCCACCATTTGACTGCTCTCCGGGTTTTATAGGTAGAAAGGTAGAAGCCTGGGGATGCTAGTGTTATGGCTTTATCTTATAGAACTCAATATCCCCGTGCTGGGCAAACAGGTTTTGCAGCCGTTTGAGCTAAGATTTTAAAATTATTCACATAATGAAAACCTATACTTTGTTTCAGGCGAGTTTCCCATTCAAATGCATGTAACAGTGAGAAATACACAGTATATATACTGCAGGAAACAGCACCATCTGTAAATGACTGCTGGTCAGCAAACCTGGGAAACCCACAGATAATTGGAATTATGGCACGAAACCGCTTCCAAGACATCATGCAACACCTACGCTTTGATGACAAGTCCACCCGCAGTGATCAAGCAAAGACTGATAAGTTCGCTGCAATTTCCAGTGTGTGGGGATCATTTGTCACCAACTGCATCACGTGCTACAACCCTGGTCTACATATCACCATTGATGAACAGCTTTTCCCATCAAAGACTCGGTGCTGTTTCCTGCAGTATATTGCAAGTAAACCGGACAAGTTTGGGATCAAGTTTTGGGTGGCCTGCGACCTAAAATCCAAGTACATTTGCAATGTCTTCCCATATCTTGGCAAGGACCCCAATCGTCCCACTGGGGAGAGACTTTCTGAAAATGTAGTAATGAGGCTGATGGAACCATTCCTAGACAAGGGCAGAAATGTTACCACGGACAATTTCTTCACATCGCTTTCACTTGCGCAAAAACTTCTTGGACGGAAAACCACCATCCTCGGCACAGTCAACAAGATTCGCAGGGAAATTCCTCAATCCACTAGACAGACAGATCGCAATGAATTCACCACTCAGGTATGCCACTCCACACCGAGCCCTGGAAAAAGGGCCACGTGTCAGGTCAAACACAGATGCAAAAAAAATCAGGCCACTGTGCGATGTGTTCACTGCTACAGGTACACATGTGGTAAATGCAGACGACAGATACCGTGGCAGTGCCAGGATTGTGAGTGATTGCTGAAAATGTTGAAATGTACTCACTCACTTTTTATCATTATTTGTAAATATGTGTACAAATGGTTGGTTTTTTGTACTGTTTTCATCAATAAATGTCAGCAACAAAGGACATACAAAGGACATGTGTTGATTTCTCCCTAAGATGGCAAACTGAAACACTCCACTCCCCAACCCCCTCAATCACTCACCCCCACTCCCCTCCCTCCAGAATTCCTAGGTAACGACCTAATATACATATGAATGACTCCAGCATTTGACTGACTGCTCTCTGGCTTTTAAAGGTAGAAACGCAAAATGATGACTCCGCGGGGGTCTAAGGTAGAAAACCAAAATGACTGCTCTCCGGGGGTCTAAGTGTCAATGGTATTTACATCCAAGTGTATATTTTTAGACGCAAAAAAAGACACCACCTGTTGCTCCGTCGAGTTCTCCTCCCGTAAGCCGGGTTCTTCATTGTTACCGGAGGTCACAGCATGAGCATAAGAGCGGGGTTTGATCTTAATTCCAGTCACAATAACATCATTTATCCTTGAGTATTGCTCCAAATCCTCAACTTTCTTCTCTAGCTCTGTTATTTTTTTGTCCCGCTCAGCAAGGCGTACACGCAACTCTGTAACTTCCTGCACTAGGTTAAGTATTTTGTCTTGTTTAATTTTGATGTCATTTACATCCTGTGATAGGAAGTCCAGTGATCTTTTGATATCCTCCGCCTCCTCCAAGGCTGAGTTTTTCTTAGGTGGCATTGTCAGGGGTAGTCCAGAGTCTTTAGCGCCGAGACTACCGATGGCTTCTTGATTAGCTGATTAGCCACAGTCCAAAGTTAGCTGTTGTGCTAGTTATCTTCTCCCTCACCGAATGTGAAGACCGATCATTTAAAGATGATCAATTTCCACCACAGCACAATCAGTACTTTACCTCACACTGCACATTCACCCCTCATCTCCGGGTTTAGGAATAATAGCTTGGTGCAGTCCTCAGTTTTGACATTGATAATAATTTCGGCTTGTGAACTCAGTTGCTACCCGTCGAACTCAGTTGCACTGGCAGAACCAAATGTCATCCACTCCTCACTGAAGTCGTCCACCGGTCCAACCACTTTCGGTCGCTAGCTGCTCCTCCGTCGAGCCGCCATGTCTTCCATTTTCTGATGATTGCTCCCACAGTTGATTTTTCCCAGTCTGGTGCAGGTCTACAATACTTTTCCTGGTGTCCTTCGAAAGCTCTTTGGTCTTGGCCATGGCAGAGTTTGGAGTCTGACTGTTTGAGGCTGTGGACAGGTGTCTTTTATACAGATGATGAGTTCAAACAGGTGCCATTCATACAGGTAACGAGTGGGGGACAGTAAAGCTTCTTACAGAAGACGTTACAGGTCTGTGAGAGCCAGAGATTTTCCTTGTTTGAGGTGACCAAATACTTATTTTCCACCCTAATTTACGAATAAATTCTTTACAAATCCTACCATGTGAATTCATGGATTTTTTTTTTCACATTCTGTCTCTCACATTTGAAGTGTACCTCTGGTGCAAATTACTGACCTCTGTCATCATTTTAAGTGGGGGAACTTGCACAATCGGTGGCTGACTAAATACTTTTTTGCCCCACTGTAGTAAAGAGGGCTGAACTGATGAAGCAGCAACATCATATACAGTAAATAACACAGTAATGTTCAACAGAAACAGAATGAAAGAAGTGTGTGTGTGTGTGTGTGTGTGTGTGTGTGTGTGTGTGTGTGTGTGTGTGTGTGTGTGCGTGCGGCACTGGATATAGCTATTGGTGAGTTGCTTCTGCAAAAAAACAGTAACGTTTATGAAGTTTCTGGTTGAGAATAAGAGCAAGAACATTTGATATTAAACACACAGTTATCATTCATGCTAAATGAAAAATTTATGCTGAAAGTACCAAAACTTGCAAGACAAATCAAAATACACCATTAATGTTACAGTAAATGTCAGTGTACCACGCCTCACCAAAACTAAACTGCGCTAGAAATCACGCTATGTTTTGTTCTGTCCTAGCCAAAGGCAGCGGTACTAGTGAAAAGTCAACATGATGCTGAAGGCTCATTGCACACTGCACATAAACAACAGAGCCTTCCCAGGAATTCTTTTTGCTAAAACATAAGACTTTTTTCATTTTGAAATTTGGGTTCTTCTCTTTGGTTGACTGTTCATATAAGCCAGGGGTGTCAAACTCAATTGCACAGGAGGCCAAACCTCAAGGCACACTTTAGGTCGCGGGCCAAACAAGATAAACATTTATTGAACACACTAAAACAATGTTTGTAAACATAAATATGAATAAAACAGAAAGGAATATAATTCCAGAATAAATAAACTTAAAAAAAATGAACTTTAACTTTAAATATTTTGGTCTCCATAAAAATCTATCCTGTCAAAATGATGCAAGTTAGAAATAGAAATATGAACATGCTGCCAGAACAAGCTGGGGCATTGCTTCAGGAATGGAACTAATAAACTCTGCGGGACATTCAGTGTCGTACTTTCCCTTGAGTGTATCATTACACTGCAGCTCCATTTGAATCTGCACAGGTGCACAGGTGCCACAACTGTAAAGGTGTTGTGAAGCAGCTCGAAATTTTCATTTTGTGCTTCAAAGTCACCAAAGCGCCGCAAACTCAGTGCGCTCAGTTTATCAGCAAAGTGCACATTTGGGAACATTGTTGCGCTGACTTGGTTCAACATTACTTGGCAACAGGGAAAGTGAGGCAAGTTGCACTGGTGCATTTGTGACAGCTTCACTTGAAATGCCTTCACCACATCATACATGCCATGTCCATGTCCTTGCTGAGCTCAAAAACTCTATTGAGAATTTTCCCCCAACTCAGCCAACGGACCTCTGTATGATAAGGAATGTCGGCAAACTCTGAATCTATTTCCCACATAAAAGACTGAAACTGACGGTGTTTAGTTCGGATAAAATTTGCGGTTTGCGTTACGGTGATCATTACATGCTCCATTTTTAGGACTTTACCACACAGCGTTTCCTGGTGTATGATGCAGTGATATGCTGTTAACTCACCGGTACAGTTCTCCTGCATCTTTACTCACATCCTGCTGACTAGTCCACTTTTTTCACCGCACAACACCGGTGCTCCATCTGTTGTAAGTCCAACAAGTTTGTCCCAGGGCAGTTTCATGTCGGTTACACTTTGACATACGTTTCTGCTCAGACTCACATTTGCCAAAATCTGCGTTTTGTCTGGACACAAGACGTTGCACACCTTCATCATGCAGCTCTTCAGAAACTCTCCCTCAGTAAATGGCCGGGCTGATTTGGCTATCTCCTCTGCTACAATAAAACTTGCTTTCACAACAGCTTCACTTTGTGATTTTGCTCTGGTGAAAAACGTCTGCTGAAATATCAGATTCTTCTTTAGCTCTTCTACTTTCTGTAGTTTCTGTAGTTTCTGCTCTGCATTTGGGTTTTTCAGCTAATCCTGATGTTTTGTCTTAAATTAAATTCCTTAATTACAGCCACATTAGTTCCACTAATAAGACACACGGGTTTACCGGCAATGTTTGTAAACATATATTCAGTCTCCCACCGGTGCTGAAAGACTGTTTTCAGAATCAACTTTTCTCTTGCCATTGTGAGGGGCTAGCTTCGCAATAACAGAAGTTTGACTTGATTGAAGCGGGAATGTTCCCAGCTAGCCTAGCATTGGGCTAGGAGGCTGCAGCGCTGCATTTTGGGATCTGCAGTTTGTGTGTTATTAGCGCCTCATATCGCCGGCCATGCATAACAATAATAATAAATCTATATATGTCATGTTTTGGCTGTGTGGCAGGCAGGAGAGGACCCAAATGCAAACTCACAGGGACAGAACTTGAACTCAAAAGCACAGCTTTTATTGCTGGAAAAATAGAACACAGGCAATACAAAACTAAACTGGGAAAAGCTAATCATAACGTATACCAGGAGACACGGGGAGACTCACACACAGCATGAGGGAGACTACGACACTGACAAAGAGAAACACAGGGCTTAATTACACAGAGGGATAACGAGGGAATGAGACACAGAAGGAGAGCACAGCTGGGAGTAATCAGGCTGGACGAGACAAGGGAAGCAAAACTAGAAACACTCACATGAGACATGGACCTTCAAAGTAAAACAGGAAACACACTGACTGAACTCTAAACATGCAAACTTAACAGCAACTGAGAAGACAGAATATAGGGACCAGAAACATGGTACAAAGAGGTCACAGTAGACACAACATTGAACACAGGGAAGCCATATTACAAAGCCAAAGAACTAAACCTATGATAACAATAACTGAAATCTAGGGAAAGAAGAAACAGTACAACAAAGGACTCAAAACATAATCCATAATATAAAAACACGAGAGGCAGACATGAAAACACAAGACAACAGACGTGTCTGTCAGAGATGTGGCCCGTGGGCCTTGAGTTTGACACATGTGATATAAGCAGTGTGTTGGAAGCAAAACAGTCAAGTCAGACGCAGGTCTCAAATTTATTACTTCTCGAATACTCAAATTCAAGGTCATCAGATCCATTTTTGTCCAGAATAAAAAGAGTAAATAAAGGTCAGCACCAATTCTCCATGTGTCCCTGCACGCATAATGTACTCATTTAATAATGATGACAACATGGTGTCACCATTAGCTTCTATCAAACAGTGTGGGAGTCCATATGCTCTACAATGGAGATAAGTGATCTTACCCATCAAATACCGTATCACTTATCTGATTTAAAAATAAACAGTAGTGGACTTCTGAATCACCCAGAATAAGATGTTTCACTTAATATGATGAAAAAACATGAAAACTAGGGCTGGGCGATATGGCCTAAAATCAATATCACGATAAATTGAGCAGTTAACCTCGATAACGATAAATGGACGATAACCACCCCAAGTGCCAAAAAAACAAACGTTTTTTTTTTTTCATTTGATGGGGCTGTGGCAGGCAGCATAGTTCCTCCAGTCATTTTGATAATATTATTCCCCCTAGACCTATCCATTGCAATTATATTATTACCACTTTAAAGGACTGTAAAATGTCACTGAAAATAAATGAAGACAATAGTAGTAAGTACTTTTAGTGGTTAAGATTTATTAACTGAACAAAATAAAAAGTGTAGGATACAATATGTAACCATGCTCTCTAAAAAATGTGTATCCCTTGTAAACAAAATAGTTTAATAATAAATATGTTTCACATTGGCTATTCACAAACTAAACAATGATTGTGCAAATGTAATGCCATCATGGACAAAGGCCTATCTCTGATGGGAGTTCGTATCTCTTGTCAATTATTTTCATGAAGTGTCTGAACCCGTTGCGTTCCACTGTAGCAATAGGAGCCATGTCTTTTGCTATGTGGTAGCCTATAGCATTTGTGATTTCTTGCCATCTTTTTGAAGTTCGCACATATAGTTGAGTACTAGCAAATGCTTCGGTTATTGACCGCTGCCTGGTGGAGGAAGACGTTTTTGCTGGTCCTCCTAATCTCTTCTCGCTTTGAGCTTTTTTTATGTCTTCGAATTGAATCACATGGTTGTGCTGCAGGTGGTGGAAGAGGTTGGTTGTGTTACCTTGACTTGACGCAACAGTCTTTTTGCATAGTTTACATTTAACAATTTTTTGATCAATATCATCCTTGTTGAATCCAAAATGTTGCCAAACGATTGATGATGCATTTTTTTTGTTAACAAGCGTCTCCTCTTCCTCCTCCACCAGCTCTACCTCCGTCGCTGCTGCTTCAACATTTAAATCGTCCTCCATTTGTTCACCCGTGTCTCGTCTTGTTACAGGTAGTAGAGTCATGTGACTCCACCCCGTCAAGTCTGTAACGTAGCACAGCGTCTTAAAGGGACATGAACATCGCCAACCTGCACATGCCTTTTCTTTTTTTTTTAAATATCGAATTTACCGACATGGGCAAAATGACGTCGATGAGAGTCATAAATTTCGGTAACGATAAATTTTTGATATATCGCCCAGCCCTAATGAAAACAAAATAACACTTCTGTCTAGTATGGCATTTTTCTTTTGAGGTCAAAACTTAGACTCTGTCAAGGAGGTCCCCTGTATCTAGAACCAAGTAAAGACCTTGTTGAAGGCTAATGGTTTAGTCAGCTGTTATGCGTATGGTATGCACACACTGCCTTGATATCTTGGTGTTTAAGAGATGCTTTGACAAAGTTTTCTAGCCCTAGCTAGCAAACTTTGGTAGGCAAGCAGGTTAACAGCTCCAAGGAACTGAACCACTGGGAACTGGTTCTTCACAAGAACTGCTGGAGAGGAAGGATAGTGGATATATTGGACAAAGGACGTTGAACATGGAGCTGTCAGGGAGGAGGAAAAGAAAAATACCACAAAAAACCAGTCACAGTGAAATGAAAGTGGACATGGAGAAGGTTGACGTGTCAGAGGAAAATGCAAGAGAAAGGATTAGATGTAGGCAGATGATCCACTGTGGTGACCCCTAAATGGACCAGCTGAAAAAAGAAGATGTACTGCACAAACTCATGTTGACCATCATCAACGTATTGACAGATACATATTTGTTATATTTGGAGTTCAGAAAAGAGAACCTACTGTACATTTGTTATCTTTACTCAAAGGCATATTAATAAAAGTAATAACTGGTGGCAAATATGGGAGTATGCATAGCTGGACTGGCCATCGGGCATACCAGGCATTTGCTCGGTGGGTGATTTTTCGTTTTTATGGGCCGATTATTTTTTATTTTTTGTAACGGCATGAACAATGAGAGGTGGTGGATTGGCCAGATGCTGGCCGATGTGTAAAAATAACTCAGTTGTTTGGTGGTGGCTATGGCGGAGCTTCCACAGAGGCCAGCGGGTGGATGAGGGAAGGAGAGGCAGGAGGAGGAGAGACCCGAGGCGGCTGCCGGTGTTCTGACAAAACGTCCTACCGTAAGTGTATGCACATTTCTGCTGTCACAGAGTAATTCCAGCACAAATGTAAGTAGGTATGACGGTTTGCCACTTAACTTTGCCCATCAGAGTATGCTTGTAGCTCACATTCATGAAGCCAGGACGGTTTGCCACTTCATTTTATCCGTTAAAGTATGCTTGTAGGTCACATTCACAAAGATAGCATGGTTTGGCACGTAATTTTACCCATCAGAGTATGTTTCTAGCTCTTATTAACAAAGGTAAGATGATTTGCCACTGAATTCTAGCTGTAAAATTATGCTTCTAGCTCATGTTCACAAAGGTAGGACGATTTGCCACTTAATTATAGCTGTTAAAGTATGCTTGTACGTCACATTTACAAAGGTAGGACGGTTTGGCACTTAATTTTACTCATCAGAGTATGTTTGTAGCTTATATTCACAAAGGTAAGATGCTTCGCAAGTGAATTTCGTGTTGTGCGCATGCGTGGAAACAACGGGTAGGATGGTTTGTCAGGTAGGATGGATTCCCAGAACACCTGTCCGAGTGTCAGGTGAACTGAACTTCAGGTAAGAAGTTATGACCTGCAGTCTATCTGGGTCAGATATAAACCAAGTTTAGGTGGAGTTTATTTTCGTTATTCTGACTTTCACAGTCAGTTACAATAACTCGTACTGCATACTAGCTAGGATGACGGAGTTTCTATACAGCTGGGTGGGTGCTATGATGTTACTGAAAGTGAACTTTATTTTATTCATAAGGTTAGTTGTAGAGTTGCCAACCGCTCCTTAAAAATGGAACGGTCCCTCATTCAGAGAAAACATTACCTGTTTCGTATCGAGCTGAGAAGAGACGCAGTTTGTCCCATACTTCAGCTACAATGGAAAAAGACACAAAGCTGGATTTATTCTGTGTTTACGCTGCACAGCTGCCTCTTCTTCTCTCATTCTCTCCCCTCCCTCTCCTGTTTCTACTTCGGTCATGAAACTGATCAATGATCAGCTGATCGGCTTTTCTCTCTTGTTTGTTTATCGCCCACTTTGCGCCAGAAAGAGGAAACCAGCAGATGTCGCGTTAAACAACAGCAGCACGTTTAAGCTTGATCAGCTGTTGTTAGAATGTATTTAATATTAATTTCTAGTATCAGCTGATGTTTGCTGGAGCCACAGCTGTAAAAGCTGCTGGTCATGATATTGGTTTGGATATCCTGGTGAGAGGGAAAGATGAAGATGAAACCAGGAGAATCATCACAGCTAAACAGGTGATGGAGAAACTGGTTTACCTTTTAGGTGAAGGGAAGTTATACATTGTTTCTGAGAAATAACACCAGGATCCTTTTGTAAGCAGCTGACAGCTGGTAACTGTGCAGGGGCTGGTCTAGCAAAGTTTTGCCAGGGGGGCAGGTAGGGCATTGACAGGGAGAGGGGGGCACAAAGAAATACTTTTCTTTCTTATTCTCATTTAAAATGTCTCGCTTTTATTAAATAATTATCTGAATCTTACAACCAAAGTTTTAATCTGATGTAAAATGTATAGAAATCATACATATAGCAACTGTCACAACAGCGTCTGTTTTTATTCAAAGGCTTTATGGCTTTTCCTGTAATACCTGGTGGGCTGGTCTCTAGTCAAAATGCCCGGGCTGATTTTTTGTCCCAGTCCAGCCCTGGGAGTATGTGTGTCTTTACAAGTGAATTTCACAATGAAAAGGCGCAAACTGGTCTGACAAAAACAAATAAAGAAACAAAAAAAACAAAAAAACAAAGATACCGCAGTATAGAAAAGAGCTTCTGAAGCAAGTTAGATGTTTTAGTAGTGAGAGATACTTTGTTTGTCACTTTTAGTGGAAATTGGCACATCAAATCAAAAGGCAGCAGACAGTGCTGGAATCCAAAAGTAAACCTGGCAGCCGTTTTAAATACTGTTTCAATTCTTGCTTTGCACAATCACAGAAAAATACATGGTATTGCCACTACCACAGGCATGTCTTTATCATCAGGGCAAAGGTCAGAGAAGAGCTCTAAGTAGTCTACCTCACACCAGCATGTTCTGCATCAGGCTTACAGACAGATCGTGTTAAAACTTATTGGACTGATTAAGGAGCTCTTGGTGTGTTTTGTGTGTGTGCGTGTGTGTGTGGCTAAAAGATAAGCAACAGCATAGCTGCACTCCCTTAGAGGCCTGTATAATTCAATCTGCAGAACCTTCAGAGAGTGTGTCTGAAACACTGTCTGCTGCTGGATCAAAGAGGGGTAATTGCCTATAGTCAGTGTTTGAACTCACACACACATGAGACAAGGCCTTGTTCTTTTTCCTGTTCACCACACTGAAGGCTCACGTTCTGCCTTCTGACTTAACAGAATGGCTAAGATAAAGTGCCTTTTCTTTGGTTCTCCTTTGTGCAGCATGCATATGTGTCTATAAAACCAGTATATCTACCAGTGTTCTTTTCATTGTAGCCCTGTCTTGTTGTTGTGTTTAAACACATCACTGTTTCTCACTTTCTTTGTGTAAACTGGACTAGTTGAATGCTTTCCAGCATTTATTTATCCACTAGAAATAACTTTTAGCATCTTTTCTGTAGTTGAAAGCAGGAAAACTAAGTTAATCTTAGTTCTGCAGGCTCATGGAGGCTGCTTTACATCTGCTTTTCATCCCAATGATTTGGCACCCCCCTATATCAGAGACCCTTCACTAGAGCTGGGCGATATGAGATTTTTTCATATCACGATATGTTTTTTTTTTTCATTTCAGGCGATAACGATATCTATCACGATATAAGCCAAATAACTATATTTGTAAGATTTAAATGTGCCATTGCTCACAAGTAAAATGTGAAATAATCAGCAGCTTGTTTTTATTTAAATATTTATTTCCCATAATAAGTTCAACAGGGTAGATGTACTTAAGGAACATGAGACTTTTTCAGATAAATAAAGGCAAATATTGCAAACTACACAAAAGGCAGCCGCTAAAGCGTTTAAGTTTCAAAATAGAACAAACGAAACAGACTAAATTGTCAATTCCACTTAGAAACAAAATATTAATTCAAAAAATAAATCTTAGTTTGTTTTACAGAAGAACAGACAAAATTGACTAACTTTTGTCAATATCAAATAAACTGAGAACTAAAAGGAAATTCTCAATCTCTCCTTGTTGTATAGCTTAGCTTTTCAAACAGTTTTAACAGTTACTTTAGTCTGACAAAAGCCGAATGACGAATTAGCGCTTCCAGTCAGAGACTGAGGCTACGTCCACACGTACACGGGTATTTTTGAAAACGGAGATTTTCCGTTTCCGTTTTAAAAAATAATCCCGTCCACACATAAAGGCAGAAATGAAGGAAAACGCTGCTATGAACATGCCAAAGCAGCAGGTGGCGTTAGATTCCTAACCGTGCAGAAATATTGGCCAATCAGAAGTCTAGAAGCCTCGGTGGGAAAAAGTAAACAAAGCTGGGGCATAGAAGCAGAACCGAGTCGTATGTGTGGAGGGACAGTAACTGTGTGTATATGTAAGCATTTAAACACTGCAGAGAGTAGAATTAACAGTAACAGTATTGTAGAAATTCATTTCACCGAAACAATAACGTGGCGCACAGTGTGACGCATGCACCAGTTTATTGTATTTCTCTCTGTTTTTTGTCAGACTTGAAATAGCCGAAATACCTTCACACTACGGAACTTCTATGGCTCTTCCGTTCAACAATCTCTCCGGCATTGGAACCATCATCTGTTTTCTCTTCGGTCACGCTCGGTTGATTTTTCTAGTCGGCACACTCATTTCCTCCATTACCCGCTGGCTGCTTCCCAAACAAACACACGTGCGGCTTGGCACTTGTGCTGTACGTAACAAGTCACGCGACGTGACGCTGCGGCTGTGATTGGTTCGGCTCTGCGCTACTTAATTTGGATTGGCTGACCTTTTTTTTTTTTTTTTTTTTTTTAAGAGGACAAGAGCGGCGAGGTCTATCGCGATAGCTTAATTTCTCTATCGAGTAAAAGTTATATCGCGATACATATCGTTATCGTTCTATCGCCCAGCTCTACCCTTCACCATTACACCCCTTCCCATGCCCTCCATTCAGCTTCAACTGCTCTGACTACTCCTCACTTCAAACTTAACACCATGGGTGCCCTAGCTTTCAGTCATACTGAACCTTGTCTCTGGAACTCATTACCACTACACCTTCATCAGCAGTCAGTGTTTTACATTTTTATTATTATCTTTTAATACTAATAATAGGAAACCAGCAGCTGAACAACAGCAGCACGTTTAAGCTTGATAAGCTGTTGTTAGAATTTATTTAATATTACTTTCTAGACCAGGAACCTTTTCTATGTAGCTGACGGCTGGTAACTGTGCAGGGGCGGATCTAGCAACGTTTAGCCAGGGGGACCGATAGGGCATGAACAGGGAAAAGGGGGCACAAAGACATACTTTTATTTCTTATTCTCATTTAAAATGTCTAGCTTTTAATAAATAATTATCTGAATCTTACACCCAAAGTTTTAATCTTATGTAAAATATATATAAGTCCATTACTGTATATAGTAACTGTTAAGTCTAATATACCCTAGTAAGCTATAGTACTTTTTCCTTTGGGAAGGTACCATCTGTGCAGTCTGCAATTCTGTTGAAGAAAGATGTTGAATCTATTTAATTATTCTTGAATTTTTTTTTTTATTTCTGTGCATTTTTCCCCACACTGCATCAAATTAAAGTTGATTACTTCGATTAAGCATCATGAGGTGGAGGGTGGGGGGTTCCCTATTTTTATTTTTATTTTTGCTGGGAGTTTGCAACACTAATAGTTAGGTTGCTTAATATTTCTGCTAAGTACTGTTTAAAATACCAGAATAGGGAGGATGGAGTAGGTTTAACTTTATTAGATTGATCAGTATTCCTGAATTATGAAATATTTTGGGTGCAGTGTATTTTTTACATACAGGTATAACAGAATAGCTTTAGTGTTGTTGTTTATTTAAACTTGAGTATGAACTTATACAAAATGCAGCAAGATATTAAAAAAACAGTTTTATTAATTAAAAAACACTATATCGGATTCATATCGGTATCGGCAGATATCCAAATTTATGATATCGGTATCGGTATCGGACATAAAAAATCGGACTTTCAATGTTGTGATTATAGCTGTTCCACAACTCGTGCTACTCATGGTCATTAATTAATTGGCATTGATCAATAGGCTTTGATCAGTGGTTGTTGATCAATGGTCATGACAATTTTGCATAATAATGATCAAGACACTGACCTCACAGCCCATTGTTCACCACTGGTGCCAATTTCAGTCATTATGGATATGTACTGTTTATAAGGTTGGGGAAACCTGCAGTCAGCCGGGACTAAAGGGGAGAGTTTTGCGTTCAGTGCTTTTTATTTCCACACACAGCTCACTCTGCTCAGCCTGCTCAGTCCTTTCCTCCTCCTCCTCCAGACCCCATCAGCTACTGAAATAGGGGTAAACCATAATTAGTGCAGGACAATGATCCAAAACACACTCGTCTTTGCAGAATTCAAGCGTGAACCAACTTTTTATAGTCATGCCACAGCATCTCAGTCGGATTCTGACTAGGCCACTCCAAAGTCTTCATTTTGTTTTTTTTAAGCTGGCCGGTGTGTTTTGAATCATTGTCCTGCTGCAGAACCCAAGTGTGTTTGAGCTTGAGATCATGAAGAGATGGCTGGACATTCTCCTTCCAAATGTTTTGGTAGACAGCAGAGTTCATCCTTCCATTTACCACAGCAAGTTTTCCAGGTCCCAAGGCAGAAAAAAAGCGCCAGACCATCACACTACCACCACTATATTTTACTGTTCATATGATGTTCCTTTTCTGAAATACTTTGTCACTTTTGTGCCAGATGCAACCTTCCAAAAAGTTCAACTGTTGCCTCATCTGAATATTTTCCTGAAAGTCTTAGGGATCATCAAGATGTTTCCTGTCAAAATGCTGACCTTGAATGACCCCAGTGAGGTCTGCAGTTCTTTGGATGTTGTTCTGGGATCTTTTGTAACCTCTTGGATGAGTCGTTCCTGTGCTCTTGGGGTAATTTTGGTAAGCTGGCCACTACTGCGAAGGTTCACCACTGTTCCATGTTTTCGCCATTTGTGGATAATTGCTCTTACTGTGGTTTGGTGGAGTCCCACAGCTTTAGAAATGGATTTTACAGACCGAGAGGTTCTGAATTTCCTTAGATTGCAGCAAGATGTCTGGCTTTTGAGAATCTTTTGATCTACTGTGCTTTGTTAGGCAGGTCCTATTTAAGTGATAGGTTGATAATAATAATCAGGCATGGATGTGGCTAGAGAAAATGAACTCACTTTTTAAAGATGTGATTTAACATGTGAGTTAAAATGTCAAAATCTATGTACTTCATCAAATTATCTAAAGCCTTCCAGCAGGTACTACTGGAGTCTTTCTTGGGCCACTTCTGGACCCTGTCATTGTGTTTGACACCTCAGCTTAATGACCACAGTGTGTCCATCTTCTGAAGGGTGCTTCAGTAATGATACCACACCATATTACACATATTATAGATATACATATTTCGAAGTAGTTTCTTGAACTTGACAAAGAGCTCACTGCAGTCAAATGGCCTTCAAAGTCATCACCAAATATCATTCTATAGCATCACTGGTATGTGGCGGAAAAGGATATTCACATCATGTATGTGCAGCAACTGCCTGATGCCATCATGGTAAATGGACTGAATCTTATATAATGCTTTTCTACTCTCCCAAAGTACTCAAAGCACTGTATACAACACAACTGTATACCTGCAGGCCTGAAAGTGATGTTCTCCTCTATGGAGGACAAATTATTTTTTGGAGTGGCACAAATAATTTGTGTGCCACATTATTTGATTTGATTATTTGTTCTGTAAATAGTTTGAAATGGTTATTTAAAAAACCCGGCTTGGCTGCATCTATAGGTAAATAGCTGCATATAACTTTGTTGTTTGCAAAACTTGTGCATAGGTTTTTAAAATTTACAATTTGTATTTGCGTTTCAAGTTATGAAAATGATTTGTTAAACATGTTTGTGGTTTTTACAGTAAAAAAAATATAACGTTTTTCCACTTGAATTTTATGTTTTTTTGTCTCATTTTTGATCAGTTGACCCTTTAAAACCTGAACCATGAAATAACTGCCAGAAATCTTTTTTTTTTTTAATAATGGAGTGTTTGTTGAACTTTTAAATATATATAAATATATATCTATAGACCCCAGAGAGTAAGTAGGAGTTACTTTTCTTAGTAATAAGTTACTTTTATAAAATTCTAACTCAGTTACTAACTCAGTTACTTTTTTGAAGAAGTAACTTGTCACTATAACTATTACTTTTTCAAAGTAACTTGCAAACTGATCATGAATATTTAAAGTTCTAAGGCAATCCTAGTTGTTGAGATGTTTCAAATCAGACAATCTTTTAAATGTTTGGATATGTTCTTCATCAATCATTTTATGTATTGTGGAAAGTTTTAATACCTTTTTACGTAAATTCTGGCAAGTACATACAACTTTACTTCCATAGCACCTTTGCAAAGCAAAATTGTATTTATTATTTATCCCAAGCTATTATCTCTAGGGCCTAAACCTAACCAAAAAGTACTAGACAGTGGAAAATATTGTGCAGAAGTTTTGCAACTTTGTGCTCCTTTATCCCTGAAGAAGGCATTGCGACAAATTTACCCAAGAGACCTCTTCTACTCAGTCTGTGTTTTTTTATTCCAGCACAGTCACACTCTTTTCACCATCAAACGTCCTCTGAAGCACCAAGGGGCTAGCTTGCAGCTTTGACGGAAAGCTGCCTCTCATGTTGGCGTGAAAACAATGCAAAGGGCTTGAGCACTCTCTAGAACAAACTTGTGTATGTGTTTCCCAGATTAACTGTGCGTTTACAGAGCCCCATCCATCTGTGTAAGAGTCTGGATTGATGTTTAGCTAAGGAGCAAAAAAATCTTTACAATGGAGTAAATCCCCCAACTCTAATTCTCATTCCCAAGGAGCACTCCATGTACTCTCCTTCCCATCTGGCCTTTCTGATCCCGTATTTCATATGGGCAGACGTTTCCCTTCCACATTACTCTAAATCATAGATGAAGAAAGAAGGGATAGAGAATCTGAAGAACAGAGGGCAGATGATTAATAATGTTATGGTCTCAGATTATGCAAAAACAAAGGAGCAAGTCAACTGTATTAGAATATGAGTTCAGAGTTCAACCATATTATGACAAAGAGGTTCTGGAAGTGGTTCATCTACAGTTTAAATGCTCTGGCCCAGTTTACAAGTTTAAAAAACGTGACCCAGTTTATCTGCATTGTTAAGCACTTTGTTTGTAGTGAGCTACAAACTGCAATTTATCTTCATGCCCGTATTAGAAGTATAATAATATGCTTTGTAGCAGCAACCTTTTTTCTACATATTGCTGTTGAACTGTGAGGTATTTACTTAAGGGAGACTTACTTTTTTCTTTACACACGAAGGGATGGCACCAAGGTCTTGTGCTGGGAAACATAGAAGAAAACCTCAAGAGCTGAATATTATAAGATGGACTCATGCAAGATTTATATTTAAAGCATCCCTAGCCAGAGAGATAATCTGTGGGTGGAATACAGATCTCACTGTACCTTTTACCAAATAAATGTAACATTTGTAAAAAGCAGGTGCAAAAATTGAAGCACTGTATTGTCAAGACAAGATCAGATAAGACAAGACAAGGTAAGATTTGGGGTGGCACTAGCTCAGGTGGCAGAGCGGCTCAGCCACTAACCAGAAGGTCGGTGGTTCGATCCCAGGCTGCTCCAGTCTGCATGCCAAATATCCTTGGGCACGATACTAACCCCATGTTGCTCTCCGATGCATCCATTGGAGTGTGAATGTGTAGTTGTTAGATACTTAGAAGTGAATGGGTGTGATTGGGTGAATGAATTAGCTGTATAAAGCGCTTTGAGTGCTTGGACAGAGTAGAAAAGCGCAAGATAAGACCTTTATTAGTCCCACACATGGGAAATGGTCTTCATGTACAACGCATTTAGACTGTAGATTGTTTAAAATATGTTTCCAGGCACCAAATCCATGTTAGCATTTTGGCTGCAGCCACATTTGTAGTTTGGAGCCAGAAGTAAATATATTTAAATGAGGGTGAAGTGCTAAATTATAAGCTACTGTTAGCAAGCTGCTTGCGTAAACTGTGCAAGTGCAATGTACAGACACAGATATCTGCTAATTAGTTCTAAATAACATACTGAAGCACAGATTTCAAGCAGGCTGTGCCACACAGAAAGCCATATTATTAGTCATATAAGTCCAATCATGGTGGAGAGGCCGATTCAGCCATTCCAGTTAGGGTGAAACCAACAGACACCAATGCACTGTATCTCGCCTCTTTGCCCATCTGTTATAGTGGCTTTGCTGCTAATTCTGTTAACCGTACAGTCGTTATAAGCATGGGGAAACTATCAATAGAAACCAAAACTGTTTTTTGTTCCAGGCTTTAAAATTGTATTTTATTGCTACTTAGTTGGGCATTTTAACACAGTAGTTTTAAGATCGGCAGGACGCAGACCATGTGGAGTAGAAAGAGGACCCAAATGCAGACGACACAGCTAGGCAGGAAAAGGTTAACAGATAATGAACCATTTATTAATAATAAATAATAATTTGTATCAATAATACAAAACAGACAGGCAACAGTGAACTAAAAAAAAAACTAAACTGGGAAAGACTAGGAAATGGGAACATGAAACCTGATAGACAAAGGACAACGGAAGACTGAGACAATAAATACACATTTGAACCATGTTATATACCTGGAGACAGCTGGGGAACACAGCAGGAACAAATCAGACATAACGAGACAACTGAAGCAAACTGAATATAACACACAAGAGACAATAGACTATCAAAATAAAAAGGGAAACTGACAAACAGAGAACTCAAAATAATAATCATAATAATTCACAAGATATACACAATTCTACACTGCAATCATCGAGTCCATCCTCACCTCCTCCATCACCGTGTGGTACGCTGGAGCCACTATCAGGGACAAACAGAGACTGCAGCGTGTTGTGCGCTCTGCTGAGAAGGTGATTGGCTGCAGACTCCCATCTCTGCAGGACCTGTACACCTCCAGGACATTGCGGCGGGCAGCCCGGATCTCAGCTGACCCTTCTCACCCTGGACACAGTCTGTTTGACCTGCTCCCCTCAGGCAGGAGGCTCCGGTCCATTCGCACCAGAACCTCTCGCCATAAGAACAGTTTCTTCCCCTCTGCTGTTGGACACATGAACAATAACCACATGATTGTCCCCGCCACTAACTCATGACCCTACGCTGTGTCACTGCATCATTTCATGTTTGGCACTGATCACCACCTGCACTCATGTATATATCTTTCTACGTAGCACTCATAATTCTTATTCTCATGTATATATCTCATGTATATCTCATGCACATATCTTTCTTTCTACATAGCACTTTAATTCTTATTGTTTGCACTGAAGCACCGCAGCAATTTCCTAATGTTGTAAACCTCAACATCTGGCAATAAACCCATTCTGATTCTGATTCTGATTCTGATAAGACTCAAAATATAAAACACTGGGTAAAGACCCAGAACCATGACAGGTAGTCTCTGTGGACTGATTCGCTTTTTGCTGAAATTGCCACTAGCAGATGCTTTTGACACTTCCCCACAGTAGTTTCATTTTTCAGCCTTAAAAATTTTAAACACACAACAAGACTAATAGTAGTAGAAGTGTATCTTGCAACATGTTTACCAAGCAACAACAACCAGTGCTGAATAATGTCAATGTTCTGTTTGTGAAAGTTTTTGGAATCTACACTCAACAAAAATATAAACGCAACACCTTTGTTACTGCTCCCATTCCCCATGGGATGGACGTAGAGACCTAAAATTCATTCCAGATACACAATATAACCTCCCTCCCAAACAGTGGTCACAAATCAGTCCAAATGTGTGGTAGTGGGCACATCTGCTATATTGAGATAATCCATCCCACCTCACAGGTGTGCCACATCAGGATGCTGATCTGACATCATGAGTAGTGCACAGGTGTACCTCAGACTGCCCACAACAAAAGGCCACCCTGGAATGTGCAGTTTTTTGCGCTATTGGGGGTCTGGGGACCCAGAACCGGTCAGTATCTGGTGTGACCACCATTTGCCTCATGCAGTGCAACACATCGTCGCATGGAGTCTATCAGATTGTCAATTGTGGCCTGTGGAATGTTGGTCCACTCCACTTCAATGGCTGTGCGAGGTTGTTGGATATTCGTGGGAACTGGTACACGCTGTCGTATACGCCGGTCAAGCACATCCCGAACATGCTCAATGGGTGACATGTCCGGTGAGTATGCTGGCCATGCAAGAACTGGGACATTCTCAGCTGCCATCTGCCCTGAACAATGTGAACCATGATTCATCCGTGAAGCGCACACCTCTCCAACGTGCCAGACGCCATCGAATGTGAGCATTTGCCCACACAAGTCTGTTACGGCGACGAGCTGGAGTCAGGTCAAGACCCCGATGAGGACGACGGGCATGCAGTTGAGCGTCCCTGAGACGGTTTCTGACAGTTTGTGCAGAAATTGTTTGGTTGTGCAAATCAATTGTTCCAGCAGCTGTCTGGGTGGCTGGTCTCAGACGATCTTGGAGGTGAACCTGCTGGATGTGGAGGTCCTGGGCTGGTGTGGTTACACGAGGTCTGCGGTTGTGAGGCCGGTTGGATGTGCTGCCATATTCTCTGAAACGCTTGTGGAGACGGCTTATGGTTGAGAAATGAACATTCAATGCACGGGCGACAGATCTGGTTGACATTCCTGCTGTCAGCATGCCAATTGCACGTTCCCTCATTGCTTGTGGCATCTGTGGCATTTTGCTGTGAGACAAAACTGCACATTCCAGGGTGGCCTTTTGTTGTGGGCAGTCTGAGGTACACCTGTGCACTACTCATGATGTCAGATCAGCATCCTGATGTGGCACACCTGTGAGGTGGGATGGATTATCTCAATATAGCAGATGTGCCCACTACCACACATTTGGACTGATTTGTGACCACTGTTTGGGAGGGATGGTTATATTGTGTATCTGGAATGAATTTTAGGTCTCTACGTCCATCCCATGGGGAATGGGAGCAGTAACAAAGGTGTTGCGTTTATATTTTTGTTGAGTGTACTTACATCTGATAGATGGGAGAGTTACTGAAGTTGGGCTAGTTGACATATAATGATCTTACATACAACTGTGTGGCAGGCAGAGGTAGGATCCAAACGCAGGACTCAGAAACAAAGGGAGTGAACTAAAGGATTCAGCTTTATTTGCTGTAACTTGATTCACAAAAGTACAAATGTAAAAAATCTCAGGAACTAGAAACTGGGAACCGGGGACTAGGAATTTGCGAGGGAAACATGACACACAAGGAAACACAGTAAACAAGGACAACACACCAATGAGCAGAGGGAGACGAAGGACTTAAATACACACAGGATAATGAGAGGATGGGCAACAGGTGGATGCATAGCTTGGATGGATACAGGCTAATAGGACAGCAGAAAGAAAACTAACCACAGGATGAGAGACTGTCAAAATAAAACAGCAAGTATGATAAACACGGAGACAAAGACTAAGACACAGGTTTGAAACTGGGACTGGAGAGATACAGACTGGGACTGGGACCATGACTGGCTGAGGAGATGGAAAGAGAACACCAAACCCTGAGACAAGAGAAAAACCACATGATGGTTGGGCTGACTGAACAGAGAAGAATACATAAAATATTGAGACTTTATACATGACGTAAAAATAACCATGAACCTAGGAATCACATAAAATATGACATAAAACTGGGTCAAGGACCAAAAACCATTACAGATGTATTATCTGTGGCTAACTACAGAGCTATGGTTATGATCACCCCCTGATGAACCTCTAATCGCCTGAGCCAAGGTGTGAAACTGGGTGTGGGTCCCAATCAGCCAGAGTTTCGGGTGAGCTCATTGTGAAACCTGGCCCCACCTTATCATGCGAATTCCTGAGGTCAGATGGCCCAGGATGTGAGTGGGCGTTAAGGCGTCTGGGAAGGGATCTCAAAACTGGATTATAGATGGCAGAGAGTTGGTGTCGTAAACCCCCGCCTCTGTTCAAAGATGGTCGCTCACAGTGGATAGATGAGCGACCATCTCCAAATCATGGACAAACAGAATCCCACATTCTTGATTTTTAGTTCACAAACACTTCTTGTAATGACTAACTACTCCTGACATTTTGGAGATTTTACCTCTTTATACAGTAAAGTTACAAATAATATCAGGCTGATCCTGCCACGATTTGTTCCCCCTGTCTAAATCACAAACAAACAGTATCCCACAGCTGTTTATGTTTTTGCACAGAGAGGCATTTTTTGAAAAAAATTTATTGATAGCAATGTTTGAATATTACACAGGAAAAAAACAACGACACGTAAAATAATCACACCGTGATGCCTCTGCCTTTCTAAATGGAGGGACAGTAACTGCGTGTGTGTATGTAAGCATGTAAAACCTGCAGCTAGAAATTCATCTCATGTAAACAATAACGTGGCGCACAGCATGACGTGAAAAAAGGCACATGCCTTTGACGTTGCGTGACGAACTCTGTATTCCTCGTCCACACGTAAACGCAAAAAGTGATTTTTTAAAAATCCTCCATTTTCGGTGATTCGAAACGCCGTTTACGTGTGGATGAAAGGTCCAAACACATAGAAACAGCTGCGTTTTCAAAAATACCCGTGTAGGTGTGGACGTAGTGTAAAAGAGTTAGTAGTTTATTTCATTGCTACCTGTAATTTATTGCATTTTACTTTTATTCATGTAATTGTTTACTAAATGTTTGAGGTGTGAAATAAACCGCAATGGAGTTTGAAAACAAAATATGGGTGTGTGTAGATCGATACTGAAATATCTATTCCTCCGATACCAGTCATTTATGTTCTAGAATCGATTCTCACATTAAAATATCGATATTTTAGTAATTTAGGGTAAATTTGTAGTTTATCATTAACAGGAACACAGTGGAACCTATTTCATTCGGATTGTCTACAATTGGACGGAACTACTTCCTCTTCCGCCTTTCATAGTCATGTGCGAAATATGGCTGTATAAATGTGGCAGCCGCTTGGCGTGCGCACTCACAACAATGGCTGAGCGTAATTGGAGTCATGCGCGGACGTATTTTACATCCACAAACAGCCGAGACGTGGTTTGCAATACATGTGGCAAGAAAGTGAGGTGCTGTGACAACACCACAAATTTGTCAAACACCCCAGAGTAAATCATATCGCAGAATATGACGAGCGTAATGTTGAGGCGAACTGAAGAGGAGTGGACAGGGACAGGTGCTGCTAGGGCGAGATGGACATCTCTCACAGAATCCTTTAGTGCTGCAGGCAGGCAAGGTGTTCAAATAGTGCACAACTTCAGGTTTTTTATTTCTATATGATGAATTCTGCATTATTAAGGTATAAGAACAAGTAATCTGATGTCCTGCAATCATTATGACGCTATAATTTGAGATACAATAAATATTATCGGATCAGTATCATCGATATCACCCTGAATTTTACTTGGTATTGGATCGGAAAGGAAATCAGTGGTATCGCAGCGGTCCCCAACCCCCGGGCCTCGGACCGGTACCGGTCCGTGAGTCGTTTGGTACCGGGCCGCGAGAGTTGAGGCTCAGGTGTGAAATGTCTGGTTTTCAGGGTTTTTATTGGTTTTCAGCGTTATCTTGTTATCGTTTTTATCGTTAACTGGGTTTTCCTGGGTCTTTTCACGTGTGTTATGAATAAATCTTCTTTTTTTCGGTACAGGTACTAGTTTTATTTTGTTGTATTTATCCACGACACCTTAAAGGCCGGTCCGTGAAAATATTGTTGGGCATAAACCGGTCCATGGCGCAAAAAAGGTTGGAGACCGCTGTGGTATCGCACATTACTAGTAGTTGGAGGATGTGTTTGTGCGGGGGGGATTTTTCTTGTAAAACAAAGGGGGGCCTAATGGGAACCACTGGGTTAGGCTAACATAAACACCTTAATGCAGGGAAACTGTAGGAGGATTAAATAATTCTCTCATTGAAATTTCATTGTTGACAGTTTCAAAACTGTCATTATCAAGTAGATCACTTATTAGCAGTTCCAAGAAGTTTGTGCTTTGGTTTATGTAAGTGAAACTGATTAGTAGATATATCTACATGGTCACTAAATGCGGTCACAAATATTGTCACTTCTGACTCCAAAAAGAAAATGGGGAATGTGAAAACTTTAACAGCGAGGCTTAAAAATGTGGAATTCAAAGCCAATCGGTCATTTCATCATCATCAGACACACACACACAGAAGCACACACAGGCACACACACATACAAAACATGAGTGATAAACAGAAATAGAAGCTTCCGAGGTTTACAGTTTATGCTTACTTGGCTTTATGTTTACACAAAAATGTAAAGAATCTGTCAAGTTAAACAAGAAAACAAACCAGAAACTGTCACTCAATTCTAAAAATGATTTGAATTTTTATTTTTTTATTTTTTGCCTGTCCCGTTTGGCTCTTTTGCCATCAGAATTGTTGTCTAAAGGCAAAGAAAGATGCCCAACGGATTTACTTTACCAAATTGACCATCCCAGCCTTGCCGTAATGGTCCATTTGATTCACCTTTTATTGTTTATTTTATTTTCACTTACTGAATATGGGACAGACTTGACTGGGGGAAAGAAGGGGAGAAAGAAAGAGGGAAAGAGAAACAGCTGAGAAGAGGGACGGGGGAGAAGGGCAAAAAACAAAAACCAACAGAACGGGCAGAAAAAGAAAAAAAAAAGAAATAAAAAATGCATATATCAATCACCTGGGTCACCTGCTGGGAAAGAAAAAAGAAAACAAGCAGAAGAGAACAAGAGTAATAGAATAAACAGCATCACAATGATATATGGGAATATGACAGTAAATACTAAATATTAAACATTATTGTGCAGCACATAAGATCAACAGAACACAGTGTGCTTTGAGGTAGGAGCCAAAAAGGGTGTAGTTTGTGGGTGTGATCACCCGTGTGTACACCTGTGAGCATGGACGCGCTTGTTTTTTTAAAAGGTTCCTTCATGTAATGATCTGCTAGAGGGTGTGGGGGGGCCACAGCCCCGTCCTCCAGGGCATGAAGCAGGTATGGAGGAGATCAAAACTCCAGACATCCAGAGGCCCCCAGAACACAAGAGACCAAGGAAGACCAACAGAGGGGCAGCCGCACCACTGTCCCAGAAAGAGCTGAGGAGAGTCCCAGATGAGGGCTCACTCAGCAGCCGCGGAGCAGAAGCCAGGGGGAGTTGCAGTGACGCGCCCGTGAGCTCCGCCGGCAGCCAGCCGTGCCTGAGTGACCGAGCCCCAGGCCGAGAGGCCGGGGGCACCCCACCTCCGAAAAAAAAAAAATGATTTGAATTTTTGTCAAATGTATTATACTTGTAGTGGACATTTCACACCCAGAAACTGAATATGCTACATTTAAAATATATATTCAAATGAAACTTTAATCATTAAGACAGTAAAAGCTAGTTCAGGCTTATTCACAATGAGCTGCCACAACAGAAAGAGCTGCAGATTTGAATTGGCAGATTTTATACACCGGGTGTCCTTCCTGACACAACCCCAATGAGATTTTTGTCTCCTCCTGGGATCAAAACAGGGATGTTTCACTTGTTAGGCAAACGTGTAAACCACTACAAAATGGAGATTAAAGTTGTTTAACCAGTAGCTGCACTGACTGTTTCCATGAAATTGCAGTCCACTGAGGCCTTCTTTCATGGCCTTCATTCAACAAAGAGAAGTCTGATTCTGAATGTAAACAGAAGAAAGAGAAAGACAGAATGAGCAGTGAGACAAAAGCAGCTCAGCATAAGATCCCTGGACCACAAACAGATGTTAGTGGAGATGAGATGGACATGATGTCAATAACAGATTTTGCACTGTATGAACTGAACACTGACTTTATTATTTAATTCCTTTCCCCATGAAAAAGGTTTTGAGACTTGTCTTGAGAATAAAAGAGCTGAAAACTTCAATCAGTTTAAAATGTCACAGACATAGCAATAACCATGTCAAAGAGCAAGGAACAAACTACACTGGTTTAAAATCATCTCAATGAATTCCAGCCTGTTTTAGAAGGGATTTGAAAATTGTATTGGTCACATTAGGGTTGCACACATTCATATTGTGTGACAGCTGAAATCCTGACCACTGATAGCCAGAATTCTTTCTGTTAGTAAATGATTTCTTTCCACAGGTAAATCTAGAAATAGCCCTCAGGCTGCCATAGGAAACTGACAGGGTAAACTCAATGCCGTTTTTAACACCTTTTACTATTTAGACCTGTTTTCAGTTATTAATATTTAATGATTTCTGCTTTTATGTTATTATTTAATTATCAAAAATATTGACAAACACCACAATTACCTTGTAATTGTTTGATTATTTTGGACTGATCCATCATAGTCTTAGTTTTACAGACCATGTACACAGCAATGAAACTATTAAAATATGATGGCATACTTGGCAGAACAACCGCAATTAACCTGGATGTTTTCCTGGATTCAAATTTAATTAACTTGAAAGAAAGTATTTAATTGGAAACAACAATAACAACATCAAAAAAAGGAAAAGTTAATTGATGCCAAGCTGGAAGAAACACTTATTTAGGCATTCATTATTCATGTGCCCGAAGCAGCTCACAAATCTCAGTTTGCCAAATCACATTAGTGTGTTAGGACTATCCAGCAGGTGGCCTCAGCTCCCTGGAGTAGTGACGTAAAAAACAACAAGGATCCAAAAGAGACATTCAAAATAATATGAACCTAATTCCCTCTCTGGAGCTGAAGCTTTCATTCCAAAATTAGGCTTAAAAAGACAGATAATTGAGATATTCAGCATTGCTGCCAAGTAAGCCTTTTGGGTGCACAATATTTATAATTTAAAAGTATTGCTGAGAGATAGTAACTAATAATATTTTCAGTAGGGCTGGGTCATATCATACCATTCACAGTAATACCGGTATAATGTTAGGCAATAATAAGAAAATGAAATATCGCAATAGAATATGCGCAGTGCCTTTGTCTTCATACGTACATGGCGGTGACGGAGAATGAGAAGGACGAAAGTGGATTGTTGAATGAAACGGATGAACCAAAATTGGTTTGTAAAAATGCTGCAACTTCAGTGGTGTGGAACTGGTTTGGCTTTCTTCTGTCAGATACACAACAAAGCACTATTTTTAGTAGAGCATGCAAGCAGGCCGTCATTATTACCGTGTTTTTCGGAAAATAAGCCACACTTAAAATCAATCCTTTGAGTTTCTGAAAAATCGACAGTGCCCCTTATAATCCCGTGTGCCTTATGTATGAATCCTGGTTGTGCTTACTGACCTCGAACCGATTTTATGTGGCGCTCGAAAATCTGTCAAAAATTCTTTAGTACGACTTTGACAAGCTACACACCCGCACCGCTTGATGGATTGTTGGAGCATTATGGCTACTGTAGTCAGGAGCCTCGCGGAGTGATACGTACTGTGCTTCAACATAGTATTACAGTATTGTGTGTGTATAAGCTCTTTTTAAGTTTTGTGGATATTATACATGGTTATGCTCAGGATACGTCGGCCAATTTCCACTGGAAATGATTTTGGTTAAACTGTCAGCAAGGAATTTGCATTTGCACTGTTGAATTTTTATATAACTTTAATGCACATAAAAAACAGCTGCTTGTTTAAGTGAAGATACATTGATGGGTTTTTTTTGCACTAATAAAGTTGTGGAGTTGTAAAGTATTTTGTCTCGCATCAATTATATTGTCAGTTATATCGTTATCGCAAATTTTCAAATATATATCGTGATAAATGTTTTTGGCCATATTGCCTTGCCCTAACTTTCAGAGTTTGTCTTTAGACTATATTTAATTAATCTATGAACATTTGCATAACTTAAACAACATTTGCATGAGTATAATGCATACGTTTCTGTGCAATAGTAAAATGATTCTGATGTTCCTTCTTCCCGTATGGACTTATGTAGCAAAGAAAAAATTTGACAAATAACTCTAAATATGTCTTATATTTTAGATTTCTGAAAGTAGCCACTCTTTGCTTTGTTGATCACACTGCAAACCATTGGCCTTCTTTCAATGAGCTTCATGATGGTTTTCACTTCACAGCTAGCCTCGTCAGGATTCATTTGTGGAGTTTCTTGCCTTATTAATGGGTTTGGGGCTATCAGTTCTGGTGTGCAGAAGTCAGATTGGTACACAGCTGACAGCCCTATTTGAGAACCGTTAGAAGTCATATTATGGCAAGAACCAGTCAGCTAAATAAAGAGAAATGACAGTCCATCATTACTTTAGAACTAAAGGTCAGTTCATCCAGAAAATGAGCAAAAACTTTGAATGTGTCCTGAACTGCGGTTGAAAAAAACCATCAAATGCTATGTTTTAACCATGACATAAGGTGTGTCCAGACTTTTGGCTGGTAGTGTATCTATATATATATATCACCAAAGGAGCAGTACCCTCCATGTAGAAGGAGGCTAGAAGCCAAGATCAAGGTAGCACAGAGGGAGGGTTAGCCAACTCTCAGAGCTGCAGAAAGGTGTAATGAAGAAGCTGCCTAAGAAGTACAGCAAGCTGTCCATAACTGCAGCCTTGGAAACTGTCAAGCAAAGGCAGAGCCATTGCAGGGGGGGCGCGGTATGAAAAGGGGAAAAAAAATGATTGGACACTGCTAGCACGGGGCACCCACACAAACGCAAAGCAGGAGATGAAGCATCGCTGAATATGTTTCCAAACCAACTTCATTCTAAGCCAAAGACGAGAAAATATGGTGAAGCAAATCTTCCCTTTGGTTTGGTGCCAAGGTAGGTCTCCCCTGCATAATTGGTTTTCCCTTCATGGGGAGCACATGTTGGGCTCTTCAAATCACAGACAAACAGTATCCCACATTCTTGATTGTTAGTTCACAAACACTTCTTGTAATGACTAACTACTCCTGACATTTTGGAGATGTTCTTTATACAGTAAAGTTACAGCGGGATACAAATAACATCAGGCTGATCCTGCCACGATTTGTTCCCTCGGTTCAAATCCCAGACAAACAGTATCCCACAGTTGTTTATGTTTTTTAACCCATTTTGCACAGAGAGGCATTTTTGAAAACTGTATTGACAGTAATGTTGAATATTATTACACAGGAAAAAAACAACTACACGTAAAATTATCACACCGTGACGCCTCTCTCTTTGTAAATGGAGGGACAGTAACTGTATGTGTGTATGTAAGCATGTAAAACCTGCAGATAGTCAGATTAACAGTATTTCGTCTCTATCTGCCATTCTGCTATTCATCTCATGTAAACAATAAGGTGGTGCACAGCATGACGTGAAAAAAGGCACATACCTTTGACGTTGCGTGACGAACTCTGTATTCCTCGTCCACACGTAAAGGCAAAAAATTATTTTTAAAAGATCTCAGTTTTCGGTGATTCGAAATGCCATTGACGTGTGGACGAAAGGCCCAAACACATAGAAACAGCTGTGTAGGTGCGGACGTAGCATAAAAGAGTTAGTAGTTTATTTTTTTGCTACTTTTATTTATTTATTGCAGATTACTTGTATTTGCTTAATTGTTTACTAAATGTTTGAGGTGTGTGTGGTTGGAGGATGTGTTTGTGCGTGGGCGCGTGTGGGGGGGGGGGGGGGGGGTGTCAACATTTTTCTTGTAAAACAAAGGGGGGCCTAGCAAAAAAAGTTTGGGAACCACTGGCCTAGCCCTCTGATGCATAGTGGTCACTGGAGTGGACAGCTACTAAAACGTACATATCTCTTTAATGCATTGGTTTCTATGGTGGAACTGCATATTAGCCTCTAGAGTGCTCTCTGCTGCCATGCTCCATTGAGGTCAATTCAGTGTTCAGTTAGTGCAACTGCAAGTAAATTTCTTCTGAATCAAAGATGGCAGACAAACTGTCACCCCTGCCGACCACTGCTGGCATATCCTGTCAATCCTTCTATGCTAAAAGAGCCCAACAGGTAAAAAAAATATGATGATATGCAGTAACATCTAGGGAAGGATATTATCTGTTTGGAATAAGAAATTGTTATGTCTAATATGTAGAAAACTACGATTAACCATGTGTCCACTGTAGTGGACATCATGCATTACCCACTATATTTTTTAAACATAAGTCATAAATTGTCTCACTGTTTTTTGGGACTGTTTTGGTTATAAGTAAGCATATAATTGTTACATTTATAAGCTACTCATTTAAAATGTATATTTCTGTGCAGATCAGCTGTAGTTTGAGTTACTATAATAATTATTTTATCATATTTTGTAGACTTCAAATGCAGCAAAGAATAAGGCAGCGTACAGAATAGTCCAGGAAATTCCATCCAGCTCCGGTGATGATGATTTCATTGATGAATGCAGTGATGATGAGTTCAGTGATAAGTCCAGTGATGATGAGAGTGGCTGCCAGAGCAGAACAGAGACATAGGAACTACGGACAGCCTAGGTGTGATGAACACAGAAGTGTTTGGAGATGCAGAGACTAAGATGTCAGTTTGTGTTTTCTTCCAGCATGCTACTAAGGGCTTGGTAATACTGTCCTGCATCGTTATAGAACTGTGTAGACTCAAAAATGTTTCTCTTGTTGGAGATAGTTTGCCATATTCAGGTGTAGGATTCACAGCTAGGACTGCTGATTGGTTTTGTTATTTACGTCTAAACATTGGGGCCTTATGAGTTGAAAGTTCCAAAAAAATTGCTGAGATGTTTTTCAAAGGATACAAGCAAACAAGTGTTTGTATATTTACAATAGAACACAAGGTAATTAATTTTTATAGTAAATTCACAGTATTTCATGCTAAGTGCTCAGGCGCATGTAGTCCACTGGAGTGGACAAGTTTATAACTTTATAAAAAAACATATTTTTGGGGAAAAAAGAGTTGAACATTTTTTTTCATGTCCTGAGAAGAATAAAAGCACTTAAGAAAAAAATCTTGACCAAGGCTTTCATAATTCATGCATCAGAGGGCTAGATCAACAGGACCCTAAGAGCCTTCATCAGGAGCTCAATGGGGATGTGTCGTACAGCACTAGAGGCCAACTTGCGGGATCTAACAAAGAGCAGCATCCGATTCCAGTTGAACTGTTTATTTTACAGGCTGTCAAACACACTCAAATACTTTCTTTGCGGCAGCTCAGCCACAGAGCTTCCTGGAGGTTAGCTTGACTGCTCTGTCTCTGCACGCACACACCTCCTCTCTGGTCCTCAGCATCACCACAAGACGAGAAGCTGGCACTGCCCCTTGAGCCCACAGCCCCACCCCTCCACCGCAGCGGAGCCAGAGACCAGACCCCTGCCACACACCCCCACTGCCCGACTGAAGCCGGGGCTACATCCGGCTGAACCTACACCCCCCCCCCCTTGAGCAAATTCTCTCGCAATAACCTTCCCAGTACAGCTTTGCTCTCAGGACCAGGACGCACTGAATTTCACGGGGCTTGGACCTTCTTCCCAGTTTTCTTTAATAAGGTGGAGCACCCCTTGCGGCTTCCTGCTGAACAGCAACTCAAAGGGATAAAATCTCGTGGAGGCCTGGGGCACCTCCAGCCCTGCAAACAACAGAGGATCTAGCCAGTGATCCCAACTGCATTTTTACTCGTGAAAGAACTTACAAATCATGGACTTCCAGCCCTCCTGCCCCGGCGTCCGTGCCACTCTCCCTGCCTCAGGAACAGTGCCAGCCGCTTCCGGACCCTGGGAAGGCAGAGAGGAGAGAAATGGGTTGGTTTGATTTTATGCTCTAGTAATGAAATACTGTCCACTACTACTGATAGTTTTAATTATGCGTTAAGGTTCCAAAATTTATTCTTCACACTCTTAGCTGGACATAATTATTTTTTGATTTGCTGTTTTTATTGAGATTGATCCATGAGACAGTCCTGGTTGCATCTGCGGCTTAATTGTTTTAAGCTTTCATTAGCTCAGTGATCTAATATCCTGCAGTTTCAGCTGCAGTGCTGCTTTTTAAACTTTTCTTGCAGACCGAAAAAGCTAAAAAGCTTTTTATTTTCATGACTTACAAAAGGACAAAAAGATGTTCTGAACTCCTCCTCTTTCCTAATTGCTGTGATGTGAGATCATTTTTGGTCCATTAACTTGCCATGAAACCAAATGACCTTAAATTAGTTCGCAGGTTCAAAGACAGAAGGACCTCAAAGTGAGTTACACATAAGTGTATCATAAGTAAGACCCATAGTGAAATCGATAGGCTGCCGAGTTACCCAGATAATAGAACTATAAGCAGTTAATGTTTAAAATATTTATTAAACACACATGCCACATTAAACACAACATTATTATATGATTTCTCAGCAATTTTAGTGGTGTGAAAAAGTGTTTGCCCCTTTTCTGATTTCGTTTTTATTTATTTATTTTTTGTATGTTTGTCACACTTAAATGTTTCAGATCATCAAACAAATTTAAATAACAGAAAGAGATAACACAAGTAAACACAAAATGCAGGTGTTTATTATTAAGGGGGGAAAAATCCAAATCTACATGGGGCTATGTGAAAAAGTTATTGACCCCTAGACCTAATAACTGGTTGGGCCACCTTTAACAGCAACAACTGCAATCAAGCTTTTGAAATAACTGGCAAAGAGTCTTTTACTCAGCTGTGGAGGACTTTTGGTCCACTCATCTTTGCAGAATTGTTGTAATCCAGCCACATTGGAAGGTTTTCAAGCATGAACCACCTTTTTAAGGTCACGCCACAACATCTCAGTGGGATTCAAGGCAGGACTTTGAATAGGCAGCTCCAAAGTCATCATTTTGGTTTTCTTGACAAAATGTTTCTTACAATGAAAACGCTACATCCAGATGAACAGAATTAACTTTTTGGAATTTCCTTACCTGGATAATTGATCATACATCAACACAACTGCAATCAAGCATTTGCAATAACTATCAGTGATTCAACTTGTCCCCTTCACACCCATACACTGTGTTGTGTTCAGTGCTTTTTATTTCCACACATAGGCTAGAACCGCTTGCTTTGTTCCTCTCCGGCTCTAACTCTGCTCAGTCTAATCAGCTCACTCTGCTCAGCTTACAGTCCGTTCCTCTTGCTCAAGCAGCTACTGAAAAAGGGGGTAAACATAATTAGTGCGACAGGAATCAGCTGTGTCCACAGCCTCCCCTGGCACTGCCCTCTGAACCCTCCCCTGCAGCTGGGCAACAAACCATACCCCGCCAAAGACTCTTTTACAGTGCGGTGGAGGAACTTTGACTCGGCCACTCCAAAGTCTTCATTTTGCTTTTCTTAAGCTATTCAGAGGTGGACTTGGTGTGTTTCGGGTCATTGTCCTGCTTCAGAACCCAAGTGCTCTTTAGCTTGAGGTCATGAATTGTGGCTCAAGAGTTGGGAGTTCGCCTTGTAATTGGAAAGTTGCCAGTTCGAGCCCCGGCTTGGACAGTCTCGGTCGTTGTGTCCTTGGGCAAGACACTTCACCCGTTGCCTACTGGTGGTGGTCAGAGGGCCCGGTGGCGCCAGTGTCTGGCAGCCTCGCCTCTGTCAGTGCGCCCCAGGGTGGCTGTGGCTACAATGTAGCTTGCCATCACCAGTGTATGAATGTGTGCGTGAATGGGTGGATGACTGGATATGTAAAGCGCTTTGGGGTCCTTAGGGACTAGAAAAGCACTATATAAATACAGGCCATTTACCATTACCATTTACCATGAACAGATAGCCGGACATTCTCTTGACATCTGTGAAATATTTTTTCGTTTTTAGCGTTTATTTTTATTAATATTATTTTTCTTTGGCATTTTGCCTTAATTGGATAGTGATAGTAAAGATAGACATGAAAGTGAAGGTAGAGAATGAGGACAACACACAGCAAAAGGCTGCAGGTCGGACTCCCAGCCTTTCCGGCCATGTGGCATGTCTCTAAACGTTAGAGCACTTATGCAAATATGTGATGTCTTGATAAATCGAGCAGACATTTGAAGTTTACACAAAAACATTCTCGCATGAAAATATCTTAAAAGTTTATTTTGTGACCCAGACAGAGTAATATTTCAAACTCCGCCACTCTGCGTTCCTCCGCCACTGCCTCGTTTGAGTTTTGGATGAAATGGATTCTGGGATATTGCATTTCGTCATTTCGAGCTGATTGGAGACCAAAACAGCCAATCAGATTTTTTTTGCATCCAAGTCTGTGATTGGCTGGTTTTGTGGCACAAATATAACGCTGTACAGAAAGAGTTGAGCGCGCACGGGCAGAAATGTTGAGAGCGCAAGCAACAAACTGAGCGAGAGGGGCTGCTGTTGTGTGTGTGTGTGTGTGTGTGGATAATAGCAAACACGGAAGTACATTTTTTGCACGCAGCAATGAATTTTGTTCATTCAAATTTAGCTTTTCTTCGCTCAAAATAAATTTCTCCTGAAAATGCAACACTTGCACCTGCAAATTTTTTTTTACGTGTGCTCAGAATAGTGGCACAAAAATACGCCATAGTCAGGGGGAGTTTCACCTGTGTTAATCTGGAATGGAATATGTGACTTGTTGCTGTGTGCACCTTTAGCTAAAATCGTCATTTATGCTGGTTTTTGCTGCGGCTCCAAATGAGGGATTTCTGTGTCTGCGTTGGTTCCCTCATTAATCACAGTGCTAATGTGCTGTATTACAGATGAGACAAAAGTGTATAATATCCCATCTGTGCAAAATTGCACCCGGCCGTCCGGGTGGGCAGGTGGGAGGCGTGATACCCAAGTTTGTGAATGAAGTGAAGTACTTTCATGCTGATTTAGCCATGTTTATTATGCTAAAAGGAAACTATACCAAGTTGGTGTCATGCAGCGAACTCATGTGATTAAAAATGGGTAATTGATTTCACATTATTGTGATTTATTTTGTGTATATGATACCCATGAAATATTTCAGGGCACTTTGCATTTATTTAACTTAACTTTTTCAGATGCTAAACAGGCCTGTTAAAATATTATTTTAGCATTTAAGAGAAAATAGACTGTATGCTAAATCTCATAAACATGAACAGTCATGTTCTTTTAGTTATACGATTTGATTTATATTGTTAAAATTTTATTGCTGTAAATTGCAGTTTGCCTGTATTCCCAGATAAAAGTGATATACATGTTCTGATTTTATTTAAAAGCTAAGGTGCAAGATGTTTCTGCATTTTTTGTAATGGATTGGGGAATGGGAGCTGGAAGAGCAGTCTTCTTTTCTAATTTGTCAGTCTATATATCCTACTTTGTTTTCCTCACCTCCAGCCATTCTAACTCTCTCCCACCAAAGATGCAAGCAGAGGAGGTGACCAAGAGACATGAGGAGCGAGAGAACCTCAGTCAGTCATCACTATAGTGATGGGACATCTTTATGTTGGAGCCTAATTTTAGAGTGATGTCAGTTAAAAGAGGTGTGCCACATCTGCTGTCTCGTACCAGAGCACTGCTGTGTCTGATGTCTGACAGAAGAAAGCAGTGTAAAATGTAAATGAGAAAAGTCCAACCTCTTATATAGATCGATAGATAAATGGATAAACACACTGATTGGAAATCAGTGTGCCTTTACTTTAGTAGTTCTCTATTACCTGAGCTCACCATGTGTGAAATTTATAATTAATATCTGAACTCAACAAAAATATACTTCTTTTGAAATTCAAAACATAAAAAATAATATAAAAAATGTCTTTATGTCCCTTAAATGCATTGCTATAACTCACACCACTAAATTGTTTTGTTCAGAGAAAGTAGAGAGGAGACATATGTGGAGTTCAGTCTGCAGGTTCTTCCTCATCAGTAGGAGCCTTTCAAGAACCTATCACACCCAAATCTTGTTTCCATGTGACAAGGCCACAAAATGACATGTCCAAACTGATAACACTTGTAAAAATCTGTTTGTGAGAAAACATCTGTGAAGCAGTTTTGGCTTGTACACTTCTGTATTCTGAAGTCTATCAGAGTGTTATGTGGATGAAATTCTCATTTACCTCATGTGGGCTGGATGTGTTCAGCGGATCTTACAAGTCCCCAGTTCTGTGTAAAAAACTTCTTTTTAAACTTGCGTTTTTGTTTGTTTCTTGGTGTTTTGGAAACTATTTGTTTCAAAGGGACTTAATTGCATCTGAAACTAATCTGTTTGTGATATTGAGATCCAGGAACAGACAACAATAGAATTATGATAATGTTATGTCTGATAGGTGTACGTGGATCAGTGAACGAATTTCACAGTAAGACAGCTGGAATTGCTGGCTGAGTGCAGAATCTCTTTTGCATTTTAAAATAGCAAGTATAAAAGGAGACTGCGTCTTCTGGTGTTTTTACATCTGCTGTGTTTAATCCATTTAGATCGACTCGGGTCTGTTTTCCCTGTTGGCCCAATTGGGGGCGGAATAAAACAATTGCCCAGAAATTGTTCTAAAAACTTAAAAATCTGTGCAAATATTGTTTGTTTGTTATGTAAAATTGATAACTTGATAAAATCCTCATACTGCAATTACATAACAGCAAAGGGATACTGTATAACTATAAGTAGGACTTTGTTATATTATTATAAATTAAGGAGGATGGGTGTGTTGGCACCACAATACAGCAAATTGAGACCAGCATTTCTATAAAGACTAACCATCCAATTTTTAGCAGTTGTTGGCCTTTCCTTCTTTATAAAGAATAAACCGTGATGTGGGAATCAGATCAACAAAACAGTTTATATAGCATATTGCACATCAGTGAATCCCAATCTCTATTTGCCTGACCTCCCCATTAGTCACTGATGTGGAGTCATCAGGCTGGAACACAATTAGCTGGAACCCGAGATAAAAAAGAAGTTAATACTGCATAACTCTCCCCTGCTGCTAACTCCATTTAACAATTTACAGCCTGAAAACATTTCACTCTTCACTTGTATTGATTTTTTTTTACTCTGTAATTTGTACACATTATTATTCATAGGTCAATATTTTGGGGTTACGAGGATTCAAATAAAGACACTCGGAGTCTGATATTGAGAAATTTGTTTTCATCATCTGATCATTGGCCTAATTTAGAAATGTTTGGATGGACCAGCAAAACAGCGTATACTGTCACTAGATAGGTTTATGAGTAGAACTCAATCAAGCTTCTACTATGTGAATGAGTGAATAAAAACCAGTCACATACAGCAAGGCAACTATGGGCAACAATCTTCCACCGGCCCTTCCAGAGCCTGATTCTACTGGAGGTTTCTTCTTGTTTAAAGAAGTACTTTTCATAGGAAGTCATATGATTATTGTAGTTTTCTCTGTTGTATTATTAAAGTGTCTACCTTACAATACAAAGCACCTTGAGGCAACTGTTGTTTCAGTTTCAAAGTTTAGTATTCAGATCTGTTGTGTTAAATATTTTTGCATCCCCTTATGAACCTCAGTAAACGGCTTATCTTTTGTTAAGTTTCCTGCCTCCAAGCATCTGCTTTTAGGTCCTCTTCTCTACAAAACGTGATCTGTGTCCCGCAGACTGCACAACAAACAGCATTTACAATCTGTTTTGCTGCCCTTAAGTGAGTCAAAAATAACTATTAACGCCAGTGTGTGTTGAACCACCCTCATTTCTTTCTAATTTGCTTCCAAGGAGCTAGACCTTTTATATAATTTTTTTAGTCTTGAACAATAGTTCTCCAGGCTTTCTGAAGGTCATTTCTTTGGACAATGGCTGCTTTCTCATTCGTTTTGAAACCAGTCCCAGTACTGACCATTTTCAGAGTAATGTTTTTTTGTTAAGCCACTTATCACTGACCTATAACTCATTGAAGAATAAAAATGCTACTAACGGATGAAACCATGTTGTACCTACACATAAAAGACAACTTAGGAAAGAAAACAATTTTAGTTAACTTTTAGTAACTTTTAGTCACTCCCTTACTAGCAGTCTTAACACATATATTGTTTAAATTTTTATTAGATAAATAAACAAAATAAAGCAAAGACAATAGCCAAAAACATGGCATATAATTTAATGCCAGAGGCATTAAAAGGTTGTCTCTGGTAGCAGTGCTGATTCTACGATTGAATCTGTTCAGTTTTTTTCACTCCGCTCTCTCATGGTCCTTTATTTGATGTTAGGCTTTAGTTCTCTTTTTTTCTGCAAATGGAGGCCAAGTTTGTGGATAGTGGCTCTTTTGTGCTGTAATACTTTTGCTGCTGCCCGTATTTAACTGTGCTTATCATTTCATATTTTTGTAATTATACATTTTTTGTTGTAAATTTAATAAAGAACAATGTCATTGCAAAGAGTACCTCTCATTTGAAAGCTGTCAGCTAAGAACAGAGGTCAATATTCTGTCTCCGCATTTTTCTCTAGATGGTAAATGATTAGCTGTAATCCAAAGCACTTTATACAAGTGCTTTGAAACAGCATTCAAAGCACTTTATACAAATTATTGTGGTTTAGTAATTCAACAAATTGATAAAATACTCACTCTTAGCATATAAACTTCCAAAAAAAGGAAAATTGAAAAAGGCAACAATAAATAATAAAAACAATTGTACTATGTAGGTTTGCGAGAAACCGCTTATTGAACAAAATCACATAAGAAACACTTCATTAAACTATTTTTCTGACATAGTTTTGAGAAATAGATGCAGATACAGTTACAGTTAGGATGAAGTTAAGATAACAAAAACTGGAAATACTGTATAACTGTATAATAGTTAATTGTATTATCAGCCCAATTAAAAAGTATGTTCTCTATTTTTGGTTTTGAAACCAGTAACTTACACAGTGTTACAATCCAGAAACTGAACCCGAAAAGTACTTTTTTGATTTCTATTGTTGTTGCCTTGTTGGAAAAATGAAATCTTTGCTCCAGTAGCATGCCACACTGTGGTTTTAATTTTGTGCTTGATATTTTGAGACTGCTCCACACAAAACACTGACACATAGAGCGTTCACCTACGTGTGTACTTTAATAACCTGTGCTTGATTCCATAAATTCCTCCAACGCTCTCTTGGCAGCATAATAGAACATTTTCTGCTTTTTGTGGGATATGAAGATGCAGCCAAGCAAGAGCTCCTTTGTCCTCCACACAAACTACAAGCGCTTCACTTCCCTAAGGTCACCTTCTGTCTGCAGGTGAGATGTCTGAGATGCTATAATAGTCAGCAATAGTCAGCTTTTACCTTGTATGATGTATGTTTTTTCTTTGAAAACCTATTATATGCTCAAAAGTATTTTTCTAGCATACAGTATCAGAAAAAAAGACCAGTTGAAAGCAGAAATATAAACTTGTTGTTCTCTGTGGCTACATATACGTACGTATATATATGTATATATATATATATATATATATATATATATATATATATATATGTATATATATATATATATATATACATATATATATATATATATATATATATATATATATATACATATATATATATATATACATATATATATATATATATATATATATATATATTAGTGCTGTCAAAATTATCGCGTTAATTGTTAAGATCAACGCGAAATGTTTAATGCATTAAAAAAATTTAACGCTGATTTTGTTTTTTTATTAATTTCCTGTAATCTAAGACCTTTAAATTCATGAGCACCTCTGGAGGAGGGGGCAACAGTGTGCTATGCTGGCGTTTGGCCTGACAGAAATGATTAGAAGAAGAAGAAGAAGTGACACCATGCTACTATCTAGCTAACACTAGCTAACACACGCAAGCATGGACGAGGGCGGACTTTTGGGTGGAAAGTTTCTCTTTAAGAAGTTGCCTGATGGCTTGTTGGACAAAACGAGAGTAAGATGCACAATTTGCAACGCTGAATTCAAGTACCACAGAAGCAGTTCATCACTGGCGTATCACCTGAGAGCAAAACACCCAACTGAATCCACCTCTACGGGACCTCGCCAGTCTACGCTTCAGGAGTATGGTGCTTGTGGACGAATAACAAAAAATGTGAGAGAAAAGGTAACCAATTCCTTGGTTGTTTGGATAGCTAAAAACTGCCGACCAGTTAGCATAGTAGAAGATGATGGACTGAGAGAAGTCATTCGTGCTGCATCAGGAGATGAGTGTTACAATCTGCCCTCGAGAGGAACCATTGTGTCGAGACTGCACACTTTGTATGGGGACCAGAGGGCTCAGCAGTCCAGCAAGCTTGTGCAAGTAAGGAATGTCGCTCTCACCGGAGACCACTGGACTTCGGTGAACAACGATAATTACTTAAAATATAAAGAATAAAAAAATGTAATTGGAGCCAGGCTATTAATAAAGTAATTGAGATTAATCGCAATTAATAACAGAAAATTGTGAGATTAGTTAGTTAATTTTTTTAATCTATTGACAGCACTAATATATATATGTATATATATATATATATATATATATATATATATATATATATATGTATATATATATACGTAGATATATATACGTATAAAAAGAGTACTATATTCCGATACACTAATTTTGTGAACCAAAGGTAAAAAAGCCAATAAACAAGAACCTGGACATAAAAAATGGATATAGTTTTAATATTAGATTTAAAACTGTGCTGTTCAAGCTTTGAAAATTGGCTGGCAGCTCTTTTTTGGGGCGAGTGAATGAGAGTGATGAAAGCCCGGTCTTTTCTTTAGTAACATTGAGAGGTGCTGAGAGGTGACGTATATAATTGTATTTATTAAGTCCTCTAATTCTGACACTGTTCCTTAATGTGACCAGTTTTGGATGAAAAATTCACAAAAATAGCAATTTGTGCTTGAACATTATAAACTCGTAATCCCATTGTACACAATGGGTTTTAATTGTACAGAACACATATAACCGCTGCTATATGAATCATCACATTCCACACATTTTCAATGCTTAAATTGTTTTTTCACAAAATTATATCATAGAAATTTACTGAGGTCTGTGATACTCTAAACTAGGGCTGGGTGTCGTCACTGATTTCTAGAATCGATTCGATTGACAAGGTCCCGATTAGATTTGATCCATGATTCAATTTGATGGATTCGATTTGAATCAGGGACATTTTGCCTCAGACAGTCAGAAATATTACAGTTCTGATCATTTATCAGTACATATCCATATTTTTATATCTATAAATTGAAAGCTGACACTTGTGAGACTTCATCAGAGGTGTAAAGCTGGGCTTACACTGTGCGATTTTTGGCCCATTTTGAGCCGATTTTTGAGTCGTGCGACCGTTTTGGTGATCGGCCCGAGTTTGGCCTTCATCGTGCGTCGTGCATCGTGTAGTATACGTGGGGTAACGAGAAGCGATTGACACCTCACGACCAGCTCCCGATCATCAAATCCTCCCGACCGTCGTGAGGGTTTCGCTGCAGCCGCTCACACTGCTCACGCGCAAACACGTAAATGTCGGTGAAAAAGACGGAGCAGCACAGCAGTGCAGCCTGTGATCTGGACACAAGCGATGGAGGCACAACTTGTAGAACTTTGGAAAGCTCATCCGAGCCTTTTCAATGTGGCCTCACAAAATTATCACGACCACAACAACCGTGAAAATAGTTGGATTTACATGCTGCTCAATCACAGCTGCCTGATCAATGTTTTTCATTAGCAATTTAGCAAAGTTGATGGTGGTGGTGTGTGCGTGTCTGTGTGAGTGAAAGACAGAGAGAGCGAGCGACAGATTTTCTGTTATAACCTTTATTTTATGGAGGCACAGTGTGAGCACTCAGGTCGCATCAGAGCATCGGGCTGTATAGTGTGAGACCTGCATCGTGACCTACGAACTTCTAACCCCTGCGAGTCAATCGTACAGTTTGAGCAGGAGCTGAATCGCACGACTGAAAAAATCGCACAGTGTGAGCCCAGCACAGCAGATGCCTTTGTGTCAAAGTAACTGAGCTTAAAACACAGAAAAACATGAAGGAGATTTTTCTGGCCAGGCTTTTTATAGCAGATAACCTTAAAAATATTCTGCAGTAGAACAAAAACAGAAGAAAACCATGAATCAGCATATAAACATTACCTGATGCTGCTGAAATGAAGCAGAGCAAAGTCACAGAGACACGGCTAAGCATTTTGCAATTTCGCATAATTTAAAAAAAGTTCTTCAGTATTGAACAGCAAAAATTAGAGTTTCTTGTCGGAAGTCAGTCAAATAAAAAAAAAACAGCGCCGACAGCGCTGAACATAACAGTAACTTGTGCGTAATAATCAACCGAGTAATGCAGAAAAAAATGCAGATTTTTAGATGTGAAACTGTTCTTGAAGTACACTGAGAGAGAGAGAGAGAGAGCTGTGCATGAAGTGTCATTTTACCGTGGTGGAAGCAAAACAGCAAAAGTAAGAGGGGATTCATGACAGTGTTTATGTGAAGCGAAATGTGAAGTGTAGTTTGGATCTTCTTTTGCTGCTGGTTCAGTCAAATTTGGTTGGAGAGACGCAAAACTGCGGCTTCATTATCTAGGGCAAAAAAAGGACATAAACACAAAGCGCAGACCCGATGACGCATCAGAGTCTGTGAACTGTCGGCTTTTGTGCAGAATCCGTGTACCTGCTCTCATTTATGTTTTTAGTTGTTTGGTTTTTGTCAAAATTTTGTGAGGTTTATCCTGAGATTCGGGCGTTTCGGGCAAAACAAATTTATATTTAAAAATCGATTCAGGATTTTAATGAATCAATATCGCTTTATTCAAGCTAGAATCGATTTTAATCGGAAAATCATAATCAAAACCCAACCCTACTCTAAACTGGTTTCTCAAACCAGTGCCCAAGAAGACGAAATAGTCTAATGATGTGGAATGAAGTGCTTCAGCTGTCATGGTCCGGGTGAATACGGGGTGTTTCCACTCTGCTGGGCTCCACCTTCAGACGGAGACTCCAATCAGCTTCCACACCTGGTTCCAATCAAGTCACCTGCATATAGGACCAGCGTTCACGACAGACCCCTGCCAGATCTTCTGCTAACACATGTTAGTGCTAGGCCGCCAAGCCCTTGCGAGAACTCTGGATTACTGTTTTTTCTCCTCACCGTGTTTTCTTTCCTTTTTCGCCATAGGACCCATCTGCCTGCCTCCCTGCTCAGCTCCCCACTGCAAGCCTATTCTGGATCTGCCCTGGACACTCCCTCCTCGATTGACACTTCAAATCTGCAACGCGTAAGCCCAAACCACCATAGCCTAATCCTCCAGTTGTGATTCATTGAGACTACCACTGACTACTTTCCTCCTCTCATCATAGTGACTTCACACCTCCCTCCAAGCCGCTGCCCCCTTTCTTCATTCCCCGGATCCCTCTGTGGAATCCAGCCCTCAGAGTTTCTCGTTCACAGTTTTGCCTCACAGTTTTCCGCTCATAGCTTTCACAGTTCATAGCATGCATAGGTTATAGCATTCTTAGTTTTCTGTTTTGTAACTTCGCTCAGCTCTGTAAATAAACTCTGTGCTCACGCCCGTTTTGCCTCCCTCTGTGTCTGCATTTGAGTCCACACCCACTGCCTGGCCCTCTCGGCCGTAACATCAGCTTTTGAGATGATTATGACTGGGAAAAAAAATCATTCAGCAGTTGTTTTGTGTCAGGAGCAGTGTTGGTCAAGTTACTTGAAAAAAGTAATCAGTAACTAATTACTGATTACTTCCCCAAAAGAGTGATCCCGTTACTTTACTGATTACTTATTTTCAAAAGTAATTAATTACTTAGTTACTTAGTTACTTCTTAAAAACACGATTTACAACCTGAATAGGTGATAAAGCGAAAGATCTTTCAGTCCAATTCTACTTTTTCTGCATAATCCATCATACAAAATGTAATCAAATGGAAAAGTATCTTTTTTTAACTTGTTTTATCAGTTTTAATCTTTTAACTTTATGCATGAAAGCAAAAATTTAACCTTCCTGCCTTCTAGGGACCTTTTTGTGCCACTGCTATGTGTTAAATGGCTGCCATTTCCACTGTGTTCAGTGGAATATAACCAAACTTGCCACAGGATAGTTTTTACCTGTCAATGTTAATATTCCAGTGTGAATTCCTTAAATCAGCCTAAAATGGCTGAGCAGCAGAAATCCCCACACCCATCACCCTGGGGACCATTTTCTGCCCATTGACTTCCATTATAAACGCTATTTTTCAACCCCAAATTATCATCATATGATTTTATTTTTTCTTCTTTTCTTGGATGTCAATGAAGACTCAGGGCCTTGAAGTTTTAATTTTTAAATTGCAAAAAAAATGCAAAAAAAATAATGGCAGGTCAAAATGTATGTCGCACTTCCTTACATCACTGTCGTGAGACATTCTCGCAAAAAAATCACGGTTATAGTAACGCAGTAACGCAGCGTTCCTACGGGAAAGTTTTCCCGTAGGTAATCTAATTACCATTTTTGCAATAGTAATCCCTTACTTTACTAGTTACTTGAAAAAAGTAATCAGATTACAAGTAACGCGTTACTGCCCATCTCTGGTCAGGAGGGACATTAGAGGTTGCATCTGCATCATAGCCACATACTGTATCAAGCTACAACTTCAATAAATGTTCTTTTGGAACACAAGTGTGTTTTCTTACAAGTGGAAGCTGGTAATTAACAAAGACAAACAAAGTTGGTTTTTGTGTATTTTTTGAGAGACAAAAAAGGCTGTGGCAGGTAAAAGCCATGACACGACTACGTTTCACCAATCTTGAACATTTTCTTTATTGCGGTTGCCGTTCACACAACTCGGCTTAGTTTCCCTGCTGCCAGCCACAAACCACGAACAACAGCAACACCACAACAGCACCCTACACCGAACTTAAGCTGGTGAGGGATGATTGCAATGCTGCGCAGGTGCGTCCGCCTTCCCTGCCGTGGCACCGCCAACCACGCCCCGCCACAAAGACAAAAACAGTAGCTAATCGAAATAAAGCTTTACCAAAAATCTGTATAATAAGACCTTATTAATGGCCAGGACAAATGAAATAACACTCCAAGGAAGGATGTTCTACCAACCAGTCAACAACCAGAATACTATCTCTTCCCCTGTATTGTGGGGGAATGATTGGGGATCATGAAGATGTTTGTTGGCAGATTTTAGAGCCTTTTTGTTCTTTTTTGGTCAACAGTGATTTTCACATTGGAACCACTTTTGCCCACTATGTTTGGTGTTGTTGAATCACAAACACTGACTTTAACTGAGGCAAGTGAGGCGTGCAGTGTTTTAGATGTTGTTCTGGGTTGGTTTGTCACTTGCTGCATTGGTGGACAGTGTGCTCTTCGAGTAATTTTAGTAGGCCAGCCATTATTCAGATGGTTCACCACTGTTCCAGGTTTTTTCTCAGTATGTACAGTATGTAATGGCTCTTTCTCACCCAGAATCTTACAAATGACTTTGTAAACCTTTCCAGACTGAAATTTCTCATTGCCTTTGTTTCTCATTTATTCTTGAGATTCATGAGTTCGTGGCATGATGTTCTTGCTCTTGAGAGCTTTTAGCCTACTTCACTTTGTCAAACAGGTTCTGTTTAAGTGACTTCTTGATTCAAGATTTCTGACAGTTATTGGACCTGGGTTTGGCTAGTGAAACAAAAATCAGCTTTCTAAAACGTGGATAATCGCGGGTTACATAGTCTTGCTACTTCCATCATAGCAGAAAGAAGACACGAAAATAGACTAATCTTCAGTTGAGAGAATACCTGCGAATACTGCATTCACAGCATGAGGTTTGTCATTAATATCTTGCAGTGACTTTGGATTGTTTGCTATGAAAAGATGACCATCTGAAACTTAGTAATTATTTTCTGAACCATTACCTAACTAATGCTATGTGTCCAGGGCACCATTAGGCCACGGTGAAGCTTAAATGAAGGGGAGGGGGCGTTGGAAAAGGGTGATACAAAATATAATGAAATATAATGAAATATCAGAATTTGACTCTTATTGTAATGAGACAAATTTAGTTTAGCAGTTTGAGGGTGTGGATTACTAATGGGAATACATTTTACTAGAAATATGAAACCATGAGTATCTCTCAGCCACCTTCATTTGATCAAGCTCTCAAAGGAAATAATATTCAAGACCCCTGAGCTAGTATAAGGTATTTACTCTTATTGATCCATTATGATTATGTCACCTTTTTGCTCCTCATTGCAAAGTGAACTAGAATTACTTTCTCACATTTATATGCTTTGGGTGAACAGTCAAGTTGCAATATGCATTCATGTTTTCTTTTTCAGATGTTTCACTTTGGACTTGAGTTTGCTGAATTTAGGCAATAGGTCTGATTTGTGATACACCAACAGACTTTATTTTGTTAAGCTTTGTCGTTCTTCTTCATGTCTAGTGCATTAGTGTGTCAGTTGATTAGAGAAACAAAACAGTGCAAACTGAATCTTCTCTCTCCTTCTGTTTATGAGCTATAAAGATATGACCAAAGGGGTCACTGACTTTGACCTTTCACCATCATTTCCAATAGGAATGAACAGATACTATATTTTCTGCAAACACCATTTACTTTTTGAGTAGTACTAAAATTTCAACAAGAGCGATGCAAACTAGAAAAAGATGTTGTTTGCCTTTTTACTTTTACTTTGAAGATGAGCAGTCACCATTTCTGTTTTGTGTTGCATTTTTCACTCTTCAATCACGACATGGCAAGGGTTTTGTGAGTGTTTGCAGACAAGTTGGTGTCTGCTATGCAAATACTGTCAATCACAGCAACCTGCTAGCTACTAAAGTGGCCAGAAGGCGGTGTTTTTCTCCAGCAACCAGCGGTTGCCCGAGGGTCACTAACCAGTCTCTAGGCCTGTGTGACTAGAGCCTTAGCTCCAGCAGCCTAAGCCTATTGCAGCATAACTGAGGATTTAGGCTTCCCTGATCCAGTTTTAAGCCTAATCTTAAGAGTAGAGAGGGCGTCTGTCTCCAAAATGGAGCTGGTTTAACAAATATGGTAAATGGCCTGATTCCTATATAGCACTTTTCTACTCTTCCGGAGTACTCAAAGCACATTATACAACATGCCACATTCACTTTATTCTATGCTTTAAGTGCTTTCTATCTAAACATTCACACTGATGGATGCATTGGAGAGCATCCACCTTGCCTAAGGATACTTGGCTTTCACAAATAGTAGGTGATCTGAAAGAGGGGTCTGAAGGTTCTGCCTCCCCTTTTACTTTTAAATATTCTACGAACCACTAGTAAAGCAGCAGTCCGAGTGTGAAGCACTCTATCTGGGTAATACATTACTCTTACTCTTTACCATATCACCCCAATAGAGGTGATACGGTCAAAAATCAAAAGGAATCCACAATTACTGTCAAGGCAAAGAGTAGGGCTCTAGCTATAGTTATTAGCTCTACCCCTGCCCCTGCCTTAAATACTTGCAGTGCTGTTTAGTGGGTGGCTGCTAATTAACTCTAGAGAAGATGGGCGTGTCAAAGACTAGGGAGAGAATAACACACTCTCTCACAAAATAACAACAGCCATGTTGAGGCTCAAGCTGCTACAAAACACACCAGGAGCTTTGGGGAAATGGCATTTTTAACCACCTGGTATCACCTGAAAATATGAAGTGCTATAAAAGCAGCACTAGACACACACTCTGCTTTCACTCACTGTGCATCAGTGTCAGGATGACCTCTAACCAAATCAGACTTAGTCTTTGATTTGTTCTACTTTCTTGTGTCTTATACAAAAACACCCAGAGCTGAGAACCCACTCATTAATACAGTGCATTTCAAAAAGTAAATCCCCAACAACTAATTTCACTGTAACTTGGATATTAGTGGTTACTGCTGCCTGGTCAACAATATTCTCCCAGGATGAACAGATAATACATTTACCGCATGACTGAAGCACTTTAAAAAGCCTTTGTTCACTTTCAGAAAATAGCAGACTGTACACTGCAAAAACTCAAAATCTTAGCAAGTATATTTGTCTTATTTCTAGTCAAAATAATCTCATGACATTTAAAATAAGACAAAATCAGCTAAAGAGTAACATCTCAGTGAGATATATTAAGTTGTTTTTTGGGTTTTTTGGTTTTTTGCCTGTCCCGTTTGGATCTTTAGCCATCAGAATTGTTGTCTGAAGGCCAAGAAAGATGCCAAGCGGATTTACTTTAGCAACTGGATCATCATGGCCTTGCCATATTGGTCCATTTATAATTATGTAGGGGAGAGAGGGGAGAAGAGATGGTGAGAAAGTGGGGAAGAAAAAAAAGAAGAAAAACAAACAAAACACATGGATCACCTGTATGAAGATAAGAAAAAACAGAAGAGAAAACAAACAAAAAGAGAGCAACATAATAAATACAACACCGTCACAATAAACTAGCTAACAGTAGATACTAAATATTACATGTTATTGTGCAGCACGCAAGATCGACAGCGCACAATGTGCTTTGAGGTAGCAGCCAAGAAAGGTGTAGTTTGTGTCTGTGAACACCTGTGTGTACACCTGTGTGCAACAGCATGCTTGTATTCAAAAGGTTTCTCCATGTAACAATCTGCTAGGGAGTGTGGGGAGCCATAGCCCCGTCCCCCAGGGTATGAAGCAGGCATGGAGGAGATCCAGGCCCCAGACATCCAGTTGGCCCCAGAATACGAGGACCCAAGGAGGACCACCGGGGGGGCAACCGTGCCACCCTCCAGGGAAGAGCCGAGGAGAGCTCCAAACGAGAGGTCACCCAGCAGCCATGGAGCAGAGGCCAGAGGGGGTTGCAGTGACGTGCCTGCGGGCTCTGCCAGCAGCCAGCTGTGCCAGCCCCAGATACCAAGAACCACCAACACACCAACGTCTGAGGGCATCAGCCACTGGCAGGGAGTGTGGTGAGGGGAGATAGGCCTCCGTACTTTAGAGAGCCTGAGGTGTTGCCAGAGAGGTGGAGTCTAAGACCCAAGCTGATATATAGACACAGACGAACAGGCGCACGCAGACACAAGCATGCATTCCCACCCCCATATACACAAACAAATACTCGACACTCACCCGACGTGGAGACAGACACAAATAGACACTGTACATACATTCACACTTCCCAAACATACTCTATATCCCAGGTCTGGGTACCCCCGCCCCCAGAGGGGCAAACTGTACCTGGACCCAGGAGATGTAACCGCCTCCAGACCGCCTCCTTATCTGCAGTAGCAGGGAGGCCCCGCATCCCAGATTAACTTGTTTTTAGACTGTGGATCTTGAAACTAGAAAGATATTTTTGCTTGAAATAAGAAGATAAATCTGCCAATGGAACAAGTGAAAATTTTCTAGTTTCAAGATCCACAATCTAAAAACATGTTAATATATTCAATTCAATTCAATTTTTTTATATAGCGCCAAATCACAGCAACAGTCGCCTCAAGGCTCTTTATATTGCACAGTAGATCGTATAATAATAGCTACAAGAAAAACCCAACAATCATATGACCCCTTTTGAGCAAGCACTTTGGCGACAGTGGGAAGGAAAAACTCCCTTTTAACAGGAAGAAACCTCCGGCAGAACCAGGCTCAGGGAGGGGCGGGGCCATCTGCCGCGACCGGTTGGGGTGAGAGAAGGAAGACAGGATAAAAGACATGCTGTGGAAGAGAGCCAGAGATTAATAACAGATATGATTCAGTGCAGAGAGGTCTGTTAATACATAGTGAGTGGGAAAGGTTACTGGAAAGGAAAAACTCAATGCATCATGGGAATCCCCCGGCAGCCTATGTCTATTGCAGCACAACTAAGGGAGGATTCAGGGTCACCTGGTCCAGCCCTAACTATATGCTTTAGCAAAAAGGAAAGTTTGAAGCCTAATCTTAAAAGTAGAGATAGTGTCTGTCTCCTGAATCCAAACTGGAAGCTGGTTCCACAGAAGAGGGGCCTGAAAACTGAAGGCTCTGCCTCCCATTCTACTTTTAAATACTCTAGGAACAACAAGTAGGCCTGCAGAGCAAGAGCGAAGTGCTCTAATAGGGTGATATGGTACTACAAGGTCATTAAGATAAGATGGGGCCTGATTATTTAAGACCTTGTATGTGAGGAGCAGGATTTTGAATTCAATTCTGGATTTAACAGGAAGCCAGTGAAGGGAAGCCAAAACAGGAGAAATCTGCTCTCTCTTTCTAGTCCCTGTCAGGACTCTTGCTGCAGCATTTTGAATTAATTGAAGGCTTTTCAGGGAGTTTGATGGACATCCTGATAATAATGAATTGCAGTAGTCCAGCCTGGAAGTAATAAATGCATGAACTACTTTTTCAGCGTCACTCTGAGACAGGATATTTCTAACTTTAGAGATGTTGCGCTTATGGAAGAAAGCAGTCTTAATATATCTTACTAAGATGTTACTCTTTAGCTGATTTTTGTCCTATTTTAAGTGTGATGAGATTATTTTGACTAGAAATAAGACAAATATACTTGCTAAGATTTCTAGTTTTGGCAGTGTGGGTATAGTATGTCTTTTTACAGTGGGTAGAGTTTAGACTTCATTATTCTGGGAATTAATACGGGGAAATCAATGGTTTACCATATTAAGTCAGGGATAATAGGAATGCAGTACTCATAAATACTGAGATGAAAAGTTTAGAAAGTACTGTGTATCCTCAACCATCATTCTGACAGTAAAAAAGAGACCCGCTGCACTGCTGACAGGGCAGAGAGTGAAATTACAATGTTCATTAAGCTGTCTCTAAATCCTCACTCAGCTGAGAGCAACATTTGACACACTGGTTAATACTTCAGTACACACACACACACACACGTTCACATACATAATAAAGTATGGGATAATTCCAATCATGTTAGGTCATGTTATGAGAGATTGCAAATAGTCTGTTTAATTATCTCAGAAATTGCTTTCATCTAATCTCATGACAGGAGTGCACCAAACCCAGCGAGTACATGGTTGACTGTAAAGGTCTCCAAAGTTTCATGTTGCATTCTCTAAGTCATCACCACATGACTAATAAATGTTTTACCACTAATATAACTGTAGTGCAAGTTTAACATTAAAGCATTCATTTTCATGACTGGCAGTACCTGCTAAGTTAATCTTCCTTGTTAATCTAGTGTTTACACATAAAACTGCTTAAAGGTGTTAAAAGGGAATCATGCTATAGCTGTACTCAGCTGAACTATTTAAGGTGTACTCTCAGTGGCAGCGGAAAATATGAGAACAGCCCCACCAACTCTGGAGACTGACCAATACTGGAAGAGTTAATGGGAGAAGGACCATAACAGCAAAGCTCAGTGGCTAATGGATCTAAGAGCAGACCACAACAACCTCCCTGAACAGGATCCAGTGACCATTACAGTGGCAGACATCAAAAACGGGTTTCCAGTATGAAGAGTTGGACAGCACCACTGGCTGAGGGAGCTGACCGCACTCCATGAGCTTCTGGCAGCACAAATTGACCAGCTGCTAATGGATTATAGACACATGCAATGGCTAACTGAAGACTGGGCAGTCCTAATCCCTAAAGTTCCCCAGAAGGGACCAGTCCCATTCAACTACTGGCCAATAACCTGCCTTAGTACCACATAGAAGCTCCTGTCAGGCATCACAGCGGCTAAGATAAACAGGCCCAATGCTCAATACATGAGGGGCACGGAAAGGAATAAGCAGGAATACCAGAGGGGCGAAACACTAGCTTCAGGTAGACAGAACAGTTGCCTGAGATTTTAGACTGGAGAAGTATAGTCGAATGGTAACAAAGAGAAGGAAGGTAATCAGAAATGAAGGGAGCACACTAACAGAAACTACAACAATGCAGACATTGCAGACAGCTACAAGTACCTGGGATTCCCACAGGCAAATGGGAAGTATGCCCTGCCAGTGATCAGATACTCCACAGGGATAATAAGATGGCCAAAAGAGTAGGTGGAAGCCACTGACATCAAGACAAGGAAGCTCCTTACCATGCATAGAGGGTTTCACCCCAAATTCAGCACCCTAAAACTGTAAGCTAAGCAAAAGAAAGAAGGCAGAGGACTAGTGAGTGTCAGAATCAAACTGCAGGATGAGACAAACATTCATGAGTACATCAGGAAGATGGCACAACTGACTGCGTGCTTAGTGAATACCTCAGGCATCAGAAACCCAAAAAGGAAGAAGAGCTATAGGAGGAACCATCATTAGAAGTAGTCCCGCCTAGAAGTAACAAATGCATGAACTAGTTTTTCAGCATTACTCAGACAGGATATTTCTAATTTTAGAGATATTGCACAAATGAAAAAAAAAAAGCAGTCCTGTAAATATTTGTTTAATATGTGCATTGAAGGACACATTCTGGTCAAAAAATGATTCTGAGGTTCCTCACAGTGTTGCTGGAGGCCAAGGTAATGCTGTTCAGAGTAAGAATCTGGTTAGATATTTCTAAAAATTTTAGGCCCAAGTTCAATAACCTCAGTTTTATCTGCATTTAGAAGCAGAACATTGGAGGTCATTCTAGGTTATTATATCTTAACTAACTGGTATGTGTTATGTGGTTTCATGGATAGATAAAGTTGTGTCATCTGCATAGCAGTGAAAATGTATGCCATGCCTTCTAATGATGCTGCCTAAGGGAAGTATATATTAATGTAAACAGAATTGGTCCTAGCACTGAACCCTGTGGAACTCCATAATTAACCTCAGTGTGTGAAAAGGACTCTCCATTCATGAACAAATTGGAGTCTATTAGATAGATATGATACAAACCACTGCAGTGCAGTACCTGTAATACCTACAGCATGTTCTAATCGCTCTAATAGGATATTATGGTCGACAGTATCGAACGCTGCACTGAGGTCTAGCAGGACAAGCACAGAGATGAGTCCACTGTCAGAGGCCATAAGAAGATCATTTGTAACCTTCACTAAAGCTGTTTCTGTGCTGTGATGAGCTCTGAAACCTGACTGAAACTCTTCAAATAAACCATTCCTCTGCAGATGATCTGTTAGCTGTTTGACAACTACTCTTTCAAGGATGTTTGATATGAAAGGAAGGTTGGAGATTGGCCTAAAATTACCTAAGACAGCTGGGTCTAGAGATGGCTTTTTGAGTAAAGGTTTAACTACAGCCAGCTTGAAGGCCTGTTGTACATAGTCGATTATTAGAGATAGGTTGATTATATATAACATTGAAGCATTACTCTCCCTTTATGCTATAATTGGCGGGAAACTCTGTGATGCATTTTTCTGTAACCCAATTCTCGCTTTCTCTGTACAGATAGAACAGTGTGTATATGCTCTGCAAAATCAGAAATTATCTTTCCTGGGTGTAGAAAAAGAACAACATTAAATTGTACCGAATCAGCGTTTTATGTCCAGTTTTATGATGTCAGTTAGTGGATGCCATAAACCTGAACTGACTAGGATATAACCTAGCGCATAGTTATTACAACATTTTTATACGTTTTTCAGAAGTAGGAAATGACGCATAGAGGCATTGTTGTAGATTTTTTTAGTTGTAGAATTTGTCTGTTTTTCTTATGGGCTGAAGGCCAAGGTTGAGTGGTGGCACTGGTCCCTGCTCTTATAACATATCCCACCCCAAGAATAAGTATCTGTTGTGCTAATGATGTGTGGAATCGGCTAATTACCAAAGATAACAAGGTGAATGAATACATTTCCTAAGAAAGTTGATAGAGGATGTGTACTATGATAAAGTGCGTGGCTAGTGTCAAATTCAAAGCAAGCGTATATTTTAAAAGTTGTGTTACAGCATTTAATGTTATCTTCTGTTGCTGATTTCAGTTACATATTTTACCCAGCATCAAAAAGTGTAGATGTGCTGTAAAAATATGAACAGACATAACAAACAGATAATAAGGAATAATGGTGAGTAAACAAACTGCTAACAGTCAGGGAACATGTTGGCTCCTCACAGCTGTGAGCAGAATGTATCTGTCACTCACATTGAGTGATGAGGTTTGTTTTCTGAGAGGTATAATCCATCACTTGAATTAACTTAACAAGGGATAACAAGATGGGTAAAAATGATTGCCAGCTTGTTGAAAATTTCCGATGTTTTAATATGTGTGCAGAGAAAAGCAGACACAGTTCTGTCGCTCAGAATGAATGATGCTTTTACACTTGAAGTTTGTTTTTTGTGAGTGACACATTCCATTGGTTAAATCAACTTAACGAGAAGCTACGGGGCAGAGATCAAACTGTCTGGCAGCTTGTTAAAAACACAGCACATCTCAAAACAATCTGATAGAGTCATACATGGAATCAACTACTGCCAGAAAAAAACAAAACGTCTGACTCGACATACACATGGAGCTGTTGATTAGCAGCAGTTAATCCACGCTCAGTGAGCAACATCTGCATCCCTGTCAGACAAGACAGCAGTTCTGATGTGTAAATACACATGGTGTATGAAATAACATGTGAAATGTAAAAACTTCACAACCTTTTCTAACACTGCTGTTTAATTAATTTATACAATATCACATAATTATAATGGAATGAGTGGCTTATATTGCCGAGGCAGCAGTTCACTACTAGGCCTATTTTGATGTTCAAATGATGACTTTATGGTCCAGTGTCCATATTTCTCTGTATCAGGAATCTTATTATAATTAATCCCTCTTGTGCTCAAGTACTGCTGCCCTTTCATATTGTCTGCTAGCTTGTTGTTGTGACTGTTTTTGTATAGCTGAGTATTACGTTTCCACAACTGACCTTAAAATGAAACTGCTGATGTTTTTGGTTGTATAGAAAAGGAGACGGACACTGTAGATCCACATCAGTGATACATATCTAGTTAGCGTTGACACTAATCACATGGCCAGATGTTTCCGGGCACGTCTGATAATAGCTTAATGGCATAAAAAATAAGATGAATACTGGATGTATTTAGATGAACTAGTTGGGTTTCATTCACACAAATAAAAGGTGCTCATAAGTTAAATTAATGGAGAAAAGAAATCACACACTCACCGTCTTCTTTTAGGTGTCAGGACAAAACAACCTCAGACACACTACTGTTTTGTAGTGCATCGTTATTCATCATTGCTGTGTCCTTATTCATGTAACAAAACATGATTAAGGACAAATGCAAAATGCAAAAGTATGTATACTCCATGATTCAACAACCTATAGAATCACCTTCAACAGCGATAACTTGAAGTGATTATTTTCTCTTTAAATTAGTCAGTCTATCAAATCAGTGCAGAATATTTTTAGCCCACCGTTCATCATAGCATTGCTGGTCTGAAATTTGAATAGGCCATTACAACAAATGTATTCTTTTACTGGTTTACTCGGGATCACAAACAGTTCATATTTAAAAATCAGTGATTCATCAGTATTTTTGTATCTAAATTGGTTTATTTTTTTATATTCTACAAATTTAGAAGTGACATAAACCATGTGTCATGATGAAGGCCTGGCTGTCTTAGAAAATTTAAACACACATCTACTAGTACTACTGTTACTACTACAATAATAATAATAATGATAATAATTTCTCATTAGAGTAGATCTCTGGCTGTTTAACGTAAATGACTTCATGTTGGTCAGAATACATACTCTGCACATTAACGCATTTTTTATTGATTTCGTGACTATCAAAAAATATATATTCTTCATTTTATTGTGCCACCTTTTAACAAAAAAACACCTTTCACGGTTGTTGGTTATGTTGTAATAGTTTTGATGGTGTTCAGTTAACACTGTTGTGCTTTGGAAATATGTGCATTTATAGCATCAGAGGAGAAACATTTTTCATAACCCCATTTTTCCAAAAAATGTTCATTAAAAGTTGTTGACAGATTTTTCCATGTCATTCATATAATGTAAGGTGTTAACGACCAGAAATGATCTATTGTCACTTATTATACTTGTCAGAGCCAAAATGTCAACCATAATCATCTGCAAATTAAAGGCTCATTGGAAGAAAAGTATTTACATAGCTGCATACCACTAACGGAAAGAAACCAATTCTAAAAAGTACTTTTAGTCAAATTCATTATGGGTAATGAATTTATGTGTTAAATCATAGCACAATTCTCACTTTTGAAAATTACTGTTGATTATCTTTAGATTTCTTACCAGAAGAGTTCTGCCATTCACTGATTCTGGACCAAATCTGAAGAAAGCTAAGAAACGCTTCTTTTTAAAAAGATGTAGTGGATTTTGTGTGTGTGTGTTTTACATTATTAATTCATCACACTATGACCTTCCTTTCAGTGCTGTCAACAGCCCAAATTGAACATGAATGTTCAGACAAGATATCCACTCAGGGAGATTGAATGGCAGGGAAGCAGGATGAGGTATCGTTAATTAGCAGCTGATTGACTGCAAGACAACCAGGCATTTAAAATTGGAGGGCAAGGTTCAGACAGCAAGTCTCCAAAAAAGTGAGGTTTATCAGCTGTGCTCAGAAGTCTCGGGAACAGAGAGACAAGGAAGGTGTGCACCTTATCTTTGAAAGAGGTCAGTTCTCAAGAAGGAAAATATGCAGTGGGGAGAAGACAGAGAGGGATTAGCTCCAATTCTAATTATGCGACTCCTGCAAATGATGTCCCAGCCAATCAATGCAGGAGGTCGCAGTAATTCCCGTTTGAGCCACAGCAGGAAATAAAATGGAAAATGGTTGCACAGATACTTGGGAAGTGCCCTCCCACGTACGAGAGCAATCTGCAGACAGGAGGAGCATGTTTTAATCATCAGCTTCGGTGTGACTGTAATGTAATTCAGAGGTCTGATTGTGCTCACCGAATTAATTCACATACATTATATGAACAAGTACAGTATGTCTTTGGTCTGGAGGTGATGAAATATTTCAAAGAAACCCTACAACAGAAGCACTGATAAAACTTTCAAATAATTTCAGCCAAATACACACAAACGCATGTACATTCTTGAAAGAGTAGTTGTCAAACAAGTATTTTTTTATTTAGTTTTTGTCTAGTTTTTGAATTTAATTCAGGTTTATTCATATAGCACCAAACAGTTGCCTCAAGGCGCTTTATATTGTAGGATTTTTACCTTACAATATTATTTTTAGTAGACTAAATATAATACAAATATTGTAGACTCAATTAAAAGCCAATTTAGTTGACTGAAATTGTAAAAAGTGTAAAAGTTTGTAATGTTTTTCCCACCTTTCTATACAGTTTAATTTGTTCTGATTGGATCACAATTATTCTGGATGTTTTCATTTTTTTCACTGACAAAAACAGTCTTTGTCTTTGTCATGTGCATTACTTTAGCTGTCTTGTTTTTTATAAGAAAAATAAGGTCATTGATGAAAACCATGATGAAAATTATTGCAAAATTAACACTTCGTGCAAGTGAAGCACAGGGAGGTGTTACAAATTTACTAGTGTTATTCGTCTAATCCAGGAGGAAGGCCTGTAATCTCAGAGGAAATGATGACGTTTAAGTACTCCAGCTGTTCATGGGGAATCATGGGGACTGTAAGGTTTATACCCCTCAGTCAAAAGGCTGATGGGGTATTGTCATCAATCTGCTGGATGCCCAGGCAACAGCGTGGACGCTCACCTTTGTGAACACTATAACTTGAAAATGAGGTAATGTAGGAATTTCTCATTGAGAGATTACGTGCATCTCCTAAAAATCTTTGGATGAGTTTAAATCATGTCATGTATTCTGAAAACCTTGTGAATATGATAACTCCAGAAAAAATCCCAGCAAGGAGGGGTAGCACTGGTGGAGGTCAGTATTTTTGGAGAATAATATGGGTGACCCTGGTGAGCTGATTAAAACCAGACAGAAAACAATGAGTAGTTTGATGCAGCGAAATGTTTCCAGACCACCTGACTTGTGGACAGGGTTGTGTTCACACTGGGAACAATTTGCTCGTCATGCATCGCTTCGAAGTTGCCAGCTGGTCACTTGGGGTGTTGCCCCTTCCAGTAACCTACTTACTGTAACCCTCTAATGGATTTACTAGCAGGATATATGCCAACCAATGGTATTCTTCACTCTCATTGGTAGCCTTTTCAGTTGCTTGCCTGAATGTTTACGTTGCTGCAAATCACTTCCAGTGTCTATGTGGCTTAAGTATTGTGTGGCCTGAATATTTAATTTGTTGCTACTAGAATGTTTAAATCCAGTTCAAATGAATGACCTGGGGTGACACTGCTCCTTTACTGAAATGTTACTGGGCCCCCGTCTTGTCCTCCCCTAAACTGGGTTATCATATCAGCGATGAGCTTTGCAAAGCATGCATGAGACACTGATTTATGTTTACCACTCATAAAAAAAAATGCTGTCAGTCTGTAATGGAGACCAGGGGTTCCACTACCCTTAATTGTACTTTTATTAATTTGAGTGATTTGTATTTGAAAACTACAAAAAGAAAAGAAACACGGATTTGTGGTTAGTGATTCTTTATTAGGTTCATGAGCTAGTATTTAATTGAACTACTTGTGGAAGGTGAACAGTGTTGGGGAGTAACGGAATACATGTACCGCCGTTACGTATTTAGAATACAAAATATGAGTAACTGTATTCCGTTACAGTTACCGTTTAAAAAGGTGGTATTCAGAATACAGTTACTTTGTTGAAATAAATGGATTACACTGCGGTACTTTCCTGTTTCATTTTGTCGCGGGTCAGGACTGTTTGGGTTTTGTTTGACAGCTACGTTCTTTTGTTCCAGGCGGCAGCGTTACGGTTGCCATGGTTACAGGGCGACGCTCTCTCTCTCTGCGACTGTGTGTTTCCTGGGTGAGAGAGCGCCTTTTCGTTGTTGTTGTTGTTGTTGTTGTTGTTGTGCTAAGCTAACAGGCAGAATGCTACAAGCATAGCTCTAAAGAATGTAGCATCATGTTCAGTGTAGTCCGTGCTGCAGGGAGAATGGACTGCCATACACGTTATGTGTCTGTGAGCGCTAGGAGGGAGAAAAAGGAGAGTGGAAAGGTACGAGCAGTCATCGAGCAAAAACGGGAGCTGGAAGCATGTAAATATAATAATAACCACTGCAGCCAAGAAGAGTGCCTGACGAGCCCAGTTGTAAGTAAGGTATTAAGACTCGACTGTACACTGTGTTCGTCTTTTCCTCCGAAAACAACAAGTTCCGTTGGAGCAGCCTTTCAACGCCTCTCTCTGTCTGTCGCAAGAAAAGTTGACCCACACAACAAAGTAGAGCTATTTTTCGGCTACCAGCCGACAGGGACCCCGCCGTATTATGCTGGGCTTACACTGTGCGATTTTTTCAGTCGCGCGATTGAGCTCCTGCTCAAACTGTACGATTGACTCGCAGGGGTTAGAAGTTCATAGGTCACGATGCAGGGTCTCACACTATAGGGCCCGATGCTCTGATGCGACCTGAGTGCTCACACTGTGCGTCCATAAAAATGAAGGTTATAACAGAAATTCTGTCGCTCGCTCTCCCTCTCCGTCTTTCACTCACACAGACACACCACCACCATCAACTTTGCTAAATTGCTAATGAAAAACATTGGTCAGGCGGCTGTGATTGAGCAGCAGTGTCGATCCAACTATTTTCAAGGTTGTTGTGGTCGTGATAATTTTGTGAGGCCACATCGAAAGGGCTCGGATGGTTCTACAGGTTGTGCCTCCATCGCTTGTGTCCAGATCACACGCTGCACTGCCGTGCTACGCCGTCTTTTTCGCTGACATTTGTGTTTGCGCGTGCGCAGTGTGGCAAACTGCGGTGACACCCTCACGACCAAGCGATTGATGATCGGGAGCTGGTCGTGAGGTGTCAATTGCTTCTCGTTACCCCACGTATACTACACGATGCACGACGCACGATGAAGGCCAAAATCGGGCCGATCGCACGACTCAAAAATCGGCTCAAAATGGGCCAAAAATCGCACAGTGTGAGCCCAGCATTAGTCAGAGGTCCCTTTACTACAGTTTGGAGTCGCGGACCTTCAGTAATAGTAATAAATCACACAGCAATAGTACATTCACGTTGTTGTAAAAAGCATGATAATATTGTAGCGGGTCAGGGCTGTTCGGGGTTCTGCTTGTACAGTTATGTTTTGTGTATGTTGCCATGGTGACGGGTGACGCCCTCTCGCTGCGACGGTGTGTCCTTCCGGGGTCAGAGGGCGCCCTATGTGTGTTGTGGTTGCCGCGCTGAGCAGTTAGCTAGTGGCAGTGTGTTCTTCTGCAAATGTAATAAACGGCTGTGCTCCCTGGCTAGCTCACGGGAAGCAAGACCAAACGATACCTCCGTCTCCTCCTTGTCTGAACTCGCCACAATATATTAAGTAATCCAAAGTATTCAGAATACGTTACTGTCATTGAGTAACGTAACGGAATACGTTACAGAATACATTTTGGGGCATGTATTCTGTATTCTGTAATGGAATACATTTTAAAAGTAACCTTCCCAACACTGAAGGTGAAAAGACAGGGGGACTGGCCATCCTACCTGTGTCAGGAAAAAGAACCAGATTTAGAGCTGTTCACATTTCTGGGCTATTCCAGATGCTCACCTCAATCAGGTGGAATATAAAAGGGAGCCAGTTGCTTTTAGAGGGGTTCTTTGTTGTGATCTTGTCTGATCATTTCCTCTCGTCTGATCATTTCCTGATAACATTTAAATTTATAATAATTGATTACACAGCAGTGGGGAGTAGACTTCATCACAGTAGATACCTTTCTGAAAGTGCTGTAACTAAGTTTAAGAGTATAATCTTTATCTACAGCTACTTTCAGCACCATTGATATTTATTTATACTCTTTTTCTCTAATTGATCTTTCTGAGTTAACTTCAATAATTACTTCTTCCAAACCATCAACGTGTCTTTTAGACCCCATTCCTACAAAACTGCTCAAAGAAGTCCTGCCATTAATTAATTCTTCGATCGTAAATATGATCAACCTATCTCTAATAATCGGCTATGTACAACAGGCCTTCAAGCTGGCTGTAGTTAAACCTTTACTCAAAAAGCCATCTCTAGACCCAGCAGTCTTAGCTAATTATAGGCCAATCTCCAACCTTCCTTTCATATCAAAAATCTTGAAAGAGTAGTTGTCAAACAGCTAACTGATCATCTGCAGAGGAATGGTTTATTTGAAGAGTTTCAGTCAGGTTTCAGAGCTCATCACAGCACAGAAACAGCTTTAGTGAAGGTTACAAATGATCTTCTTATGGCCTCTGACAGTGGACTCATCTCTGTGCTTGTCCTGCTAGACCTCAGTGCAGCGTTCGATACTGTCGACCATAATATCCTATTAGAGCGATTAGAACATGCTGTAGGTATTACAGGTACTGTGCTGCAGTGGTTTGTATCATATCTATCTAATAGACTCCAATTTGTACATGTAAATGGAGAGTCCTCTTCACACACTGAGGTTAATTATGGAGTTCCACAGGGTTCAGTGCTAGGACCAATTCTGTTTACATTATACATGCTTCCCTTAGGCAGCATCATTAGAAGACATAGCATACATTTTCACTGCTATGCTGATGACAGCCAGCTCTATCTAGCTATGGAGCCAGATAACACACACCAATTAGTTAAACTGCAGGAATGTCTTAAAGACGTAAAGACCTGGATGGCCGCTAACTTTCTGCTTCTTAATTCATATCAAACTGAGGTTATTGTACTCGGCCCTGAAAAGCTTAGAAATATGGTATCTAACCAGATTCTTACTCTGGATGGCATTACCTTGGCCTCCAGTAACACTGTGAGGAACCTTGGAGTCATTTTTGACCAGGACATGTCCTTCAACGCACATATTAAACAAATATGTAAGACTGCTTTTTTTAATTTGCGCAACATCTCTAAAGTTAGAAATATCCTGTCTCAGAGTGACGCTGAAAAACTAGTTCATGCATTTATTACTTCCAGGCTGGACGACTGTAATTCATTATTATCAGGGTGTCCAAAAAACTCACTGAAAAGCCTTCAGCTAATCCAAAGTGCTGCAGCAAGAGTCCTGACAGGGACTAGAAAGAGAGAGCAGATTTCTCCTGTTTTGGCTTCCCTTCATTGGCTTCCTGTTAAATCCAGAATTGAATTCAAAATCCTGCTGCTCACATACAAGGTCTTAAATAATCAGGCCCCATCTTATCTTAATGACCTTGTAGTACCATATCACCCTATTAGAGCACTTCGCTCTCACACTGCAGGCCTACTTGTTGTTCCTAGAGTATTTAAAAGTAGAATGGGAGGCAGAGCCTTCAGTTTTCAGGCCCCTCTTCTGTGGAACCAGCTTCCAGTTTGGATTCAGGAGACAGACACTATCTCTACTTTTAAGATTAGGCTTCAAACTTTCCTTTTTGCTAAAGCATATAGTTAGGGCTGGACCAGGTGACCCTAAATCCTCCCTTAGTTGTGCTGCAATAGGTATGGACTGCTGGGGGATTCCCATGATGCATTGAGTTTTTCTTCTTCAGTCACCTTTCTCACTCACTATGTGTTCATCGACCTCTCTGCATTGAATCATACCTGTTATTAATCTCTGGCTCTCTTCCACAGCATGTCTTTTATCCTGTCTTCCTTCTCTCACCCCAACCGGTCGCGGCAGATGGCCCCGCCCCTCCCTGAGCCTGGTTCTGCCGGAGGTTTCTTCCTGTTAAAAGGGAGTTTTTCCTTCCCACTGTCGCCAAAGTGCTTGCTCAAAAGGGGTCATTGACTATTGGGTTCCATAACCAATATTTCAACAATTACTAGAAGGATTGCTCTGATATTTATTATAGACGGCAGATGCATGAAACTCTGTTTAGATCTGCAACTGATTCAAAATTTTGTGTGCAAAGGCAAAAATGTCTTCACTTTTATAAAGCGCTGTGTATGCATGACATCCTTTTATAAATTCCGATCTCTGTGCACAAGCCTCATCTCAGCTGCAATCATTAGCCATTAATGGATTAATTAATTTATATCTGCATATAAAAATGCTGTCAGCACCATGAGTAATGAGAACATCGCAATGACATAATAAGCAGTTTTATTTAATGTGAAATTTAAAGAGAAGTGAGAAAAGAGAACATGGTGTTCTCAATGACTTCAGTTCAGTAATCAAAAAAAAAAACTTAATGAACTGTAACAAGTACAGGAGGTAATCCACTCGGTGAGCATTCACCCATGGCAGAGGGTAAAAAAAGACACAAAGAGAGAGCGAGAGAAATGGTTGAACTACAAGTCAGCAAAAACTTCTCATAACACCAAATTACCCATAACCATTAGGCGTGACTGTAATTATTTGTAGAACTTTTAGTTTACAACAACAAAAAACAAAAGGTGCACAGTGGTGGGCGTTCTCTACGTAGGCCCTCCATTTTCAACTGGCAGCCCAAAGACATGCCAGAAATTCATGTGAGATAAATTAGTGCTTCTAATCTGGCTCTGTGGATGTGTGTGAGTCTGTTTCACTGTGTTAGTCACTGTGATAGCATGACAAACTGTCCTATGCATACCCAGCACTTACAGTACAGTAATGTAAGGAGTCGTCAGCTCAGCCGAGGTCATCTTTGCACCAAATCCATTTCTTGACTTCTCAGCTCTGTATCTTTAGAATGTGCACACATGAAATACAGACAGTGAAAGTGAGGGAGGAGAGCGATAAGAGAAACTTCCATAACCATAAATAATAGCAAAATAGAATAGACACATGAAAAAAATACTAGACAATGTTTAAGTCAAGCCTGAACTTGCCTTACATGTCAATGAAGGGCTCCCCAGTCTCTTCCTCACAGGGAACAACATGTTATCTTTGGAAGGACAGATGGGACTGGGGCACACAAATTTTTCGCACGCCTTGTAATTGTGAAAAAATAGATATTTTGAGAACTTTTTGATTTTCAAGGAAAGCAATTGACCTTACACATAGAAGAGTATTCAGTAGAAAAGACTACCTTTCAGAAAACTGTTGTAAGACTAGCTTTCTTCACCAGCAGGGATTCCTCCATATGCAGGGATCTCTGATACGTAAAAGACGTGAATGCAAGTTTATCCCTTTCCTGAAAAGTGCTTTAAACTACAAATCTATGTTCCTGTACATTTTCATAAAATCATTCATGACATTTAGTACTGCAGTTACACAATAGTGCATCTAAAAAGCTATGCTAATAATAAAAAGTCAAAATCAGTATTTCCACTGCTGTAACAAAAGAATATCCCAAATATGGAATCATTAAATTATTATTCTATTTTTCATTCTCTCATTAGAAAATTGGGAATTTGTATTTATTTATTCATTCATTCATTTGTATTCATATGTATATATTTATAGGCATGTTTGTATTTATTTATTTTGTAGTTTACGTCAAAAAAACTAATAGTAGTAGAAGTAGTGATGCTGTCAACAGATGCAAAGTCCTGGAAAAGAAAATCAGCATCTCCACAAATCTTATTAGCAAATGGAAGTACGCAGCGCTCTAAAACCTTAGGTAGGAACTGTGTTGACTTTGGACTACAGGAGTGATTTAACAGTAGGAATGTTACAGTTGTAGCTCTTTTTTCTGAAGATGTCTGTGCATGATGAGTCTTGGTGCACGGACACCAGCCTCAGGACACTCCTTGTGAAGCTTTCAATGAGAATCCTCTCAGGGCTACAGTCATCCCTGTTGTTTCTGCACCTTTTCCTACAACACTTTTTCCTTTCAGTTCCTTCTTTAATTTGTCTCAATACAGCACTTAAGCACAACCATTACTTTTCAGCAGTGATATTTTGTGGTTTTTTCTATGTGAATTAGCAAATTTAAAAAATGTAGCATGGTGATTAATAAACCTTTAAAGTCATAATTGGTGCTTTTCTCCACTCTAGACAGAGCAAGATTAGCTTCCCTCAGCTTGTGGTGTATTTAATGGAAGGAGATGATTTGAAGTGTATCATTTTATCTTATTCATGTATAAAAAAAGAAATGTACAACTAATACTATGGAAGGATTTCCAAAGGAAATCTTAATTTTGAAAGTATTTAGGTATTGTCATCAGAAACTGCATGTGCAGAAAATCAAGCTAAAGCTCAACTTGGTGCAAATACACACACAATCTGCTGTGTGTCTGAAGTTACTGCAGGCTGGAGAGCTGCACACAATCCTCTGATATTACTGATGGCGTTGGTATTGCGTTTCAAGATGAATTTGACCTGAAAAAGCGATTGAATTTCAACTAAGTGTCACGGTTCGGGGCAGCGGCCGTGTGAAGAGTGGAAGGAGGACTCAAACGCAGCACTATTTCAGACGTGAAGGGTGATTTATTGACAATACTGAACATAAAGTGGAGATGGCAAACAGAACTAAGGACGAACTAAACTGGGAGAAACTACACAAAGGAGTGGCAAACCTGAACATGAAGGGAGAACAGCAGGGAGAGCACGCAGGGAAATTCACCGGGTATGAACACAGACGACGCGACGAGGAACAGAGGCAAACACACACTATAAGTACACAGAGAGACACTGGGAAATCACACACAGGTGGGAGACACAGCTGGACCTGATTAACCTGACGAGACAGGGGAACACTAACACCAGGGACCAATAGAGGGAGCACAAACCCAAAACCCAGTATCTAAAATCCCAAAACACAAACCATCCCAAAACAGCCCAAGAATAATAAAGAGAATAATAACAATAAGGAACACAAACACAAAGTCACTGAGTCATGGCCGCAGGACATTGACACTAAGTAATTAAGCAAGTATTTTGAGGACGTAATTGAACCTTATACTGGGGCCAGTTCTTCATGGTGTGCAGAATTGTTTTTGTTTTTTTGCCTGTCCCGTTTGGATCTTTAGCCATCAGAACTGTTGTCTGAAGGCCAAGAAAGATGCCAAGCGGATTTACTTTAGCAATTGGATCATCGTGGCCTTGCCATATTGGTCCATTTGATCGACCTTTATTATCATTATATATTTATTTGATTTGATTTTCAGTTGTTATAGATGGGACAGACATGACTGGGGGATAGGACAGGGAGAAAGAATGAAAGAAAGAGAGGGAGAGAAAGAAAACCAAAGGGGAGAAGAGACGGTGAGAAGGGGGGGAAGAAAGAAAAAAAAAACACCTGGATCACCTGTATGGAGATAAAAAATAAAAACAGAAGAGAAAACAAACAAAAAAAGAGCAAAATAATAAATACCACACCATCACAATAAACTAGCTAACAGTAGATAACAGTAAATACTAAATATTACATGTTATTGTGCAGTACACAAGATCGACAGCGCACAATGTGCTTTGAGGCAGCAGCCAAGAAAGGTGTAGTTTGTGTCTGTGAACACCCGTGTGTACACCTGTGTGTACACCTGTGTGCAACAGCATGCTTGTATTCAAAAGGTTTCTCCATGTAACAATCTGCTAGGGAGTGTGGGGAGCCATAGCCCCGTCCCCCAGGGCATGAAGCAGGCATGGAGGAGATCCAGGCCCCAGACATCCAGAGGCCCCAGAATACGAGGACCCAAGGAGGAACACCGGGGGGCAACCGTGCCACCCTCCAGGGAAGAGCTGAGGAGAGCCCCAAACGAGAGGTCACCCAGCAGCCACGGAGCAAAGGACAGAGGGGGTTGCAGTGACATGCCAGCCAGCTGTGCCAGAGAGGACCGGGCCTCAGGCCCAGAGGCCTGAGGGCACCCCATCCCCTGGAAGGGGCCCAGCCGGGCCACAGGCGCCCGGTCCCGCCAATCGGCCACCAGGAGTGAGTCGGTACATACATGAGCGCCCAGCCCCAGATACCAAGAACCACCAACACACCAACGTCTGAGGGCATCAGCCACTGGCAGGGAGCGTGGTGAGGGGAGATAGGCCTCCATACCTCGGAGAGCCTGAGGTGTTGCCAGAGAGGTGGAGTCTAAGACCCAAGCTGATATATAGTGTTAAGGTTCAAAATATTGGGGATGGAGACAAGAGAAAAAACCACAATAACAACACTGGTCCGGCCGGGTTGAGTCAAACGATGATTTTAATGAACACACGCGTGGGAGATGGACACTGATGCAGACAGCCTCAAAATCTCAAAATGGTGGAGCATTGTTCAAACTTTTATAGCCTCTGGTGCCTCCACCTTATCATACAAAGCCTAAACATTCACATGCTTTCTCTCACACAGCGCCTGAGCTACGACCTTGGCTCCCTGTTTATCTGCTCCTGCTGAAATGGGGCAGAAAACTCCAGCACACTCTGTTCTCTTCTACTCAGACAAATTAGATTTCTTATAACTCAGCAGTATAATGCATCATAAAACAATATCATTCATTCACAACAAGTCAGCAGTTTAATGTAATGCAAATCAGTTTAACTAATGTAATAGTTATCAGCTTCTTCTAATTCAGGAGAATAATGCAAACTAAAACTACATAATAATTCACAATCTTTAATTAGGGGTATAACATGGCATAAAATAATATTATAATCTAACAATTCCCCCTGATGAGGTCATTAGAATAATGACCTCACAAACACCCTTCAATTCAGTGTGGCCGGGTTCATCTCTTCTCACTCCTGAGGTCCTTTGTCCCCCTGAGGGGCGAACCATATGTGGGATGACCTCTGTGTTTGCGCAATTCAGATGCAAGAAAAACTATGATTCCAACAGTAGCAGGTCCAGATGACACTCTCCTTGTCTCCCACTACTTTCAGCCTTTATTCTATTGCTGCAGCTACCAGTGTCGTCCAGTTGGGTGATCCTCTGCTCTTCATTCTTCAACCTTAGGGGTTAGACAACCCTTCAGTCGTAACACAGATCAGGGGATTATTCTGCCCCGATTTCAAACAACGATCTGTGTATTCTCCAGAAAAAGGAACAGGAAGGTGTCCCCTTTTTGCCCAAAAGCCTCTCGAACTTCGTTGGTCTGGTGTTCCCGGATTTCCGCCAACCCCTTCATGGTTATTGCTGTGTTTATGGGATCCATCCTTTTGTGGTGACTAGCTGGAGCCCAAACGCCATGACCCTTGGACCCAGTTGATGTCTCGGCAGTCACTGTGTCTGACTCTTCTACGGAGGATCCTCGCATCTCTGTGACCTCGTCTGGTGTCTGTTCCTTTCTCTGTAAGAGACAGAAAACCAAAACACCCCTCTTCCTAACCCTAATAATCTAATGTTGTTATCTACTGACCTTCTAGTGATTCAGAATTGGTCTAAAACATTCAGAATGTCCCAGGGACTTATTCTAATCATATCTTGTGTGTGTGTAAGCGTGTTTGCATTTAGCCCTCTGCACTCAAGGCATTTCCTACACTTTATCAGTCCGGACAGTCACGCCGAACGAAGCTTCTGACCTTCAAAAGGCCGAGTGCCAACTCGTTATAAGCACATTTGCAAGGTGTGTCTGAAAATTATTGAAACCCCTCTTTTTAACAAAAGACAAAAAAATTAACAAATCTTCTAAGCGCTATTCAGTTCATTTCAATGAGTAATGATTAAACATGAAAGTGATAGTTTATGCTTTTTCACTGATTCTCTAAAAGGTCCGTCTTCTCGGACCGCTATTAGCTTAAGCTTTACCATTCCTAAGGTATTAAAGACACAAATGAAGTTATAAAATGTTCAAATAATCCTTGTTTGATGTTAAAGCTCAACCTTCCCCCCCTTTTTTGACACATTCCAATGTGTCAAATCAACGGAGCTAGAACATTCAAAAAAAAAAAAAAAGGTTAGGCAGCTACAAGGTTTCCCAGATCGTTAAGGTGATCCGCGTGTAACGTTCTGACTCAGGTATTTAATATTTTAATAAATCTCGTTTAATTAACTGCCACTATTTAAACTAACTTTAAAGACATAATTTAAGAAAAGATCACAAAGAATAACATGATATCAGTGTTTTGTAAGCGCGTGCGGCCCTCCATGCTCGAAGCCTTTTCCCTCAATAGATCAGTCAGACATTCGCGCTGACTGTAGCTTTTAACCCTTATTAACTTGAGCACAACTCTACAATGAGCAACAAGTTGCAATATGTATAAAAATGATCATGGTTACACCTGCAATGAAAAATTATATCATTATCCTAACACCTATAAAATAGAAGATTCATCAGAGGTTATAACAATCACAGGAACACAGATGTTAGTATAAGGTCAAAAGCTTCAATAAATGATCATCGATGCAATGCTTGGTGCATGATTCTCATACAATAATAATGCTGACATTGAAAATAACAGTATATCACCCCCTTTTGTCCCGTTTCACTTGACACCTAAACGTTTATAAATGCCTCTTTTATTCTTAATTTCATTTCCCCCTTTTCTCCCCTTACTGACCACAGCAGGGGGATCTTAGTTTTGAATCAGCCATGAATCCAGCTCACCTGATTCATCAGTGAGCTCCACCATCACTGGCGTCTGACAGGGTGGTGCTGCATACTCTTCCTTTAATGTCACTATTTTCAACCTGTTAATTAGAGTGTTTAAACCTGAAGTCGACTACGTCCACAACAAGTCAATACAGCTGTAAATGTGGCCAATTATCAATCTATTACCAATCAATAACAACAGATAACTTCTATTTTATGCATGCTTTTAATCAACCACTCACCCAGAGGATCTCCAATCCCAGGAAATTCCTTCTCCTCGTTTAATGAGTCTGTCCTCCTTCCATGCCCTGGTAACTGGTCCATCCATAGCCATATGATCTCAAATATACATACAACAAGCCAAACCACACCTTGGTCACACCAACCCTCCTCCGCCCCGAAGATGTCCAATGCCATCCTAGTATGGACTGTCAAAAGTGGCTTTAACGCTGACTGTCCTGACAATCCATTTTATAACGTTTCCTGGTCAGATTTGCCAATCTCTGCACCAGGGTTTTAAACGTTTCGCCATTTTCATTAGGTTTTATTTTTTATTTAGTTTCGACTCCAGATTTTCAATTTTTTGCCAGTTGTAATTCGTTTTTACCAATTCTTTGCTAGTTTAGTCTAGTTTTTATTTTCTGAAAATCCTTAGTTTCAGTTTAATTTTATTTGTGTTTTACAAAAATTAAGTGTAACAAAATCCCAGTTCCATCATATCAATCATGCTCTTCTGGTTATCCTTGGGTATTGAGACTATTAACTCTTGCCGCACCGAGTGGTCCTAATTTTGGTTGAAGTGAATTGATAACCTTTTGAAGGCGATTGTTTCAAACCTTTATTTAGATGTCCCAGTCCTGTTATCTCGGGATGCATCACGCTGCCTTATCTGGGGTTAGCTGTTTTCTTGGGATGCGAGTTAAGTGGGTGAGCTCTAAAAAGAGGGGGAGTGTGCTCCCCCTGATGAGGTCTTCTAGGTAAGCTAGGTTAACCTTCTTGTGTGAGCTTTTCAAGTGCACTTTTAAGGTTTGTGGGATTTTTTTTGATTTTTTTTTGTTTTATAAATGTCCCTCAAGACCCCCTGATGACCCAGTAATTCATTTTTTTGCGCACTGTAGTACACATTTAGTTTTTGCTTGTAGCTCTCCTACTCTACTTGCCACTCCTCTAAGTCCTGATGTTTCTTAGAGAGGACAACAGTACCTTTAAAATTATGTCACATGTGTGGGGGTGTGGCCTTGCCAATTGTTTTTCCCACCTTTTCAAAATGGCTGGCGTGCCCACAAGCACATTTTATGGAAGAAAGAAAGGTAAGCTTGATATTTACAATTAAAATGTTTTGTTAAACTCAGATTTTTATTTTATTCAAAAAATAAACATCTAGTAAATAATTTCAGGGGTCTTTAAGAATTAGGCTCATTTACTTTCACAGGGAACATGACTAATTTATTAATGTGTGCTCTACACATTGGGACTTTATATTTATATTTATTTCACTTTTTCCTAATACCCAACTTTTGACAAAGGTGGAGAGAATTCTTAACAGAATTATTAAGGGAGATTCAAACATAGATTTTTCAAAATATGAGAGGGTCAGGACCCACTAAAAGCCACACAAAGATTATCGAGATGCAGTGGCAGATGTAATAGAGAAAGACACAGGGCCACCTGAAATCTGTCGTCCTATCTGGTGCAAAACCAACATGTAGTAGAATCTGGAATTTTGATTTTGAGTTAAAAATAAAATATGGGTAAAATGCAGAAATGTTTTCCAGTAAAGTAAAAAATAAGAGTCGCAATTATAGTTGAATCCATAACACCTAATTGTTTCTACAAGATCACGTCGTTGCTGAAAGTTATCAGTGATCTCAATGTGTGAAAGGAACTCACAGTATCTGGAGTTTAAGCTCCTCTTGGCTGAGAAACCTGGGACAAACATGTGAACAAGACCTGAATAATACCAGTAATGAAGACTTCTCTCCAAAGATCAATAAAGGGAAGCCCCAATCTGATGAGAGTCTAGCAAAATATAGTTCACTCCACTTGCCTGAAATGGTTAGCAGTCCAAGGCATTTCAGTTGTAGAATGATTGGGTGCAACAATGAAACAGATGTGAGATGAGGGAAGTGCCAAATGTTCCTTTGTGTCTCCAAATAAAATCAGTACTTCCTCAGATTTCCTAAATAAATTGACTTTTGTGAAGTAGAAAGTTCAGTGCCATCACTTATTCCTGAACCAATAGTTTACAGCTAGTGAAGTGTCAGTGACTTCTGGGTTGGTCCCTGATCTTCATCTTATGAGATTGTTATTTTAATAACACTTGATTTATTTAAAAGAAAAAAGAAAAAAAAGAAAAAAGAAAAAACGAAAACATTTCTCCCTGTTTTTTCTTCTCTGGGTCTCAGGAGGACATTATGTCCCTCTCCACTACAAGACTCTTGTTATGTCTACAAAACAGTCATATTAAAATCATCCTCAATTCTATTCTGGCGCTGTTTCCCGACTTTTCCTGACCTGATTCTGCGCGTGGACGAAGCAGCAACACAGACGACTTGACTAACGTACTACCTTAATTTCACTATAGCAGGGCACGCACACATCAATGCAACCAAACACATTTTGCTATAAATCTAGTTAATTTTAGTCAGTTTTGTGAACATTCAGTACAGTTTTAGTTAGTATTTCTTTTTGTTTTGATTTTATTACCGTTAACGCAAATTTTTTCCACTTCTAGTTTTCGTTATTTCATTTGTTGTCTTTAATAATAATAATCTTCTCTGCACCCTTGAATAAACATACTTAATATGATCAACATTTTGCTGCTTGTTATTTCACCATGTTATTGAATCAAATACTTCATCCTTATGTGGTTTACGACATTATATTTATCTAAATCTCCACTTTGTCTCTAAATGTTTGAAGAATTTTTCGAGTTCGGGGTCAAATTTTGAGAATTTGACCATAAGTGAAAGTTATGGCGTTATCACCCCCTTTGGGGATTACCTTTTTCCCGTTTTGATGATATTCCTCCCCATTCTTTATTTTTTGCAAGTACCCCTCTTCGGTGGCGAGAAACTGTTGGTGTGATCAAGCGGGTGCTGTAAAAACAAAAGCTCAGGACAGAACAGTCACCAGTCATGTACTTCATTCAAAATTAACAAATATCAAGCTTCATATTGATCCTCTGAGTGTAATGGTACATTTTAATTTGCACTTCTAAAAACAATATTTTCTTTATTTTACTCTTGTTCTTGTGCAGCACCACCCCTCAGCACATGCCCCTGTTATTTTATCTTACTTTTAAATTGTTGACTACTTCAAGAGAGCGCCCAAAAGACGGGGACCAGTGTTTATCATTACATATCTCCATTTCGAGTGTGGCTGTCTATCATTCCCCTATTATTCATAGACCTCAGTGGAGGGTTTTTTGTTTGTTTGTTTTTTTCTAAAATTAATTGACTCTCTATAGTGACCCACTATGGTTAATAATAACATACTCAGTCATGAGCAGTGTTGGTCAAGTTACTTGAAAAAAGTAATCAGTAACTAATTACTGATTACTCCCCCCAAAAAGTAATCCCGTTACTTTACTGATTACTTATTTTCAAAAGTAATTAATTACTTAGTTACTTAGTTACTTAGTTACTTTTTAAAAACACGATTTACAACCTGAATAGGTGATAAAGTGATAGATCTTTCAGCCCAATTCTACTTTTTCTACATAATCCATCATACAAAATGTAATCAAATGGAAAAGTCTCTTTTTTTAACTTGTTTTATCAGTTTTAATCTTTTAACTTTATGCATCAAGCAAAACATTTAATTATATGCAACATTCTCTGACTTGAATAAATTAGTTTAACATTTAAACCTATTTTCTACACATTCCAGCACATAAAATAAAATATTTTTTGTGTTTTCACTCACTCTTTCAAACAGATGCAAGTAAAACACAGCAGAAAATAAATAAAGTCAAAGACTCAGAGGTCCTTTTGCTCTATTTTCACCTGTAAAGCAGGAGCAGGGTAGGCGGAGGGTTACCCTGGTGTAGGTGTGCTGCGGTCAGTTGAAGAATCCGCGCGAGTGTCTCTGTGAGTTTCCCATCACGTCGTAGCTACTCGGTGCTTGCTTGGAAGTTTAGGGGTTTTTTTCGCTGTAAAAAGAAGTTTTCTTCCCACGCACGATGGACGCTAATGTTTTTGTCACTTTTTATGGAATCAAACTCAAAGTAAGGTCAGTACTTCCACACTTTAAACGCTGCACGCTCATACTCTCTCCCGCACTCGATATATTATCCATTGTTGATCTGCACACAGCTGCTGTCACCAACGTCGCACTTGCTTACGTCACTGTCATGAGACATTCTCGCAAAAAAAATCACGGTTTTAGTAACGCAGTAACGCAGCGTTCCTACGGGAAAGTAACGGTAATCTAATTACCGATTTTGCAATAGTAATCCCTTACTTTACTCGTTACTTGAAAAAAGTAATCAGATTACAGTAACGCGTTACAAGTAACGCGTTACTGCCCATCTCTGGTCATGAGTGGGATCAAACCTTTTCTTCACTTTAGCATTTAATATTCCCAACAATATAATGTGATACCTTAATTAAAACACAGCTACTAAAACACAATTTCCTTAATGCAAACATCAGTAGCTCAAAATTAGCAACCAAAGGGTTCAGTCTGCAGTTCACACTGCTGTGAAGCTACAGCTCTTTAGTCTCTGTCATTCTTCTGTTCTTGCAGACAAAACAAAGCAAAACAAAACATCCACCCTTCTTTTACAGGCTGGGTGAATTGTCTGTGGACATTCAATAATCCTAAAGTCAGCACCGTTTTTGTCTCAGTATCAAGTCAGTTAAACTTTTAGTCGTCAGTCCATGACTTTTAGTCGTCAGTCATATGCATACATCCACACACATTCATACCAGAAGTTGCTGATAATGGAGTCTCACGCGCAGCCTATTCAAGGCTCCATCACCAGCAAGATGACGTCATCATTTTAAAGGAAACAGCTCCTTGTTTGTTTTTCCTTCTTTGGACTGGATTGACTCGCTGCAATCCTTTTAGGCTTCAGGATCAGTGTCCCATATAAGTGAATTTTCTCCCAAGCTCATTATAATCATGGAGAAAAAATACTTTGCGACTGTTTTCAATAAGAATATTTTATAGCGCTTTAAAGTTCAATCTCTCAGGCCTGGATTAAAGAGCTGATTTGTTAAATCAGGAACTCACAAAATACCAAAATATCACCACCGGTGGATCACACCTCTCAGATGTTCTTATCTCAGTGCACTGTAACAAAAGCAAACACAGACGTAACCAATTAAACACTCATATAATAACAGATACTGGGGCCCATTACAAACATGTCCAAAGTTCAAACCATCTTTCTCTCTCTTAGAGAAAGAGAACAATCCAAACCTCACTGATAGAATCAACCTAGTGTCAAACAAAACCCAAAAATCAACCAAAACTTCACACACTGTATTGTGTAGGCCTACAGGCACCGTAACTCCTTTTTTTTCACTGACAAAGACATATTGGATTGACTTGATTCAATAGTAGACACTGGTTACACACAAATGTTTTGCTTTGGCGGAAACTTAAACAACTGAGTCAAATCAACACAACCTTTTGATATTCTCTCCGAAATCAAACTCACATCATTCACTCATCATTTTCACTCTGTACCACTGCTCCTTATCAGGGTGTGTGAAGCACAGTACACAATTCAGTGGAGGCCTCAAGCCATAAACCGACATCACGCACAGACATTGTTTTCACAACCAAACTACTTTAAACCTTGTCCCCTAAATCTACACAGATGCCCTCTGTGTGGCATGAAATGCATTTAACCCATAAACAATCAATGGTTTCTTATTGTTGTACCCGACTCCATATTCGGATGTTTGTGTGCAGCATTTGTTAGTAAAGCATTCTTCGTTGCATCAGCGTGTGTGTGTGTGTATCACTCTTTATTGCACAAGCTTGTAGATGTGTGTGTGTGTGGATCACTTCTCAGTGAATTGAATTAGCATTTTGATTTTTTTGCGGGTGTGGGTGTCATTTCTCACTCAATCAACGAGTGCATATGTTCGTATGTGTTTCTCTTCATTCTGAGTTAATGCATGTAGATGTGTGTGTTTGTGTGGGTGTCTGTGTTCATCACTTTCCTGTTCTGGTGTTCTGGGTAAACCACGGCCTGAAGCGTGCCCTGGGGTCCTGCCCTCCTCCTTTTCAGTCCGTTTGCATCTGTTGGTGCTGCTGCTCAAAGTTCTGTCCATACTGGTTCTGGCCCCAATTAGGGCAGTGCTTTTCTCCAGTATCCTGCATCTTCTCCTTATTCCACTCCTCCTTAGCTTGACCCTTTTGCTTCTGTAGCTCCTTCAGGGTTTTGATACGCAGCTCAATTGTCTGGATGTCAGTGTCAAGCTCTAGTCTACGCTGCTGCTCCAGCTCTTCCTCTGTTTCTCCCAGCCAAGTCAAGATTTTGTTCAGGTCAAAGTTCAGCTGCTGTCACTGCTGCTCGTTCTGCTTTGTTGTCATCTCCTTGCTGAGGTCCTGAGCCTGCAGAAGCTCCCAGTGCTCCATCACTCCTGAAGTCTGGGGGTCTGAGCTGCTGGGATCTGCCAGTCCAGACACCGTATCCTCTTCCTCCTCACCGTGTCAATACCTCCACGACACTCGCCCCTCAGTCGCAGATATCACATGTATGAGGAGTCCGTTTCTATGCCTGTACAATTGCAGCTGCTGTCCATTTGTTGCAGGCAGAAACAGCTGACATCCAGAGGGTGTAAATGAGAGTCTGCAGCAGCAACTTCACCAGTGGAAGACCTCAGTGTTTGTTCTGTTAGCTTAACAAAGGCCTCAAGGACGTTTCTGGGATGCTCATCTGGCCCCGGCAAGCTCCGGCCTGACTTCACGTCCAGCGTCTGGGACTGCAAGTCTGATGGGTTCCATTATCAGCCAGCTCCTCTTGAGCCATGCTCAGTTTCTGCTCTGATGTCTTGAGTTCTTACTGAGGGGCAGAAACCTCACAATCTTTTCCGTCCACTTCAGATTGAAGTACATCGATGTTTTCCTTGCTTTGCTCCACGTCCTTTTGCGGCTCTGCTGTTCGGCTCTTCTCTGAGGTCAGCTCCTGGCCGAGCCCCGACACCTGTGCCTTCAGCTTATTTTCTCCTGGTGTTTTGTCCATTCTGAGGTGCCTCCTGACCTCAGTTACTCCTCCTGTCTCTGGCACGCCCTTCTTGCTGCCCGATGGTCATTGTTGGTCCGTCACTGTCCTGCACAGTTTTAATGCAGAGTGGTTAAGGTCAGCATGGTTTTGCTCGGCCTCACTTTTCATCTGGGCTTAATGGGCGTCTCGTCACAGCTCTGTCAGCTGAAGCTGTCTTTTTCCATATGGCAAGAGTGTGAAGAGTGTGTGAGAGGGGTGTGTCCGATCAGGCACAATGCTGGTGGCTTTGCGAGTGCCTCGTTTTCCAAATCCAGATGTTTATTTGTCACGTACACAGCAACAGAGAGAACAGTCTGTTGTTGGGATGGCTGAGGTCTTTCACGATCTTCCTGGTCTTGGTCCAGCACCGCCTGCTGTAGATTGAGTGCAGGTCAGGGTGCTCGGAGCGAATGGTGCGCTCAGCTGATTGCACAACCCTCTGTAGAGCTTGTCTGTCCGGCATGGTGCTGTTCCCGAACCAGACAGTGATATAGCTGCTCAGGATGTTCTCAATAATTCCTTTATATAAGGTGGTCAGAATCGGTGGTGGGAGGCGGGCCTTTCTCAGTCTTCTCAGAAAGAAAAGACGCTGACAGAAATCTCCCCGTGTAGTGAAACGGGCCTTGGATTACCGCTCTCCGTCTCCGCTGCCTGAGATCATTTTCCTGCAGCACTGTTGACATTTTCAAGTTGTTGTTGTGGGTCCAGCTGCTTTAGCATTTGGTCAGGGTCACATCAAAGATGGTGGAGGAGAGAGCAAAGATGGTAGAGGGGAGAGCAGGAGTCCAGGGTCAGCTTCGGCTTCCCGGGCCGACAAAGCAGCCTGTAATCAAGCATAAAGAGAAAAAACAAAACAAAAACAAACGAACAGGAAAATGATGTTGTATTGGCTGTGTTATTCAGAGGGGGAGAAACAACGGGACCAGGCCCTGTGTCAGCCTTCTCTCCCCTTTTTTTGTTTTTTCTCTCCATATAATCCACTCATGGCCCACTAAGCTGACAGGACAACACAGGTACATGTTAAAATTCTTAAGATCATGTTTAAAGCACAAAAATGGAATTTTCTTTCATTCAGTAATCACTTGTATTAGTCAATCAGAAGAAAACATGTCACAATTTGACTTTTATTAACCACTAAATTTGTCGTGTTATCACTGGTTGTGATTTTTTTTTTTTTTTTTTTTTTGAAGTTGTTGTCCTGCAACCCAGAGGGTTTATTTGTTAGTAGTGGATAAACTTTATTATTTAACGGCGGGTGTATGTTAAGTTTCACTGCTTTACTTGCTGGAAAATCTTCACGTGTTCATGGGTGTAAGCTGTTTCTTCATTGCGTGTATGTGCGTTTGTAGATGGGCTAATTTAACGTTTTTTCTCAAACGAGGCATTCCTCTTGCATGTGCCTCTCTCTCACATTTCTCTGCTTGTGTGTGTTTTTATTTCACCTTTTTGTTGTGATGCTCCAGGCGCCTTCCCAACCTCCACAAGTCTGTTGGCTGCAATTTTATGTGTAAAAACTTCTCTTAACTTCTCCTTTAATTCTCTGCTGGCTGCTGTCTTTTCCACAGCTGCTGATTTTTGCTGAGTTTGGTTTCTATTACTATAATTTTGCTTCGGCCGCTGTGCTTGTGGGGGCAGTTGGTCCAGCCCCATAGCCACCTGTATCAACACACTGAGAGATTTATTTAATATCATTTTCATCACTGTTAAATAGACTAGCAGGCAAGACGCCCACCTTTGCACTGCAGACTACATGCCAGTCTCCCAACACACTCCTCTCTGAGTTTCCGCTTTAAAATCCAACATCATTCACACCCTAGTCATTCAACACCTTATTTGTAGTATCATAATCAGCAAAATCAGCGTTTTACTTACAGGCATGTATCATTGTTTGCAAATCAAAATTATAAAACTCAAAAACACGCTAAACAGCAACAAAAGTCCTCTGTGCGCGTCACCGCTCATTTGCATGTTCACACACCGTCTAAAAATAGCTCGCAGCGCTGCAGCTGCGCTCTCATCACACACAGGGTCACACAAAGCTCAGATAGAATTCTATTATTTTATATTACAAAAGACGTCTTATATTTACAATCACTGACAGGCCTGACAGATTCAGCACCTAACAAATTTCGACAAATTTAAAATAACGGGTCTCACCGAAGAAAGTCTCACTTTTTTGTAATCAATCAAACAGTATCTGTTACTTCTGGGAACAGTTTCTGACCTAACTTCTAAATCCCTAACTCAATTTAACTTTGTCCAAACAAGCACATGACACCGTTTTAAACGATGAGGAGACTCGGTAACTCCTAGCTTATTTCAGGATGCCCTGTACCCCACAGATAAGCCAAACTGAACTAACCCTGTTCGCCGACAGGTCAAGACCGCGCGTCCACGGCCAGGAGGGAGCGTAACCTCCGGGCTATGTGCTTCTTAGCATCTTCCAGTGCCGTCCTATAATAATTTTAACCTAACCGATTTTGAAAAATTTTACCATAACGGGTCTCACCGAAGAAAGATAACTTTTTTACGACCAATTAAACAGTCTCTGTTACTTCTGGGAACAGTTTCTGTCCTAATTTCCCTACCAAACTACCTGAGCCTTCAGCTCAATATCCAGGGACTCAAACCCAACATTATTACGTTCATATTTACTTCAACTTCATTAAATACTCTTAAGCAACTTTAACTGCATAACACACGGTGATTCTCATCAAAATCAAAACAGACACTCTACCAGTAATTTCAGTGAGTAGACTTTAATTTAGTCATATCCAATTTGGCACACTTTGGAAATAATTCAACAGGTAGTGCCTTACCTTTAGATAAGCCGGCTTTTGTCCACTCACATCAGACCACTGGGTCGTGCCTGTCCGTTCGACAACCTCGGACCGTCCAAACTTTTAAATTCCACCCCAATACCACAGGACGAGCCCCCAAGCTGTTAAGGTTCAAAATATTGGGGATGGAGACAAGAGAAAAAACCACAATAACAACACTGGTCCGGCCGGGTTGAGTCAAACGATGATTTTAATGAACACACGCGTGGGAGATGGACACTGATGCAGACAGCCTCAAAATCTCAAAATGGTGGAGCATTGCTCAAACTTTTATAGCCTCTGGTGCCTCCACCTTATCATACAAAGCCTAAACATTCACATGCTTTCTCTCACACAGCGCCTGAGCTACGACCTTGGCTCCCTGTTTATCTGCTCCTGCTGAGATGGGGCAGAAAACTCCAGCACACTCTGTTCTCTTCTACTCAGACAAATTAGATTTCTTATAACTCAGCAGTATAATGCATCATAAAACAATATCATTCATTCACAACAAGTCAGCAGTTTAATGTAATGCAAATCAGTTTAACTAATGCAATAGTTATCAGCTTCTTCTAATTCAGGAGAATAATGCAAACTAAAACTACATAATAATTCACAATCTTTAATTAGGGGTATAACATGGCATAAAATAATATTATAATCTAACAATAGACACAGACGAACAGGCGCACGCAGACACAAGCATGCATTCCCACCCCCATATACACAAACAAATACTCACCCGACGTGGAGACAGACACAAATAGACACTGTACACACATTCACACTTCCCAAACATACTCTATATCCCAGGTCTGGGTACCCCCGCCCCCAGAGGGGCAAACCGTACCCGGACCCAGGAGATGTAACCCTTCTCTCTGGGTGGAGGAAAGCAGACCGCCTCCTTATCTGCAGTAGCAGGGAGGCCCCGCACCTCAGACCCCAATCCGACGGCCAGCATCTCCTCCCAGCCCCCCAGCCCCGATGGTTAACAAGAACAGGGGTGAGTGAAGACCCCAAACCTCCCTCCACCCGCTCATATGTAGTCTTGCTGTCACATTAGTTTGTAGTTATATTTTACAATATGATTAAATTTATGTGTTTCTTCCCATTAGTCTTCTCTCAGGATGATGAGATCTAACAGTCTAAATTGTTCTCCCACAGTTGCTTTTTTTGAGCACTGAGGTGATATTACCTGAAATGTCTTTGCATAATAATGGAAATTTCGATTTGTGGTGTAATTGCAGGATGATTAGAGTTACATTAAGCAAAAATACTTAAGTCTACAGGGAATGGCTCTGTTTTGTACAACATATTATTTGACCACAGTGTCCCTCAAGCTTAGAGGCAATGTTATGCTCAAGTGGCCTTTCATTGTGATTCATGACTGTATCCAAACAGGTAAAACTGAGACTCTCAAATGAAACTTGACTCTAAAGAATGATGAAATCTTCCTCAGTGCCACCTAGGTACAAGTTGCAGCCTGTGTCTCTGTGTCTTTTCCCCTTTAACTCTAGTATGAAGTCCAGCCAGTCCTCTGTCAGAGTATCAAAGTAGTTGCCCAAACTCTAGTGGCAGAATGGCAAAACACGTGCCAGTGACTGTTGTTTCTGCCTTTGCCAGATTAATCATTGCTGTGGTACACTGCCATGACTACCATTTTTGCCCCTCTACAACAGCCGAGGCCGCTCATGGAGAAAATGTCTGTATCAACTGGCCAGCTTCACTCCTCTAGGCTGAAGTGCGGGAGATTCATGCCAGCTTTTCAACCATGCTCAGCCTCTATGGTACCACACCCCCCCACAACCACACACAACTACATACACACACACACACACACAAATTCCAAGCAAAAACAGATTTTTTTTTTTTTAAAAAACATGTTGTGGCACCTTGTGAACATTAGCTTGGCATTGACTACATCTGACATCGACAGATTATTTCTAATTTTCTTAGAAATAAGAAAATTAGAAATATGTGGTAATTGAGTCTGTGATCAAAGTGAATTATCTGGTTTAATGGTGTTTGTGGTTCCACAGTGTACTAGTTTATTCACTGGTTGACCTGGGAGGACACACAAGTCATTTTGGGGTTGTGTCAGGAAGGGTGCCTGGCATAAAACATCAAACGTGAATAAGGGAGCAGCCAAAAGTAGCTTCTTATTATCTGGTTTAATGCTTTTTTTTGAGTTTTGAGTTTCTGTCTATGCTAGCAATATGTGAAAGAACTAATCTTTTCAGCTGAGACTTCTGAGTGCTGAAATTGTGCATAGATATTTTGGAAAGTAAACCAGCTCATGGGTGCTTAGCCCACCATATAATATTACCAGATCCAGTCAGCCAGGCAATACTTTTTGTATTCTTAACTAACATTTATAACTAACAGGATTAAAGCTAATAAGCTGGTAAGATTTAAACCATGTGTCACAAGACAGGGTGATGAATGCTCTACGTCCAATTTTACGTTTGGAAACCACAGGAACTCTAGGAACTCTCTACGGAAAACTATTTGGGATACCAAGCAGTGCTCGGAGAAGCTCAACGAGCTATATGGTGATACTTTTATTACATGTGGTTTCACTTACCTAATACTTCTAGCTAATTAGCTAACAGTTTGCTTAGCTAATGCTCACGTTAAAACAGCCAGACTATCTTCTTAAAAATTCTACTCCAAGCACCCAAGAAGATTGACTTCTCCTATCACTGAAACCTATTAGGTTGTGCTTGTTATCCTAGGAATCAATAATGACTTGGCTCAGCCTCTCCATCATGAATTACATCTAGCATATGGTTAATTACAGCAGTTGACAATCAAACAGAACAAACAACAAGAAGGCCAAAGGCTCACAGCCCATATTTCAGCGTGTTCCAACACCGCAGGTGTTCATCTTTTTTTCTTCCATTATTTCCCTCTTTGCTTTTTGTCAAGCCAGAGCCAAGATAGGATCACTGCAGGAAAGGAACCATCATGTCATGAAAAATGTCCATGTTAAAAAGAATGTTGGAGTGAAAGATGGGGAAGAAGAATGATGAGAGAAATAAGAGGCTGAGACCAGATGTACACATTGTGGAAATATAATAGATTTCTTCCCTATGAAGCTCATGTCTTCAACACAGCCAGGACATCCATCATGGTGCAGCTGGCAGGGAAGACTGTCCCATGAATACTTTATAGTTATAACATTTATTCATTTTCTCATTTATAATAGGACTGAAAGTCTGACCTGATATCTCTGTACACATTTTCACAGATTTTCAGGGAGTGTATCAAACCTCTAAAGTAAAGGTGACAAAATGATCTACCTTCTTCACATTATCACATTAAGTTAACCATTTGCTGGAGCACAGATGACTCCCACTGACACTGATTATTATAGTAACTCAACACAGTCCACCTAGTTCAAAAATTACCTACAGCAGCATTTGGAAGGATTTGACACTAAAGCAAATCACTGAAGATTATAGAAATCAAATGTCTATATTCAAATGACTCAATCACATTTTTTGTAAGTCAAAATCTAAAAATGCATTCTTTGTGCCTAAATATGCAAATAGGCTTGATGATATTCCCAAATGCTTTCCGGTTTGGGAGTACATTATTCCTTTAAAAGCCAATGCCTATATTATTTCGCCATCTGCATTACACAGATGGAGAAATAATAATGACCTTTTAATGAGCTATCATCACTAAATTCTTATTATCTGTTTTTCAGGACCTTCAAATTGTAATTTTCTATCAGCAAAAATGGCTTAAACCCTTCCAACAGGATGTGATGAAATGATTGCTTTAACTTTGTAGGTTTTTAGTTTGTTTTTTTCCATTTTCAAGCTTTAATATCTCTGAAATCTTTCACCCAAGGTCAACAGTAAACTGTGGTTTATGCAGAAATCCAAATATTTGAGGGACATAATGCATTAGTTATTCTGAAATTAACTTGCACTTGCAAATTAAGCTGCACTCCTGAGAATCCTGAGAGTTGTAGAGCTATGGTACCATATATTAACCTATCAACTAAAAAAATGTGAAGGACCTAGATCAAGCAGTTTTTTAGAATTTTAAAATGACACCTCAAAATATACTTTTGGTAAATTGGGATGAAATGACCCTTCTGTCTAAACACTTATGAAAACAACACACAGGCAAAAAAAAAAAAAAAAATGAAAGCAATACTTGGGCTACGGTTCAGATTATTAATAATAATAGCACCAATAAAAAGATGAAAAAAATTGCTCCACCTTATTCAGCTATTTGTTTATTGCACCACGAAGTTAAGTGACTAATATGAGAGTGTTAGATGAGGTTTTAAATGCTCCCCATGGACCCTCGAGATTATGACCTCTACATTAAAGAATATTTGCAAGCTCTTATTCTTGTTCCATTTTTGCACTATACAACTGATGATGCAGCAGGCACTGAGGACTATATATTGTAGCTAAAGACTGTCATCTGCGTTGATTTCCTTATTAATCACAGTCGAATTCACTGCAGCGAGCGTGGAAAGAACGTCGCACCGTATCACGTATAATTTGATTCACATATACGTTTTTGTGAACTCCATTGTACACGAAGCGATCTTCACGGGGGGGCAAAATGATCTGGTCGATATGCCCCCGAAGGCCGTTAAGGCGCTACTGGCAGAGGATGACAGCTAAGTCAGTGTTAGCACGCTGAACACTATGCTGGAACAGCAACGGGAGTTTTACAAAGCTCTGATTCACCAACAGCAAGATAACTTTAAGACATTTGTCCAATTAATCATGGATGGAACTAACAAAAGGTTGGACAGCATTCTAAGGGATGTACAGGATGTTAAATCCAGCCTGCAATTCACGGATGGGGTTGTCACCGAGCTGCAAACTGAAGAGAGGTGCATTAAAATCAAACTAAAAGAGTTTGAATCGGCGGTCAGCAGCATACGCGAGAAACACAGAGAATTAACAACCAAGATGGATTATTTAGAAAATCAATCGAGAAGGAACAACATTGTGGTGGATGGATTAATAGATGAAAAAGCAGAAACATGGGAAGGATCAGAGGAGAAAGTCCGACACATGCTGAAGAACAAGCTGGGCCTGGATAGTGACAGCATTCGCGCTCACAGAGTCTGTCCACACAAGGAAAATGCACGAGCCAGGCAGATTGTGGTCAGACTACAAAGATTTAAAGATAAACAATTAATTTTCTCAACTAGAAAGGTACCAATCTTTACATCAACGAGGATTTTTCAGAGTCCATCAGGAAGAAGAGGAAAGAACTGTTACCACAGCTGAGAGCAGCCAGAGACAGAGGTGATATTGCCGTCCTGAAATATGACAAATTAATTGCTAAACCGAGGTCACAGAACGCCGGAATTAATATTTAGACTTCAGCAATGTTGTCATTTGTAGCTGTTGAGATCAATCGGTCTGATCGGTATTAGAACAGGTCACCCAGATTAAATTACTTGGTGTTACCATAAACCACCACCTTTCATGGTCTCAGCACATCAACTCTGTTATTAAGAAAATGGGACAGGGCATAGCTATGGCTAGGAAATGCTCCTTTTATATTACTTCTTCAATTATGAAATATGTCATTAATGCACTAGTATTATCTCATCTAGAGTACTGCTCAATGTGTTAAGGTGTTCATATTATACTTGTATTTTTAAAGAAAGCAATACTGGTAAACACACCACACTTTTTTTATGCTCAGTTGCAGTATCCAGATGAAATACATAATCATGCTACACGATTCTCAACTAACCATAATTTAGTAACTCCTCGAGTAACTTTTTGAAAAAATTTAGAGCATCTTTTCAGTGGAATAAGTTGCCTTATGCCAGTGGTTCCCAAACTTTTCGCTGGGCCCCCTTTGTTTTATAGAAAAATGTTGCCCCCCCGCGCGCACACACACACGCACGCACTAACACATCCTCCAACCACACACACCCATATTTTGCTCAATTGCGGTTTATTTCACACTAGTAAACAATTAAGCAAATACAAGTAATCTACAGGTAGTGAGAAAATAAACTACTAACTCTTTTACGCTATGTCCACACCAGGGGCGATTTTAGCCCAGTTTTGGAGGTGCTTCAGCACCCCCAAAATGAATCAAAGCACCCCCAAAGATTTCTTACTTTTTTTGAAAATATTTGCTGTTTTTGGGACACACTACTAAAAGTATAAAAAGCATACAGTACTTAATTGAGATGGAACATTTTAAGAACAAAAGTATAGATAGCCCCCCTCCCAAAATGGTTTGTTCCAGCTTGCCTCTCCCCTGCTCTGGCTCTAGCGCTCTTGCTGGCAGAGCGATAGTGGCTGAGACGCAGCGGAGCGGAGGTGGAAGTGCCTGGCTTAAAACAGGACATATTAGCTGCATTTAACCTTCAGTTACTCTTTATATAGTTAGGTAGGAGTCAGACCATGTTTCTTTTTAGCTGAAAAACATTACACCCAGGTAACCTGCAGTGTTGAAAACGTGTTTCCCGACTATGTTTGCTACCCTACAATTCGTCCTGCTCTGTAGTAAAAATCAGCGACATTTGACCGTCCTGTTGCTCCCATTGAAATGTATACAGCCTATTTAAAATCTAAAACGTAACATTGTCCGTAGCCTGCTGTTGTTGCCACTGTCCTGTTTGAAATGTAATGAGAGAAACTGGTTATTTTGTCATATGTGCCAATATTGAACCCAAGGTACTAACTAGCTAACTGGCTGGATGCCCATTAACCTTATAACTCCTGTTGTGTGTGTGTGTGTGTGTGTGTGTGTGTGTGTGTGTGTGTGTGTGTGTGTGTGTGTGTGTGTGTGTGTGTGTGTGTGTGCAGAGAGACAGCCAGGTTCATAATGGATATGAGGAAGTTTTTTCAAAAAAAGGAGCCACATTCAGGTAAAAGTGTAAAATCAAATGATCCATCATTAAAGGATAATGTTGGATCAGTGTTTCAATATTTGTATCCTTTATTAGATGTCCGTGTGGTTTGGTTATTTGCCTTTTGGTTGAAAGTACGCTGAGAGAGGACTTTTTTATTAGTGATCTTAATAGTATTTTTTTAATCTAATTGAATACAATCTATTTGTGTATGATTGTCAGTCCAAAGAGGGAGAGAGGAAAGAGGGGAACATGAGGACAAAGTCAGGAAGAACCAGGTAAGAAAACGGACAGGGAGCACTAACAGGCAAAACAGGAACTGTTAAACTGGCAAAGAAAAACAAACAATTTTACTCGTACAATCTGGAAGTTGTGTTCTCCCTATATTAAAGCTGCTATACAGAATCTGCAAAACAAACTGGGTTGTCAGCCCTGGCACTGCATTACCATATTGAGCTTCAGTCAGAGGAAGTCACGGTTGGCAAAAACTTTTTGAAGCTCAAGAGTGAGGCTGGTGCCATTCCAGATATGTTAACATTGTACAATCTTTTGGATAATCAGATCTTCCCCAAACTGAAAACTATTATTCAGGTTGCCCTAACAAACACAGTTAGCAGCTGTAGCTGTGAGAGGTCTTTTAGTGTCTTAAGTCAGCTCCATACCTGGCTGAGAAGGACCATGGGTCAAAGCAGACTCCAGCACCTGGCTGTGATGTCAGTTGAGAAAGAGATGCGTGAGAGACTTGACCACCAAAATGTGATAGACAGATTTACCAACCTCAAGGTGAGGCGACATAGGTTAAAAGAAAAGAAAAAATCTGCAGAGCCATAGTAGTATCTGCAGTAAAGATCTTTTCATACATTGTATACATTGTACCAAAGGCTAAGTTGTCTCCATTTTCTAATTTTTTAATAATATTTTGTATATTTCAAGGACTCTTCTATGTTTGGAGTGTATTTTTTATGTATCTGTATTGTATTATACAGACACATTAAAAGTGAATCTCTGTCCAAAAAATGCGCACAGTTTACTTTTTACTCACTGTGAGCATCATTCATCATTTTCCCCAGTAATTAAGGTTAGGATATGTATTGCAGCATTTAAATAACCTTGATCAGATTTGATGGTTTTGTTACAGACTTTTCAAAAAAGTGTTTTGCTTTTCTTTCACAAATGTGGGGATTAAATTGTGTTAAAATGTTCAAAACAATGATGTCATGTTTTGTGACGAGGACCAAGGCACAGAGAGACTTGATGAATTTAAGAAACTTATGATTTAATAAAGAAATTTGCAGACTTGCACAGAGAGGGTAAAATTATGATGACTGATAATGGAGATGAAGACAACAGATGATGAGGACAGGGAGGAACAGGGGTTTAAATGCACCAAGGAGACACTCAGAGGGAACTCGGGACAACTGGAGACATTTAAGGACGCAGGGACTGAGAGACAGGGAAGAAGTCTCATCGTGATGAGTAAAGTTTACCTTGCCTGGATGGGCAGCTCAGGTTCATTGGCTCAATCAACAAGCTACCTACAGTAAGTTCCAGTCCACACAAAGATCTTGGTGTGATCTTTGTTGCACACTAATAACAGAGATTCAGTGATTCCTATAAGCTCAGAGTAGACTAAAAGTGAGTGAGGCTTTCCCTGAGCATCAATGACTTATTGTCTTCCCCGGGCTACCAACTGATGCCTTTATTAGGGCACAAAATGTCCAGAAAGGCCTCGCTTGGTGGTCTGTTGCTGTAGGTACTCCTTCATTCATCTAGAAAAAAAATGAAAGGGGTCAGAGGTATAGTTTATTATGTTTTGGGGCAGGGGTTGGCAACCTGCGGCTCAGGAGCCGCATGCTGCTCTTTAGTCCTTAAAGTGTGGCTCAGCGTGGTTTTGGGAAAATAAATTAGAAGTATTTAGCTGAAGTGTGATTTATTTATGTTAGTTCTTTTTAACTTGTAGTTCTAAATTGGAAGATTATTGTGATATTGAAATATAAAAATAAAATTATATTCTATTATTTTTTCATCGCTCAAAATAAGCGTCAAACTCGCGGAAGCTGGTATACCCGCAGAAACGGCATTTATCGAGACTTTCAACCCCAGGTAGGTCAATTATGGATCTTCGGATCCACATTATGTCAGCAGCTGTTCTCCACCGTGAACTACGTTAAAAACAAACAGCGCTCACGCCTCACAGACGACAGCTTACAGTCCTGCGTAAAGATGAAAGTGACTTCGTACAGCCCCGATCTGCAGACGCTGTGCGCAGAGGTTCAGGAGCAGAAGTCCCATTGTAAACATACCACGGCAGACCCGACGATGTTTCCATGAACACACTTTACAGCATCTCTTTACTGACCACTTTTCAGACACGGCTGCTGTACGCATACAGACGGCTGTAGCTTTTCAGCTCACAGCCCGACACATACCAACAACAACACAACAGCAGAGAGAGCACAGACTTTAAGGCGGCGAGGTGTGATTGCGGGTGCCGCTCACGTGCGTCGCCTCCCCTGCAGCGGCGCTGCAGACCACGCCCCGCCACACACATTAACCAGGTAAAATACATATTTAGGCAGAATTTAACAAATATCTATTTTTAATTTTTTTTAGCAGCATAGTGCTTTTTACAATTATTTTTTAAAAGTCAGGTCAAGGCAAAGGTTGTATAAGGGTGGCGGCTCACAACAATTTTTCTTTGTTACATGGATCATTTTAGTTCAGCTTTCCTTTTTTTATATTTCTTTAAGAGTTCAAAATGTGTTAATTACCATAAATAAAATGTAATTTTCTCTGTAGCACTTCATGGATTTCATAAGCAACACACCTTGTTCACACAAAGCATAAAGGTAAAAACAGTATATACAGTCTTATCTTCATTTTAGATGTCAAAAAGTATCTGTGGCTCCCAGTGTTTTCCTTTGCGTGGAGACCGGGTCCAAATGGCTCTTTGGGTGTTAAAGGTTGCTGACCCCTTTTCTGGGGCATATTGATCCGGTTGGTGTTTGTTACAATCGGTCCAACGTAGCTTTCAAAGGAAAATAATTCTTTATACTCTTCTAAATAAACCTATAACCCTTAACCTTTCTAAAGTCACACACAAAACACGTGAGAAGGACTTCTAAGGCTTTCACATAGCAAGAGTAGTAAATATATGTCTGTCAATCAATCTTTGCACCCTGCTTTCAAAAGGACTTCAAGTGAGTAATATAGGTAGTGAATTGCTCTGTACACTGCAGAGCACAGAGTGATAGAACAGACCTTTACCTGACCTTCACAGCTGATGAGGCCTGCTTGTATTTCAACATGCCCCTCTTCTGTATATGGCCCCCACACTGAAATCAATGACGCTGCTATCAGAGTTTTTATGTGATTCTTAGAAACCTGCCAGCAGCAGCATTGAGTGATTTGATTCAAAGGGACTTTAGGGATTAACTAATCCACAGGTAGCAAGCCGCAACCTATTGGAGCTCTGCCTGGGTGCAAATTCAAGAAGGTATTCTTCAGAAATCCTACTTGTGTGAGTTACAGATAGGGTATACGTGTGTGTGCTCACTGATCTAACATTCACTGCTGCCCTCTTGCTGAGCAGTGATAACCCAGTTTACCCAACAGAAGAATGTATGACATTTTTAGGTGGTGTAACAAACCCTTTTACAGCCAAGTATTGGCAGTCTTCAGTTCCTTGCCATTAAAATATAAACAGCATTTTAAAATGTTTAACTTGCAGTCACTTTTCTCCTAAGGCCTCTATTTTGAATCTTTAGTGCAGCAGATAACATTAAACGTAGATCTTTGTCTACACGGGGGTGTAGTGATAGAGATAATACTTTTGTTTCCTGGATGAACACCTGGCACTCCTCACTGCTTGCCCAACTCTTGCTTATACAGCACACCTCACTTGTTTAGTACAGGTTTTTTTTTTAATTAGACTCAATACTTTAATCGTCTTACAGTCAGCATGTTGAGGTGTCTATGAGCAAGAAAAGCTATTGAACCCCAAACTGCAGTCAGAATAAAACATTCAAGAAAAAGCCTTTGACTAAAAACTAGTTCTGTCTGCTCCTTTATTTACAAGGGGTCACCACAGCAGGTAGCTCTGCATGTCTGATTTGGCAGATTTTTGCCAAATGGCCTTTCTGATGCAACCCCAAAAAGATCTGTGTCTCCTCTCAGGAGTGAATTTGGGATCTTTTACTTGTTGGTGAGTAATTGACTTTTATTAACCTTCTGTTGAGCTCCTGAAGATAATTGACTTTTTCTTACTCCTTCTGTTTAATGAGTATCGAGGAATTTTTTCTAGTAATTCTCCTGCACTGTTAGCTACTGCATTACATGGTTTATCTAATCTCAACATTTACTGAAAAGTATTTCAGTAGACAGAAAGCTCTCATTTGCTAAGAAGGCTTTTATTTTTGAGATAAGTGCAGGAACTGTTTTAGGAAATAAACCAAATAAGATTATCTAATGCAGTGGTTCTCAAACTTTTCACAATGAGTACCACCTCATAAAATATATGGCTCTTAAAGTACCACCTTTATGACCGACATTAAAGTACAGTAGGATAGGACTATATTTAACACCACATGCAGTTTACACAAGACAATTTTAAAAAATAAATGTTATTTATTTCAACTGTCATAAACAGGATGTGACAAGAGATAATAATAACAACTGCACTGCATTAAAATATTAAAACATTTTTTAATGTTCAGATTAAGCCTCTAAAAACATTAAAAAATGCCCATGCAGCAGTATATTAATATTATTAATATTATATTAATATTATACCTTCTACTGGGGATGGATTATCTCAGTTGTTCTCCTGACTGAAGTTTGGTCCATTTACATCATCCCAACATGTATGACGTTATTTTTGTGCCACTATTCTGAGCGCACGTAAAAAACATTTGAGCGCACGTAAAAAAAAGTTTGCAGGTGCAAGTGTTGCATTTTGAGGGGAAATTTATTTTGAGCAAAGAAAAGCTAAATTTGAGTGAACAAAATTCATTTCTGCGTGCAACAAATGTATTTCAGTGTTTGCTATTATCCATACACACACACACACACAACAGCAGCCCCTCTCGCTCAGTTTTTGCATTTGCGCTTGCTCGCAATGTGTTGCTCGCGCTCTCAACATTTCTGCCCGTGCGCGCTCAACTCTTTCTTTACACCGTTATATTTGTGCCACAAAACCAGCCAATCGCAGACTTGGATGCAAAAAAATCTGATTGGCTGTTTTGGTCTCCAATCAGCTCGAAATGACAAAATGCAAAATCCCAATAACAGGCATCTCCGAAGCTAGATAGATATATATATATACTAAATGAGAAAGATGATCAGACAGGAAGAAGGCAAAGATGAGGTTAAGAGATCAATGACTGTGTAATCTATTTATAAACTTTAGAATTTATAAAATTTTGTCTCATGTAGTCTGGAAGATGAGTGGATGGTGGGGTGGGTGCAGTTTTCTCTGTGGTGGGGTTGGGTGGACTGTCCCGGGCTCTGTGGGGCCGGGGGGCGCTGCTGCACTGGGCCCCGGTCTGGATGGGCCTGGGCCCCCTTTCCCTGGCGGGTCGCGGAGTATGGGAGTGCCTACTGGGGTCAGCGAGGGAGCTGGCCCCAGGGAGGGGTCACCTGCCCCTCCCTTCCTTCCCTCCCCATCTCCAGCTGCCTCCCTCTTCCCGCTCCACCACAACCACCCACACATGCAGGGCCTTGGAGTAGGGGTATGTCACCAGGGTGCAGAGGAGGCTACCCCCCCCCCCCCCCCCCCCCCCTCTGTCCCCTTCTGGCTGCCTCTGCCTCAATTTTATCCCACAACTTAGACATTCACATTACTCACACTCTCATTACACATACATATAGGATCTTGGGGGTGGGCACGCTACACGGAGTCCAAATTACCATCAGGGTGTACACCCCACCCCTGGCGTCGTTGCCCACCTCTCAATTTTGAATACACGTAGACATTGAGGGCTAGCAGGAGGGACTATGCGCTTACCTGCTGTTCTCTGGCAGGTAGCTCCATGCCCTCCTGGGTTTTAAATGCACCTTAGAACACACATGCATCAACAGTACAATGAGCGGGTGGAGGGAGGTTTGGAGTCTTCTCTCACCCCCGTTCTCTGCGGCCTGCTGGAGCGGGGAGCTAGGAGGAGTTGGCCGTCCGACTGTGGTCTGGAGTGTGGGGCCTCCCTGCTGCTGCGGAGTCGGGGCGGTCTTCCTCCCCCCACCACAGGGAAAAGGATAACACCACCTAGGTCTGGGTGCAGTTCCCCCCCCCTCCAGGGGCAAGGGTACCTAGACCCGGTTCGTAGAGTACGCTTGGGGAGTGTGATCGTGTGTACAGCGTCTCTTTATGTCTGTCTCCACGTTGGTTGAGTGTGGAGTGAGTGCATATGAGAGCATGAGGGTGGGAATGGATGTTTGTATCTGTGTGTGCCTGTATGTCTGTGTCTATATGTCAGGTTGGGTGTCAGGCGCCACCTCTCTGGGGACACCTCAGGCCCTCCAAGGTTTGGAGGCCTATCTCCACCCACCACCACTTCCCCTGCCAGTGGCGGACTCCCTCAGGTGTCGGTGCGTTGGTGGTTCTTTGTGTCTGGGGGTGGGCGTCCGGGTACACACCGGCTCACTCCTTGGCGGCCGCTTATCAGGGCCTGGAGCCTGGGGCTCGCTCGGGCCACTTTGGATGTGGGGTGCCCCCGGCCTCTCGGCCTGGGGCTCGGTCACTCAGGCACAGCTGGCTGCCGGTGGAGCTCACGGGCGCGACACTGCAACTCCCCCTGGCTTCTGCTCCGCGGCTGCTGAGTGAGCCCTCATCTGGGACTCTCCTCAGCTCTTTCTGGGACAGTGGCGCGGCTGCCCCTCTGTTGGTCTTCCTTGGTCTCTTGTGTTCTGGGGGCCTCTAGATGTCTGGAGTTTTGATCTCCTCCATACCTGCTTCATACCCTGAAGGACGGGGCTGTGGCTCCCCACACCCTCTAGCAGATCATTACATGAAGGAACCTTTGGAATGCAAGCATGCTGATCCACACAGGTGTACACACAGGTGTACACGCGGGTATTCACAGACGTGGACTACAGCTTTCTTGGCTGCTGCCTCAAAGCACATTGTGCGCTGTCTATCTTGCGTGCTGCACAATATCGTTTATTATTTAGTATCTACTGATATCTACTGCTAGCTAGTTTATTGTGATGGTGCCGTTTTTTTTTATTATGTTGCTCTTTGTTGTTTGCTTTCTCTTCTGTTTTTTTTCTCCATACAGGTGACCCAGGTGTTTTTTTGTTTGTTTTTTTTCTTCCCCCCCTTCTCACCGTCTCTTCTCCCCTTTGGTTTTCTTTCTCTCCCTCTCTTTCTTTCATTCTTTCTCCCTGTCCTATCCCCCAGTCATGTCTGTCCCATTTGAAGCAACTGAAAATAAAATAAATTCATAATTATAATAAAGGTCAATCAAATGGACCAATATGGCAAGACCATGATGATCCACTTGGTAAAATAAATCCGCTTGGCATCTTTCTTGGCCTTAAGACAACAATTCTGATGGCTAAAGATCCAAACGGGACACAAAAAAAAAAAAGAAAAAAAAAATAGAATTTATAAGATTTAACATGTGAGCATAATGTCAGTTAGGTACAGCAAGTTTTTTTTTAATGTTATTTAATGGCATGGAAACAATTTTGTACTTATAAATATATATATAAATATATGGTGATTTTTCTAGTTTGCATCTAAAACTACTGCCGACAAATTCTAATTAAAATTAGAATTAATCCATTTAAAATACATAGGAGGAAACCTCCATGTTTGCCTGCCATCTTGATTCACCCCTGCTCTTGCTCCCCCTCATTTACACTTCATCCTCTTCCTCCTCACCTCAAGGCTCATCTCCTTAACTGAAGTCAGGGCTCTAACACACAAAAACGTGCACGAGCATATTCACTTCTTTCTTATATTGTTGCAATGAACTCCCAAAAGATTTCACAGAAACACTCCCATCTCCAGACAGTAAACAATGAGCTGGCTAAACAACAACAGCAGCAGGTTAAAAGCTACTATTAAACCAGCTAATGTTAGGGTAAAGAGCTCACTTCCCCTCTGATAAACAGGTTTTTTCCATTCTCACATTAAGAGTTTTACTACGTGTTTGACTCCAAGATTGTTAAATCGACTTTTCAATTCAATTCAATTCAATTTTATTTATATAGCGCCAAATCACAACATAAGTCGCCTCAAGGCGCTTCATAGATACAGAGAAAAACCCAACAATCATATGACCCCCTATGAGCAAGCACTTTGGCAACAGTGGGAAGGGAAAACTCCCTTTTAACAGGAAGAAACCTCCGGCAGAACCAGGCTCAGGGAGGGGCGGGGCCATCTGCTGTGATTGGTTGGGGTGAGAGAAGGAAGACAGGATAAAAGACATGCTGTGGAAGAGAGACAGAGGTTAATAACAGATATGTTTCAATGCAGAGAGGTCTGTTAATACATAGTGAGCGAGAAAGGTGACTCGAAATGAAAAACTCAATGCATCATGGGAATCCCCCGGCAGCCTATGTCTATTGCAGCATAACTAAGGGAGGATTCAGGGTCACCTGGTCCAGCCCTAACTATATGCATTAGCAAAAAGGGAAGTTTGAAGCCTAATCTTAAAAGTAGAGATAGTGTCTCTCTATTCTACTTTTAAATACTCTAGGAACAACAAGTAGGCCTGCAGAGCGAGAGCGAAGTGCTCTAATAGGGTGATATGGTACTACAAGGTCATTAAGATAAGATGGGGCCTGATTATTTAAGACCTTGTATGTGAGGAGCAGGATTTTGAATTCAATTCTGGATTTAACAGGAAGCCAATGAAGGGAAGCCAAAGCAGGAGAAATATGCTCTCTCTTTCTAGTACCTGTCAGGACTCTTGCTGCAGCACTTTGGATTAGCTGAAGGCTTTTCAGGGAGTTTTTTGGACATCCTGATAATAATGAATTACAGTCGTCCAGCCTGGAAGTAATAAATGCATGAACTAGTTTTTCAGCATCACTCTGAGACAGGATATTTCTAATTTTAGAGATGTTGCACAAATGGAAGAACGCAGTCTTACATATTTGTTTAATATGTGCTTTGAAGGACATGTCCTGGTCAAAAATGACTCCAAGGTTACTCACAGCATTACTGGAGGCCAAGGTAATGCCATCCAGAGTAAGAATCTGGTTAGATACCATATTTCTAGGCTTTTCAGGGCCAAGTACAATAACCTCAGTTTTATCTGAATTAAGAAGCAGAAAGTTACACTGCAAAAACAGCTATACTTGAAACAAGCCAAATATTCTTAAATCTGACAAATTTTTCTTGTTTTGAGCAAAAAAATCTGCCAATGGGGTAAGCAAAAGTTGCTTGACTAGAATTCTTAAAACTAGCAAATTAATCTAACTGCCATATGCCTTTTAACTAGACAAAATTGTCTAAAATGTATGCTTATTTGAAGAAAATGTGACTTATTATAAGTAAAAGACACTTTGATATTTAGAAAATCTGCACCTAAAATGAGTATTATGCTTTCTTGAACAAGCTGTTTTCAAGAATTATTTGCTTACTTTAAGATTGTACACCTTAATTTAGATTTTTCACATTAAAAAAAACACCTTACTATAGGACAAATTTTCTTAAAACTGAATTGTTTCTTTCTTGATTGAGCTAACTATAAGAATTATGTTTCGACTCTGAGAACAATAATCAGCAAAAATTCCTGAGAATAAGACACCATCTCTTCAAAAAGCTACTAAAAATAAGGGAATTCATCTTAAATTAAGACAGCAAAAGCACTCTTAGATTTTGCGCTTTTATTGACACAGCAATGGGTCAGTAACTCACTGAGGTCTGTTCCAGGAGAATCATGCCTAAAATTATACATTTCAGCAGGGTACTGTGTAACATGGCCAATATAAGAAGTGCATATTCCAGATACTCTTAAAATGAATAATAACAGTATAACACACTCATGGCTGGTATCAAAAATAAATTTTGCTGAAGCTTAAAACAATCACTATTTCAAATCCTATATTACATAACATTTTAGAAGAACAAGTTTAACGACCACACAAACAAACATGTGTTTTACATTTGAACAACTTTTCTATAGAAAAAAAAACAACCTCACTGACTAACACTGAGTCTGATAAACAAGGCAGATGGAGTCTGTCATCTGGGAGACTCACTCAATGAATGACTTCCACTCACCAAGCGCCTTCTTGTAAGAGGGGGTTGAATCTCGGTCATGGATGGAGTCTTTGAGTATTTCAGTTTGCAAGACAGACAGCAGCGTGGAAATGCACTATGGATATGTGAGGTGGAGGGCATAGTAATATGCCATCAGATAGAGCAGTCCCTCATTAAGATCCTTCCGGTCAAAAGTGCTCACCGGTGTGGTTCCAACAGCTATCATGCAGTTGCCTTCAGAGACAAGCAGAACTGGACAAGCCAGGGGTCGCTGACGCAGGTAGCCTTCAGGGTCTTCTGAAGTCTACATGACAGAAAAAAAGAGTATTAGAACAAGACTGTAAGAAACACAATTTTTGAGTTGCATTACAGTTTAAAATAGATCAACTTTTTTTGTAGGTTTTATTAACATAAACATGTTATGGGGATCTGAACTTTAAGAATATTTGACTGACTCCACAGTAAAATATATAAAATGAAAACATGAGTAACTGCAAAATTCAAAAATATATACACATAGAATATTGCAGCCTTACCTTTAGGACATGGAAAAAAGCCTCACTACAGATGCCCAGCTTCTTAGGTGGTACTGTGCTGGAAGGGAAAAGCATGGGAAGGGCTCTGAACACAGCTGCTGCATGTTCCACTGGTTTGAAAAAAGAAAAATAAGACAGGGCAACACCATTAAACATTGCAAATAATGTAATCTGCAAAGCATAAATGTAGACAAATCAAAATACTGTAGCATTACCTCCATCCAAAGTTTTTGGATGGAGGTAAGTGCTGGGTTCCTCTCTGAAGAAGTCACCATCTCCAGTAGTTGTTAGCGTTTTTTCAGCAGCAGTCTTGTTCTAAAATACAGTGTACATAGGGCTAATTTCACATAAAATTGCACAAGAACTTTAGGTCTCTAAATATGAAAGATAGTACAACAAAATATCAGTAAAGTGTTGAACAATAAAAAATATGTATATTTAATAAATGTGTAGGCCACTTGATTTAAATCAAAACTAAAGAAGATTCTACTGTCTATCTGTTAAGTGAGTATTGGTGGAATTATTTGAAACTGCATAAAACAAGCTGGTGTGTTCTCAGTTTTGTCACACAGCGATAGGACAGAACTTACTTCTTCACATTTGTGCACTGCAAGCCATAGAGCCCGACGCCTGAGGCAATGTTCAGGACCAGGAAACAGATCTTTGATGTCATCTCGTGAAAGTGATGAGAGCAGGTCTTCTCCAACATTTGCTTCTGCAATAGGAGTTTCCAATTATCACTACATTGCATTATCCTCATGTGCAAGCCAGCTGATAAATGTTTTGGTTTTTTTTTTTGCTTCCTGGGCTAAAGTATATAATGAAATAACTTCACTAATAGAAATTTGAAACTCCCACAATTTCTGTAAAACTGGCATTAACTTATGGCACTTTGCACACTTGTTGAATAAATTCACAGACACTGAAACTAATAACTGGACATGAATTCTTTCATAACTTTCTGCACTAGCATATTTAAAAATGCTAATGCAACTAAGCTAACCGCACAGCTAAGCTAAGCTAACAACCGGGTATAGCCTGCCATGCTAGCGACTTAACATGCAACATACCAGAACACAAAACATAGAAAAAACAAAACAGTCACATACCTTTCAGGTTGGCAATTGTTATTTCGTCCAGTTTTTCCATGGCGTGCCTTAATTTCTTCACACTGTACCAACTGTATCGCATCTACACCCAGACCCCAAAATCCTGCAATCCAACCACTTAGGCACGGAGCTAGAGGCGGGAAGGTGGGCTGTACCAACTCAGGAGTATGGGGTTGTGTACGGAAATGGTTTAGTTCGCTCTTTTATACCTATAAAATGATATATATTTAAATATTTGACTATTTAGTTAGATTATGTTCTGTAAATACTGACGTGTGGGTGCTGTTACTTACTACAGCTGTTATAAGGCACTGAATTAGGATAGCCATTCCTACCCCATAATGGAATAATCCTGGTTATCTTGACTTTATGGGAAAAGTAGTTCACAGACCAGTAAAACAAAATGATTTGGCGCTGTGTTATCTACATCGTTTTTGTGGGTCTGACCCTCAAATCCCTACTGAGTCATATTAATTCTGCACATAGCCATAGTCCAGATTTCCGTGAAGATTGTGGCATAGATGGATGTGTCAAAGAATATCGTGTTTACAGCTAATTTTGGTATCACATTCTTCGAACACACTCCGACCACCTTGCCAATGGACGATGCAGCGGATCGATTAGGACACAAAAATCTGTAAGGTGAGACTGACTATATACTTTAATATCTTTGAAAATAATCATATAAAATATTCATGTTAGATGTCTACTTGTTTTTACAGCTTAACAGTAGATATGTTAATGCTTATTCCTTATAATCCACAACAATGCTATCTATTTATAAAGAATATTCTGATAGTGTTTAATTTCTTCTACTAGAGAAAACAACATTTTGTATTTTTTTAAACTTTTGTTTTAAATAAACCGATTGTCATGGTCCGCAGTCTCCTTGGTTGTTTGTGTTTATTAATATTCATTGTGTCAGTTAGTTTCCTAGTTATTTGTTAATTATTTCCAGTGTTTAGGTGTTCTCTGTACCTCCCTTGTCTTCAGTGTATTGTCCCTGGTTCGATATTCGTGTTTATTCCTGTTTTACTTTGATAGTCCCTGCCCTGCATCGGTGTATTCTGTTTTGCTTCCTCCTGGTCTCTTCTCATCTGATTAGTGTCAGCTGTGTTTCGTGCCTGTCTGCCAATTCCTCGTTTCCTTTTGTGTGTGTATATTTAGTGTGTTCTTTGTCGGATCGTCTGTATTCTCTCCTGTGTTATCATCTGTGTTCCCTCCCTGATGTTTTCATGTCTTATGTTCCTTGTTCAAGGTTGTAAGGTTTTTGCAACATTTTCCATGTTTCCTGTGTTCTTTAGTTTAGCTTTCCCATTTTAGGTTTTTGAGGATTTTTCAAGGCTTTTAAACTACAGTTAAGCTGCCAAATAGCAATGAGCATTAAATGAATATCCATTTATTAAACTCAGCTTGAAAACATGCATATTTTAGAGTAAATTATAAAATGCAGTATATTTCTGACATTAAAATTTTTTAGAAATTATCAGTGTACCTTGTATTTAATTTCCTTATCCGCAACTAGTCAATTAATCAACCAATCTCAATTGCAGTTCTAGGAGGGAACCCTCATCAGCAGTGAACAGAAATCTGAGTAACATGTGGGCATACAGGACTGATTCAGTGGTGGAAAGCCAGCCAACAATGATATGATATGAGATTCCATTCCATATTACAGTTTCACACACAAAGATATGACATGTGCGGTCATGAAATATTACCTGGGTGATGTAATTGGACTACACGTGAGCTCAACATATGTTTTATAAAAGGTACACTGCTTTACATGCATGAACTGTATTTTCAGGTTATTGTTTTGGACAGTTTTGTGACAATTTTTAAAATGAAGTTGTTGTTTTCCTATAAATTCTGACAGTTGAATGCGATTTTAGCATTGCCATAGTATAGATATACTGATGCTGATCTATTATTCTGTTTGACATGGCCTAAAGTGAATGAGTTGTGCTGTTTCTGTTTTTCAAATGGGCCTGTATTTCATGTTTACCATGTGCTTTTAGTTCCTGCCTTTGTTCATATACTGCATATTGTGTCAAACTTGACAGCAATTATATTAAACTTTAGTGTCAATAAATACATTTCTTAAACTGAGCAGCTGTTTAAATGCCCTTACTCTTGAAATGAGAAAAATAATCTTATTTTTATTCTGGAAATTCAACCAAACCATTGTCATGCCTTGTAACTGGTAAATAAAGCTCAAGATGAGCTGAAATATCCTTTTAAGGAAAAGTTAGACATATTTTCCTAGAATAAGCTTTATTTTCTTGTCCAAGACTTGCTTGTTAAGAATATATTTTCTTTTTAGGCAAAAAATAAGAAAAAATGTCCATAAACAAGGTTTTTTTTACTTTCTTGAAAATCGTTTTTTGCAGTGTAGCGGCCATCCAGGTCTTTACGTCTTTAAGACATTCCTGCAGTTTAACTAATTGGTGTGTGTTATCTGGCTTCATGGACAGATAGAGCTGGGTGTCATCTGCATAGCAGTGAAAATGTATGCTATGTCTTCTAATGATGCTGCCTAAGGGAAGCATGTATAATGTAAACAGAATTGGTCCTAGCACTGAACCCTGTGGAACTCCATAATTAACCTCAGTGTGTGAAGAGGACTGAAATGTGAAGCTCTGCTGCTACGTAATTATATAAAAAGATGTAAATTCTGTTTCAAAGTAAGTTTGTACTGTCCCTTATTTTAGATCTGTATACGGAAATTATAAAGCCTGTAATTACCTGAGATTAGAAAGCAATTAAAAAGGATCACTGTTGTCCCCAAAGCACCTAAAATCAAGTGGATACAATCTGCAAGAAATGTCTTGCAAATTAAAACAGACATGTTTGTGCTAGAATTGAAACAGCAGAATGTTAATTAACACAATAAACAATCAAAGCAATCATTTGGGAAGATGAAATAAACAAGAAGTGTGAGCCATGAATCGTCTCTGATGGTTTGATCAGCGTTAAAACCCACAAAGGTTCACACCGAGGTGTTAAAATTTTCCAAGGAATCTCTTGCTTTGGCTCTGGATTTGGTCTGTGGAGTACGATTGGCACTGTTAGGAAGCCAGTGAAGGAACAAGTTCTTTTTGAATTGTAGATCTTTAATCTATATCTTACATATTGTTGAAGTACATGCAGCTTATGCACTCTCCATTAGTTAAGTTAATATGTCACTGTTTATTTGAGCGCAATAAAACGTAAAAATGAGATTTCCCATGTCTGACACCCAACCAAGGCCTGATCTTTTTCAAGGGAGGGGCCAAAGTCCAAGTCTTCATCCCTCCATTCGCTCCATTCTGGCTTTGAACCCCCATTATGCAGGCTATTAAATTCCTGCCACAGAGCCACAGCATGTAAGAGCTGGAAGAAGTTTAATTGCTGCTGGTGCTACATTGCTCCGTTTTGGTTGGAGGCTTGATGTCATCTCTCAATTTACTGAGCAAATTTCAAGTTGGGTGGCTTGGTAAGCTGTATATTTTTGTTGTATTTTTTCTGGCATTCAAAATAAATTGAGTGGAGAAAGGTCTCACTCTGGTAGCACAGGCTCTTAACTCTCTGTGATGTCTCCTCTGTGCAGCAATAACTGCTGCTACATGAAGCACAAAAATAACACGTGCTGTTTTTTGTACTGTTTAATCTCAGTGCAATTAGCAGTACACTGCACGTTACAAAGATTAATAAATAAGTATGTGCGCTTAAATATTTTCCACACCATAACGTTGTGCCTTGAGAAATTACGCATAAAATTACTTACATTTCTTAGAATTACATATGCAAGAATCTGTGAACTCCCTCCTCTTACATGCCATCATGTCACTCCGCTCTCTTTGTAAGTACAGATTACTTTTTTGTGCCAAACCCAGTGTGTTTGTGTGTGTGTGTGTGTGTGTGTGTGTGTGTACTTAGTGAAAGTGAAATTAGGAAAGAAAATGTCTAAGTCAAGTGTGCACCACCTGTTCCCAGTACAACCACCATTTGTTCAATACAAAAGCTTTCTTGTAGACCTATTATGAAAGAGTACTGTCAGCTACACTTTAAAAACATTATACTTCCCAGCGGTGTCCACAGTACAGAGGTAGCATAGTTCTCCACAATTCTCGGAAGGAGAGAGAGTCCAAATTTATTTTTCTCAGGTTTCAAGAGTATTGTGTGTATTATGATATATTATTAATGCAAAAGAAAAAGTTTTGTGTGAATACTGCAGACAGAAGAGCTTACAGCTCCCCTTTGAGGAACCGATCCAACAGTGAAGTCCTTTCAGACACACTAGTTATGTGAGGCACATGGCCTCAGTCCAGCAGCTCTTCTAATAGTGCCTACTGAGACAACGATAATATGATTATAAGAAAGATAGTTAATTGAGCACAGGTGTCGTTCTTCTTGACTCTTCCTAGTCCTTCATCGTCAACCAATCAAATCCTGTTTACAAAATAAAAGGAAAAGAAAAGAAAAAAATTGTTGAAATATTGTCTGTAGATAATATTTTAGTTCTGCACAGAAGGATCCCAGAGCAACCAGGAACAACTTTTTATACATCAAACAGCAGTTGTACTGCAGTATAGCTGAGAGCCAAAGCTGTTGCAACAGCCTGAGCAAAGCTCAGTGTAGCTTTATCTGTAGGACTTTTTAACCACAATAGCTGCAGGGCTCAAGGGATTCCAGTGTGGGTGTGTGAGTCCTTCACTTTGGTCCAGACTGAAGTAGCTGAACAGATTTTGGATGTTATTTTGTACACATAATCACATGATCCCCGAAGGAGGGCTCCTAATGATGGTGAATTCCTGGCTTTTTTCTCATCACTCATTGAGTTAAATCTTCATATTCTTTCTAATAGCTGTGTGTTCTGTTGTACTCTGTCATACTTTTTCCTTTCGTTCTTTATCTTAATGCTAGTGATTACATTTTTTTGTATGTAATCTTTAAGTCTTGTATTGGTGATTTTTTTTCTTTCTATATATTTTTCCTCTCTTCTCTCAACTGTTCATGGTGGCTCTTTCAGTTTAATTCCTGCTTTTTTTCAAGGTTTATTCATCACGTCTAACCTGCCTCAATATTAAGTTCATGTCAGATTGAGTTTTCTTTTCATTAAGATTAGTGAAAAACATGTTTTTGTTAAAACAAGGTTAATTTCATAGAGACTTGTGGTTCTACAGGATATACAGATAGTTTCAATGTTATGGTGCCACTGTCCTGTGTCTGTGACCCAGTGTTTTGACTTTTGTATTATTATTGATTGATTTCATCATGGTTTTTGACTGCTACTGTTTTGGTTTCTGTTTTGTATTTCTAGCTCTCCAGTTCTTCTTGATTTGTGATTTCTAGTTCTTAGGTTTTGGTTCCTGTGCCCCTCATGTTTAGTGTAGGTCCAGTTCTGTCTTCTTCTTCCCCAGTCAGTCGTGTCTCATGTCACTCCAATCCCTGTACTCTGTGTGCCCTCTGTTTACTATCAACTCCGTGCCTCTGTGCCTGTCGTGTGTTTTCTGTTTTACTTTGAAAGTCCGTGTCCTATGTCAATGTATTCTGTTTTGCTTCCTCCCAGTCTCGTCTCATCTGATTAGTGTCAGCTGTATTCCCTGCCTGTCTGCCATTTCCTTGTTTCCTCGTCTGTGTATATATAGTGGATGTGTCCAAATTCAGGGGCTGCATCCGAGAAGACTGAGAAGGCCGGAAGTGCGAGGCTGTGAAATGGGATGGTCTAGCCTTCAGAGTTGTCACCGCTGTCTTGGTGGAGTTTAATAAACGCAGCCATCTGCTCCTTGCTATCTAAAGTATATCAGGACATTAGAGAAAATTCTCGACAGTCTCCCACTTCTGTTTGATCAGCTTTCTGTTTGACGTTTATTCAGCTGTGTGAAAACTAACTTTAATCTCAGCCAAACTGATTTACTCACGAACAAATAAAACACTGAAAAAAGCCAAACAATAACACTTTTAAGTTATCGTGTTTGACCTGAGTAGCAAAAGACTGCACAGGGTCTGAAAACAATGTGCTGGGAGTCCGGTGTTCTCGCCAGCTGTAGTGAGCCTTGACCACCCGGTCAGCTATCGAGGTGGTGGGTAACAGATGTCTCAGAAAACGTCAGAAGTTTACACAGCTACATTCTCACCTGAAAATATCTGCAAAGTTTATTTTGTGACCCCGAAAGACTATTTCAAACTCTTTAGCTGCCATTGCCACATTTGAAAAGTATTTTTTTCTTATTATACAAATATTATAAATAATAATTTAATTAATAAAGTATTTAACAGAGTAATAAGAGTAATATTACAACTAAGTAGCTGCCGCCATTGTTGGAAACTGGAATTGGCTGGGCCACACTATGAATTCTGGGATAGGCTGGGCCACAAAGGATACACCTGACCCATCCTTCAAATTCGGGAAAATAAAGGGCGCATTTGTCGGCCGTGTTTGGAGCAGCCTTCGAATTAGGACAGCCTTTGTCGCGTCGCTGTGACGTAATCAGCCCTCAAATGCAGCCTCCGAAGGACGCGGTCCTTTAATTGAGACACAGCCATAGTGTGTGTTCTCCTTTGCTCCTCGTCAGTCCGTCTGCTTGTCATCTCCTGCATTTCTCCTGTGGTATTTCTCCGTGCTCCAATGTTCCGTGTACCCTGTCTCAGGTTTTTCAATGTTTTATGTCTCAGGTTCCCGGCTTTTGTTCCTTCGTATCACTTTTTTAGTTTCACCCAGTTTAAGTTTGTTCAGTGTAGTCGCTGCAATGTTCAGTTTTTGTTTGTATTTCATTTTTGTCCCATTGTAAATAAAGTTAACTCACAATAAGTAGTTCGTCAGTGCCAGCACTTGGGTCCTTTCTCTCATTCCTTCCACGCCGTCTGGCCGACATATGGTTTAAAAATCAAAATCCCTATGGAGAATTTTATGATGGATTTTTTACTTCTGGAATCTCACTGTTGAGCTCTGAAGTTTGATATTGATTGGCATACTTGAATAGTTGGTCCTGTATGAAATAAATGAATAAATATCATTTTTTAAGAATACATTGGCAGTTGTCAGCTGGCAAGTCTGCACAAAAAAACATCAGTTAAATAACTGCAAAGAAAACAATTAGCATTTAACCACGTAGATATAAATTTTTTTCCTGCCCATTATGCAATAAAAACATCATCATTTAGCAAATTATAATAAACAATCAACATGGTATTGAAAACTTACATTTGTTTAGCAGTAACAGAATAATTAACAAAGCATATCTTTAAAGATTCCCTAATTAATATTTTTTTATTTTAACCCAATATTTGAAAATACCTCAGCTCTGCAGAAAGCTCTAGAATGATTTAATGCATTGTTTTGGTATTATAGCCCAGAGATCTACTGCCATGGTGCACTTCTACCACTCAACTATCCAGTTATCCGGATCTAGAATTTCCAGAATGGTACTTTTCTGTCACTTCAAAATTGGGCATTTGGTTACAATTAGAAATACAAATATTAGAGATATTAATGCATGGTGTAGACATTTCAGCTTTGGTCAACTTCTCTTGTACATCTATGAAATAACCAAAATGTGTTATCATCTGTGGTGTTTTATCCAGGTTAAGGTTAAGTTATCTGGCCACTAAAAGATATATTGGTCACTTGCCATATTAACATTAAGGGGTAATGGTGCTGTTGAGTGCAGTAGCACAACACTGACCTACAATAACATTTTATCTCTGAGCCATAAAATCTTAAACTGCACAAAAAGAAAAAGCAAAGAATTCTTTCTTAAAATATGTTTGCTTTTGTCATGACCTGTGGCAGCAGGGGGAGTCAAACGCAGGACTCTGAGGTAAAAGTTCACAGGTTTATTTACAACAAACTAATGCAAGGAATCTGAAGGCTTTCCTGCAGTCAGGTTCAAGGCCAGTCAGACAGGGACGTCTGCGGCTCCCATTTTCTCCAAACAATTTTCCAACCTTATCACTTTGAGTTTCTGCACAGAAGAGAGGTGAGTGAGTCCAAAACACAAGGAGCAAAAAACCCCACCAAACTGTTAATCCTATTAACAGCTAGGAGTGGCACTTGATGTGGTCTGGTGCTGTAGCCCATTTGCATCAAGGTTTGATGTGTAGTGCATTCAAAGACGCTCTTCTGCATACCTTGGTTTTAAGGGTGATTATTTGTTACTGTCGCTTTCCTCTCAGCTCAAAGCAGTCTGGCCATTTTCTTCTGACACTCACTGGAACTACCGAGGCGTGTGTCTGACACAACAGATCAGCAGTTTCCTCTATCGGTAGCAAACGATTTCAGCTCCCTTTCCCATCCCTGTAAACAAACGTTCTGATTGGCTGCCCCTCACAAATGAAAGGTCTGAACATCAGATGGGAGGGGCTGCTGTGCCTGAAATAAGCACACTGAGATGATAAAGAGCCAAGAGCAGGAAAAAACTGACATATTTGTACATTCATTGACCTCATCATTTAAAAATCTGGCCATCCAACCTAGTAACAGTACATATATAAGATAGAAAATAAGAAAAAGAATAACCATCCAAATATTCATCATATATATACAATGTAATACATTTTTTTTTTAAATATAACAACAACTAAAAATCAAGTTTATAGAAAGCAATAAAGGTAAAAACAAAGCCACCACGTCTGAAATCATTTTAAATGCATGATCTTTAGCAGATTGTATGAGAACAAATGAAAAAAATATCCTTATATTTATTTAACAAACATGTAGTTGTAGATCTGTTTATTTTAGGTTTGTTCCTTGTTATCCAGTTGTTGTAAGAGTTATTCTACAGTTTCTTGTTTTGATCAAAGTCTTTCTAATCTCTGTCTTTTGCTTTATATGTGATTACATTTTTACTGTCAAATGAAAAAAAAAAAAACATGTCATCTGACTAATTTGCCTTGGGGTGGGTGGGCAAGAATGGGATGGGAACATAGATAAAAATAAGGCTGAACAAATTTTTGTAATGTTATTGGTCACACTTGGACTACACTGTCCAAGGACTTCTGTTGGAAAGAGTTTAGCCATGGAATTTGTTACTATGTTTCAAAGTAGCATACAGTGTAAGGCCAAAACTGGCCTCTGGGTGAGACAGTTTCACTGAGTTTTTGTTAATCCAAAATTAATTGTGCTCTGAAAATGTACCAAGGTTACACTCTGGAATAATGAACTGCAAAATCTGGCCAATTATTCATTCCACAAATGTTATATGTGCACTATGTTTTGTGAGAAACAAAGAGAAGGGAAAAAGGAGAGAAGAGGCTTTTCAAGCACCATCCTTTGTGCCAAGACACTTCTATTCAGCTCCTAAGTATGCACTGTTCCCAGAGTTTGAGTTAATTTTGACAGACATTTCTATCCAAACATGTTCACTTCAAAGCTGAGAAGGCAGAGGGATTTTACTGAATCAGACTTGCTCATTTTTAATGAATTTGTCTCCCATCTTCTTTTAGGATCATGAAGTCTGACCATGTTACCCAGATAGCAGAGTTTAAATATTTAACATATACTCATATGTCAGATACGAGTGTCTACTCTGCGTCTACTCACCTCATTGACATTATTATGGAATAATAAATATACTCTGACAATAATTAAATTCAAAGCATCATTATCTTTTTTCAAGTCAAATAAAATGTGTATATCAAAAATGTGTGGATTTGTTAAGCCTTTATGCCGTGTATCGAAAAAGCTTTTAAAAAGCAGTCAACTGCAGGGTGAAAGGCCTGGTGGATATTGATTACAATAAACTTTAGCACGGCATTGAATAAAGCCTGCTGGTAGTGTAACCGTAGGTGGGAAAGGATTAGCCTGTGGTCTTTGACACATATGTAATATTAGAGAAAATATCAATCACATACTGTAGCTGATAATCATGTTGAGAAGTTAATATGCAACAAAAGCATTAGTTTGCCATAACAGATGAGTGTGTAATTCAATGTAAATTTAGTTACAGTTCTCACAGTTCTGCACACTACACAGCTCCCAATGCTTCTGGACAGAAGATTTGATAAACACAGGGGCTGAAGACACAATCGGAATCTAAGAAACAATGACCTATAAAGGCAATCTAAGCATAATAGAAATGAACTTCGATAATCTAATGAACTTAAATATAAACTATAAACATCGAAATATATTAAAACTCAAAATGCTGGGTCAAATGACCCAGATTTTATGAAAAAAAACAATATAAATTTCCTTGGTTTATTAGACAGTCAACAGTTTAAAGAATGGAATAGCCCTTTATTGTCATTGTACATGCACAATGAAATTGTGGGTGCTCCACACCAACTGAGGAGAAATAAAATATAAATAGTAAGACAGCAGAAACAAAAAACTAACAGGAGAAATATATACAATATATACAAACAAGAGAAAGGAACACATTAGAGGACAGGCTGCAAAGTGCTTGGAAGTACTTGGTGTGAGTAGAGTCCATGTGTGAGTGACCTGAGTGATGAGGGTTACTCAGACCACGGGCAGGGGTGGGGTGTGGGGGCGGGGTAATGTTTGTTAACAGTCCGAATGGCCCAGGGGAAGAAGCTGTTAGTAAGTCTGGAGGTGTGAGACCAGATTGATCTGAGGCACCTAGCAGAGGGCAGTGGGTCAAACAGGTGGTGGGCAGGGTGCAACAACTTAACAACCAGGCAAGGAATACACTTTATTTTCCCCTCATGATGAGTATTTGCCAGATTGATGCTGACTGGCCTTGTGTAACTGGACCCTTTGGTTAAATTATTAAGCATTTATTTAAGGCAGCTGCTGCCTTTTTACCAACAGAAATTTTGACAGCTTGACTCTGAACAGCTTGGTTGATTGCCTGTTAGTGTGAATGGTTGCCAGGCTCTGCCAGCCCTGTGGTTGATTTGCAAACTGCTCAGGGTGTACAAATTCTCTTGAACACTATTACGTGGGATAATCTTCTGTGAACATCTAAAAAGAAAAACTGGTATTGGTAATGGATAAATGGATAAAAGTACCACAGCAGGAAAAGCACAGCTGTAACTAACAGTAATATCATCCAATATCCCAGTAAAACCATTATAATGTGACAATGAGCCAAGATGCAGAACCCTAAAATTGAAGCAGATAATACAATTGGACCAGTATTATATCGTTACACCTGTGCTTTTCCTGCTGAGACATATTAAAATTTGCTTCTTTGAAATTGGCGTATTACACTACCTGGCATAATTTGGTAATTTCACCAACCGCATGGCCTGTGATTGTTCATTGCTCTCTCTCTCTCTCTCTCTCTCTCTCTCTCTCTCTCTCTCTCTCCTTTTTTTTGCAGTGGTTTCACTGGAGCAAAGGCAGATATTTTCTGTTGCACAAAAATAAACCTCACATTTACATATGAATCATTACTGTAAGCTGCCCCTGTTATTTACTACTTCCCATGTCTGTGATGTGCTGTAATTAGAATGACATTTAAAACTTTAGGGAGCAGTGTATTCCAAAACCTGCATCCAGTTTTATGTGCAATCATCACAGGTACATCCAGGAATGTAAAGGGGTGGGGGTCAGAAATTGTGGTCACTGGGTTGAAGCCAGTATTACATGATATCCAACATTCAACTGCTGTTTTCGACCCATAACTGTAACTCATCTTCAAGCTTCCAAGCTGACAGTGGTGGCCAAATTACTGACCATCAGGTCTAGGCCTTGAGCTCATGTCTCCTCTTTTAAGCCATAGCCAGCTGCTGCCTCTCTAATCCTGCTCACAGCTGTTTTCCTCCCTCATCTCTCACTGCACCTCACATCATTTGTCAGTGTGCTACCTGCACAGCTAAAGACTTTCAGGAGAAGTAGCTGAAAATAAAATGTGCTCTCCCAGCAACAAGCTGACCTACCACCATTACGACCCACCTAGCTCCAATCTGTATCACTCTTGCAATTATTGTACTATTTTCCCTTTGTGGTGCCTTAAATGCAATAGCTAATGGCTGACTAACTATCAGTTATCTTTTAATCTAATTATAAACAGCAATTTTAAAAAAAAACAGATATTCGTATTTCCTTTGATGCAATTTGAGTAGAATGATTTTACGATATTTTATATTCATATTCCATATTTCTTTTTTAATGTAAGTTTTACTCATTATGCTCTCCAAGTGTTTTCTAATGAAGATATTTTTGGCCATTGAAATACTGAACTACTAATGTAATAGCATATGTATAGTGATTTTTTTGTCCTACTGTCCTACTCTTTAACCGTGTATCCATATAGCACTTCATTCTGCAGTCTTCTATATAAATATAACATCTGCATGACTGCAGTGTTTTTAAGTATTTGTCCTAACCTGCTGTCTCTGATTATGACGTTTAGTTGATCTGGGTCAAACCCTTGTGTGAGTTCTCCAGTTCCAAATGGACTTTGGAGGAGAGGTTTTGTTCAATTAGGAGGACACTAAAATCGTGGGTCTTGAATTGAGGATGAGAGCATAATGCAGTCTTATGTCAGTTTGTGAAATTGTGTTCAAGAAAACTATTTCTCATGTGTTTGGTCTCACATGTGACCTGATTAGAAATGGTGTTGTAACACTTTCCAAACCGATCGGTTTTTTGTTGAATTCTGAATTGTTAAGAAACTAGAACACAGTGTTTTGCTACCAGTAGATAATGTGTACTGTGTCCTTCTTTCTACCAAAAAAATTTGTACTAAAATGTACACATATATTTGACACATTTGTTTGTTTGTTTTTTTTAACCAAGGCGATTGATTACACTCTTTGCATACAGAATCTTGAGTTAGAACAGCAGGCAAAGCATGCATGCATGCCACACAGCATGTAGGAAAAAATGCATAAATATATACTATCATAAATCAACATAAACAAATTGTAATAACATGTAGTTGCAGATAAATGTGATCTGAAGCTGAGGTTAAAGTAAAGCAGCCCCAGAAATGTGAGATATTTTGAGTCTTAAATATGTAGTGTGCTGTAATCCATCATCCAGGATTAACTGCAGAGGCAGTAAATACTTCTAAAGTTTGCTGCTCAGACAGCAGTCGATCACAAACTAGGATCAAGTCTGTCAAGGCTGAGACAGATCGATGAAGAGCAAGCAACGATTTCATAAGCTAAAAATACACATGGGTGTGTGTAAAAATGAAAGACCATTAGCAATGGTTCTGTGTGATACTGAACTGTGTATGAATGCTAAGAGAAAGAGTATTTAAAACACCTACTTTATGCTTTCCAGATTTCCAGTGTTATGTTTTTTTATTTAAAGAGCGAGCAACTTTAGAAACAAAATATTCAGTTAGCAAGAATGCAGGTTTATGGATTTCTGCTCTCATCGCTCTGCCTCGGTGGAGCTCATTGTGAGCTTCCGCTTTTGGCTCACACAACTGCTCCTAATCACGCACCGGTGATTCATCATCATGTTTCCTGGCCATTTCTTAAGAAAGTGGCTGTGAGCTCCTCGTCCCTGGACTATCGAGTTTGACACGTTAGTGTAAAATCCGGCATTGTGAGTTCTAGTTTCTTCGCGTGTTCCTATTCGTGACTATTGTCTCCCTGTAAATACATTCTCCGGACCCGTCTTGTTACCCCGAACCTTGGAACCATGAGCGTGGATGGAGCAGAGCGAGCGACTGAGTATGTGGAGCACTGATTTGGCGTATGAGTGAGAAGGACCTGTTTTCCTTCCCCAAACCTTCCTGTGGACCCCTGGAATCCCTGGCTTCTCCCCCCTGTGTATATTCTGCACCTGGTGTTTTTGTGTGAATAAAGAACTGTTAATTTGTAACTTTCAGTCTGCACCAATCCGCCTGCCGTGACACTATAACTGTGAAAAAATTAAGGCAGCAATATGCAGCAGACTTGTTTACTCATCATAGTAGTCATTAGTGATTGCCTAACTCCATTCACATTTAAATTGTATTATGGCTCACTGCTATGGTTTTATGGGAGACATTAATGCATTCCTAAATAAGTGGGCTCTTGACTGACACAGGGCTGTAAAACATTTGCTAACCACCAACAGGGACATAACACATTACAGCAAAAAATACAAATAAAAAAAAGAAAGAAACTGAATAATTACAGTATGTACTTTAGCTTGAAGGTTTATTCTTGACCTTCAGAACACATTCAGTGGAAAAAGTGCATTCCAAAGTAGTCCGAAGTTAGACTTTTGTTGCAGATAGTTACAGAAAACAATAAATTATTAGTGGAGTAAATGTTTTTAAGTCAGTGTGAATTTTAAAACTGCAACTTTTATTGTTAGTGTGAGAAAATAGTGAATGTGAGCAAATTGCTTGGAAAAGGCAGATTGCTAAGGGATGGATCAGCGTTACCTGAACCCTAACTATGAGCTTTATCATAAAGGACAGTTTCAATCCTAATCTTAAAAGTAGAGAGTGCGTCTGTTTCCATCCATCCATTCTTTTGCGCTTATCCTTGTCAGGGTCACCCTGCCTTTGACCCTACAGTAGCTGGGGTGGCTCCAACCCCCCGTGATTGTCTAGGTGACTTTCAAAAAGAACATCCAGCAGACACCAACACTGAAACCTAACTTTCAGCTTGGTACTATTTTTCAATCAAGATTAAAAAGATGGTCAGCCACGGTTTCTTCAACCCAAGGGTAGAAATGTTGGTATGTTAGAGCTGTAGACTAAACACCAACATTGCAATGACTCAGTCTTTCACTTCCATCATTCCTCAAAATGCTAAAGGAAACAAAAAACTTGAAGAAATAATCGCACAAAATCTAATAATACAGCATGGATATTTATAAGCATCTCATAAATGCAAAACAAAATAACCTCACACATCCCATAATTTACACAACAGAGAACAGAAAAAACAGAGCAAAAGTTGTAGCCAGTAAAGTTTTTGTGTCATTTTCAAATCACAGACAAAGTTTGTTTTGGCTGGCTTAGACAGTACAGTGACAGTAATAACGAATAGCATCGACAAAGACAGAATATGTTACCATGTGGATATTTTGGTTACTGGCGGTGCATGCGTGCAGCTGTGTTTGTGTCACAGGGCCTGCCTGACGTACTTATTGTTGAACGAGCTGATGAAATACTGACACGCCAGACAGAAAACAAATCATGTCAACCCAGAAACTAAATGACAGACACACAGCTGTCACACTCTAATGACTGTTAAAAAATAGATGTTGAAAATTGTTTGGCTGCCATGGAAATTTATGAGACTCCATGTGGCAATTTCCTTTGAAAAGTTTTTTTTCTTCCCCTGCAAAGAGCTGCTGGGAGAAAGGAGTCTGATAATAGAAATGATGATGACGATGATAAAGAGAAGTGATTTAATAACTGTTTAGCATTGAATGGCACTTTTCTGCAGTTGTTTATTTTGACACGGTGTAATTAGTTTGCACGTGATGGGGGAAAAACAGCCCGCTTTAATTTCCTTTTTTCTTTATTTTATTGTTGACCATAAAAGTGTGTCTTTTGCGTTTCACACAAAGATTTTGATTTATGAATTTCCACGAGTCCTGCTCTGTCCTTGTCTATGCTTTGACTGGAGAACATGAAGAATATTAATGCGGAGATAAACAGGCTACATATGAAGAAGCTCTTATTATGAACTACAGCCACAGGTCACGGATGAATAAGTTTGTTAGATGGGAGCTAGTGATGTCACATTTAGACAGGGAAGAAGTAACCCTAGTAACATTAAATATGAAGTCATCTTATTCATATTCAACATGTGAAACCAAACACTTGACCCAAATGATCTTTCCTAAGCACTAAACAAGTAGTTTGGTGCCTGGATGTAATCAAACAAGTGAAAATTCAACTTAAAACTACATTCTTATAATGCCAATGCACGAAGCGCCTCGGCACGAGAACCTTGACAATCTAGTAGTGGTATTTTTGGTGTTTACAAAAGAAAATGTCTGTTTCAGCGACCTAAAAAAATTGTTGGAGGGTGGTGGTTGCTTTTGTTTGCTATTTAGCAGAGTGACGTCTTTTGTATGTGATTTTTGACACCCAGTTTTGGTCCATTGAAGGGGTTTTGTAAGGATAGGCAATGTCTTTTTTTCTACATCTACTGAACGTTTAGTGTTGATGTCTGTAAGAACTTCATGTATGTCCTATTTATAGGTCAAATGTGTTTTCAATGTCAATCATAGACTAATTTTAGACATAGTTTTTCAACTGCTTCTGTTGGCTCTTTAGTCCCTTTTTTCCAGAGGGTGGAGGACATGTCTTCTATAGGCAACCAGTTAATTTTTCTGTAGTTTTGGTTACACTTTTATAGGCGTCTCCAGTTATTATCTGCGGCTGAGATAATCACTGAAGTTACTGAAGAATGATCGGGAACAGTATGACACCTTCTGAAATGGGACTACATCATAACAGTTATGTGTGAAGGAATGCAGAGTGATCAGCAGACATCTCCAACATGGCGTGGACTCTTGATGCTAAAATAAAAGCAGCTACACAGTGGATTAGCGCTTTACTTAGTCCCTAAGGACCCCAAAGCACTTTACAAGACATTCAGTCATTCACCCATTCACACACACATTCATACACTGGTGACAATCATCAGCTCTGTACAATAAAACAGGATATATATAATGACACACATATAATGCAATGTAATATTTCAAAACATTTTAATAAATAAATAAACATTTAAATTTAACCTGGTTACAAACAAACTTGATTAATTGAAATAAATAAACTATTTAAAGAACAAAATGGAAAATGTAAAATTACCACAAAAACACACATGCATATAATAAATCGTGTTTGTTTTTACTGTGTTTGTAATCTTTATTCATAAGTATCATGTTGATAACAATAATGTTGATATTTGTAAATAAAAAATTATTACATTTATTAATCATGTAAATCTCCTGCACCTGTCATAGACGTCCACATGACGTCCAAACAAATTACCCAGTCCAAAGTTTCAAAAGTTGAAAGAGGTACATGGAGCCCTAGCAAAATCCAGTCATGTGTCTTTTTGTGAATGCTGTTGCATCATGTATCCACTCAGAAGACAATGTGTTTATACAGGCATTACAAGTGCAACACAAACAGTGTCTGTAGATGGAACAGCCGTCAGCAAACAGGAAGCATCCCCTAAGCTCTACCTCTTCAAAGAAAGCGTCCTCGCCAACACAGCTGTGGGTGACTGTGCGGTACCAGCTCCCTAAATACGGGCTTAAGCACAGATTGACGTTAATTTTTCAGTGCAGAAATAGTGATTGATTTTATATGCACACATTTTAGTGACAGGAATGGAAATCAAGTTTGTAAACATGTAGGATGTCAAAACATTCCAGGACAGTGAAAGCCGACGGACGAACGATACACCTCGAGCTGATTTACACGTGTGTGATGCTCTACAAAATGAGCCTGCACAGCTTTCTGTGGGGTTGAATGACTCTGGTTGCACAAGTCTTGATGACTTTATATCCACTTCCACATTACTGACAGACTCCAAGACACCTAAACCTCCACTGTCTGAGCTCTGGCTAAAATGCACCATTGTCTTCACCATCACCTTTTCATGTTTGCAGTGCAATTTCCTGCAGATGATTTCATCCCCTGCTAGTGCCAGTGAGGGACTCTGCATTTTATATAATAACCAGCGACCCTGGGACACAGGAGTAGGGAGGGGGTGGCTTTTGAAATGTGCAAATGAAGGAAACCGAGCCTGCAGCCACCAGCAGGACTCAAATTTCTATTGCGTGCGCACACACACATACACACACACACACGTATACAGTATATGCACACATACTATCTCCCGCCTTACAGCAGAGACAGACAGGCAGAGGGTGGCCTTATTTTCTATCACGATTTACCACCAGGATGTGTGGGTTGTCTCCTTTTCTATCCTTCTTTTCTTTTAGTCTGTCTCCTGCCATTCCTCTCTTCTAATTTACCTTGCAGTCACTCTCGGGAAGTATTTTTTAATCCATTGCCAATCTATTTCTGCGATTCATTCTCTCCTGGTTCTGTCTCGTTTTAAAAGAAAGCGCTCTTCTGTGTGTTTTCAATAACTGTACCATAACACCCCTTCTTATTACAATGTGCCACCGCACAGGTCTTTCTTAAAGTTCTCCTAAATTAGTCAACGTTTCTAAACTTTGAATTAAAAATCCCCAGTTTGTTTGTTTTTCTAACAGTTGAGAACAAATAGATGTGCATTTGCAATGGCCATTCAGTATCTTTCCCTGAAGAAAAAGAAAGGGTTTGTCTGATGTGGTTAGTCATCTCTGCTGATTACAGTTATTGTGGGAGGTTTTGGGTTTTTTTTGCCTTTTTAATGAAACCAACATTTCTTTCTTTGGAATAAATACGGTACTATCTAATTTAAGTAATGTCTGGAAGTTTTATTTTAGTTCTAAATGAGAGTGGGTATAAGTTTTCCTGGAGTTCTTGTATTAAATCAAAATAACTTGTCCCTTCCAAGGGCACTGTTAGCCACCAGGAAAGTGGCTAATTAACATTAAGATGGTCCCAGCAGCTAAGCAGGAACAGTGGTTCACCAGCTTGCCCAGCAAGTAGTCCCTGCTGAAGAGGGCAAAGTCACAGCAAGCCAAATCTGGCAAGCAAGGCTGAAAGGTGAGTAATGATTATGGTGTTCTGTCGCAAAGAGACAAACACCACAGTTTACGTTCTTTGCTTTACAATGGAACTCTGGGAAATTCAGACTGTTGTGGATGAATTGATGCTGCACAACAATTTTGTAAACCAAAACACCACGACGGCTCCCGATGTGGCTCCCATGGCCTGTATAAAGAAGGACATGGGTCCCATGATTTCATCCATTGGTTTCTGAAATCCCATTTTGAAGCCTTGAGATTAACACTTTCATCATCACCATCTGTGTTTCAGAAAAACACATGTGTTAAAGTGGGGGTGGGTCTGACTATGAAAACCACTTGCTCATTTGTTAACGACTTCTGAATCAGAAGTCATTAACCAGCAAACATAACAAAAAAACCATGACAAAAAAAATTGTTTTCATTCAAAATGACCCAAAAGGAGTTACTGAGCTCATAAACTGAGCAGGAAAGTGTTTACAGAGGTCAAGTCAGAAAGCTGTTTTCCCATTTAACCTCTGTAGGACCAGGAGTCTTCTCGCAACCACAACTATCACCATCTAGTGGCCATCAAACAGAATGCAGGGTTAATGTATTACTGTATGGCTTTATTTTTCTAACATGAAACCTAACTCCTTGTTTGCACTGTCTGTGGTGGCTCCTTATCTGAAGTGTTTTCAGGTTTCAACTCTGCTAACTCTTTAATTAAGGACTGTCCTCTGGTTTCTGGGTCATAGCCGGTTGTCTGTCTAAAGAGTACAGAAAGTCCTTATGATTTCTTGCTGCCACTTATATATTTTTAGAGGTTGACAAGTCTTGGATAGCAATGCTTTTAAACTGACAGCTTTTGTCATTTTTCTAAGAAAATCTCCAACAACACATGAACTAAATCTCCAGCTAAAGTGAGGCAGTGAGTGATGATGTACAGGATGTGATATTGGGTCAGTATGAAAAATTATTAGATCCACCTTGTCATTTTAAAGTAGACATCACTACATATGGCTTCTAACAAGCTATCTCTGTCACTTCAGCTAGGTCTGTGCTCTCTCCCATTATAACAATCTGAAAGTTCAGGTTGAAACTTGAAATTGCTCAGGGTAAGGTAAGGCAAGCGCTTATGTCTCATCTCACCCAATTGACACCCACAGTTTAAAGCAGAAGAAAGGCTGGCTGCTGCTGTCATGCTGCTTTTTTCTTATTCCTTAATGAGAACATTCGAGGGAGAGGCGGACAAAGAGACAGAGGGAGCGAGGGAGGAAGCATCGGTGTGAGCTTGTAGGCCCAACAGCTGGTATCACAAAATATGGCTCCTCAGGTAGCTTGGCAGTTGGATCCTGCCTCAGTAACAAGACTAGAATAATGAGCTCCTTCACCCTCATCATCCAGTTCTCGCAAAATGCAAAAGTTAGCGTTCACGTCCCAGCCACACAGGGAAATATGAAAGTCCTACAGCACTCATCTTACACTTATACTCACTGGCTGGTATTTATCTGGCAGTTTTTCTTCTCACAAATACAAATGTGTGTTAATTTTTCTTCCTGATATTTATATTATTGAATGTGATACCAAAATTAGAATCGCACACGAAAAGTTCCGTTTGATATATCTCAAAAAAGACCTTACTTTACTTCATATCTCCGCTTTCATACTCACTTCTTTGCTCCTCACACTGACAGAAAGCACCACTTCAGGCAAAATCATAACTCAGCCAATGCTGAGGCAGATGTGTGAGCATTTTTCCACAAAACTATGAACCTCTTAATAGCTAGTTACTCTTACACCATTGCAACTGGGACAGTGTGTGCTGTGGATTAAATCCAAGAAAACGGAGTCAGTTTCCAAAGACTAGTGTAAAGGTGAGCAATTTCAGCCATGAAGATTGTATTTTTACAGCACAGTAGAAAAAAACCATTTGTTCATGCAGATTTCTATTACAGATCACCTGTAGGTGGGTGAATATGGATATAGCTAAGGCCTAAAAATAATGTGTAGCCATTTTTTTTTTGATTGGTCACCATAGTCAATTCCTGTATCCCAAGCTTCGTTTCTGCCATTTCCAGACATTAAACTGGACTTCTACATTCTATCTGTGATGTTAGAGACTAGCAGATAACATGAATTCTAGTGTGATAGAGCCCATCCACGTATTCTGTGCTTCATTCTTGGTAAGTGAATTTCTCTTTATTTGAATGTTATTTAACCCTTGTGTGGTGTTCGTATTTTTGTTACTCAGCCAGTGTTCATGGGTCTGGTGGACCCGCTAGAGTTTTGGCTTTCCAAATTAACACTATCAAACAATTTTATGTTAAATTACTCAACAGATGTTTACTTCATCCCAATTACAAGACATATGAACAGCAAACATGGTTAATTTTTTCCCTTTACCTTTGTTAGATCACATTTATGAATTAATGTGCTTCTCGTTTTTCTTTTATATAAAATGTTATAAATAAATCAGTTATAATCAAGTGGAGTGAGTGGAAAGACACAACACATTTACACGTGAAAAAATAATTAATTGTTTAATTTTTCTTTTGAAAAAAACTGAACACGGGTCTCACAGACCCGAACACCATACAAGGGTTAATATTGATTAGCATGTATTGTTGGTTACTGCTTTCTACTAGCATTAGCTCAATGAACTCTCCTGGCTAAATACTCTCAATAATGCCTCACAAAGCGGTGGCCAAAACCTTAACACAATCACATTTATTCCCTATATTTGATTTATTTTTGCATTTGCACATATATAAAATATGGTGTCTTGGTGTCTGCGTTTCTTCTTATCTGGTCACTACCAGATAAGAAGAAATGCAGACACCAAGACACCAGACACCTGCTAATCTGAAGCTCTGCAGCAAAAAGGGTTTTTACCTTTGGTTAATCTATGATTTAATCTGTGAATACACTTTTTAAAATATTGACACACACCTACTTAAATTATTGCTTAAATGTTGTACTTAATAAAATTTAAAAACAAAATCAAAAGATTGCTCCGGTGCTACTGGTAGAACCATTGACTATTTCAAACTGGTAAGCTTGGGGGTGTAACCATATGTGCATTCAACCCCAGCTATTTTATATTTGGTTCCATCCAACCATCCTAAATTTTCTTTTGATTCTCCAGTTCTGCCTTGAGGGGGTGCTGGAGCCTCTCCCAGCTGTCATGGGGCAATAGGTGGGGTACAACCTGGACAGGTTGCCAGTCTGACAGGGCTAACACAGAGAGACAACAGCTACTCGTTCATACACTTACAACCAACTGACATGAACTAAATGGCTGTGATTAGGTGAATCACCAGTTAACCTAATCACAGCTAGAATAGCTGAAGAGAACCCAGAAAGACACAGCAAGAACATCCAAACTCTACACAGATGGAGCCTCAAGTGCATGTTACAGCGTCTTACAGTAGCTAGGCCATGTGATGGACGATGTACATTTTTCATTGACTATGATGTGTTAACTCACACAGCTCTCGAAGACTATTTAAGTTGAGTTTTAATTTTCTGCAATTTTCTGGTCACACTGTCCAGGTCCAAAAAAGAACCATTGTAAAGAACAGTGGTCCCCAACCTTTTTTTCGCCACGGACCTGTTTATGTCCGACAATATTTTCACGGACTGGCCTTTAAGGTAAATACAACAATTTAAAACCAGTACTGGTACCAAAAACAAAGAAGATCTATTTATAACACACGGGAAAAGACCCAGGGAAACAGAGTTAACAATAAAAATGACAAAAATTACCCATAAAAACCCTGAAAACCATAAATTTCACACCCAAGCCTCAACTCTTGCGGCCTGGTACCAAACGACTTACCCCTCACGCTGAGGGGTAAGTCTGACACTGCACGGTTGGCTTCAATTGTTCATTTAAGTAAAATATGAAATTTCAATTGTCTTTATGGGCATATTTATTTTATTTCTTATATATTTGATAGTGGACAGTTTAGTTTTATCTTACTGACAGTTGCAACACTGTCAGTGTCATTGTTGTTGGACATAATATTATAAGAATAGTAATCAGTTTCTCTTTTCTAAAACAATAACAAAATAAAAAATATTCTGCTTGTAGAATCTGATCAAAATCAAGCTGCAACTTCTGGGGCTAAAGATGAAACCAGTGCAGAAGTGAAGAAATCTCCAGTCACTTGAAGCTGGCATCAAAGGCATGTCAGTCTCCATAAAAACCCACGTTAAACTGCGTTACTTCACATTAAAAAAAACACGTGTACAGCCTGGTAAGATTTCACTCTCTATGGACTTTCCCCCTTAAAACAACTGTGTGGTCAGTGGGGGTGTATATAATCTCACCCATTTGAATAGTCTTAAGGCTTAATGATAGGGGTGTAGCTGCTTTCATTGGCAGGTGTAGCCAACTGCTTTGTGATACAGTTTTTCCAGGAAGTGCGTACAGCTGAAATCCTAATCTGAGGAAAATGCCAGTATATTTGTATTTTTATCAGTCTGTTACTTGGCATTAGCATTATTTCTGGTTCAGAAACCAGCCAGCCTGCTGCCATCTTTTACTTAAAGTCTTTAAGGTCAAACCACCTTCAGATAATTTGACTTGAATCAACTAATTAGTTGTACACTTTTAAAATGTTTTAAATCTGTCTAGAAACAACATAGTAATTATCACATGAGCACAGAAACATGCTTAATGCAAATACATGATCGTGTTTACACGGAAGGATCACTTCTTAATTCTTAGTGTGCTTTCAGTGCAGGTGATGGAGCATAAATGTTACAGCTGTCACTTTGTGCTGAAATTAAATGATGACACCACATTACAACTGCAGATTCTGTATCCCATCACTTATTCTAATATCATCTGGCTGCCTGACTGTTTTTGAAAGCTGTGGTGTTATTTTGTAATTGTAAAAATCTGTGCATGCCATGTCTCTGTTTTTTAATTAGCAGGTTGGTGATAGTTGAGGAGGTTTTGTTACACTGTGGTGAACATGAAGGGTTGTTGAGGCGGCAGTGCTGCAGAGGAATGCTAGAAAATGAACATTCAAGCTGCATCTCTAAGCCTTAAAATTCCCTAATCCACCTCCCCCCAAAGCGCCATCCCATCTTTCTATGTTTAATATCACTGGCAAAATCATTACACAAGTCTGAGCCAGGTGATTAGCATATAGCCCTAAAGATGAATTGCTGCAGTCCAGCCATTACAACATTATAAAATTGCGATCTGTAAGCTGTAGGCTGCAGCTTCTTGTATAAGAATTTTAACATATGTTGAAGGACTGCGTGGAGCACCCTTGGGAAAAGTATTTAACCTTTAACTGCTTCCCTTAATGTCACTCCGTCCCAGATAAGGGCCACAGCAAAACAGAGGGAGAAGAGCAAAATACTGTGGTGCAATGATGCCCCCATATGGCGGCAGAGAGAACAACACAGGCAAAAATACTGGAATAGTCTTCCTGTAAGGATTCTTCCTCAGTTAAAGGTAGCAACAAATAATGTGGGGCACACATTTCAGTGACTGCAAACAAATCTTACAGATTTACATTAAACAAATAAAGTAGAAAATAAAATTTTCACTTCCCTTTTAAAGGGTTAAATGTAGATGTAAATGTAGCCTATGCTAATGTTGGGGGGGGGGGAGAGATAGCGCATATTGCTCATGAATAGTATAAAAGAGCAACATATGGAACATACATGTAGGATCAAAACCCACTGGTTTTGAGCTTTTTGAAGCCTCAACATTTTGTGTTTTGGGTGTCACCATGTGTTTTTTTGGATCAAGAAGTTACCCTTACACTGATAAAAGACAGGAGTGCTAAGTTATCGGCTAATGGTAGCCAACTACTTAGCAAGCTGCATACATAAACTGGGGCGATCGTGGCTCAAGAGTTGGCAGTTCGTCTTGTAATCGGAAGGTTGCCGGTTCGAGCCCCCAGCTCAGATAGTCTTGGTCATTGTGTCCTTGGGCAAGACACTTCACCCGTTGCCTACTGGTGGTGGTCAGAGGGCCCAATGTAGCTGCCATCCCCAGTGTGTGAATGGGTGAATGACTGAATGTAGTGTAAAGCGCTTTGGGGTCCTTAGGGACTAATTAAAGCGCTATACAAATACAGGCCATTTACCATTGGCTAATTGGCGCTAAGACTAATGAAACCCCAGAATTTCACCTATCCAGCTTTGGCAAATATATGGGATGGTCTGCAAGCCGTGCTCTTGATCAAATAATAATAATAATGTATTATACGAAGCATTTTGGCTTCAGTGTTGAAGCCAAAATGCTTCAAATGGCTTTAACAAACATACACAGAGTAGTGGACGAGGCTGAGCTGAGGAAACTACAGGGCTACAGCTGCTTTTTTATGTATATAAAAAAAAGAAACATTATTTTAAGGAGTAGTAGTAGGAAAAGCACAATAGATGTTGGCTATACAAGTGTTATAAAGGCACAGTGCTACATACTAAGTTTATTCTTAAAACTTCCTAAATACAAAAGGATTTATACAAGAGGTTGTTTTGGGACTGTGACTGATGGTGGGTGTCGCTTTCTCTTTCAATTAGGTAGTTTGGACTAACAGAAGCTATTTTAAAACTCATTTGGCCAGAAATTAATTTGCTGTGCCTTTGTAGAGTTCGGTGTTTGTACTTCCCTTTTACCTTCATCTTTCATGTAATCAAACGTTATGCTTATGCTCCCTTTTTTGGACAGTTTATCAGTTTTACTCAATTTACAGTACTGTGCAGAAGTTTTGAGTCATCCCTCATTCCTTTATATTTTGCTTCAGAAAAGTCAGACATCCTTGTAATTTGTTTAAAGTGGTCCTGAGCAGTTCTCCAGTCTTTCTGAAAGTTTTTTAAAGTTTTAAAGTTAACATCGACTGAGTAACATGCATAAAAAGGCACCAATGAACCAGTGTTGTGTCTACACATAATGGACAACATAGCAGAGAACCAATTAAATTATATTTTGTCTTTAGGCACTTTATTACCAACAGCCTGTTGTAAAAGCACATTGTTTGCACCCATTTGTTTAGTTGACTCTGTGACAAATGTCCAAAGATAAAAAAGTTTGACAGATAATAAAATAGTATTTAATTGTCTGGTCGTTAAGAAAGAGGGGAAAATGATCAGTTAATTCATCTAATGTTCACTGAAGCCTCAGCAGAAATGGTTTCAGTAGAAGGGTAGCTGTCACAAACCTATTGTTAAGGAAGGCAAACAGAAAGCAAAGGCTCAGGTATACCAAATTACAGAAGAACTGGACTGAAAATCAGTGGAAAATCCCAATTTGAAATTTTTGGTTTAAATCATCCTCAGTAATGTGCAGAGAAGGTCAGGAGAGAGGTACAATAGTGTCTGCAGTCTGTAAAACACAGTAGGGGCCCTTTCATGGTTTGGTGGCTACATTTCAGCCAGTGGTGTTGGAGATCTGGTCAAAACTGGTGGAATTATGAATGCATAAAAGTACTGTCATGTTTTGATCTGCAATGCAATATAATCTGGAAAGCATCTGACAACTTAATTTTACAGCAATGACAATGATTCCAAGCACATTGCCAATACAGTAAAAGCATAAATGGATTAAAAACAACAACAACACACAATTATTTTCTCTATTCCCCTGTTTGCATGTTTAAGTACATTACTGCGCCTATTTCCAATTTTCCTAGTGTAAGTGACTCAAGACTTTTGCACAGCACCGTATATCAACTTGTGTATGTCTATTGTTGGGTTAAGTTTCCGTACACATGTGAATCATGTTGGTCCCAACTGAGTTATACAGATACCCCAATACCTCAACATGACCCCATTACATTTCTTGAGAGAATGTATTTTTCTTCTTCTGCAACTTGTTTCCAGTTGGAACAAGTTTCAAAATGTCCAAGGTTTGTGAACTGTCAAAAGACTGTAAAAATATCTCACTGCATTTGAAGTAAATATAGAATAAGACGCAAGAAGACAGAGTTGCAGTGTTTTATTTGCCATTCCCTGTGGAAAGGATTAGTGAAATAACACAGACTGCAAATAATAACCTGTGGAAACTCTCATGCATTCGCAATGTGAAATATTTACAAAATGTGATTTTTATATGGATATACAGTGCTGAGAGTGAGAACCAAGAGTTACTCACGTCAAACATATTATAGGCTGTGTGAATACATTGGCCTTTAGTTGTTGGCAGGGTAAACTTACCCCACACATAAACACTGTCATGGAGCAGATATGATTTGCAGTGGCAGAGCTTACAGAGCTTTGTACAGCTGCTCTGGAAAAAAAGCTTATAGCAGCTTTCAGTGGCAGCCCCATTAGTATCATAGCCCTGTTCAATAGATGTGATGGAGGAATTTTCATCTGGATGCAAGCTGATCTTCTAGGCAGAGTGCCCGACAGACACGTCAACATGACATCGCCAACAAAACCTGGGCAAAGTCTCTTTTTTTTATCAAAGCTGCTACATTTCAGACACATTCAGCAAAATGGATCCATTTGTCAAAGTTTGTTTCATTTAAAAGAGACCTTACTGAAAATATCTGATCTCTTTATTCAGAATCACAAAACACTACTTAATTTTTTTTTTCCTCGCTCAATTCCAAGAAGAGAAATACTGTTCCCTCTGCGGAGGGTCATAAGTTCCAGTCATAAAGTCTTATTAGGCAGAAACCACTTATTTATCCAAGTCAATGTTGCAAAGTAGTTTTTATAGTAAGCGATCTTACTTGCATTTCAAATGATTTGTGAGGAGGCCTGAGAGGAAATGTGAGATCCACTACTTCCTGCAAAACAGTTTAGACAGGAGAATGTTTCACTCCTCCCAAATTGTCGATCAATTTCATTACATTATCAATTTCAATTGCCTTTATCCTCTCTCCATGTGAGGAGGGTTTGCTTCTTCTAATGTAGCTAGAGCACTTGTCATTGTCTCTTTGCTTGCCCCATACTGTCTCTGTGGGCTGTCTTAGTTCTGGACTTATATATATAAGCATATAATTTATAAAAACACATCATGTACAAGTGCAATATGTGATTAAAATTAAGACATTACATGTAAGTGGTAAATTTGATGTTCATCAAGCAGCCCTTTATATATAACCTTCCTTGTCCTCTCATTCTTCTCTTTCTCCATGTCTAAGTGAAGTTATCTCTCTTTCTTTATTCTCCTACTGAAGTACAGCAGCTGGACCTTCTGTTTGTTGAGCTGATAGAAACGTTGAATTTGACATGCACCTGCCACTTAAAACAGCATCACTCCCTTCATGCTTCCTCCTCTTCTGTAGAGCTAGCTAGATTCGGAATTACCACAATCACAGATTAATGCTATAAATTATACCTTTTAACCAAAAGTAACGAGTCAGTTTATTAACCTTAAATATTTGTAGCAGCAATATTCATCCAAATAAAATGTTTTCTACAGAATGAGTACATTAACATTTGGTATTTTAAATACAGTTTTCTGGTAAGAATTGTATAGGTTTCCATAATTTTTGATTGCATTGTTTCACATCTTCTGTGGCAGACGTGGAATGGAGAGAGTGTGGACCCAAATGCTGACAATGTAGTTGGAGTGAGGAAATTTACAAAAAGCGAGCCTTTATTTGGGGCTGCACAAAACTACAAACAAAAGCAGAAAACGACAAAGACTAAACTAACAAAACCTAATCTGGGAAGCAAATAAAAAACAAGCACATAGAAACTAAAGACCAGAAAACCTGAGACATGGACCATAAGAAACACAAGTGCACATATGCAGACGATCCAACAACAGGCAAAGAAAGACAGGGGACTAAATACACAAAGTATAATGAGGGGATGGGAAACAGGAGGGAAACACAGCTTGAGACAATCAGACAAACAAGACGGGGAAGAACCAAAACTGAACACACTGACATGGGACGTGAGATTGTCAAAGTAAAACAGGAAAAGTGAGACACGCACACACTAAGACACGGACTTGACACTGAGACTGGAAAAAAAAGCAGACATGAGAACGCAGGCAACTGGGGAAGACAGAAAGGTAACACAGAAGGCATACACAGAGACGATACACAGGCTAAGATGAACGCTGAGGGGGGGAGAGCTAAGATCACTAAGAACCTAAGACATAAAGATAAATAAAACCATGAATAACAGTAACCAAAGAATATTTAATCACAAACACAAGCTCTGGGTCTCCGGACCCAGGACTATGACATATTGTTTGCTGAAGGAATGAGCTTCTAAAACATTCTTCCACAACTCATCATCATTGCCTAATAGTAAATATGCAGTAATAGCAAATATTTATTTAGCTATAGACGTGATGACATTTTAGAATTTTTCAGTCAAGAAGGAGTGCAGAGGGGTGAAGCTGTCCTGGAAGAGTACAGCAGGCTGCAGGAGGTTGTCGACATTTCTGAAAGAATAAAAGCAGGCAGCACAAAACAGCATGTTTTAAACTTAGACCCCCGGAGAGCAGTCATTTTGGTTTTCTACCTTAGACCCCCGCGGAGTCATCATTTTGCGTTTCTACCTTTAAAAGCCGGAGAGCAGTCAGTCAAATGCTGGAGTCATTCATATGTATATTAGGTCGTTACCTAGGAATTCTGGAGGGAGGGGAGTGGGGGTGAGTGATTGAGGGGGTGGGGGAGTGGAGTGTTTCAGTTTGCCATCTTAGGGAGAAATCAACACATGTCCTTTGTATGTCCTTTGTTGCTGACATTTATTGATGAAAACAGTACAAAAAAACCAACCATTTGTACACATATTTACAAATAATGATAAAAAGTGAGTGAGTACATTTCAACATTTTCAGCAATCACTCACAATCCTGGCACTGCCACGGTATCTGTCGTCTGCATTTACCACATGTGTACCTGTAGCAGTGAACACATCGCACAGTGGCCTGATTTTTTTTGCATCTGTGTTTGACCTGACACGTGGCCCTTTTTCCAGGGCTCGGTGTGGAGGGTTGTGTCCGAAGCAACTGCTCTATGATTGTGCACCAATCATAGAGCACTGTGACGGGGCACTCCCCGCTTAGCGGGGCACACCCAGTGCTCTAAGCGGGGAGTGCCCCGTCACAGTACCCCGCTTAGCGGGGCACACCCAGTGCTCTAAGCGGGGAGTGCCCCGTCACAGTACCCCGCTTAGCGGGGCACACCCAGTGCTCTATGATTGGTGCACAATCATCTCTATGATTGTGCACCAATCAGAGCACTGGGTGTTTTTTGTACTGGGTATATATATGACACAATCTCACTGCACTTAGCCTAACCCTTCATTGCCCTGAAGAATTCTGTGGTGTACGGACCTCCTCTCCAAGGAAAGAAAATGCAGAGAAGACTCACTACTCAGCAGGCGTTGGAAATGATCCTGACGGAAGTCGACCCTTGTGACTCGGATGGAGAAGACCTAGAAGTTCAGCCGGATTCGGACTCAGAGCTGTCTGATCAGTCTTCCGGTTAGTTTCACTTCATGTTATTTCCTTTTTCATTTCAAACAAGTAAGTGGATGTAGTTAGTAAGTTTGTTTGACCTTCCCATTGCTCACAATTTGAATTTGTTCACACTGCAGATGAGGAGACTGCTTCTCCACCGAAAAAGAGAGCTTGTTTGGGGACTGAGACAGTGAAAGATGGCACAGTGTGGCGTGAAGAACATGTGGGGACCCGTCTCCCTTTCACCCCAATAGAACCGTACGCTGCAGATGGAGAGCCAACGGCTAAGGCCAGGAGAAGTATCTCGAGTCGCCTTCAGAGCTTCCTGTGTTTCATCACTCTTGACATGCTTCATAGCATTCAAGAATGGACTATTCAACATGCACAGCAAACGGAGCATGTTCATTGGTTCATGGACCTCCCTGAACTAATGGCATTTATTGCAATTGTCATCTTGCGGGGGGTTCACAAGGTTCCATCTGTAAATGACTGCTGGTCAGCAAACCTGGGAAACCCACAGATAATTGGAACTATGGCACGAAACCGCTTCCAAGAAATCATGCAACACCTACGCTTTGATGACAAGTCCACCCGCAGTGATCGAGCAAAGACTGATAAGTTCGCTGCAATTTCCAGTGTGTGGGGATCATTTGTCACCAACTGCATCACGTGCTACAACCCTGGTCTACATATCACCGTTGATGAACAGCTTTTCCCATCAAAGACTCGGTGCTGTTTCCTGCAGTATATTGCAAGTAAACCGGACAAGTTTGGGATCAAGTTTTGGGTGGCCTGCGACCTAAAATCCAAGTACATTTGCAATGTCTTCCCATATCTTGGCAAGGACCCCAATCGTCCCACTGGGGAGAGACTTTCTGAAAATGTAGTAATGAGGCTGATGGAACCATTCCTAGACAAGGGCAGAAATGTTACCACGGACAATTTCTTCACATCGCTTTCACTTGCGCAAAAACTTCTTGGACGGAAAACCACCATCCTCGGCACAGTCAACAAGAGTCGCAGGGAAATTCCTCAATCCACTAGACAGACAGATCGCAATGAATTCACCACTCAGGTATGTTGCAGGTCTTTTGTGGTTCTATGTTTATGTGTTTCATTGTGTGTAAAAGGGCTATGGAAATAACAATTTATCTTATTTCTTAGGTGTTTTCAACCTCTGCTGCCACGCTGACGGCGTATGCGGCCAAACGGAAGAAGACAGTCTATATTCTTAGCAGCATGCACAGCGTGGTTCAGACTGATAACACTACCAAAAGGAAGCCAAACACTGTCACCCTTTACAACAAAACAAAGTGTGGCGTGGATGTGATGGACCAGATGGTTCGGGAGTACACTGTCCGCAAAGGAACACGGCGCTGGCCAGTTGCCGTGTTTTATAACATGATTGACATGGCAGCACTGAATGCACATGTGCTGTATCAAGCATGCACCGGGACGAAGGAAAGACGGGTGGACTTCCTGGTGGAGCTTGCAAGGGAGTTGGCTCGCTCTCATGTAGCTGCGAAGAAGGCAAGAAAAGAACAGTTGCTTCGGACACAACCCTCCACACCGAGCCCTGGAAAAAGGGCCACGTGTCAGGTCAAACACAGATGCAAAAAAAATCAGGCCACTGTGCGATGTGTTCACTGCTACAGGTACACATGTGGTAAATGCAGACGACAGATACCGTGGCAGTGCCAGGATTGTGAGTGATTGCTGAAAATGTTGAAATGTACTCACTCACTTTTTATCATTATTTGTAAATATGTGTACAAATGGTTGGTTTTTTGTACTGTTTTCATCAATAAATGTCAGCAACAAAGGACATACAAAGGACATGTGTTGATTTCTCCCTAAGATGGCAAACTGAAACACTCCACTCCCCAACCCCCTCAATCACTCACCCCCACTCCCCTCCCTCCAGAATTCCTAGGTAACGACCTAATATACATATGAATGACTAGCCAATTTAGCTTCCACTTCCAGCATTTGACTGCTCTCCGGCTTTTAAAAACCTTTTTAACAGGATTTTTGAAATTGCACTTTATTTACATAATGTTTGAAAATAACTGCCCAGAGGTGTTAGGACAGCATGCATCTGCACAGCTTGCGTCTATTAGATCTTGATTTTGGACATAATCAGACATAATCTTATTTCTTTTAATGGCTAAAAAGTACAAAAAACTACTCTGGCTTAGACACTCCACTTGAGTGCATGTTTTCCAGGAGTGTATAAAAGACGTATAGTTAGTTAGTTGTAGATGTATGTATAGTTTATAAATCTGTAAAATTAAGCCAACACAAAGTAACCTAAATCTGCATTCTTTTTAATAGTCATCAGGTGGTAATATATGTGATTGCTAAAACACTTCTGGTTCCATAAAGCTTTATTGGAAAGCAGCCCTCTGAACTGACCTCTTTAAACACGTTTCTGATGAGTTTATTGGCTCAGAAAGGAGGATTAAGTATGGTAGAGGTGTGGCTAATATGAGTCATGTATGGGTAATAGTTTTTGGAAACATGGCTAGCATTAGCAACTAAACGACCTTTACTGATTTATCATCGTAATGGATAGATATTATACAGGCATACCATTTAATACATGCTAATATCACAAGTAGTGATTACATCCTGTGATCCAGTACAAATACAACTGACACCAACTGCACATTTTTTCACTTTTGTTTTTGTTATGACTTTCTTTGTAAGGCAAAAGTATAATAATGCATGAAATAACAATTGTACAACAGCAAAACAACAGCAAAACAAATCCCATCCTCCTAAATGTACCTTGATATAAGCTACACTTATTCTCCTGCAGTTTATCATTTCACACTTCTTCAAATGACCAATTCATGGGCCATGCTACCAACCATCTGCACTCTGCAAGAAAATTGCTTATAGCAGGACTAATGTACGGAGCATCGTGTTCAAATCTAGAAACACATGAAGTTGCTCTAAAACGTTTACAAACCATGTCTATTGTCTTCTATTGGATTTGACATGTGACAAAAAAAATTAAACACGTGGTCCATCTACCTCTGCTTTTCACCCACGGAGAGAATTAAAACAGAGTTGTGCATTTGCTGAGATGACAGCCAGACAAGCAAGGCTACTGCTACAAAGACAGCGTTTTTAATGACAATGACAAAAATAGACATGAAATATTTCTCCTTGCTCAGATAATGAAGTGTCTGCATTTTGTGGTAAACAGAAAAAGAAGCCGCTTATTACATACCATATAATTCTTAAACACCTTCAAAGCGATGTGAAGGCTGTGATGGAAAAATGCCTGCCTTTTACCTGATGTTTACCTCTAGGGTCTTTACAGGTCAGTGTAAAGTCAAATGTTGATCCTTTATAAGCTCAAGAAACACAAACATGAAACACATTCATTACTCAAGTTTCCTGGTCACTAACCAGGTGCTCTTTTAACTTATGAATCCTCTGTTTTTGTTTGTTTTTATGCAATATTTCCACCATCTAAGTTTGGAAAGCAAAACTTTACAGTATGGTTAAGGTCTGGGCCTGTATGTTTTATTCAACATTAAATGATTAAATGTTATTTATTGGGGTGAAGTTTGTACTTTGCTAGATCTATGAAAGATTAAGTACTGCTATTACACTGATAGATATAGATATGTATTCTAATTTTTGCGTCATAACTTTTGCACTGTCCACTTCCTGCTGTGACAAAACAAATTTCCCACGTGTGGGACTAATAAAGGTTATCTTATCTTATATAATCACTGTGGGCAGCACAGAGGTTAGCACTGTTGCCTCACAGGAAGAAGGTCCTGAGTTTGTGTGGCCTTTTTGTTCTCCCTGTGTTTGCATGTGCTCTCTCTGGGTACTACGACTTCCAAAGTCCAAAGACGTGCATTTAGTCAGGTTAGGTTAACTGGTGATTCTAAATCATCATAGTTGGTGCCCACCCAAACACTAATCACAATCCTAACTCTAATCCTTTGCAGAGAACAGAGTGGGTAAAGACGACTGTTAGGGGTGATTTGTGACCTGCTATTATCAATGCCTTAAAGACAGTGGCACCGACGAAAAAACAGGACTAAGAGCTGGAGGTGGCAGAGTTGAAGATGTTAAGACTTCCGCTGGGAGTCATCAGAAGGGACAAGACATCAGAGGGACAGTTCAGGTTGAGCACGTTGGAGACAAAGTTGGGCTGAGACGTTTGGATATGTGCAGAGGTGGGATAGTGGATATATTGGGCAATAGGATGTTGAATATGGATGTGGATAGGGTTAGATGGACGCAGATTATCAGCTGTAGCTACAGCCAAAAGAAGAAGCCCTTCTCCAAAACATAGGGTCTGAGAAAGGAAAACATAGCTTATGTCCAGGTGTGACAAGTTAATGCCAGCCTTTCAGCTATATCCAAACTTTTCTCAAGTTAATGCTTCACTCCTGTGTAGAGCCTGGGTGTATCTGTGTGCCTGTGAAACCAACATTGCAACAGTGTCACGTACATTTTCCAGTTCCAGTGTCTTGAGCACGTAAGAAAAGCTGCTGTTTCCACAGTGTTGTAGTGCAGCAGTCCCCAACCTTTTTTGCGCCACAGACCGGTTTATGTCCGACAGTATTTTAACGGACCGGCCTTTAAGGTGTCGCAGATAAATACAAAATAAAACCAGTACCAAAAAAAAGAAGATTTATTCGTGAAAACATTAGAGCACTTTTGCAAATGTGTGATGTCTTGATAAATCGAGCAGATATTTGAAGTTTACACAGCAAGCGCAAATACAAAAACTGAGCGAGAGGGGCTGCTGTTGTGTGTGTGTGTATGGATAATAGCAAACACTGAAATACAGTTTTTGCACACAGCAATGAATTTTGTTCAATCAAATTTAGCTTTTCTTTGCTCAAAATAAATGTCTCCTGAAAATGCAACACTTGCACCTGCAAAAATTTTTTACGTGCAGTCAAAAAATTTTTTACGTGCGCTCAGAATTGTGGCACAAAAGAGGTTTGCAGTTACATCATAAGTTAGGACAGAGATTTCCCAGAGAAGTGTTTCCTGTGTATGCCAGCTTCGTCATCATAGGCTAACATCATCTCAAGATGGTGACCTGACAGATAAGAATATTATTACCAGAGTCTTTTACTTTTATACAACACTCCTTGCAAATCCCACGTGTCATACCCATCTCTGTCATTCTATCCTTGTTTTTAAAACATCCCAAATAAGTCCATACTTTTAGTTTAAATTTTTTAAATTTTATTTAAAAAAAAAAAACCCTCAACAACACATAACATCTACTGGACTGACAAAGCCATTAATTGCATTATTATGCAGTGACAGTCAAGAATTTTGCTGAGCCTACTGCATCGTTACTTCAAAAACTGTAGCTAAGCGAGGTCAACTCAAAGCTGTTCTCAGTTTTAGCTCTATAACTGTGGCATGAACTCCCCACTGAAAACATTGTTGGTGCATTACCACCTTTCATACTAAAACCCAGACACCCCAGGCAAGCACCAAGCTCCATTTTACTTCCTAACCTCTTCAACATACATGAAGTCACTGGCGATGTATCTAGTATAACTTCAAATCAATTTATTTCAGTTCAATTCACATTTATTTGTATAGCGGTAATTCACCACAACTGTCACTTTAAGGGTAGGGTTTAGGATATGCTAACGTCAAGTAGAATGTTTACCTGTTTAAAACATCCCAATGCAAAAGGTTCTAACAGAAAAACTCTAATGTATGAATAATCATATATTTAATATTTCAAGCAAATTGACAGGCCTCTCAGGCCTATTTAGCTATCCAATTCCAGTAACGAAACCTATACCACCATCAAAAGATCTATAGATAGATAGATTGATTGATTTACTTCTATTTTCTCCTGTTTCAAGAAGCAAGAAAGTTGAACAAGTTTGTTGATAGCCCACAAGGACTTGTTGTTTGCTGGTATCAGGTGTGTGTTCAAGGCCACAGGCGGTAGTCCCAAACAGAATGGTTCTGGGAAGATGAAAATATTCTGCTATTCTCTTGCCTCTGTGTGGTGCTCCTGGTTTGTTTCAGCCCTATGTACGTAACTGCGTTTGCTCTGTAAGTGTGATATAACTGCACATGTGTTGAGCCATGTGCAATGTTTTTATTATGGGGATCTTTAGATGGTATAGGTTTCTAAATTGCCAATCTATGAGGTGCAAATGGAGTTCATAAATTCATAAATGAGCAGAATGTAATGGTTAATATAGGTACAGGAACACATTATGTGTTTCATGGCATTATGGAAGCCAAGCTGCTTTCTTCATTGGTTGCAGTCATAATATCCTGCAGTGCAGCGCTATTACATATACTGTTACATAAACATGTATGTGTTTCACACATATTCTGGTATTTATAGGCTTATTATCAGAGGCAGTGCTGATTACACGTTGGCATGTCACTCCTCCCCCGATATGTACTCACACATCAGCTCTTCTCATTTCTCACGTTATTCTCTGACAGAAGAGTGGGAGGACTATTCATCTACAAAGAAATGCATGCAGCCTGTTTTTAAACTAGCAGTGTATGGACCACAGCTTGGCCAAAAATATTGATGTACCAAAAAAACCCAAATGTAAATGTTCAATCAGAACAAGTCACTTATTCCAATTTTATTTGATTATCCTTTAAATTGCACGTCTGAATCATGTAGACTGAATCTGCTTAACAGCAACAACAGCATAAATGTTCAGTTTGCATTGAACAAGTCATGTCTATTGGCCTGCATTCATGTCATGTGACTGTCACACAGTTGTTTCTTTTTACAACTTCTTTGTAGTTTCAGAGAGTTGAAGAGCCACAAAGACCACATTTGGAGTTAAATACTGTAATTACATGATTTATCCTGTCTGCTTTTATTATTATTGTTGTTGTTGTTTATTGGGGGGGGGGGGGGTTGTCTATTGTTTGTTTTCAGTTTATTTAAGTTGCTGTGAATTAGCATGATTCTTTTTTTTAAACACGCTTTTGATGTTTTCAGTTGATATTTTGTTTAGATTCAAGCAATAAAATACTTGATTATGTCTAGGAGAAGATCATGGCTCGAATAGATCCTTTTACGATGTTCGTGTGGCTCCTCTAAGCAGTAAGTGGTTGTTGTGAAAAGCTCTGCTTCCTGTAAGCAGCACTTTGAGGTGAGGGTGTGTCTCAAACAACCTTTTCATGATAAAATGTTTTTCACTAAGTGTAATTTCAAACATTAGCATCCACCACTTTAATACAGTCCTCTACTTTTCTTTTTCATCCAAAAGGATTTCATGCACCATAATTGGTCCACGATTTCCGTCTCAAATACATCATAAGACTACATCCAGCGTATCTGAATCCATCTTTCTTAAACAGATGGGCTTAGCAGATATTTTCATGTTTAGCAGGAGAGCACTTGATATTTTCAATCTTCAAGTTTGAGTTTCATTTTCTCTTGGAGAAAGTTGTTGTCCGGTTTTAGTTGTGGATTGTAACCAGCAGCTTTTAGGGGGACATTGAGTCAGTTCTTTCTATTCAATGATCTCAAAAAGAGCTGCTTTTGGAAGTTTTCATTGTTCACAAGAATTTTCCTGCTCCTTCTTCATGTCTTTACAGAAAGGAAACTTTTAAAGACTATTTTTCAATATAATTCATTTTAACTGTATAATGCAATATCACAACAACATTCACTTCAAGGCACTTTATACCGTAACCCTAGAAAAATACAGACACAAACCTGTCTGAGCAAGCACTCTGCCAGGTTCAGGGAGGGTCAGCCATCTGCTGTGACTGTTTGGAGGTGGGGGTAGGGAGACAGGACAACAGACACACTGTGGAAATGCAGAATGAAAAAAGGGGTAAGTATATTGTGGGAAGCACCCACCAGCTTGCAGTGTAACCAAGGATTCAGGGTCATCTCATCCAGCCCTAACTATAAAATGGAACCAAAAGGAAAGTTTAAGCCTAATCTTAAAGTAGAGAGGGTATCTGTCACCTGAATCAAAGCTGGGAGCTGTTTCCACAGAAGAGGGACCTGAAATTAAGCCTGCAGTGCGAGAGCAAAGTGCTTTTTGGGGGTGATATGGTAATACGAGGTCTTTAAGAAAGAGATGAAAAGCCACGGAGCGCTACCGATCTGTGAGTCGTTTGGTACCGGGTCGTGAGGCTCAGGTGTGAAATTGATGGTTTTCAGGGTATTTTATCAGTTTTTATCTTTATTTTTTATTGTTTTTATCGTTAACTCGGTTTCCCTGGGTCTTTTCCCGTGTGTTATGAATAAATCTTCTTCAACGATTGCACAGCATGTGCTTTTAGGCTGCAACACAGGAGGATTTAAGTGAAAAGGCCTAAAATGTACTGTAGTTGAGTTTCTGACTGCTGACATAAAGCGGGATGAAGTGAACAGCGGGCAGAGTGAATAAATGACAGCTTATTTTGGTAGCGGGGTTCTTATGAGATGTGTATTTGTTGGAGTTCACTACAAACGGGTTAAATTCCAATTTGGTACCCTACATGAAGTCCTTGTGTTTTAATAAGGAGTTTCAAAGATTTGATCATTTACACACCAAATGCTGCATTTGAATTTCCATCGACTTACTGGTTCTCAGAGGCTTTACTAAGCACAAAACAGCAGCAGCCCTGCTGAGAGACATCTGATTAAAGAGCTCACATTTGGTGTGTGTGTGTGTGTGTGTGTGTGTGTGTGTGTGTGTGTGTGTGTGTGTGTGTGTGTGTGTGTGTGTGTGTGTGTGTGTGTGTGTGTGGACAGTGGGCTGATTGAGGATCCTTATCATCTGTTTACCAGGACAGAATCTCTGATTGCAGTACTAATAGTAAATGTGCTCCCACATCCTCAGCCATAATGGAAAATAAGTAATGGGGAATGCAGAGTCAACTCTGTTGAGAAGGAAGTGATTAAACTTTGTGCTGCAAATCAGCGAGTATTGAGATGCCTGTGTGTGCACAGCACAGGCAAAGCATTTCTCTGTAAGCTCAGAATCAAAGTGGACACAGAACTGAGGTATGTTCTGTTTACTCTCCTCTGGTTTTTGACTAGAACATCTCCAAAGGGAGTTGTCTCAGAACTGAGCAGTCGCCCTCTATTACAGAGGTTAATCTTGATTCACATGCAGCCATATCAGACATTTTCATCTGCTCTCTTTTCTCATTTGGGAGTTTGTGGTGTGAAGTGGAGGGAAAAAAATGCTGGGTAAATAATATTAAGTGAAAACAAACAAGTACCCATCCTGACCACCATCATCAATCGTCATCATCATCAATAAATCCAAGCAAGAAGGGCCAAGTTCTTGTTTTTTGGAACAGTGACCACCCGTAACCCCCAACCATTTGTTTTGGTGAAAAGTTTAAACCAAAACTATGAGCTAAAAGAGACCAAATGATCTGTGTAGAAACGTGTAGAAAAAGCTGGAGCTGATATTCTGCTGTTGTTACAGACATGTAGAGTTTATGTCATATACTCAGAGTGCTTAAAACACAGTTTATAAATCACAGCTGCTCTCCTGTGTATTTTGCTTTGTCTCCATTTTTTGTTTTTTTAGAAATGTATTTTAAAAACTACAGAATGAGTTGAGTGGAACTCGGGAAGATCAACACGGCAACAGATTGTCTGCATTTGCTGTTTGTTCCTTCCACATCTGTGCTTCCTTGATTTCTGGGAGTTACCTCACTCTGGATAGCACTTCAAGGTAGACAGCTTATCAAGATGACAGAGTGTTGGCAGAAAGCCTCAAGGTGAAGTGTTGCATATTGTTCCTTTCACTCGTTTAATAATAAACCTTTGAGTGAACATCTGAAGGCTGACTCACTTTGCATTAGTCAGTGCGTTCCTTGTCTAGAGGATGTTAGTGCATATGGTTGTAATCCAAAAAAGCATCATATGAAAAGTCAGTAAAAAAAACAAATGTAATCATCTGTGTGAGACAGAATTTTATTATAGCAGTTTGAACTATTATTTTAATGCTTACAGAGAGCCTTATTAACCACTGTTTTTTAGACTTAGCAGCTCCAGGTCATGCTTTTTTTTTTCTTTCTTTTTTTACAATGGGACCCTTCAGAGGGCGTTCCTTTCTTCTTATCATCAACGCTGACCCAGACCAATTTGCAGCAGACTCTCTCTAAACCCTGAGGAGAGCCCACTCCATAATCAGCATGTCAGTATAATCAGCACTCATCACTCAGTGACCTTCATGATGTTTTTGAGAAGGAGAAGCCAAGACCAAATCCCAGGAGCTTGTCTGCAGCTAACTTTTGCATTGGATAAAAAATTAATATTTTCATATTTGGTAATGAAAGAAGATAAAACCGTATCAAGGAAAAAGTTTGTCAAATTGAATATATACAATGTGTTCTCAAAAGAATTTGCTCATCCACCCTCACACACATGAATTTGAGTGTTATACCATTCATAATCCATAATGTAATATGATGTCGGCCCACCTTCTGCATCTGTAACAGTTTCAGTTCTTTTGGAAGATTTTCCACAAGGTTTAGGAGTGTGTTTATGAGAATGTTTCACCATTGCAGCATGTTAGACAAGAAGGCCTGGCTCACAGTCTCTGCTCTAATTCATCCCGAAGGAGTTGTTTTGGGTTAAGGTCAGGACTCTGTGCAGGCCAGTCAAGTTCTCCCACACCAAACTCACTCGTCCATGTCTCTGTGGATCTTGCTTGTGCACTGGTTCACAGCCACGTTAGAACAGGAAGGGACCATTCCCTAACTGTTGGGAGCATGAAATTACCCAAATGGCGGCATGCTTTATATAGCTGCCTCCAAGCTTTACATTGTGCTTGTTGATGTAAAGCTTGGAGGCAGCTGCTGGGCCATGGAAACCCATTCCATGAGGCTCACTACGCACTGTTCTTGACCTAACCTGTAGACCACAGGAAATTTGGAGGTCTGTAGCGATTGATTCTGCAGAAAGTTGGCAACCTCTGCACACTATGTGCCTCAGTAGCCGCTGATCCCTGTTTTTTTTTTTTTTTTGGATAACCGCAGAATCAGTCAGCTAATTATAAGTTTAATCTATTTTTTTCTGAGGTCCTTTAAATAGCCAATATTATATAGTGCTAACCTTCCTGGCTTCTCTAATTTTTCTTAAATAACAGCCATTTCAAAAGCTTGAATAATTTTACTGTGGACTGAATGACTACCAAGGCCAGGTAGTAAAAAAGCTGAAAAAAAAAGTAGTAAAAAGCTGATTATTTAAAAACTTTAAAAAAAAATTAAGTAATCAAAGTGTTGTAACTAAGCTAATGCTTCAGTCTTTCTCATGACACTGTTGGGTAGTGATGTCTCATTTGTTTTCACCACTGATCTGCCACTTAGTGTGTAATGTATTTTAGCAGATCTAGTGTGGTAGGTTATAGAACAGAGGTTTCCTATATCCATGATGTTTTTCATATATTGTTTGTTTGGCCTGGTGGCCTTGTTTGACTCCACCATCTGCCTGGGGATACACAGAAACTCCTTTCTGTGTGGAGTTTGCACGGTCTCCCTATGTTTGTGTGGGTTCTCTGTCTTCTTTCCTCCCTCTGCGTGTTGTAAATCTCAGTGCTTCACCTTGGTCATGTTAGACCAGTGTCTAGACTTCAGGAGGCCATGCTCTGCTACAGTACGTACATTTATCTAATTGCCAAATATCTTATTAATCAAATTCTGTATCTCAATGAATCATGTTCAGTCTCCGGATGCCTTTTTGCCAACTGCACTGTTGCCAAAAACCCAGTGTCAGATGGTCAATGTTCCTTCCTGCTGTATAGTGTCTTGGTGCAGTTGAGAGAGAACACTGGGTACTAAACCCTAAAATGTGATGCCTCCTGTTGTGCACCTGCTTACCTGCTTAGAATTTTTTGGAAGTGGCCCAGAGGGGCACAAGGAGAGAACTTTGAAGGGGAATCAGCCAGATTTAAATGAAGTATGATTTGTGCTTTTTAATGGGAGCTTTTTGTTGCTTTCTGATCACACCCTCCAAATATGTGGAAATCCTCTTCATTTTAAATGTCGCAGCAAGACAGTAGCACAGACTAATGCTACAGTCATGATGAAGACTTTTGATAATTTTTTTAATTCACATTATTCCAAAACCCAAGTTGTTCTTTGCATTGCAAAGCTTTAGTAAACTGGATTTTCTTCTTTCTTTTTTTAAGTCTCTCATAGCTTAAATTATGAAGAATGGCACATAGCAAACAAAGCAAGAAGAGACTTATGTAATGCCTAATTTATGATATGGGAATATACTGTTTACCCAGCCAGAAAAATAAACTTAACTTTTACACCCTCAAGAGTTCATCTTCTATTCAGATATTCTCTATGGCAGAGGTGGTCAGAAACACGAAAAACTAGGCAGTGGATTGTAATTCTGGCTCAATGTTTAGGTTATATCTGCCAACACAATGCTGTAAAACCCCTGTGACACAAACATATACAGTATATACACTGGAGCAGAAACCAGATCCAAGTGAACCACAAAACAACATAAGTGCAATTGAGATTGTTTGGCATTGTGCCCAGAGCAAAGGTTTCATGGTAAGTGTATATTTTAGAGTTTGGGTGTGTCTCTGAGGTGTCAGAAGCAGTGAACCAACGATGATTCAGTAAAGAATAGCCTGCAGCCACTGGCCCCGTATATATTTATGAGACAGTAAAAGGAGAAAGAGAAAGAAAAAAAAGCAATACTGTAACAAAAGGAGAAGCGAGGAGCAGTGATGTGTGTACAGTAAGTTCTGTCTTGTCTGACTGTGTGCTTGTAGGGGTGTCAGCTATCTGTCCATCTTTAGCTCTCCATGGCATGGTGTTGCTTCTGTGTTGCATGCTTTTCCTTTTCACTCACATACCTACCTACAATATTTGGACTGCAATATGGTTGCACATATGAAACCGATGCACAACAAAAGAGGAACCTTTATATTCAAATAACTCAGTAACCTTTGGCACACACTAATAGGAAGTCTCATTACATGAACTTTAAAGTGTATTTCTGTAGAAGAGAAAAGCACTCTGGAATTTATTACTTCAACTCAAAATAGGGGAAGGATGAACAGTACTTTGTGTTGGACCAGAGAAACAACACTGAACATAAAACATGTTCTTCTCATTTGCAGGTGTGTAGGCTTCACTAGTATCACATCATCCCCACCATCCTATCAGCTGATTTTAGGTTCAATGCAACAGTGTTTGAGTTAAAGCATATGTTCAGTTTCACTGCAGTGAATATGTATTTTCATGCTTGACAGGAGAGAAGTTAATCCGGCAGCCTGCTGGGAAACTTTCCTGTGGTTTGTCCAAATGCCTTCAGTAATGAATCTGTACTCGAAGCTGCCAAAATGAGTTTTAATGTCAGAAATATTATTATAAATGTATTGAGTTCTTTAGAGGGCATCTCAATGGATTTCCTCTCCAAGATATTTTTCACATATTGCAATTTTAGGCTTAAAAAACAAATCAATACTCTGTGAAGGCCAGACAGTAAGAACACAGTCTGCAAGCCTTGAGAATATTTTGTTACCTGCTGTGAAGTTAAATTGGAATCTCGCTGAGGAGCAAATTTTTGTTGTTGTTGTTCTCCCAGTCTGCTTCCCCACAAAGAAGAGCTACCCACCAGCTGATAAATATTTTATTTCTTGAATATTAATTTTCCTTAATGGGGCTCAAATGAGACAGGTGTGCTGACACAGACAGCAGCCGTCTGCTACACTTCAGCTCCTCTAACTCAAGTCAGCCTGACCTCATGAGCATGTTTGTGCCTTTAACTCACAAGTAATGCGGCCTGCTATGCAGCTGTATGACACTCTAACAAGCCTTTGCTTAAGCAATTCATTTGTTGTATTTTATATTTGATTTTTATAGATAAGCAGTAGACATGTGTCTGGGCACTGTACCCATATATTTCCATGGATGCTGCTTTACAAACCAAGGTTTCTAGCAGTAGTGTTGTGGAAATGCTTGCAAAACTTTAGGATAGTTTTAGAACAAAGCACAGCAAAGTTATCTGATGTTGTAACATTCACTAAGGTCTCTGTTATATAAACTGGATTCTTGCATAAAGATATTTTCCTGCAAAACCTCCATGAAAAGTGTCCAATGAAAAAATTGTCATGGTTCAATAAAGTTAGTTGAGTTTAATATATTTTATTCACCTGATTGATAAATTACATATCAATATGTTATATTTTTATAATTTAATACATAATTATCATCAATGGAGCTCCAGTGGAGAGGGTGCAGTCCTTCAAGTATCTTGGTGTCCACATCTCCTCAGACCTGACATGGGCTGCCCACATTCAGGTCCAGACCAAAAAGGCTAGGCAGCACCTGTATCACCTACGACAACTGAGGAAGTTCAGGGTCTCTCCAAAGATCCTCAGGATCTTCTATACAGGTGCTGTGGAGAGCATCCTCACACAGAACATGACATCGTGGTTCGGGAACAGCTGTGTGAAGGACCAAAAAGCTCTCCAGAGAGTGATCCGTACAGCAGAACGCTGCTGCAGGATTGCTCTCCCCCCGCTTCAGGACACCTACACCAGGAGATGCCGGACTAGAGCAGCGCAGATACTGAAGGACCCGTCCCATCCTGGCAACAAACTGTTCCAACTTCTGCAATCTGGTAGAAGGTTCCGCATCTTCCGGGCAAGGACAGAGAGACTCAAGAGGAGCTTCTATCCCCAAGCCATCCGTGCCCTAAACACACACACCCGCCCTCTCACATCATCTATAATTGACTGAGACAGGACTCTCTTCCAGACACTAAACCAAGGCACAATGTACATTTCAATTCCTTTAATTTTAAATATGTTGATATTGTCTATCATGTAAAATAGTCAGATATCTATTCATATTAATGTACAGAATTCACCTGCTTGCTGCTACTACTGCACATTCCCTGTGTGTGTGTGTGTGTGTGTGTGTGTGTGTGTGTGTATATATATATATATATATATATATGAGTGGTAAGTGACGGACAAGGTAAGCGACCCATGTTGTAGGTGATGTCAGACGCCGGAGATTTTGGCGGAGAAAAAGCAAATGGTAGCAGAGTTTAAGGTTTTTCAAGCTTCAGTATGTAACCCAGTGAGTTTACACGACTCAGTAATGCACTACAACATGTTATTGTTAATTGGGATTTATCATTACTCTGTTAATCACTGAGTTGATCAAAAATAAATCAATAATAAAAGATAAATACTATAAATATAAGAATAAAACCCAAAGAGTATATTTAACACCCCTACTGGTTAGGAAGGAACAAGCCCCGCCTTCCCCTGCTCTGTACCGTCACGTGCTCAGACACAGAGAGAGACGGAGGTGCACGAGACCATCACTGATTTTCACCGCCAAGCTTTTCGCTGGAAAATAACTATTAACTTGATAAATTGAGCAAATATCCATACCGGAGATCTGCATGGACCTTGGAGAAACGGACCTGATTTATTGTGAACATTTCGGACCTTGAAACCATCGCGGTGAGTCAGAAGCTGTTAAGCTAACCTTGAAGCTAAAAAGCTAACAAGAAGTTAACAGGGAATATAATGGCCCGATTTCAATGTTGTAGATCTGCGCGGGAGCGGATGAAGTGGACAAGATCCTCTCTGAGAGTTGAACAAGATCCTCTCTGAGAGTTGAACATTAGAAGTGTGCTGGTGAGTTAAACTGGGACTGGGCGAATCAGGCTAATTGAAAAGCTAACTAGCCTAATGCTCATAGCTGTAGCTGACCACGTTTTCACTGTGGGAGAACACACGGGGTTTCTCACTGAGTTCAGCCATTTTGAGCACTCAGCTTGTGTGCTGATGATGTTCTAGTATTACTTGTTGAATATTAAATGCACTAAAATTAGATGATGGAATAAGTTAATGTTGATCTTAAAGGTCATGAATCTACTTTATTTTGTTACATTTGATGCTCGAGCGGCACTGGATAGATGTCCGTGTGTATTCTTACTGTGCTGATACGTTACCACATACTGTAAAACTACAGCCTGTGGGTTTTTGTATATTCTTTTGGTAATTTTATTCTGTACATTGAGTGTAAATAATATATTGCTTCATTGCTATGCAGTGTAAAGCAATGCTCCTGTAATTCAGTTAAAGGGCAATACTGTAAAAAAATAATCTACCATAGTTTATGGTTTATTTCTGATTTCTGATAGAAATGTGCACCTTGACGATAGAATAAGCTGATTGTGATTTAAAGATTGCATTCATGATTAAGATGCACTGTATAGACTATAGTTAGAAATTAGAATTAATGTTTTGTGCTTGTTTTGTTATAGCACTTACATTATTTACATATGGCCATGTATATCATTAGAGTGTGAACTGAATTAGTAATAGTCCTGTTGTTTACAGGCTAGGTTTTTTATGGGATCGTGAGACCTGGATCTCTTCCTGACGAGGAAGATGGCGAGCCTTTCCCTTTGAACCGAACCGAACCACAGCCATTCTGAGTTGGCCCAGAAGGGCAGGTTGCTCTTCTCTCACGAACAATTGCAACAGTGCGGTAGGACGAAATCGCACCAATCACAAACTTTTGACCTGTTGGATTTGACTTGACTGAACACTGACTATTAAGCCGGCAAGACTGACATATCTGAGCTCAGATAGGATTCTGACTGTTATTATTATTGCTGTCACTGTATTTTATTTTATGTTTTCATTCCTGTTCATAAAATGCTGTTAAATTGTTGCTAAATAGTTTAATACAATTCATAGCAACTTTACCTGTGGCTCCAGTCATTCTTCTCCACGCAACTCCCTTTATCCCTCCTGCGAATCTAGCTATTGGCCCATTCTCTCCATCTTACTTTAATTTCCCCTACCCTATCCTGTACTTGGCTACAGAAAGTGGCGAGCCAGCCAGGAGGGTTTGCAGAGTTGTTAGTCCACCCAAAATTTAATAAAACGATTAAGAGTGCCTGGAGCTTCACAGTGACTTGTATTTTTTTCTACTGGTACTTTTACGTGTCCTAACCATGGAAGTTGTGAAAACAGAGAATGTTAAAGTTCAAAATGCTGTCTTGGTCAGTGGTTTAACTAACACAGACATTGATAAAGAAATAATTGAGTTCTTAGAAGCTTTCGGTCCTGTCAGTAGGCAGATTAAGCTACCAACTGGTGGTCAGATTATTGTGGAATTTCAACATGAGGCTACTGCTAAAGAACTAGAGAAAAGATATTTGCCTTATGACAGACCTTGCACTGTGAAACCTGAAGTTGTCTATCACGTTCGAGACCTAGCCAGTGCGTATAGCATTGAAACCAGCGCATCAGCTACTGTAACTTACCTGTCACAGCTTAAAGATGTGGCAGCACGAAGCAACCGATCGTTTAAAGACCTTTTGATGGATGAACTAGCTAAAATTGGGGAGTCATTGGGAGGGGATGTCCACACAGTTGAGCCTTCCACTGAACAAGAGCCAGTGCCCCACAGTGATGAGGCCCTACCTTCTTCTCCTTTAACACCCAATAGCAACCATGTAAGTGCCTTGAATACTCACCCACCGGCAGAGGCTGAGAAACAAACCCCTCAGATTCCCACCAACCTTTTAAGCACACCTGAAGTGCAGCGGGTTATTGTAGAGCACATTGTTAAAAGCAGTGAAGTCATTCCCCCACCAAACTCGCAATACAGACTGAAACCTTTTTCAGGGAGAGTTCCACATCCTCCTTTCGAAACTGACTATGACACTTGGCGCAGCAGCGTAGAGTTTTGCTTGACTGATCCCTCGCTCACCGAAACTCAAGTTGTGCGAAAGATTGTTGAAAGTCTTTCACCCCCTGCAGCGGACCTGGTGAAAGCTTTTGGTCCAAAAGCAAACCCCAAAACTTACCTTGAACATCTTGATTCTGCCTATGCAACTGTAGAGGACGGTGACGAACTCTTTGCTCGCTTCTTAAACACCAATCAGAATGGAGGTGAAAAACCCTCACATTACCTGCAAAGATTGCACACAGTGCTAAACCTAGTCATAAAAAGAGACGGAATTGCTTCTAGTGACATCAATAAACAGCTCCTGAGACAGTTTTGTAGAGGGTGTTGGGACAGCTCATTGATTGCAAACCTTCAACTTGAACAAAAGAAAGACGACCCACCTCATTTTGCAGAGCTACTCCTCCACCTACGCACCGAGGAGGACAAACAGGCAAGAAAAGCAACCCGCATGAAACAACATTTGGGGATCCAAAAGACTCGTGTTTATTCTAACGTGCAAACCACACGCTCTCAAGGTAGGAACGATTATGAGCATGAAATGGACAGCAATTCGTCTGACCTCCAGAAGCAAATTGCTGACCTCAGGTCTCAAATCGCACAGCTCAGAGCTGATAAAACAGAGAAAAGATCGCAGAAACTTCAAAAGGAAGCAAAAAGGAACCCAAGTACCAAAACTCAGAACAAGCCGGGACAGATACCACAAATTGCTGCAGTGTCAGCCAAACCCAAACCTGGATACTGTTTCAAGTGTGGAGAAGATGGTCATATCGCTTCCAGCTGTAGTAATGATCCCAACCCAGCATTAGTAGCAGCTAAAAGGAATGCCCTCAGACAGAAGCAGCGAGAATGGGAAATATCCAGACCAGTTGATGAGTCATTTAATTTAAACTAGAAGGAGCCCCTGTCGCGGGACAGATGGGTGCTAAATCTGAACCAAGTCCCACTGAGAAAAAGACAACAAAAGCCCAATGTGAAACAGCTAATGTTCACTCAGTGCCTAAACTTCCCAAAAGACTTGTGGGTAGAAAATGCACAGCCAGAGTTGTTATCAATGGCGTTGAATGTAGTTGCTTGCTCGACTCAGGCTCTCAAGTAACCACTATTGCCAAATCCTTCTATCAAGAACACTTACCTGATCATCCTATAAAACCCATCAGTGATCTCCTAGAGGTCGAAGGTGCGAATGGTCAGACAGTCCCTTACTTGGGATACATTGAGACGAGTATCATGTTCCCCAAAGATCTCGATCAGTCAGAGCTTGAACTATCTACTCTTGCCTTAGTTGTCCCTGACATTCGCTCAAACTCAGACACACCTCTACTAATTGGCACAAATACACTTGACCCCTTATATGAGCATCTTTGTGAGAACACCTTACCTGACTTTAAGGTACTCCCTTATGGATACCAACAAGTGCTAAAGACATTAGCATCCAGAAAAAGACAAAGTGACAGTGGCAAGATCGGCTTGGTAAAACTTCAAAGTAGAACCCAAGAAGTCCTTCCTGCAAATCAAAAGCTACTAGTGGAAGGTTTTATGCATGCTAGCCACGCTAAGCCTGAACAGTGTGCACTTATTGAACAGCCCACTACCGGCTCCCTACCTGGTGGTGTGTTTGTAGATTGTTGCCTTATATCTCTGCCAAAGCACGGACCTTATAAAGTTCCTGTGTTGCTGAGAAACGAGACTAACCATGACATTACATTGCCCACTAACTGTGTAATTGCTGAGCTAGTTGCCCCTGACTGTGTCATGCCATGTCCTGAGCCTGAGAAAGGCGACCAAAAGGTGTCTGCAACGTGTAACTCTCAGCAGCAGACTTCAACCTCAAGACCCCCTCTCAGTTTCGACTTTGGTGAATCACCACTATCTGAAGAGTGGAAAGAGAAGATAGCTGAAAAGCTAAACACCTTCTCTGATGTTTTCTCACACAATGATCTTGATTTTGGGCATGCCACACATGTAAAACATCACATCAACTTAAAAGATGAAACCCCCTTCAAACAGAGATCTCGCCCGATTCATCCCCATGATTACGAGGCAGTTAAAAAGCACTTACAAGCCCTCTTAGATGCAGGCATAATCAGAGAATCTGAATCTCCATTCTCATCACCGATAGTGGTGGTCCGCAAAAAGAATGGTGATGTGCGGTTATGCATTGATTTTAGGAAGCTTAACTTGCAGACCATCCGCGATGCCTATGCCTTGCCAAACTTAGAGGAGTCATTTTCTGCTCTTGCAGGATCTCAGTGGTTCTCTGTGATGGACCTTAAGTCAGGGTACTATCAAATCGAGATGTGTGAAGAAGATAAGCCAAAGACAGCCTTCGTGTGCCCCTTCGGCTTCTACGAATTTAATCGTATGCCCCAGGGAATAACAAATGCCCCAAGCACTTTCCAAAGGCTTATGGAAAAGTGTATGAAAGACATCAATCTGAGAGAAGTGTTAGTCTTTTTGGATGATTTGATAGTCTTTTCCAGTTCCCTTGAAGATCATGAGACCCGACTCATTCATGTTCTTGAGCGACTCAGAGAGTACGGGCTGAAACTCTCGCCCGACAAATGTCGTTTCTTCCAAACATCAGTCCGTTATCTAGGCCACATTGTATCTAGAGATGGCGTAAAGACTGATCCCGAAAAAACTGAAGCACTCAAGACTTGGCCGAGACCCCAAACCTTAAAAGAACTCCAATCGTTTCTTGGTTTTACCGGTTATTACCGGAGATTTGTCAAAGATTACTCAAAAATTGTCAAGCCCCTCACCTCCCTCACAGCTGGCTATCCTCCGAGACGAAAGCATAGTAAAAACCCACCCAGTGATCCAAAGTATCTGAACCCCAAAGAGCCCTTTGGTGATCGTTGGGGACCAGAGTGCCAGAAATCGTTTCAAACTATTATTGAAAAACTCACCACCTCACCAGTGCTTGGGTATGCTGATGCAAAGCTACCTTACCTGGTACACACAGATGCCAGTACAACCGGACTTGGGGCAGCTCTTTATCAAGTGCAGAATGGAACCACACAGGTTATAGCCTATGCAAGTCGTGGTCTATCCCGTAGTGAAGCTAGATACCCCGCCCACAAGTTAGAATTTCTAGCTTTAAAGTGGGCCATAACTGACAAGTTTCATGACTATTTATATGGAAACACATTCACAGTCATCACCGACAACAACCCATTGACTTACCTTCTGACCACAGCAAAGCTTGATGCCACGAGTTATCGTTGGTTGGCTGCATTGTCCACCTATAACTTTGACATTAAGTACAGAGCTGGGAGACAAAATCTTGATGCAGATGGACTATCTAGGAAACCACATGACAAACCTGAAGACGATCCAGTTTTTACCCAGGAATGTCAGCGCATTGATAAGTTCAGATCCCATCTCTTGTCCTCAGTCAAAGATGTCGAGCTCCAACTTCAATCCGATACCGTGATGGCAGCCTGTCAAAGATATATGGCTATGGATCAGACTGAACCCTCTTGTGCTCTAGTCCAGTCACTTGCCATGTCTGCAGGTGCCATTCCAGACATGTTTCAAGAAGAAGGCAATGATAACAATCTCCTAGCCTTACCCAGATACACCCATACTGATCTTGTCAACCTGCAGAGAAAAGATCCAGCCATTAGTAAAGTCATCAAGCTGCTGGCAGCTGACTCACGTCCACCAGCCGATACTAAGTCTGAGTCTCACGATGTTCTCTTATTTTTAAGGGAGTGGAAACGTCTTGACCTCCAAAATGACTTACTGTACCGGAAACGCCAGTTGGGGCCAGAGACCTTGTTGCAGTTAGTCCTTCCTGATTCCTTACGCCCTACAGTTATGCTTAATCTTCATGACAACATGGGGCATTTAGGGGTCGAACGCACACTGGAACTCATTCGGTCACGTTTCTACTGGCCAAAAATGGCAGTTGATGTCGAAAAGAAAGTGAAAGCTTGCGAGAGATGTGTCCGTAGAAAAGCCCTGCCAGACAAGGCTGCTTCTCTGGTAAATATTAAAACTTCCAGGCCCATGGAGCTAGTCTGCATGGACTTCCTCTCAATAGAACCAGACAGTAAAAACACTAAAGATGTCCTAGTGATCACGGATCATTTTACAAAGTATGCTGTGTCCATTCCAACCAAAGACCAGAAAGCCACCACCGTTGCAAAGAACTTATGGGAGAACTTCTTAGTTCATTATGGCTTTCCAGAGCGACTTCATAGCGACCAAGGGAGAGACTTTGAATCGCGTACAATCAAAGAACTGTGCTCTCTGCTCGGTATCCGCAAAGTCCGAACAAGTCCTTATCATCCTCGTGGCAACCCTGTTGAGCGATACAATCGCACATTACTCAGTATGCTTGGTACCTTGAAAGACACCGAGAAACATCACTGGCGTGACTTCGTAAAACCACTTACTCACGCTTATAACTGTACAAAAAATGATGTAACAGGCTATTCTCCTTATGAGTTAATGTTTGGTAGACAGCCTCGCTTGCCCATTGATATTGCCTTTGGCCTGCCACAGCCAAACAAGCCACAGTTGACTCACTCTCAATACGTCAAGCAGTTGAAAAGCTACCTCGAACAGAGCTACGAAATAGCCATCAAAAACTCCCAGAAAGTAGCAGACAAAAACAAGAAACGGTTTGACAAAATCATCCGTGAATCCACACTACATGTGGGAGACAGAGTCTTGGTTCGAAATCTCCGCCTGAGAGAGAAGCACAAATTAGCGGACAAATGGGAGCAAACAGTGTATATTGTTACCAAACAAATGGAAAACTTACCAGTATACACTGTAAAACCAGAAAACGGAGATGGACCCAACAGAACGCTCCACAGAGATCTGTTACTTCCCTGTGGATTTCTCTCACCAACAGAGCATGAACCCGAGCGAGTCACAAAAACTAACAGACCACGCACAAGACAAAGTTCAGCTTTGGAAGTTGACTCCGACCAAACACTTGAGGAAGAGGAAGATGAGTTTTATTACCCTGAACCTCCACAAGTGAAAGACAGACATTTCTACCAAGTATGCGCCATGCCGCCAACACAAGGATTCAAACAAAACAAATATCCTGTAAATGATGACGAACAACCTAACACATTACCGGACATGACAGACTTACCTGAAAAGGAAACTGAGAACGAAACTGAAACATACTTACCTGAAGGCGAAATTGGAAGTTCAACTGACACCAACTTACCTGAAATGGACCGTGAAACAGACCTACCTCAGACAGAACGTGAAAGTGAAGCAAACGTATCACCAAGTGAAAGTGACACAAGCCTACAAAATAACACACCAAGTGAGTCTGAAACAGACACTCGAAAAGACAAAAATGTTTTGTCGACCAGTTTGTCAGATTCACCGTTGTCAGAGAACTCAACTCATCAACTTTCACCTGAAAGACAAGTTGAAAACGATGATGAACCTGAAACCTTGCAAACAGAAACACAGATCAGAAGATCTGAAAGAATTCGCCAACCATCCCAAAGACTCACTTATCCTCAGCTAGGTAACCCACTAGTAACAGTGGTTAAATCACTCTTTCAAGGATTGAACAAAGCTTTCATCGACTCCCTTGCTCATGATGTTACCTATTCCCCCAGAGCCATGCACGGGGACGTGCATGAGATTTAAGAGGGGAGGATGTAACCCAGTGAGTTTACACGACTCAGTAATGCACTACAACATGTTATTGTTAATTGGGATTTATCATTACTCTGTTAATCACTGAGTTGATCAAAAATAAATCAATAATAAAAGATAAATACTATAAATATAAGAATAAAACCCAAAGAGTATATTTAACACCCCTACTGGTTAGGAAGGAACAAGCCCCGCCTTCCCCTGCTCTGTACCGTCACGTGCTCAGACACAGAGAGAGACGGAGGTGCACGAGACCATCACTGATTTTCACCGCCAAGCTTTTCGCTGGAAAATAACTATTAACTTGATAAATTGAGCAAATATCCATACCGGAGATCTGCATGGACCTTGGAGAAACGGACCTGATTTATTGTGAACATTTCGGACCTTGAAACCATCGCGGTGAGTCAGAAGCTGTTAAGCTAACCTTGAAGCTAAAAAGCTAACAAGAAGTTAACAGGGAATATAATGGCCCGATTTCAATGTTGTAGATCTGCGCGGGAGCGGATGAAGTGGACAAGATCCTCTCTGAGAGTTGAACAAGATCCTCTCTGAGAGTTGAACATTAGAAGTGTGCTGGTGAGTTAAACTGGGACTGGGCGAATCAGGCTAATTGAAAAGCTAACTAGCCTAATGCTCATAGCTGTAGCTGACCACGTTTTCACTGTGGGAGAACACACGGGGTTTCTCACTGAGTTCAGCCATTTTGAGCACTCAGCTTGTGTGCTGATGATGTTCTAGTATTACTTGTTGAATATTAAATGCACTAAAATTAGATGATGGAATAAGTTAATGTTGATCTTAAAGGTCATGAATCTACTTTATTTTGTTACATTTGATGCTCGAGCGGCACTGGATAGATGTCCGTGTGTATTCTTACTGTGCTGATACGTTACCACATACTGTAAAACTACAGCCTGTGGGTTTTTGTATATTCTTTTGGTAATTTTATTCTGTACATTGAGTGTAAATAATATATTGCTTCATTGCTATGCAGTGTAAAGCAATGCTCCTGTAATTCAGTTAAAGGGCAATACTGTAAAAAAATAATCTACCATAGTTTATGGTTTATTTCTGATTTCTGATAGAAATGTGCACCTTGACGATAGAATAAGCTGATTGTGATTTAAAGATTGCATTCATGATTAAGATGCACTGTATAGACTATAGTTAGAAATTAGAATTAATGTTTTGTGCTTGTTTTGTTATAGCACTTACATTATTTACATATGGCCATGTATATCATTAGAGTGTGAACTGAATTAGTAATAGTCCTGTTGTTTACAGGCTAGGTTTTTTATGGGATCGTGAGACCTGGATCTCTTCCTGACGAGGAAGATGGCGAGCCTTTCCCTTTGAACCGAACCGAACCACAGCCATTCTGAGTTGGCCCAGAAGGGCAGGTTGCTCTTCTCTCACGAACAATTGCAACAGTGCGGTAGGACGAAATCGCACCAATCACAAACTTTTGACCTGTTGGATTTGACTTGACTGAACACTGACTATTAAGCCGGCAAGACTGACATATCTGAGCTCAGATAGGATTCTGACTGTTATTATTATTGCTGTCACTGTATTTTATTTTATGTTTTCATTCCTGTTCATAAAATGCTGTTAAATTGTTGCTAAATAGTTTAATACAATTCATAGCAACTTTACCTGTGGCTCCAGTCATTCTTCTCCACGCAACTCCCTTTATCCCTCCTGCGAATCTAGCTATTGGCCCATTCTCTCCATCTTACTTTAATTTCCCCTACCCTATCCTGTACTTGGCTACAAGTATTACCAAATATACTAATCAATTGTCATATAACTAACAACATCTGTTTTATCATCTCTAACACCCTGGAGGACAACAGGGAGAGTTTAGACGCTCTCCAAGATTACATCGACCGCTGTTTTCAAGATTTAGTAATGAAGGCCCAGAGTGCATCTTCCCCGAAGAGATGTCGCCCGGCAGACTCCCCCGGTACAACATCGCCTGCCGGCAAAGACATCGCAGACATCCTGGAGTCAATCGACAAGCGATTGTCCAGTTTCGATGCGAGGCTGTCCCTGGTGGAGATTTTACACTGGGAATTTAAATCTCTGAGAGAATCCCTGGAATTCAGCCAGCAGCAGGTGGAAACGCTTGCCGCTGAAAATGCCACGCTACGGGAGTCGGTCAAATCTCTCACCGATAACGTGACCCAGCTAAACATTGAAAATAAAAAAAATAAAAGAGTCCGTTATCGATCTACAAGCCCGTAGCATGAGCATCTTGTGTTTTCTGGTATTCCAGAAACTGCCGGAGAGGACGCAGAGGCAACGGTGAAAAGCTTCATTAAAATCCACCTGAAGCTGCCGGAGGACACCGTAAAGTACATCAACTTCGATAGAGTACATCGCTTGGGGGGCGTGCGGTCGCGGACCGGGAGACCACGGCCTATTGTGGCCAAATTCGGTCAATTCAAACAGAAGGAACAGGTGAAGAGTCGCGGCAGAGAGCTGAAAGGAACGGACTTCAGCGTGAACGACCAGTTCCCCAAAGAGATCCTGGAACGACGCAAGGTCCTGTTCCCAGTTCGACGTAGCTTCATCCAGAAAGGCTCCCGTACTGTCATCGCCGTGGACCGGCTCTACGTGGACGGACAGCTCTACCGCGACCCCGGCACCACACCGTGGTTATATTGACTGCACTCCAGATAAGAACCCGCTACACTCTTTTCTTATTCATTCACACTTTCTCTTTTAACATGGGTTTAACCTAGTAATATCAATATGATGTCATAGCAGATATAACACCGTCACCCTCCGTCATTGCTTTAATTGGAATGTTTTCGTTTCGTTTCCTTTTTTTTTGTCGCTCACAGTTCATGTGGTTTCTTTCTTTCTCTTGTCTTTCACTGCTGTGATCACCTACTTCCCCACTCACCTACAAACAACACCCTCTATTTCTCCATATTTTCACACCACGATCACGCAAACACATCAGCTCAACGGCAGCACATTCACAACAGCCTCACAGCACGCACAGACTTGCAGGACACATAACACAAGCCACGCTTGTTCATATTAGTGAATATTCACACACATAGTCAGACTTATGGAGCCTCTCACCACACTTCTTTTTCTCTTTCTATTTACAAACAAGTGATGTTTCCACATTCTCTCCACCTGTCTAAACGAAACACCCAGCATACATCATTAGACACACACACACACACAGTAAATGGAGCTGGCACCAGAGGAAAGAGGTTAAAGATATTTAACCAGCTTAAAAAAAAAAAAACTACAGGCAGATGTTTTATTACAAGAAACTCACAGACCTGTCACAGGTTTAAACGAACTTAAAACACCTGAGTTTCCTAACGTGTTTGCAGCCGGTTATAATTCTAGACAACGGGGAGTAGCAATTTTAATACATAAAAATGTTAATTTTACAGTACTCGATACAGTTATAGATCCAGAGGGTAGATTCCTTATTATTAAATTATCAATATTGAACAAAAACTATGTATTGTAAGTATATATGGTCCAAATGTTGATGAACCCTCATTCTTCCACGGATTTTTTAGTGCACTCTCTGAACACCTTGATTGCACACTCATTCTTGGCGGTGACCTCAACCTTGGACTAAATGAAGACATGGATAGGCTCAACACAACAGGAACTCAGCGCAATTGGCAGTCCACAAATATAATCAAACAGTATATGAGCGACTTTGGTCTTTGCGATGCATGGCGCTCTCTTCACCCCACCAGTAAGGAATATACTTTTTTCTCGCATGTTCATCACTCTTACTCTCGTCTGGATTATTTTTTGGTCAGCAGCTCACTGCTGTGTGACATTTCAGACACTGAGATTCATCCTATAGCTGTCAGCGATCATGCTCCTGTATCTTTAACACTAATGCACAAGAATAACACTACGCCAAGAAAAAACTGGAGATTTAATATATCACTACTTAAGATGAAGACTTTATTAAATATTTTAAAAAGGAATGGACTTCATATTTAGACTTTAATGACACTCCCGGAATATCTGCTTCTGTTCTATGGGAAGCAGGGAAAGCTGTGATGAGAGGTAAAATAATTTCTTTCTCATCACACAAAAAGAAAGAAAACAAAAATATTCAGGAATTAGAAAAAAAACATCAAATCACTAGAAGAAGCCTACGCGTGCGACCAAGATCAGGAAACATTGAACAAAATATGCAAAACAAAACTAGAATTAAATGAAATTATTAATAAAAAAAAAAAAACACAATTCGTTATACAAAGACTTCGCTTGCAGAATTTTGAACACAGTAACAAATCAGGTCGATTTCTAGCAAACCAGCTAAAAATAAATAAAGAAAAAACAACTATATGTGCTGCTAAAGATTTATCGGGGAACACAATATATGATCCTGGAAGAATAAACAACATTTTTAGGGATTTCTATGAAACTTTATACTCACCATAAATAAACCCATCTAAAAATGAAATTGATCTGTTTCTTGACAACGTAACTCTTCCAAAATTACTAGACAGTCAAGCAATGGAACTGGATTCGCCACTGACGCCAAGTGAACTCCAGGAAGCCCTGATAAGTATGCCCAGGTGCGAACACAGGCGAGGATGCAGGAGTGGATTTAAACAAAAGCGAGCCGTTTATTATGGCTGATGAAAAGGAACAAAACAGAGTGAAGGCAGCATAAGAGTAACAGTTAAAACAAAACCCTAAACTGGAAATAAACTAAGGAAAAGCTATGGCTTGAAATACAGAACACAGAGGTGGTAACACAGACGACGCGACACAGACTGTAAGAAACACAGAGACTAAATACACATGAGGGATGATCAGGGGAAGTGGCCACACATGGGAACGCAGCTGACACACATGAACTTAACGACAGGACAGGAGGAGTGAAACTGAATACACTGACAGTGAATGCAGGCCTTCAAAGTAAAACAGGAAACATGAGACATGAACCAGGGAGAAGTAGTACGGGGGGAGGTGACATAACTGACAGCATGAACTTGACAGTACAAGACACACAGACATAAACACACGAAGGGCAAGGGAGACGTGACGCAAGGGTGATATATACAAATGGCTGGACTAACTCAATGAACCTAAATAATCAATAAACATCAACATAGACTAAACACAAAACACTGGGTCGCACGACCCAGGACCATGACAGCTCCAGGTCCAGATGGCTTCCCTGCAGAATTCTACAAAGAATTCTGGATAATTTTGGCACCAGTATTCCACGGCATGTTGCAGGAAATCGAGGAAAATGGCAGACTACCACCAAATATGAATTCTGCCAACATTAGTCTCCTGCTAAAACCAGGCAAAGACCCTTTATTTCCCTCAAGCTATCGTCCAATTTCTCTTTTAAATGTAGACCTTAAAATAATCTGCAAAGCTCTCTCAAAGAGATTAGAGAAAATGACCCCCCTCTTAATTCATCCTGACCAAACTGGTTTCATAAAAGGTCGGCACTCCTCAACAAACACTCGTAGATTACTTAATTTAATAGACTACTCATACGATAAAAACATCGAAACCATAATATTATCTCTAGATGCAGAAAAAGCATTTGACAGAGTTAACTGGAAATTTTTATTCGCAACTTTACACAAATTTGGTTTTGGAAACTCTTTCATAAACTGGATAAGAATATTATACAATTCCCCAACAGCTCGTATCAGAACAAATGACCAGACATCCTCCAGCTTCTGTCTCCTGAGGGGCACCAGACAGGGATGCCCACTCTCCCCTTCACTTTTTGCAATTTTTATCGAACCTCTAGCAGCAGCATTTAGACAGGCTACAACAATTAAGGGCATAAAATGTAAGAACATAGAACATAAAATCAGTCTCTATGCGGATGATGTGTTGCTTTTTCTGCAAAACACACAAACCAACCTCTCTGAGGTAATTAGTCTAATAAACTGGTTTTCAAGAGTTTCAGATTATTCAATTAACTGGCCAAAATCTACAGTTCTCCCCATTAACTGCTCCTTCCATAATTCTTCCTCTGCCCCACTGCAATCCGGAAATATTAAATATTTAGGTATTAATGTCTCTCCTAAGCTTTCAGACTTAACTAAACTAAACCACATCCCACTTCTAAAGAAAGTAGAAGGCGATCTGACTAGATGGAAATCTTTACCCATATCACTCATGGGAAGGGTCGCCACTATAAAAATGATGATCTTGCCAAAAATAAATTACTTATTTTTGATGATCCCTAACAAACCATCACAAGATTGGTTCAGATCTCTGGATTCATATATTTCCAAATTCCTTTGGAAAGATAAACCCCCGCGTATTAGCTTAAAAACGCTACAAAGAACCAAGGATAGAGGAGGATTAGATCTGCCTAATTTTCACCAATACTTCTTAGCCAACAGGCTTCAGTTCATCTCAGAATGGTTAAAACATACCTTCTTAGTTGAGCCCTGGCTAGATGTTGAACAGGCACTATGCAAGGATCTAGAGATTTCAGACCTACCATTTATTAGCTCAAACATCAAAAGACATGAATGCTTTAAAAGTATCAACATCAGCTTTTCTCTAACAGCATGGTGGGAGTTTCTAAAAATAACGGAGTCTTCATTAATCCCATGCAAACGTACACCTATCTGGAATAACCCTGACATATTACAAAACAATAATATGATTAATTTCCCAGAATGGAGTTGTAAAGGAATTAAATACTTAGAACATATATTAGAGGGAACAGAATTTATTCCATTTGACAGACTAGTTGCACAATATGGGATCAACAAGACAAGGTTTTTAGAATATCAACAAATTAAATCCATAGTAAAAAAGAAATTTAACCTCAGTCAAGTTGAATTACAAACACCACTAAGTGCGGCACATTTTCTTACTCTTAAATCCCCCAAATTATTATCTAAAATATACAGAACACTTTCTAAATTAGATGAATCAATATCCCTTCCTATTGCAAAGTGGGAAGCAGATTTATCAGTCAGCTTAGACCAAAACTTCTGGTCTCAGATTTGCTTAAAAACCTTTAAATTAATTAAAAATCCCAGTCTGCAATTAATACAATACAAAATACTACATAGAGTGCACTATTCAGGTCATCGGATGTTCAAGATGGGCTTTACATCTTCCAACAACTGCTCACACTGTCAAGGCAATACACCAGACAATTACATCCACGCTCTTTGGTTCTGTCCACCAGTGCAGAAGTTTTGGCGCGAGATATGTGAAGACTTATCAAAGTGTCTGAAATGTAAAATTCCAACCTCCCCCTTAGTGTGTTTACTGGGCAGCTTAGATAATGTCACTTCAGAAAAGAATATAGCCCATATGGTTTTCACTGCCCTATGCATAGCCAAGAAAACAGTCCTCATGAACTGGAAAAATAAAAATAATCTTAATTCTAACCAATATAGAAATTATCTATTAGATTACATTAGTCTTGATACAGCCTCTGCCACCACATCAGATCAATTGCTCTGGACTCCTTTTATCAGCTCCATCACCTAGTGGGGGTGGGGGGTCATAGTTTGGTCCCGCCTTCACTGTTGTGATTGGTGTGGGGGTAGGGACAGGCTTAGGGTGTCGGGGGGTTCCCCGGAGGCATCTTCCTTGGGGGGCTCAACCCGGGGTAGCGGTCATGTCCGGTTGGGGGCTCTGTTGGCTCTCAGGTGACTGTTTCCTCGCGGCTGCGTGCAGCGGGGCTAGGGGAGGGTCTGTGCTGACGGACGTGGGTTACTGACCTGGTAGCCTGGCTGGCCCTGGGTGGGTCCGGGATGGGCGTGAGGTTCTGGGGGCGCTCCGTCTCTGGGCTGGGGCCCGGGCCGGGCCTCGGGGGCTTGGATCCTGGTTGGTGTGTTGCCGGGGTTGTGGGCGGGTGGGTGCATGGGGGCCCGGCCCTGGAGCAGGGTGCCGCCGGTGCGTCGAACCACCTGGGGGGCTCTTCAACTGGTGGGGGAGATGGTCACATCTTGCAGGAGCTTTCCTCTCTTCAGGAACTCTCTCTGCAGGAGGGGGAGATACAGGAGAGGTGGAGGAAGATCTCAGCCTGGGCGTTTACTGTCTTATGTAGTCTGGAAGATGAGTGGATGGTGGGGTGGGTGCAGTTTTCTCTGTGGTGGGGTTGGGTGGACTGTCCCGGGCTCTGTGGGGCCGGGAGGCACTGCTGCACTGGGCCCCGGTCTGGATGGGCCTGGGCCCCCTTTCCCTGGCGGGTCGCGGAGTGTGGGAGTGCCTACTGGGGTCAGCGGGGGAGCTGGCCCCAGGGAGGGGTTACCTGCCCCTCCCTTCCTTCCCTCCCCATCTCCAGCTGCCTCCCTCTTCCCGCTCCACCACAACCACCCACACATGCAGGGCCTTGGAGTAGGGGTATGTCACCAGGGTGCAGAGGAGGCTACCCCCCCCCCCCTCTGTCCCCTTCTGGCTGCCTCTGCCTCAATTTTATCCCACAACTTAGACATTCACATTATTCACACTCTCATTACACATACATATAGGATCTTGGGGGTGGGCACAATCACGGAGTCCAAATTACCATCAGGGTGTACACCTCACCCCTGGCGTCGTTGCCCACCTCTCAATTTTAAATACACGTAGACATTGAGGGCTATCAGGAGGGACTATGCGCTTACCTGCTGCTCCTTGGCAGGTAGCTCCATGCCCTCCTGGGTTTTAATTGCACCTTAGAACACACATGCATCAACACTACAATGAGCGGGTGGAGGGAGGTTTGGAGTCTTCTCCCACCCCCATTCTCTGCGGCCTGCTGGAGCGGGGGGCTAGGAGGAGTTGGCCGTCCGACTGCGGTCTGGAGTGTGGGGCCTCCCTGCTGCTACGGAGTCGGGGTGGTCTGCCTCTCCCCACCGCAGGGAAAAGGATAACACCACCTGGGTCTGGGTGCAGTTCCCCCCTCCAGGGGCAAGGGTACCTAGACCCGGTTTGTAGAGTACGCTTGGGGAGTGTGATCGTGTGTACAGCGTCTCTTTATGTCTGTCTCCACGTTGGTTGAGTGTGGAGTGAGTGCATATGAGAGCATGAGGGGGGGAATGGATGTTTGTGTCTGTGTGTGCCTGTATGTCTGTGTCTATATGTCAGGTTGGGTATCAGACGCCACCTCTCTGGGGACACCTCAGGCCCTCCAAGGTTTGGAGGCCTATCTCCGCCCACCACCACTTCCCCTGCCGGTGGCGGACTCCCTCAGGTGTCGGTGCGTTGGTGGTTCTTTGTGTCTGGGGGTGGGCGTCCAGGTACACACTGGCTCACTCCTTGGCGGCCGCTTATCGGGGCCTGGAGCCTGGGGCTCGCTCGGGCCCCTTCGGGGGTGGGGTGCCCCCGGCCTCTCGGCCTGGGGCTCGGTCACTCAGGCACAGCTGGCGGCCGGCGGAGGTCACGGGCGCGTCACTGCAACTCCCCCTGGCTTCTGCTCCGCGGCTGCTGAGTGAACCCTCATCTGGGACTCTCCTCAGCTCTTACTGGAACAGTGGCGCGGCTGCCCCTCTGTTGGTCTTCCTTGGTCTCTTGTGTTCTGGGGGCCTCTGGATGTCTGGAGTTTTGATCTCCTCCATACCTGCTTCACATCCTGGAGGACGGGGCTGTGGCCCCCTCACACTCCCTAGCAGATCGTTACATGGAGAAACCTTTGGAATACAAGCGCGCTGATCCACACAGGTATGCACACGGGTGTTCACTGCTCGTAGACCCAAATTACACCTTTCTTGGCTGCTACTTCGAAGCACATCTGTCCTGCGTGCTGCACAACAACATTGAATATTTAGTATTTACTGCTGTTTACACTTAGCTAGATTAATGCGATGGTGTTGTGTTTAGTATGTTGCTTTGTTTTTTTTTTTGGTCTTTTTTTGCTTGTTTTCTATTCTTCTCTCAACAGGTGATCCAGGAGATTTTTATTTTTTTTCTCCCCCCCTTTCTCACTGTCCCTCTCCCCTTCTGTTTTTCCTTTCCTTCCTCTTTCTTTCTCCCTTTCCTATCCCTCACTCATGTCTGTCCCGTCTGTAACATCTGAAAATAAAATATAATAAATAATAAAAACAAAGATCGACCAAATGGACCAATACGGCAATGCCACGATGATCCATTTGGCAAAGTAAATCCATTGGGTATCCTTGTTGGTCTTCAGACAACAATTCTGATGGCTAAAGAACCAAATGGGACAGGCGAGGAAAAAAAAAAAAAAAAGGAAAAGATATATATGAATCTTATAAAGTTTGTATCTGTCTTGTGTGAAACTTGTATGAAAAGCATACAAGAGTGAAAACAGATATAAGATCCCTTGAAAAATTATATAATGAAACTTGTATGTTTTGGATACTTACTAAAACAATGTATGAAAGTAATGAGAAAGTGGCCACTTTCATGAGTAATCACATATAAGTTTTTACTATTTCTTTTCCATATGGGAACACTCCACATTTGGGAAATATATCATTTAAAATAAAACCAGTGTTTTTGTTGCATTTTAAAACTCTAAAGAACTAAAGAGTCTGGCACAAGAGGTAATGACCATCCTGAGGCCAGGCCACTGCAAATAAATTAGCAGGTTTCAGCAAAGAGAGGGCTCGAGTCTGGCAGGTGAAAAAGCTGAGCTGTGTCTCCGTGAGTGGTTAGTCCTGGAACAAAAATGATTTTTTGAGTGATTACTGATTTAGCAATAACACAGATGTAGTGTTTTCAGCCAATCACCAAATAAACTTTTAGCAAGTTAATTGTCCTGCGAATGAAAATGTCTAGCAGTACTTCTGCTATAGAATAAAGCTACCTCGCAGTTTCTGTGTGTAGATTGCTTGGAGGGGAAAGCAATTTCCTTTAATCTTCCCTTTCCTGTGAATAATCTGTGAAATTCTTGCAATATTTCCTCTCATATGACCCTTTTCCACAGGGTGTTGGGTGTCTAATCCAGAGGCAGTTTAACACCCGAACTGGTGCAGGTGTAAAGAATAGAGGCACCAGCATGACACCATATAATTGCTGGGTCCAAAGTTGGAACCACTGAGTCAGTCACTAGCTATTGGAAGGGCTACCACAAGAAATTCACTAATGATTGGCAGATATATGTCACAAATTCTGTCATATGACATTACTAAAATATTACTGCAACCTCTATGAAATGCATTTTCATTTAACCAATAATTTGCCCATAAATGAGGCTTTTTAACAAATCAAACTGCTTGAAAATTGATTAAAAATTCATTTTTTAAAATACAAAATTCAGAAAAATAGCCCTAACAAAACACAGTGTGGGTACCTCAGTAAACATGTTTCATGATTTTTAAGTATAATTTTGCAAATTAATGGGCAAAAGAATGAAAGGGAGTAAACCAACTCACTGTAAGGCACTTGAAGTACAATTTTTCAAATGCATTCAGTGCATATTATATGAAGTTTTATTAAATTTTTATGCAGATGGGCTGATTTCTGGCATATCCCCCTATTAAGACTATCTTCTTGAGCAAGTACTGACAGATTCCATCACAGCTGCTTGTTTTAGATCTCTCAGCAGACGTCTCCTCGTACCTGTGCCTCTGCCGTGGACAGTGTTCTTCAGCGTACTGTAACAGTCGCAATTGAGTGGTGTCTCTTTAAGACAACCTAAGTTAATGTTTAGTGATGTCACAAGCATGCGCCACTGCCCTCTGGTGTGTATGGAAGAAACGTGCCTGCATATGGACACATGGACTGAGATGGTCCTCATATCTTTACTTCCCTAACTCAATGTAGCGTTACATGTCGTATGAACACTGCTCGCCTCGTATGATAAAACGGCAGCCGTTCAATCGGGCCTTGTAAGGTTTGTGCAGAGTGTGTTTATTAAAGAACAATCACTGTGGAATAGCCAGTACCAGTGTGGCCGTGGGTTTTTGACTGCTGCCTCCTCTCAACCACTGAATACAACCCATGCTACAGTACCATACAGTGAATATTCAGCTTTTAGTGAAGTAGATGGAGACGCAGTGAGTTCTGAGTTAGTGTTGGCAAAAAACCTCTGCATTCTGAGTGAATTTTGAGGTGGCACAAGATGTGACATGACAGTTAAGATCACTTGCTATGAAGATTCAGACTCCACTCAGACTCTGTTTGTTTTCCCAAGAAAAACAGGATGTGTAATCCCCCTCTTCCACCCATAATTTACACCGATTGACATGACACCACAGCTTTGATGGGAACTCCAGTGGGGCCAGTGCCACACCAGACTACCTTTAGCCACACCCCTGGATAAAAACAGAGAAATAAAAAAGATCATTATATGAGCAACTTCTGTGACAACAAAAGCAAATTCTTCTCTGATCTTTTCTCTGACAACAACAAGAAAGTTAAAAGAAACACGATCGTCTGTTGTGCTGCTGCGACTAAACATCATTTTACTTCTCTTCTGTCATTAAAAAAAATCCTTTCAGTAGTTGGGAGACAAAGAGCAGGCTGCTGATCCTTAACCAGTTCTTGATCCTCAGTGGTTACCTCTTATCTTCTCAACAATAAAGAGAATCAGAATCACCAAAACTAAACTGCAAGGGATGCGGAGCAGAGACCAGGGTTCAACTGTGAAACCTTGGACATTAGCAACCATATGGAGCTGTAATTTAATGGGAAACCAGTCTTGTTTTTGAAACCACATGGATAGCACCTGACCAATCAGTAATGGCCTGGAGCATGTCAAACTTCTGTGTTCTTCCAAAATTTCTTTATACCTAATCCTAAGCTTCTGGTTATAACTTAAAAAAAAACCTAACAGTGGTAAGTTGATTGAAAAAAAAAAAAACTAATGAAAGTGATGGTAAGTCCAATTCTAGACATGCACCAGTTGTCTTGTGTAACCAGTACAATTAGTAATTCAATATCTGTAATGTATTCAATTTTGATTTGAATGAATTAGGTATAAGAAAAAAGGGTATCACCAGTAGTTATGCTATTTTTTTTACTTCTTCTGTGTTAATATAGCTTGTTTTCAGATCTACATTTCACTCTTAAAGTTTTCCTTCAAATTTTGCCAGATAGTGACTAAAAATGTACTCTTTTTTTTGAAGTTGTCTGCTTGGCTCTTTTATGGAAACCAGTCCATTAAGTATCACGCCATAGAAATGCACAACCCTGTATAAGGGTGTATGCTTGTGCTCAGTTCAGTGAATTAACTCAAATCTCTTCATTGACCTCAACTTGCACTATAAATCTGAAAATGTTTTGAAAAATGTGTCACACAAAAGTCCTCTAATATGCTCCAATAACACTAAGATTGAGATTTTGATTTTCCATGTATTTCAATAAGTGCCCTGCAAAAGGCTAAATTATAGATGATATAAAAGATGGACGCAGCTTCTAGGTCTGAAAAGAGAAGTCAATGTGGAAGTCCCTTAAGCCTGAATTGTTTTAAAAAAACCATCTTGTTATTTATAAGTTTGTAGAGTATGACCCTACAATAATGCATTAGAGAAAACCCCAACAATCATATGAACACCAATGAACGCCCTTTTAACAGGAAAAAAAACTCCAACAGAACCAGGCTCAGGGAGGGGCGGGGCCATCTGCTGTGACCAGTTGGGGAGAGAGAAGGAAGACAGGATAAAGACATGCTGTGGAAGAGAGACAGAGGTTAATAACAAGTATGATTCAATGCAGAGACTATTAACACATAGTGAGTGAGAAAGGTGACTGGAAAGGAAAAACTCAATGCATCATGGGAATCTCCAGCAGCCTACACCTATTGCAGCATAACTAAGGGAGGATTCAGGGTCACCTGGTCCAGCCCTAACTATATGCTTTAGCAAAAAGGAAAGTTTGAAGCCCAATCTTAAAAGTAGAGATAGTGTCTGTCTCCCGAATCCAAACTGGAAGCTGGTTCCACAGAAGAGGGGCCTGAAAACTGAAGGCTCTGCCTCCCATTCTACTTTTAAATACTCTAGCAACAAGAAGTAGGCCTGCAGAGCGAGAGCGAAGTGCTCTAATAGGGTGATATGGTACTACAAGGTCATTAAGATAAGATGGGGCCTGATTATTTAAGACCTTGTATGTGAGGAGCAGGATTTTGAATTCTGGATTTAACAGGAAGCCAATGAAGGGAAGCCAAAACAGGAGAAATCTGCTCTCTCTTTCTAGTCCCTGTCAGGACCTAAAATGGCCTAAAATTAGCTAAGACTGCTGGGTCTAGAGATGCTTTTTAAGTAACGGTTTAACTACTGCTAGCTTGAAGGCCTCTGGTACATAGCCTATTATTAGAGATAAGTTGATCATACATTTGGACAGATTTCTAGAAATGCTTAACCAACAGTTTTAAATTCTCCCTAATGTCGCCTGCTCTGGCCCCTGGAAGACAACTACCCGTGTTTGGTGGCGTAGCTTTGCATGTCTCAGAATAGAATTGCCAATTAGTTTGATTGCCGGGGGGTGTCGCTGAGTGGGGAGACAGAATTAGACACATGAACTGGTTGGTGTACCAGGCTTCTGTTTAAACTACATTTCCTCCTCACTGTCACCCAGCCATCCGGTTTCCCCAGCTGCTCAGGACAGTCTGCAGCTATATAGGGGGGCCTACGCTACCTTCGGCTCCACAGGCTACAGGGACCTGGCTATTTTGAGGGTGCAAAGCAGAGTCTCCAGTTCAGTGATCCTGGCCTCCAGAGCTGCAAACAGGCTACATTGAAGTATCATTATTGCTAAAGGAGGCTGAGGGGTAATTAAACTTACTTAAACTTAGACTTATATCACTTTTAACAGAGAAAAAAAAAAAAAGGAAAAGAAAAAGAGAGAGAGAAACCCTTCCGGGAAAAAGTTTAATCGTTGTCATAGTGAACATGGTGAGCTAAGACAGCTCGCTGATACACAAAAACAAACATCTGCAATTACAACCACGTTTTGGGTGAGGCTTCTCAAAAGGCTACCGACTGAAGGCTGGCTGACAATTATAATACAATGCATCATTAGTAGAACATATGACAGAAATACCACTCAGTCTGGGAACCATATTTCTCTTGCTTTGGTCTAAAATCTTTTCCAAAAATGAGGTTTGGTCTGCCTTGTGTACTTATAATTCCATCAATAACTGCTTCGTTAAAAGGTTGAAAAAAAAAAAAAATCATAGTTGTTTATAAATCAAGGACTTAACACTCAGAACAAGCATGCTGTCACACAGCTGAAAAATTGGGTGGTTTAAATAATAAAACATGCTTCTTACAACAAAATTACGACAACCAAAGTAATAAGATGCATGGACTCTTAAACTGAGTGGCATTTCCTTGTAATTCTGTGGCAGTTGAAAATAGCAAAATGTTTTTGGAAGAGTCTTCAAGAAGCAGGCAAACAGTTGTTGTTCAGCAACTGCGTATGTGTCACAATTCTTCAACATCCAAAAAAATAAAAAATAAAAAAATAAAAAATAATGAAATGGTCAACGATTCATCTTTTCAAGTGAGCATTTCTGAAGCATAAACATTCATTTTTTTTTTAAAGTGGAGCTCTGCAAAGAGTAACTACACAAACAGACAGCAGTTCTGCCTCTTGAAATCCTCCCCTGTGTTAGCAGAGAACATAATCCAAAAACTACCCAAAAAAATGTAAATAAATTAAAAAAAAAAACAACAAAAAAACAAAACAAAAACACCAACATTCAGGTTGTGACTCGCTCGCTTATGACATTTTAGTTTATAATAAAAAAATAAAATAAAAATAAAAAAAATAAAAAAAGAAAGAAAAGAAGGAAAAAAGGATGTTTCAGATTCCATAGTTTAAAGTGCAGAGCTGCTGTAATGAGCTGCATGTGACACATGTAGTGTTGCATGTGGGAAAAGAAAACTGCTTCTGCACAGCATCAAGGCAGCGATGCCTGAAATGTATGATTCCCCAGCTGACCTGTGATTCTTTTTTTCCATCCCAATGTCTGGAAACACCTTTATAAAATATAATTAAGAAACAAACAAAAGAAAAGATAAAATCTAAAATACATTACCAATCACAGTGCAATAAATTCGGAGAAGATTCATTCAAAACTAAATTTCACCATCTATTTAAACTCTGTGAGAGATCAGTTGTACAACCATGTACCACTCCTCATCTGTATCACCCTTTTCTGTATAAGTGCTGCATTATGAGCGTCCACCAGCAGGCGGTGCTGTTACACTGTATGATGACAGAACAAAAGCAAGGATGTGGGAACTGAAAGCAGAACAAAAATGGACCTATGGCTCTGTAAACAAATATATATTGTCACACTACTACGCACGTAGCAATTACTTTATAGTTAACAGTTCTATTCATGTGGTCCATCCTGTTTTACTGCATTTTTAAAAAGGCTATTCACACAACTCTGAAGTTTTGAAACAGAGACTGCAAAGAAGGTAACAGAACTCCAATTTTTTTTTCTCCTCCACTTCCATGAGAGATGCCTGATTTCTGTGATTAGGGACAGTATGGCTACAGAAGCAGAGTCCTTTCTGATTTTGAATTAATTACAACATCATTATGCGAGTCTGCGAGGTGCAGCATAAGTTGTGGTAAAGCTGTCACACAGAGAATCAGTTGGATGGCTTACAAACAGGTCCATCTGTAAGCTATCCAATGATTGTAATATTTCAATATGATGATGATTTCTTTTTAAAATGAACTAATTTTATTTATTTATTTTTTTTAAATTGCACTGGCTATGGCTAAAAAGAACAGATTTCTCTGTGAGCTTTACTGTAATGACACGCAGACACGCCAATCAGCTGTGTCCACATTTGATCAGTGGGCTCAGTGTCCAGTACAGTCAAGCAACCCTGTTTGCTGTGCATCAGAGAGCGCTCCAACATCATTCTGTGTGTGCAATTTAAAATGCTCTTCAATTCTTTCTTTCTACACTGCACATTGAACAAAATCAAGGAAACTTCCTGAAATTGTATGCATGTTCTTAAACCTTAAATAAATTCAAACAAGATGGAATTCTTGGCAAAAGACTCTTGGTGCCGGCAGTGTGATGAAGCATCATCGAGTGTTCCCAAGTAATTTTTTTCCCCATGTAGACATTAACAGCTGCCTGTGCCATCTGTGATTGAATTTCTAGTACGCAACATCTTTACTCATATTTCGAATGTTCAACCATTGCTAATCAGCTAGCCTTGGCTATTCCTATTTCTGGTTTTCCTACTTCCTGGTCAAATAGACTGCATGGACAAAAGTATTGGGCCACACTTTTTAAACGTTGAATTCAGCCGTTTCCAGTTCTAGTGCTGCAGTTGTAAAAATCAAGCATCTAGCCATGCAGTCTGACTTCACAAACATTTCCTAAAGAGCTTATTGAATTTAAGCATGACACTGCAATAAGCCAGTTTAATGTTTCTTCCCTCCCAGATATTCCACAATCAACTGCAAGTCGTCTTATTCCAAACTGGAAGCATTTAGGAACTGCAGCCTCAGAGTGTTAGACCACATCAAGCTACAGAGTGAGGTCACCAGGTGCTGAGGTACATGGTGTGTTACCAACACTCGGCACAAAAATTGTGCGCCAGGAGATCATAGCATAGGTCTCTATGGCTGAGCAGCTCCTACGGGTATTATGGTAGGTGACCCAGTAGTTTGGTCCATAGCTGTGCAGCTGTTCTAGTCTTTGATGCCAGGCAACTTCCAAAAAACAAGCTCATCCAAATATACCATCTTGGACAGCACGAGTTCTTGTTCTACTCTGGACAACTGTCACAAGCTCGTCTCGACTCTAACCAGAAAATACAGTCCAAGATGGAGAGCCTTTTTGGGAAAAACAGAAGAAGTTCCTTTCATGGCACAAATCTAATCATTTGAAGTGCTGAAGTAACATTCGAGGTTGATTTTTGATGTCTCGGTCCACTTGGGGTGAATTACATTCTTCTAAATAAAACAAATAAAATCTTTAAAGACCTCAATCAACAAAAACAGCTACAGTACCAAAAATATGGTTTTCCTCTGTGTGTCCATAGTAAACATGCAGATGCCTTCAGAAGGAAGCTGCCTGACTGTTACTGATTAATGCTACACATGAGGCCCAGAGGAAAGCTGTACGGTTCAAAGCCTATGCCAAACGGAATGAGGGAGTTTGAGCTCTTACAGTCAGTATGCAATGTTGTATCACCAGGAAATCTCACAATGAAGAGAAAGTATGTTTGCCCACTGGGTGTCTGTTCTTTAAACTTACTGAAGGCGGTGGGTGGTCAGCAGCAGCAGTTTAGGGGGGGCTGCCATATAAAGCAAAAGGAAGATGAGCAAGGCTTTCGGCTGCTGTTAAACTTCTTCAGAGGACACTCACTGCCAGCAGCTTTCTTGACTAAAGGTAAGCACCGGTTTAAATCCAGACCACAACGCTTGGAAAATAACTTTGAAAAGGTTCGTCCTCTCTGAACTAGAAGCTTAATGGTACTTGGTAGACTTCCGCTCTCAGTGCACTTCATGGCGACCGTGGTCAGTCAGTTAATGACTTTGATTTGAGGGTTGGGGGTGAAGTAAAGTTCAAAAGTTTGTCCTTCTATTGTCGTCTCATCTCCCCGTCCTCCTCATGGTTCTCACATGTCCACCTGGTTCACAATGTTTCTTTTGGAGGCACAAGAGTCAGCCAGAAGAAGCGCCAGCTGATGAGAAGTGTGTGTGGAAGGAGAGGGGCAGTGGTGGCATTACCAAATATGGGATTCACAGTGAGTCATTTTAATGACGCCCACTCCTCCACCTAACCGGCGGTAGTTCATTCCTCCGTACAACCTAGAAAGAGGAGACAAGTCAAAGAATGCCAACAATGCAAACACAGGGCTGCACAATTAATCCAAGTGTAATCTCCATCACCATTTTTGCTTCCCACAATTATAAAATCACATTTGAGCAATATTTAAAATTCTTGCTCTGCCATTGAAAACACAAAGAAAAAGCCACTCAAGCACTTCCTAAAACTCAGCCCCTGTCCACATGTCTGCATGTACTAATCACAGCTGTTCACTGCGTCATGCAGCTTGAAGTTCCCTGCAGGAGTCTGTGTGGCTGCAACCAGAGTTAAGATTAGCATTTGTGTTCAGTGTCACAGCTATGAATTTATTTAACACATGTAGACGCACATCACATAGCTAAGTGTTTGACAGCTGTACTTGATGTATAGTAACTAAAGAACTGATCCTACTAGAATACCATTTACCTCCACGTGTTGGCGTCAGGGTCATAGACTTCTATAGTTTTCAGATACGTCGTGCCATCAAAGCCTCCAACTGCCATCAGTTGACCATTAACCACTGCTAAGCCCACCTACAGACACACATAGTTACTCCAATGCCTCATACAACATATGGTATCATTTAAGGTGTGCATTAAAATACATAAACATCCATCATCACTCTCCAACACACACTCACCCCACTCCGTCTGGACGTCATTGCCACTACAGGAGACCATTGATTGGTCCTGGGGTTGTATCGCTCTGCGCTGCTTAGCTCTGTGGTGTCGTCTCTACCTCCCACAGAGTAAATCATGTCCTGATAGACCGCACAGCCAAGGTGCTTTCTTCTGGTTCCCATGGGGGACACTGTGTGCCAGCGGTTCTCTTGAGGGTTGTAGCGCTCCACTGAAGAGGAAAGAATGAGGTGATTAAATAACAGGAGAAAATGGCATAAATATATAGACAGATTTCAATCATTGGTTCAACTAAGAACATCGTTCAAATGTGGTTATCAATGGGAAACAAGAAACACCACTTACATACAGTTTGGTTTGCTTTACCATTAACTTTAACCAATAAGAGTAAGTGTAACTCCTTAGCTATTGGTCATTAAAGATCATCATCATCATCAAGCCTCTGTAATTGTATTCAAGCCCCAAATTGCAACCCTAAACTGCTCCCTGTTGGTCAAACTTAACTGAAAAAGTTTCAGTTTTTATTACACTGCTTTTAGACATAAGTTACAGCATTTTGTCAGATAAAGTATCAGTTTTTACACACAAATATAATTCAACAAATTCTTTTAATCTAAGTATTTTAAAAATGTTGCATTTTTTTAAATCCTCAGCTTTTCAACTAAAATCTGTCTAGTTATGTTTAGTAATTATAGTAGTCAAAATATGACACTGTGCACTGGAAATTGTTATAGCGATTCAACTAAAGAAAAAGAAAAAAAAAAAAAGAAAGAAAGATTTAAGACATTTGACACCCATCCAAACTGAGGCATGTTTGTCATTTGTTTTAGTTTCTGTGTATTTTTGACATTTAAAATATTTATTTTTAGGCCTTTTTGACACTATAGAGGACGGGAACAGAGAGCAGTGAATGACACACAGGAAATGTCCAGAGCCAGACTAGAACCCAGGCCCCTGCGGCAGTCTTTATCTAAATGTGGCTCGCCTGCTCTGTGAGCTGTTCTGGCAGCAATACTTCAGACATAAAGACTTGAACAACCTCCAGGGAGAAAACTGAAGGCAATTCTGAAGTGCCAAAAACTGCAGTTCCCGAAGTGGCCATTTGAGCCTTTTCCAAACATTTGTCCATCAAGGACTGTTAAAATGTTAAAATAAAGTGCATAATAACAAAGAAGTTGTTTACACTCCTATGGATTTCCCCCCTTTTAAACATTACAGCGATCATTTTTGTGCTGCCATATGGGGCTGCATCTGCTTGCTGTTTGGTATAGACAATCTATGCTCTCATTTGGTGAGTGAAATGCCACTATTTGAGATTAGTCTATTACTTGGCACCAATTAGCAGGTACCTGATAACCAAATCTTGCTAAGGTTAGCAGATGACTTAGTATTTCTCCATCTTTTTTATACAGTCCATGCTTACACATGATTCAGTGCACACCTGTGTTTAATGGAGATGTCCCATCAGATCCTCCTACAGCATATAGAAATCCTCCCAGTACAGCCACAGCTACACCCAGTCGCCTGGTGCTCATGGATGCGACACGAGTCCATTTGTTCTCCTTGGGATCATACCTGAACACAGCCAGGTTGGCCATTTAATTCCAAAGAATCATTTTTGCATTAAACTAACTTTTATCTAGTAGCCACCAATGGAACTGGAAACCCAAATAGTATAGTACAGGAAATCTGCTACCTTTCAACTATGTTGAGACAGGAAACTCCATCCTGCCCTCCCACTGCATACAGATATCCTCCAAGTACAGCGACGCCAACACTGGTGCGACAAGTACTGGTGGGGGCCACATCGCTGCTCCACTGGTTGGTTTTAGGATCGTATCTAAAGTGGAGGTAATCATGTAAATAGTAGAATAAGACACACACACAAACAGACTGTTGGAAAGCTGTGAATATCTACAGTGAAAGCCTCAGGGACTTCCGCTGACCTCTCCACAGAGTTGAGATATGACGAGCCATCGTGACCTCCCACTGCATACAATAGATCATCCAGGACACTGACACCAACTCCACATCGCCGCTTACTCATTGAAGCTACCATCCGCCACTCATTAGTCTGCGGATCATAGCGCTCCACACTGGAAATAGCGTCACCGCTGCACCAACCTCCAACTGCAAGAGAAAGAAAGAAAGAAGAAAAAGTAAAAAATAAAAATCAGGCTTTTCCTACAAAATACCAACAGTCGACTGGTAAGGACTTAAATTAAAAACAAATAAAATGCAATATTAGGAAATCATGGTTTTAATTTCTGTGCCTAAGATACTGACCTGCAAAAAGGACCTCTCCACATCGGATGGGTTTCCTGGGTCGGGTTCTGGGACCCTGCATTAGCGGTCTCTCCTGTGGTAGCAGCAGGTAATTCTTGGCCTCATCCACCAAGTCTCTGTAACATTAACCCCAAAGTAAACAGTTTCATATTAACCACAATAGCATCAATTTCCTCGATTATATGTGCACAAGCAGGATTTTTACCACTACTCCCCTTACAAACAGCACTCACCTGCACTCCTCGTCACTCTTGATGAGTGGATCTGAACCCACTGTGCCCACGAGGAACTTGGGGCTGAGGAGTGGCAGGCGGACATGCTGTAGGACCTGCAGAGCAAATACAATTAAAAAAGTCAAGCTTGAAACATTAGTCAGACTAGAACAACTAACTAAAAATGTAGTTCACAAACTATCAGAAAAACACTCAAACTAAACTAACAAGGAAAAATGGACTAAGAGAATTAAACCAAAGGAGATGTTGAATGTACTGCAGGCTTCTAGCGACAAACCTGGGGTAGCTGAGGTCTTCGCTCCTGGATGCTGTATTTCACCCAGGCCATCACGGCATTGAAAACCTGCTCCTCACTCCGCACGTTCAACTCATCACTGGAGATTATGTCAATGAGCTGGTTGGCAGGCAGGAGCATGAACTCCTCACTTTCCATTACCTACAAAAATGAAGTGCAACAGACAGTCAAAGAGAGCACTGTTTATTAAAGGTCTCAGCACATCAGTCAGCAAATCAATTTTCATTACCATCAACGTCAAATAAATTGTATTCACACTTTTTAAAGCAATTCACCTTTCTCACAAAAGCATGATGTGAAATCTCATTTCTACACTAACAAAAGCAAAACCTGTCACGGGGAATAATCTCGCTCTGTCTTTTCTTCTCTCTGTTCTTTGTTTTCCAAAGACAAATTGGCTTTTAGCTGATGACATTAAAAATAACTGAGGTGAGGTGACTGAATAGCTCTCATCAGTTCATTTCACAATATTTTAGTTGGGCTAGCATCCTGACTTTCTCCACTTAAGATCATTGCCCTGTTGATGCCTGCATTGTCGTTGCTCTGTAAAATGTGTTGGCACAACTTTGAAATCATTGCGTGAACATGGACTGGAAGGAATCTGGGCCTTGAGGTAGCAAAGTGCAATTTTTAACATAATGGCTTACAGTACTGAAAACAGAAAATTCACTTTAAGAGAGAAGTCTTAAAAGAGACCTACAGCACTGCTGTAACACTTTCTCAAAGTGTTACTGTGGACTAAGGTAATGCCACCTAGAGTAAGTATATGGTTAGACACCACGTTCGGAAGATTTTTTTTTTTTTTTTTTTTTTTTTTTTAAATGGGAAAGAGTACAATAACCTCAGTGTCTGAATTTAGCAGGAAATTAAAGGTCGTTCTTTATCTTTAAGACATCCTACAGTTTAATTAGTTTGTGTATTCTAGTTTCATGGATAGATAAAGATGGGTATCGTTGCATAGCAATGAAAATGCAAGCTATAACTTACAATAATATTGCGTATAGAAATGGCCCTAGCACAGAACCCTTTTGTGTGTGAACAAGACTCTCTATTTATTAAGATAAGATTCAAACCACTGTAGTAAAACATTGTGGTCAACAGTACTGAATACTGCACTACGGTCTAGCAGCACAGAGAATAAGAGTAAGATCATCTGTAACCCTCACTAGTACTGTGATGAGATCTGAAACCCGACTGAAATTCCTCTGCAGATGAAAGAATAGCTGTAAAACAGATAACTGATAAAGATTTTTTTTTTTTTTTTAAATAAAAGGACGGGGAAAAGATTGGTCTATAATTAGCCAAGACAGCTGGATCAAGTAAAGGATGATGACACAGCTGTTCAAATATGTCTCTAGAAGGGACAATACTTTGTGTACCTTCTGAGAGAAAGGTTTATGATCAGGGATTTGGTAATTAGGTTAAATGACAGCTGTTTAAAGCCACGATTTTCAAAGGACGGTAAGGTCTTGCATCATGCATGCTTTGCACCGTGCGGGTATATTTGTGGTGTTCGTTGCCTTTGTGGAAACATGGTATTGACAGTTTGCAGTGCATGCTATTCAGCTTCTTTTTCAGACTTTCAAATTCAATTTTATTTATATAGCACCAAATCACAACACCGGTTGCCTGAAGGCTCTTGTGCCCTGTGATATGTTGGCCCTTTAAACAGCCAAAATATCTTCACCATCTTTTTCAGTATTTTCCTTGTCTTTGAAGCCTTGGGCTAATTCCACTGGCGCTTCAGTTTCTGTTTTCTAGTTTCATCTTTTATCTGCTCACACTCCTTACGCACTGGTATGTATAGCTTCAGTATCCAAAACAGTAGCACATGTGCTTCCGCTAGCCACTTCCCTACACTGTATTTGTTAAACTAACTTGAGATGGCTATAACTCTGTTCCAACCACATGACTGATCTGGCAATTATTTATTTATTTATTTATTTATTTATCTATCTATCTATCTATCTATCTATCTATCAAATTTTATAGCAACCATGTCTCATATGAAGGTTATCTTGTGATAATCTTCTTTACAGGAAGTGCAGAATTATTAGGCAAGTTGTATTTTTGAGGAATTATTTTATTATTGAACAACAACCATGTTCTCAATGAACCCAAAAAACTCATTAATATCAAAGCTGAATGTTTCTGGAAGTAGTTTTTAGTTTTAGCTATTTTAGGGGGATATCTGTGTGTGCAGGTGACTATTACTGTGCATAATTATTAGGCAACTTATCAAAAACAAATATATACCCATTTCAATTATTTATTTTTACCAGTGAAACCAATATAACATCTCCACATTCACAAATATACATTTCTGACATTCAAAAACAAATCAGTGACCAATATAGCCACCTTTCTTTGCAAGGACACTCAAAAGCCTGCCATCCATGGATCCTGTCAGTGTTTTGATCTGTTCACCATCAACATTGCGTGCAGCAGCAACCACAGCCTCCCAGACACTGTTCAGAGAGGTGTACTGTTTTCCCTCCTTGTAAATCTCACATTTGATGATGGACCACAGGTTCTCAATGGGGTTCAGATCAGGTGAACAAGGAGGCCATGTCATTAGTTTTTCTTCTTTTATACCCTTTCTTGCCAGCCACGCTGTGGAGTACTTTGACGCGTGTGATGGAGCATTGTCCTGCATGAAAATCATGTTTTTCTTGAAGGATGCAGACTTCTTCCTGTACCACTGCTTAAAGAAGGTGTCTTCCAGAAACTGGCAGTAGGACTGGGAGTTGAGCTTGACTCCATCCTCAACCCGAAAAGGCCCCACAAGCTCATCTTTGATGATACCAGCCCAAACCAGTACTCCACCTCCACCTTGCTGGCGTCTGAGTCGGACTGGAGCTCTCTGCCCTTTACCAATCCAGCCACGGGCCCATCCATCTGGCCCATCAAGACTCACTCTCATTTCATCAGTCCATAAAACCTTAGAAAAACCAGTCTTGAGATATTTCTTGGCCCAGTCTTGACGTTTCAGCTTGTGTGTCTTGTTCAGTGGTGCTCGTCTTTCAGCCTTTCTTACCTTGGCCATGTCTCTGAGTATTGCACACCTTGTGCTTTTGGGCACTCCAGTGATGTTGCAGCTCTGAAATATGGCCAAACTGGTGGCAAATGGCATCTTGGCAGCTGCACACTTGACTTTTCTCAGTTCATGGGCAGTTATTTTGTGCCTTGGTTTTTCCACACGCTTCTTGTGACCCTGTTGACTATTTTGAATGAAACGCTTGATTGGTCGATGATCACGCTTCAGAAGCTTTGCAATTTTGAGACTGCTGCATCCCTCTGCAAGATATCTCACTATTTTTGACTTTTCTGAGCCTGTCAAGTCCTTCTTTTGACCCATTTTGCCAAAGGAAAGGACGTTGCCTAATAATTATGCACACCTGATATAGGGTGTTGATGTCATTAGACCACACCCCTTCTCATTACAGAGATGCACATCACCTAATATGCTTAATTGGTAGTAGGCTTTCCAGCCTATACAGCTTGGAGTAAGACAACATGTATGAAGAGGATGATGTGGACAAAATACTCATTTGCCTAATAATTCTGCACTCCCTGTAATCTTCTTTTCTTGACATTCATTCCATCATACATGCATGTGTGGTTTCAAACAAATGAAGGGGAAGGAATTACAGAAATGCCAAACTATAAAAATGAGTTTTCAGCATTCGCTTAAAAGAAAAACTAGAACCTCAGTTTTACCAAAACAGAGAGGAAATTAGAATACATCCAATTAGTAACGGCAGAGAAATGTTCCTTGAGGCAGGAGAGGCTGTTGAGGTTGTTGGGCTTGACAGAAAAATATAACTGTGTTTCATCCTGCAAAGCAGTGGTAAGAGATCCCATTAAAACCATTAACTAGGTGACCCAGGGGTAACATATAAAAATAAATAAATAAACAGAATTGGTGTAAGGCTTGAAGCCTAGGCACTCCACAAACGAGCGGTGCAGATTAGAGCATACATTGATTAATATGAATTCTAAAATATCTGTTTGATAAGTATGAAAAAAAAAAAAAAAAACTATTAAGGAGAAGAACCGGTGATCCCAACCCAGCTTCATAGTATGCTAATAAGTAGCATTATCAACAGTATCAAAGGCTGCAGATAAGTCAAGCAGGACATAAATGGATTGCTCACCTTTATCCGAGTGCATAAGGACATCATTAATAATTTTCAATAACGCTGTTTCAGTGCTGTGTCTGTAACCTGATTGGAATTTATAGAAAATATTATTTACTCTAAAATCCGAATGAGTTGACGACCAACAACTTTCCTAAGGATTTTGAAAAGAAACAGATTGGAAATTGGCCTATAAGTATTTAAATCAGTGGGCTCTAAGGAGGTTTGTTTTTTAGTAGAGGGACGACGCTGGCTGGAATCCAGCCAGATGAAAGGGACCGACTGACAGGCAGGGTCAAGTGCACAAGTGTGACACTATATTCAAAATATCTGTTGAAGAGATTATTTGAGAGAGACTTGGAATATGGAGAGCAGTCTTTTTCCGTCTCTGTTCAGCCTTTCTTCATTCTCTTCTTTGGCGAATCTGACTTTTAACAGTGCGACATGATGCTGAATTGAAGAGCATATATTATTAAACCAGTTAACTAAGTCACTGATATCTGAAAAAATAGTTTTTGATGCAGTTACATCTGGGTTGCACATCACCAGCTGTTAGTATCTGCACCTTCACAGCCCGTTTGTACTTGACAGTGTGTTTTTGCCTGAAGTGGAGAAAGTGATGCTTTCACCTTTAGCAGGAACAGATTTCTATTTTATGTACTGTGATTTGTTGGTCTAAAGTCTGAAGCTTTGAAGTAGCTCCAACTGTCGTCTTTACCTGCATTTGTCTTCTTGTTGTGCGCACCACAGAACGTAAATGTATGGCCTTACTATACCAACAACACCATGATATGGCACTTTTAGATCATTTACAAATGTAAACCATTTTTATAACAGATGCATTTGGCACGACAGAAAGAAATCTCTATATCCTAAATGTATACTAACGTATGTATACTAAATGTAAATTTTGCACATTCAATCTAAAGCAACATGTAGAATCATTGTAACACGTAGCACTATACAGCGATTATAAACGACCGTGAACAGTTGTATGTGGGTTCTTACCTCCTGAAAATTGTGCTGGGTGAACTTATCTGCAATGCGGAGCAGCTCGCGGCAGGAGTGTGTGTCAGCAAAGGCCCTGATGCCCAGGCAGTTAGATGGATCCAGCTGCCTCTTAAGGAACTCGCAGCACGCCTCCTGGATCTCAGCAAGCTGGAGGAGGCAGGCTGCAGGGAGCAGCGTCTGGACATTCCCCTCCTCTACAGTCACCTGAAAGGGTGCAGATCAGGACATCAGATACACTGAGTTTTTTAGCTTTAGCAACTGATTGATCACAATGTGTGGTCTCCACAGCTCCTCCGTTTTTATGCATTCAAACTGTGGCTCCATGTCAGTCTCCTCACATCTTTTGAGAAAGTTCTGCTATAGTCAAGGTTATAGCCAAGAAACATGTTTTTCATTTTAATCATAGACCTTACTGTACTCTGCAGGAAACAAAGCCGCCTGCAAAGGTTTTGCTCTCCTGATTCGTACTTTTGGAAAACTTTGCCATAGACTTGTTTGGACAGGTTTTTTTACATTCAATATGCAGTTTCATCAGTTTGTCTTTTTTTTTTTTTTTTTTTTAAACTTAATGTGCACCTGCGGTTAATTCTAACAGCATGCTACCATCCCTACCTGTGATGTATAAGCAAAGTCAATCAGCAGCTCCATGGCTCTCTCATCAATGTCACGAATAACCACTTCCGTCTGCCTGCTCTCTGCCAGCTCTCCAGTAAACATGGCCCTGAAGAAGAACGGGAAAAAGAAAGATGACATTATTTTTTTGTGTCACAGCAATCACTGGAGTCCAGGAATTTAGCTGTAAATAAACTAGCCTGATGTGGGATCACACAGTGTCTCCTCATACCTGAAATAGGGGCTGCAGGCAGAGAGGATCACACGGTGCGCGTAGATCTTCTTGGCACCCACCACCAGCACCACGTCACAGAGCTCCCGGTGTTTTCTCAGCAGGTTGATCACCTCCAGGGTCTGCCTCGGGTGTTTGTCTGAGACGTAGGGCATGCGTGCAGGCTGGGGGACCCCTTCAGGGAGCTTGTTGGGGTCCCCCAGAGTACAGCGGCTGGTGATGTCCATTCCAGTGGCGTCCTGACGTGCGCTGGTGGCCCTGACATTAGCACATATCAATATACTCTTAGTTACATTAAATTAATTTCAATTAGAATAAGCTAGCCAAGAACCCACAGTGATGGTAATGCTGAGAGAATGCTGACCCCAGCCAGGCAGTCGGACCACGAACTTTAACAGGTAACAAAAGTGATGAGCAGTCAGGCTGCGCCCTCCATTTCTACCACTCATGTTTCTAAAGTACAATCACTGTGGTGATCACTCTAAAGTCTCTTTGTGCTCATTTTCATCTTTGCATTGTATTAATATCTAAATACTACGGAAAAGATCATGTGTGTTCTCATTAGGATGTGTTGGTGTGTGAGACTGTAGCTTATAGGTTTATACTTGTAAATGACAAGTGCGAGACAAGGTGTTTCAGGACATTTTGCAGAGAAACACATAAGTAACAAAGTACTTTCTCGTGGGAGTAATTAAGTTATATAGTGCATTACTTTACAAGAAAAGTGTTCCGAGTACATGCTAGGGCTGTCACGATTAGTCACGAATACGTCAACTATTAAAATTGTCGACGACTGATTTAATAGTCGACTTGTCGTTTAAAGCTTTGCAAGATCCCGAAAGACGCAGGAATAAGTAGTAGGATTTAAGAGTGTAATAACGGACTGAAACAGAAGACGGCAGCACTGCATGTACAAGGACCTCATATCACCATATCACCCCCCCTCCAAAAAAAAGAAAAGCACTTCACTCTCAAACTGCAGGCTTACTTGTGGTTCCTAGGATATTTAAAAGTAGAATGTGATGCAGAGCCTTCAGCTTTCAGGCCCCTCTTCTGTGGGCCTAGCTCCTAGTTTGGATTCGGGATACGGACACCTACTTTTAGGATCAAGATTAAAACTTTACTTTTTGATAAAGATTACAGTTAGGCTTGAATTAGGTGACCTTAAATCCTTCTTTAGTTATGCTGCAATAGGCTTAAGGCGCCATGGGTGGCTTTGCTCACAATGAAAAGGAGGAGAATAGGTCAAAACATGAAGCCAAGACTTTGTTGAGTGGTTTTGGGTTTTTTTTTGCAAAGTTATTTGCACAAACGAAACTCCTCCCCCTTTGTGTCTGTGTGTCTCTGAGCTTCTGTACAGGATTATCAATAAAATACCGGTAAAAAGTGGCTAGATCGTAGCCGCAGCAGTTCTGACAGAGGTTTCTTCCTGTTATAAGGGCGTTTTTCTCTTCCCACTGTTGTCAAATGCTCGCTCATAGGGGGTTGTCTGGTTGTTGGGGTTTTCTCTGTGTTATTGTAGGCTCTTTACCTTACAATATAAAACGCCTTGAGGCGACTGTTGTTGTGATTTCATGGTATATAAATAAAATTGAATTGAACTGAATACAGTGTCAGTCTATGGCCATCAGCTGAACCTAATATAGCAAGGTCAGTACCCTGCATGTGCCTCAGCCAGTGTAAACTTATCCACACCGGTCGGTTGACTTGGTGTACCCCTGCATCTTTTTAAATCCCAGGATGACTTTGGGTTTGGGATTTACTTCAGCTCATGTTCCCAGTACTGGTCAAGAATTCCTAACACCTGAACGCATCCTCTTCACTTTGTGTCCTTACCATTACAGATGGGAGAAATGACATCATTGCACATACATGACCTTTGTTAAAGACGTTTTGTGGATTGTATTTAATACATAATGTAAAGTTTCAAATCTTAGTCAAAAAAAAAAAAATCAGCAAATAAATATCCTTTGAGTGACATATTTTCACATAATAATGTGAAAATAAAATGCAATGTAATACAGGGCAACTCAGCAACAAGACAAAACTGCTGTGATATTTTTAAAAAAGGAACTTCATCTAGCCAGCATTCACAGGAACTGTTGGCCTGAGGAGAAAAGGTCATGATACACTGAGCCTCTAATGCTTTCACTCAAAACATTCTGACCTTTCATTATGTCATTTGAATTGCCCTAACAGTAACAGTAGGAAAAGTACAAAATTAAAAAGCTTAAGTAGGTGTGACGTTTTAAAGACTGGAGTCAAAGTAGTGGGGTAAATGAGGAGACATAAATGCTGCACCTATAGAGATTTTGATTTAAATTTAAACTGCTCCAGACTCTTATCAGAGACATTCGGGAAATTTTTTATACTCCTGTAATTGGATGATGTCAGAGTAGGCGCCATTCCTACACGATTAGCTTTGGCTCTGGCGACACCCCACCGATCTGATGTTCAAACCTTATGTTTATAAGTGGCAGCCAATCAGATCAAAGTCTCTTAAAATGTGGGTGGTCTTTAGAGGGCTAAAATAGCTCATTTCAGACAGAAGATGAACTGAGGGGCCACACCAAGGTAGTATAAGATAAATAAGCATCATTTTGAACAATGACTCATACAAAACTACTCCAGTAGCCAAAGATTACAATTATGGACCTGAAAATTGACCTAACGAGTATCCTTTAAAGCTGCTGGTTGCACAACACAGGCAACTTTTAACTATAAAGCATAAAACAATAATTAGATACTGTCTTAGTGTTAACGTCTTAAATTAGGTCCTACCTACCCAATTACACACAGCTATTTTAGTTTTATATGACAAATGTAGAATTACGCTGTTTCATTTCACATTAATGACACTAAAACTGCCTTTACAATTAAACTTCCGGAAAATCGGGTCAGGATATTTTCTTTCCTCAGACAGAACAGAGAAAAGAGTTCACCTCAGTCACATTTCCAGTATTCTGTGTGGTTTCTGCTTGGACTGCACGAGTTCATGGCTGCAACACATGCATGAAACAGCTCATGTTTATAATCTGGATGGGACCTCAGCCCTTATACACTATTATGTTACATTATACAAAAATGCTAATGTTGATCATTCTTCCCCCACCCAAAAGAGAAAAAAAATAACCTAATGTCCATCCCGTTTCACCTGTAACATGCACAACAGACTCCATGAACACAGTTTTTCATTTTGCATAGTGGCTCTGGTGTTTCCCCTTACTGTGAAAAGTTTATTTTTAGCCAGTCTTGTTTCACAGACTCCTGCTCTGCATCGTGACACCACCTATCTTCTCCAGTGGGCCATCAAACCTAAATTTAAAAGCCCAACAAAGCAGCAGAGCTAAGGTCAGTACCACCAAGTGCTATAGAGAGTTCTGGGTAGAACTTCTATTGAACCAGCCCCTTTGATCCCGTAAAGAAGGGATTTTTCTGCCTTTTAAGCTTATGTGGTGACATAACAAGGTGTCAATGAGCCATAGAGGATCTTTAACGCTCACACTGAAGGAATTTGATTGAGGATTTCCGTGACTACCACATCTGATATAATACTGCCGTTAAAAAGAAAATTGGTAAACAGTAACCAAAGAATCTGGAATTAACAGCCACATACTTTTGCCATTCTTCCCAGAAAACTACCACACTTACCTGCGCATTGGCTTTGCATCCATGCACTGAAGAACAATGTTTGGTCCTATACTTTCAAGTTAACCTGTGAAGAAAAACAACACAAATCAGCATTTCCTGCAGTTAGTCTGACCCCCACAAATATAAGATAAAAACTAGTATTTTTTTATATCTGATTTGTGATTCCTGCCTGCTGATGGGAAAAAATTACAACCTCTTGTGACAGCAGAATAATCATTTTTTCCTGTGATTTACTCCACACCACAATCCTACCTACCAAATTGACCACTTCTGTCAGCAAGACTGAGACCAAACAATCTACTGCTATCAAATTATGATCCTGCAATAAAACCTACCTTTGTATGCGTTTTGCTGACACTATGTGTGTGCAGCCTTCTCTCTGTAAATGTTCAGGAACTGGTGACTCACAGTGTCTTTCCGCTTCCTTCACATCTCACTCCACTATAACAAATTCTTATAGCCTTCTTCCATTCCATCAATTATTTCCTATCAAACACTTTTATCATCATATCAACCAGTATCACCCCTCTGCTGCCAGTCTTAATTTAAGTTTTTTTCCACATCCAATAACTTTTTTGATACTCACTAAAGCATGGCTCTCTATAGGCAATCATAGTCCTCTTTTCCTCTTACCTGAGGAACACCTACACCAACCCTGGCTGGTGGGGATTGCTGTCATTTTTCTTTTTAATTTAATGCATTCCCATTTTACTGCGTAGTATAACTTCATTCGAACATCTTGGCTTTACCAGAAAACTCTGAAGACCCTGGAATGATTTCAATATTTTACAGTCCACCAAGGCCAAACAATGTTTTACCCAAGAAGTTATCATACTTTACTCCAAATTATGATCAAATTCTTATCCTCAGTGATTTTAACATTAAAATTATGTTCTAACTGGTCAACCATCAATGACCATTCTAAATTTCCCTATATGAATGAATCCATCCAAGCATTCATTCATTCATTTTCTTCTGCTTATCCATTTCATAAAAATCACACACTTGATTCTAAAAATAAAATATCAATAGTGTAAATAAAAATAAATATCTCAGCACTGCCAGCAGCTCTCTGTCTCACGAGTGGCACAGAATGCTAAGCTGGCTTCCACCAACTGTTGAGTTAACAGACTGCTATCTATCTCCAAACATACTACAAGTAGCTCTCACTGTTTCAAACTTCAAACACACTGCTACCATTGCAGCGAGATGGAAAGAGACAGCAGTAAATGCTTAAGCCTACTGTAATTAGTGAAGATCAGTGGACAGAAATGAGCTGAACAGCTGAAGTTAAATATCAAGATTTTTTTTATGTATGTAAATAACAGTTAACTAAAAAAGTAAGCTAATTCATTACATTGTTTAACGGTTGCACCTTTTGTCTAAAAGTAAACCTCTAAAATAAAAACCCCCACACAACAACAAAACAACAACAACTGGCCTTACTTCCAGTTGATGTCACTCATTCAAAACCTGGAGTCCCTCCTTCACACACACATTCTTTCTTCCTTCTCGTTTTTGTCATATGGTTACACTGAGGTGTCAAGTGTTTCAGCCAGCTGCTGCTGCACTAGATTAAATTAACCCAATCAGAGAGAAGTCAGAAAACAAGACCCCAAAATGGAAAGCGCTGTGTGGGTTCATCCAGACAGTAGCGGGCTTAGAAGGCTCATTTTAACGTAAGCTTTATTTCAAAAATATCCCCAATATTACTCCATCGGTCTACATTAACACAAGGCAGCTCTCTATGAGTTATTTATTTTTAGCTCTTCGACATGTAGCTTAGCTAAGACACGCTAATTGTTGGCTGATAGCTGCATTAGCAGTTACCAGACTGGTTGGCGATTTATGATTTCCAGTGCTGTGGTAAGAGTTGTGTTAGTATGTGACTTAGCCAAAGAGGAGATAAAAGGAGAAGTAACGTCTTCCGAGGCTAAATGCGTTCCAAAAAACTGAAAATCGGGACTAGCTTCTTAACGCTACTTAACTTCCCGAGGATATGTGGGAAAGCTAGTGCTACAGCTAGCACTGAGATAGGAATTCCCTTCACAATACAAACGTTAAAACAACCTAATACAAGCAGAGACAACAAATTTAAACTATAAACGACATTCAAGAATAATCCAAAGCGTTTAGACTATTTCTGGTCGTCAGAGATGCTGTTTTAGCATCAGCCCACAAGCCACGGATTGAATATTATAAACTGTAGTGCTAACATTAATTAAATCAGTAGTGAGCGGTATATACCGATACCATAAGCAATGACAACTACGTAGGAAAAAAGCAAGAGTGTACGAAACGGGTTTTACCTTAGAGTTCCATCCCAACCACAGACATTAGTCAGCCAGGCTCTTAATGTTTACAGTTTTAAGCCGTCGGTTGTTGAACTCCGCAGCTTTTCTTCCTCGGTAATATGCGCATGCCGAATGTCAAGCGCCACTTCCTGATAATTTGATTTCAAAATAAAAGTAGGGGACTATGTCATCGCACGTAAAGATAAATAATAAAAAATAAAATGTACCTGAAGTACTGTGCAAAAGTCTAGTGTAAGGGTCTAAAAAGTAGTTTGTACTATTCCAACGAGCTTGAAAGTCAACATTTTGTTTGAGCATCTTTTTTCTACAACACAGCCTGTCCGAGTCCAACAGGACAATGCCAGTGCTGATCGTGCTGATCGATGTAGCGGTTCCGAATGACAGCAACATCAGAAAGAAGGAACACGAGAAGCTGGAGAAATACCAAGGGCTCAGAGAAGCGCTCGAGAGCAGGCACGTGCAGGGGGGGGGGGCTTGAGGGGCTTGAGCACCCGCCCCTTTCCTGATGGGTGCCCAAAGTGCCCTTTTGTTGAAGCAACTTTTCAATTTTTTTTAATTTTTTTAATTAATTTTTTTATGTGTGTGGGCGCGCGGAGTCCTGTCTGTGCTCCTCAACAATAATATTTAACTATTAATCACAGTTTTGCTAAATAAAAGGATCTGGCTTGCATCAGTCACATGATCACATTTAACCAATGATCGCCCTTGACGGCAGAACGCGCTGGTTACGAGCCGGGAACGAGCTCACAAAGAGCACGCGCATTTTTTGCGGTCCGGAGCTGTAGGAGAAACTTAACATATTTCTTCCATACAGACTGATGCGACAAAACCAGTAAGTAGGTGTGCAGCGTACACTGTAGTGTATAGCACACAGGAATGTTAGCTTATTACGTACACGTTGGTAAGCTGTCTTGTTGCAACTGACGAACTGAAACAAACGAGCGTGCTGTGTGTGCAACAGCGCGACAAACATTACCTGTCCTTTTATTAACTGCACAAGTAGTGCTGGTCACAGCTGCTGGCTACCTGTGTAAGGCTGTCATGGGTCTGTAGCTCTGTCACCGTTTTAGGGAACATATTTAGTTTTAAAGTAATTCTCTGGGCTTTTCCTGCCTTTCTGGAGGGATTATATTTCACTAAAAAACGATCTAATATGCATGTCCACATAATTATGCATTATTATAATTATAATATATTAAAAAACACACTGTATTTTACAGAACATACATTAAGAAGTAGATTATATTAGATTTATATTTTAAATAAGACAAAATTTGAATTTTACAGCAGTAAAATTATTGTATCTCTACAGTTTAAAAATGTAATAAGCTTTGCCCCTGCACAGAGTGGATAGTGAAACAAATGGAATCATCATAATGACATTATTTCATATTTATTACTTCCCCCTCCTCATTGCTTTATTATTGTAGCTCTAGTAATAAATAATAATGTAAGGATGCCCATAGTATATACAGTATTCTGAAGAAGGTCTAAAATGTCACTGTGTGTGCATGTGTGTTTTATGTATATGGATTTTTTAAAAGTATTACTCATGATATAACTTTGTCCAGACATGCCTGGTAAGGACATGAGGAGGAAACAGTAGGAGCTGTGTGAGGCTACTAAAGGCAGTGCTATAACATTTTTCTGTCATCATTTTATTATAGATTAAGTGCAAGAGTTGTTAGGTGTGGATAATTAGATTATAGTTTATTGCAATAGCAAGTTGTGCCTTGTTCTCAGATAGACAGCAAGTGGAGAGTGATATATGAAAAGATGGGATGGAAGGAAGAAGAGAAGCAAAGAGTGATTCACAGGCAGAGCCTAAATTATTTCTCACAGTTTTTTGTTGCCTTATGGTTCCAAGCGCTGTCACCAATCTTTGCATTTTGTTATTATCTCATGACACTTGTTTAATCAGCTACCATCCCTCCTATGGACTTTTTAATGTCAACAGTCTCAGATCAACACAGCCCTGCCCTCCAGCACTATCAGCAGCAGGAGCAGCAGAAACCCCTCAACAGCAACATTGTACCCATCAGGTAAAACATCGGCTAAGTTTGCTTTGCCTTGTTGCCCATATTAGATTCTTGATGAATGTGTGTTGTTGTTATTCAGCCTGGTTCAATGTGCCCCTTTTTAACTTTGAGCACCCGCCCCTTTAAACCTCTCTGCACGGCCCTGCTCGAGAGGATGTGGAGGGTGAAGGTAACGGTGGTCCCCGTGGTAATCGGAGCACTAGGTGCGATGACTCCCAAGCTAGGCGAGTGGCTCCAGCAGATCCCAGGAACAACATCGGAGATCTCTGTCCAGAAGAGCGCAGTCCTGGGGTGTATATACGTATATATTAGGAATGCAACGATACTCGTATCGTTGAGCGCTCAGTGGATCCACTGAGCGCTCAACACAGACAGCATCGTCAGAAGGAAAGTTGATCAAATAAATTAAACATTTTGTATTGTTCGATACATATGCGTACCGAACCGAAAGCACTGTATCGAACGGTTCAATATCGATACGAGTATCGTTGCATTCCTAATATATACGTGTGTGTGTAGTCCATTAAGGGGTTTTTGAATATCCCTGGTATATCAGTTACAGCAGTTAGCTGCTTTACAACACACACCCTTTATATAGTTTCGTATTCGTTCTTCTTTGTAAAAGCGCATACTCCCAAAGAATACCACGGTATAAAAACAACTTTGTTCCAACACCCATCACTCAAATTATCAAATCATAGTTTCTATATCCTACAAGAGTGCAGTGTAGACTTTTGATTGGCTTTTTGTATATTTGTGGTATTGGATATGTATACACTCACTCAGTGTGTAGTTCATACGAATTCTATTAGAATCTAGCATTCATTTATTAAACACATTTACTGTATTACTTTTTTTAAGAATATCACTACTGAGCAACAAGTGTTCATTTAATTGTAGTCAATAATACTTTCAGTGTCAGCTGGAGAATACTGACATTTTGTTTACATTTGCTTTTTAATATACAAAACATGTATTCTACATGTTTATCTTTGCAACAACAACAAAAAAAAGACTGTTAGTAGTGTAACTCAATCCTGACTTTTCTAGTAGTCATAAGACAGGGCAAAAAGCATTTTAAATCCCATCCCCAGTTCTTTAACCTTAACAAAAACATCACTCAAAAAAAAAAAAAAAAAAAAAGCAAACAAGCAATTTTACATCATTTTCAAACAAAGTGCCTTATCTCATCAAATCCTTCAAATAAATTAAATTTAACACATTAACAAAAGTCTCATCTTACAGACATCAGTTTTCACATTAATTCTCATCCATTTCATTTCATGAAATTAATGCAGTAACTTGAGCTGATGAAGTGTCTGCTTACATTAGGCAGCAGTGTAAATTCAGTACTCTTCATATGCTGGACAATGAATTTAACCCATCCAGTCCTTACGAATTCATTTTAAACCAACTCCTCTCACTCTCTATTATTTGCTCATCATCCAACCATGAAGGAACCAGTGGCTTTATTTTTCAGGCAGCAGGTTGAAGCTTAGGCATGGCTGACTGGCAGTTGTGTCAGTGAATGGGACATGTGTGGCTGCAGCAGAAGTGGGTCTGGAGTTTGGACTGTGGAAGTAACAAACTCAAAGTTATTCAATGATCATAGATGTCGGTAAATAAGCATGGTTTCTGACAAGGTCTCAGACTTTGATTTTAACAACAATAACTGATTCCCAGTACTGAAAATGGGATTCCTCCAAACTATCAGCAAGTGATGCAGAGATTACCTTAGCTCTGAGTTTCCTGCGTATTGGTAGATTCAAAGACTGATCAGCATAGCAATGACCGTATTACCATCAGTGTTGGGGAGTAACGCAATACATGTACCGCCATTACTCAAAGTCTCTTTTTTTTTTAACTTGTTTTATTAGTTTTAATCTTTTAACTTTATGCATCAAGCAAAAATGTAATTATATGCAACATTCTCTGACTGGAAGAAATTTGTTTAATATATAAACCTATTTTCTGCACATTCCAGCACATAAAATATATATTTTTTTGTGTTTACACTCACTCTTTCAAATAGATGCAAGTAAAACACAGCAGAAAGTAAATAAAATCAAAGACTCGTGGTCCTTTTGCTCTATTTTCACCTGTAAAGCAGGAGTGGAGCAGGCGGAGGGTTACCCTGGTGCAGGTGTGCCGCAGCGGTCAGTGGAAGAATCCGCGAGTTTCTCTGTGTTTCCCATTACGTCGTAGCGCACTCGGTGCTTGCTTGGAAGTTTAGGGGTTTTTTTCGCTGTAAAAAGAAGTTTTCTTCCCACGCACAGCGGACACTAATGTTTTTGTCACTTTTTATGGAATCAAACTTAAAGGTCAGTACTTCCACGCTTTAAACGCTGCACGCTCATACGCTCTCCCGCACTCGATATATTATCCATTGTTGATCTGCAGACAGCTGTTGTCACGAACGTAGCACTTGCTTATATCACTGTCATGAGACATTCTCGCAAAAAAAAAAAAAAAAAAAAAAAAAAATTTCACGGTTTTAGTAACGCAGCGTTCCTACGGGAAAGTAACGGTAATCTAATTACCGTTTTTGCAATAGCAAACCTGTTACTTTACTCGTTACTTGAAAAAAGTGATCGGATTACAGTACTGCCCATCTCTGTTCAGAATACAGTTACTTTGTTCAAATGAATGGATTACACGGCGATACTTTCCTGTTTCATATGTTAGGCTATGCCCTCTCTATTTTTAGTTTTCCATGCCGGTGGACACCCAAACAAAACGCGGATTAAGAAGCTCTAATGTCCGTGTCTCAATCTCGCGGCTCATGTCACCTCTACTTGCGGACCGCATAATGACGAGAAGAAATGTTTTTTTAAGAAATTATTCACAAAAATGATTTAATATGAAAGCATTAGGCAGCGTGTTACAGGCATCGCCTTAAAGAATGTAGCCTCATGGGCAGTGTAGTCCGTGCTGCAGGGAGAATGGACTGCCATACCCGTTATGTGTCTGTGAGCGAGGGAGGGAGAAAAAGAAAAAAGTACGAGCTGTCACGGAGCAGAAAGCGGAGCTGGAAGCATGTAAATATAATAATAACCACTGCAGCCAAGAAGAGTGCCTGACGAGCCCAGTTGTAAGTAAGCTATTAAGACTCAACTGTACACTGTGTTCGTGTTTTCCTCCGAAACAATAAGTTCCGTTGGAGCAGCCTTTCAACCAAAGTAAAGCTAGTTTTCAGCTACGAGCCCGACACGAACCCGACATATTAGCCAGAGTTCCCTTTACGGTTTTACGCCTTTACAGCTCAGAGCCGCGAACCTGTTTTACAAGTGTGGAATAGTTTTCTATACGAGATCGCTGCAAAAAGTGCAGCCTTACCTAATGTCAACCTACTGTTACTCATTTTATATTAAGATTTAAAATCTAGTTGGTATTGGTATGGCAGTAAAAGTAATAAATCACACAGCAATAGTACATTCATGTAGTTGTAAAAAGCATGAGAATATATTAAGTAATCCAAAGTATTGAGAATATGTTACTCTCATTGAGTAACGTAACGGAATACATTACAAAATACATTTTGGGGCATTTATTCTGTCATCTGTAGTGGAATACATTTTAAAGGTAACCCTCACAACACTGCTTACCATCCATATAGGTCAGTGTGGTGAGGAGAGGTGCATCTGGAGAAATATAGGTGGTATACTGGAGATCATCCATCAACGGTGGAGACAGCTGACCAGGAGCAAGTGATGTCATCATTGTTGACTGGGCAGGATTTGGGTTAATGTGCTTCTTTTGACGAGCTCGGCAGTTCTGAAACCAAACCTGTATGAAAGAAGCCTGGATTAATCGCTGGTCTTGGAGTGATGGTTTCCCTTGAAAGCGCAGGGGATTGTTTTTCTTCACACAGAAAAATGTCTAGACATCAACTGTGCAAATACCCTGGATTTCTCACTATTCTCAACTTGAGGGAAAATGAACTTTGCAAGTTCATTATGTTGCTTGCTGGCATTTTAAATTCTGGATTTAGCTCCAGATTCTAACTGTTTACATTAATCCAACAATTAGCGCAAAGCAATACACCAAAAGTTACACCTATGTTTAGGGCTGCTACGATTAGTCGACTAGTCACGATTACGTCGACTATCAAAATCGTCGACGACTGATTTAATAGTCGACGCGTCGTTTAAAGCTTTGTAAGATCCCAAAAGACGCAGGAATAAGTAGTAGGATTTAAGAGTGTAATAACGGACTGAAACAGAAGATGGCAGCACTGCATCTACAAGGATGTCAGCTGCCGTTAAACCCCGAAGAAGAAGAAGCTGTGTCCCAGAATTCATAGCGCAGCCCAGCTCAGTTTCCAACAATGGCGGCAGCTAGTTAGTTTTAAAATTACTCTTATTATTCTTTCTGGGTCACAAAATAAACGTTTAACATATTTTCAGGCGAGAATGTTGCTGTGTAAACTTCAAATATCTGCTCAGTTTATCAAGACACCACATATTTTCAAAAGCGCTCCGACGTTTTCGGAGACGTCTGTTACCCGCTAGCTCGATAGCTAACCGGGGGCAAGGCTAACTAGAGCCGTGAGAACACCGGACTCCCGGCTGTCACTTAGATAACTTAAAAATGTTATTGTTTGGCTTTTTTCAGTATTTTATTTGTTCCTGAGTAAATCGGTTTGGCTGAGATCAAAGTTATAATTTTTACACAGCTGAATAAACGTCAAGCAGACAGCTGATTATCAGAAGTGTGAGATGCTCGAGAATTTACTCCGGTGTCCTGTTATATTTTAGATAGCAAGGAGTTTATTAAACTTCACCGAAACAATCTGCAAATGTCATTAAAATTTAATAAACTATCATCTTGTCTTTATTTTTAGTTAGCACAGACCTTAAACACCTAAAGCTGTAAGCTAATGATAGTTATATAAGAGCAGATGCTGCTGGTGCAATAAACTGTACGTTTTACATCCAATGGATGATGATCTGATTAGTCGACTAATCGCAAAAATAATCGGTGACTAGTCGACTATCAAAATAATCGTTTGTGGCAGCCCTACCTATGTTATGACCAGTTATGAAGAAATCTGACAGTTACTGCGAACTTTAAAATTCTTACAAAAATTGCCACCCACAGAGTTTAATTATGACCCAAAATTTGTTCACTCCAACCAACTAAGCATGCATTATTTCAAAGGGACTGCTAAATTTGCTCACTTAATCCTGTGACACGTTATTGCAGGACCTCCCTGCAGTCGTTTAGTATTGTCATTCAGGTCTGTTTTACCTGAATAACCCTGCGGCTGAGTCCAGTTCTCTCTGCCAGCTTCTGCAGCGTCTGTGCATCTGGGTTGTTATCTTTAGCAAACTGGGTCTGCATCACCTAAACAAGTGGAGATGACAGATGAGTAAATGTTTACATCACTGAAATCTAAGATGGGTTTCACTGTTATTTTAACAGACCATGGTAGCAGAGTGCTATGGTGTTCAAATGCCACTAGAGGGCAGAAAAACGTCAAAATAAGCTGAACAAATATCTGGCTTATATTGTTCTTTCCTCTGAACACACTCAGCAAACAGAGCCCCAGTAACATTCACTAGTCACCATACAATCATACACAGCCATCACTTTAATATTAAAACAGTAACTTAACAGGGTTCTCTCACAGAAGAACAAAGTATTCACTGGATATTAAAAATGTAGACATGAAAAAAGACAAAGTGCTATTATTTTAGTCATCCATGCTAGTGGTTGTACTTGTTGTGACACTTTTAAGTGTAAATGGTCTAATGGCAATGCAGGAGTTAGCACGCAGGAAAAAAAGAAGAAAAAAAAAGTGGACAACACCTGTAACTGGTCCACAGTGAAGCTGGTCCTGGCCCTCTTAGCTGGCTTGGGCAAAATGCTAAGGTCATCTTTGTCTGCCATCTCTTCATTTTTTGGTTGTTCTTTAAGAAAAACAGGATTAAAGGACATTTTAAATGACTGGTCCCATTTCAGGTCAGATGCCCTGCGGACATCACCGGAACACGAGTTCCATCTAGAAGACCCATGTGTTAGAAAGGTGTCTTTTTGTACAGGGTCAGGCTATATTCTTCAGTATGTGTGACAGAGTGGTAACAGGAGGATTCAGCTGTCTCTCTGCAGAGTTTAAGGTTCGGTGTGATATTGTGACAGGCAGAAGCATTCGTGTTAGCAGTACAGATATATTTTCAAAGTGGGTGTTACTAAGAACTTATAATATTTTCATTTCTATCCTTGAGACATTTATTCAAGTATTTGATGTTTGAGTGAAACTAAAATGCCAATGCAAGCAAGTATGGCATTGAACTGTAATGTCTGGAGTATTCTAACCATAGGTTTTTTTGGAAAGACTTCCAAAAAATAGTTTACATGGCAGCAGAAATGACATACCTCAGTAAGATGAGCATGTGGTCTGTACATGACATTTGCTCGTCTTTTACTTAACTTTAAAATTCAAAGTTGAATTTTTTTTTTTTTTTTTTTTTGGGGGGGGGGGGGGGGGGTGTAATATTCATTTCACAATCATTTTACTGTTTGCTGTAATTCAGATCGGACCCTTGTCCATCCATACACTCACTGTTTTCCTTGGCTCGTTTGAGATTCTCCATCATAATATCATAGTGTGGCCGGCAGAAGATTCGATTCTCCAGAAGTCCGCATTCTTCCCCTGTAGAAAGCTGGCGTTTACACGAGGTGCAGGAGAAACAAGCCAGGTGGAAGGTGCTACCTCTCGCCCGACGCACCCAGTCACTAGAATGGATGTTACGCCCACAACGGGCACAGCGAGTCCCATATCGCCTGGAACAGAGGGAAAAAAAGAAAAGAAAAAAAAAATCTGTATTTATCTATGAAAGACTTTCTTCAGGTTTTCAGTCCATCCTTGATACCCCATTTAAAAAAAAAAAGTCATTTACATTTTTTCCTGTACTTAAAATAAAAACAAAAAAGAAAACGAAAACCCTCACCCAAACAAGATTTTGTTAGCGATTATAATGTCTAAGGCATAATCCATTGACATTTTTAGCCTTTCCTGTCAGTTCACTGTACCTACATTGCCTACACGCCCCAGTATGTGTACCAGCCCGGCCCTGACCCTGCATGAGGGCTGATATCAATCATCATCTGAGATCAAAGTGCATGTGTACCTGATCGCAGGTGTGATGAATATAACCAGACAATCCATTTGAAACAAACATATTCTTCTCCAGTGATGCATTTGGGGATAAGCTGCAGCAGCTTGCGCTTCTTATCCCCTAACAAGAGAAGTTGATGTGTCATACGTTATTCGGACTTCCTTAAGAGTCATGTTTTAGTCAGTTGGAATAGTCTCCCTCTGCCAAATATTAACTATTAGTCAAAATTTAAACAGGATGGAAATGACAGGAAGTTTCTAAACAACTGAAAGCAAAAGGCAGCCCAATTGCGAGGTGTTAAATATTTTCACCAGTCAGTCGATTCTGACTAAAATTAATTCATGCACGTAACACACAGATCAGATAGTTTTCTGCTCTTTGATATCATTACTTAAAGACTAGATGTGTACTATAAAAATATGAATATCATATATGCAACAAAATCTTACATTAATTATATTAAAAAATTACCTGGGGGCATAGTCCCCACCTCTTTGCATTCGGAATGGTTTCCTCTGTTAGGATAAGCATCTGGTTAGGTCAGTTTGTTATAGTGTTCTTGTTCTTCTAGCCAAATTGTTTTGTTTAAGCTCATTTTCCATTCCTTCATGTTTTGGATAAAATCTTTATGATCTTTTGGGGTGAAGTGAAAGCTACATTTTTGTAATTGTAAAGCGCTTTGAGGGCCCCAAAAAGCGCTATATAAATGCAATCCATTATTATTATTATTACTACATTTTGAATAGCAAACCTGTGTGTCCTTTCACTGCTTGACAGGAAAAAAAAAAATCATATACCAATAATGTTAAACTATTCTTGAGTCCCAGATTCCCACAGTCTGACATTTTATAAAATTCACATTTAGAATAGAACTAACTGCATATAGGACACAGGTGGTGTGCGTGTGTGATGTACCTGAAGTAGTCGAGTTTGCAGAAAACCTCTTTGTCTCTGATGTAACAGCTCACGTGTCGGCCCAGTGAAGTCTTACACACACTGCATGAGAGGCAGCGCACGTGCCAGCACAGATTATTGACCTAGGATTTCAAATTTTGACAGAGTTTAGAATTATTTAAATACCCTTCCAAAGTATATTCTATCATCATTACTAAAGACCATAGAGGCTCCTGGAATTATTGGTAATGCTTTTATTTTTCTGAATGCAATGAGATATTATTGTTCTCATTTGATAATTAATAAGCCTTTTGTGGTGTGATTCCAATTCCAAAATAATACCAAATGTACATCCAGAGACAGAAAAGCTTTAATGAGCCAAATGAATTTTGACTGCACACTCATCCATTCTGTCCTTATAGACACAGAAGTGTTTAAAACATTTTATTTATTTATTTTTCTTTAATTAATTTTCTACAAAGTTTTTTTTTTTTTAAAGCAGAATAATTATGTTCCTAGTGTTAGAAGTTAGTGTTAATAGAATTCCTTGGAGTACTTTAAAGGACAGTACAGATACAATGAGATTTATGCATCTTAATTTTACAAACACAAATATAAAAATAAAATTAAAAAAAAGTCAATGTATCAGCATTGCCCTCTAAAGCACAAAGAGGACCCCATGCCAAGGGTTCAACAGCTGTACCTTAAGAACTGTGACCCCAATGACAAGGCGATCATAAACCTACGGGCAAAATGAAATACTTTATTTTCTGAGGGTGAAGATTAGTACGAAGCATTAATGTGCTGTGTAAAATTGCAGAAATACTTGTTCTGCTTAGGCTAGCTCATATATTTATATCAGTTTTCAAAATTAATAAACCCTCAAAATGATTTAATTCCTCTTGTAGGACAATCAAATCCACATTTAGCTATAAAGAGAGGCAACTTTGCTGTACAACTCTATTAAAAGAAAGCTGACAAGTGCTGAAAATATCTGAACTACTTTTCCCCCTTTTCTTAGAATGATAACTGGACTGCTTTGTATTAAAACTGGCCTAGTTTGGAAGTGTTGTCAGTGACATTTTGGCCAGACACAGTATGTTAGTTTGACCTTCAGGAGGTATCTGTCCACTATCTCCAGACCGCAGGAGGTGCACACCGGTTTCCCCTGCACACAGACCTCGGTGGGGACCGCAGACGAAGAGGACGAGGAGAGGGAGGACGGAGAGTAAGAGTCCTCATCAAAAATATCATCGGGACCAGAGGAGCCCTATTAGAAATAACAGTCCCCAGAGTAAAAAAAATAAATAAATCAAAATGATTAAAAAGGGACAGCAAAAAAAGAACTTTACACTTTTAAAAATGTCCTCAAATGTGTCACGAAATTTAGGAGCATAAGTCAATTTAAAAATTAATTGCGTTTGTTTTATGTACATTTGCTACTCAAATGCGTACACTCACGCGTGCTCCTTGCAATTTCTGTGTCTGTCTCAAGCTGTTATCCCCACGGGAAAAAGAAAACGCAGTTAATTTGGAAGTGAAACACCTACTGTGTCGCTATAAATATGTCCTTGTTGTAGCTGAGTGAAAACAACCTCCGTCGATGGCGTTTCTTCTTCTGACATGGTGTCAGCCATAAGTCTGGAGTGACGCACTAGCCTGACTGGCACCTAGTAAAAGTTATGTCGTCCTCATATGACAACCATCGAGATTAGCCTTCGCTTTCTATAGGTATGAGTGTACATTTATTTTATTTAAGTAGACATGGGTCCAGTCATGGTGTCGAGCTAAATATTATTTTTATTACGGAAGCCCACACATGACTTAAAATATTCTATTAGCATTGTGGGGAAAAGAGGACGTATATGTTCAATTAGCAGCTCGTGGGACCGCATGTAGAGCGGCCTCGCGCACAGCTGAATTTAATTCTGACTAATTGTGTGTTTAGTAACGCACGTGCACAGGCTAAAGACCACTGTATGCTTGTCACGCTACAGTCTGCACTTGGCTACAGTCTTCCAGAGTCAGGTCACAAATCAGGCTTCCCCCCCTTTCTATTACATTTTTGAAAGTGTAGCTACATGGCGTAGGCTACGAAAATATGAAACGTGGAGGTGCCCGTCTTTATTTTGTATTTATATTGCTAACGTCTGCATGAATAAATATTTATATTTTGTTTTATTTTATTTTATTTATGTACTGTGATGCGGAACTTATGCAAATTGAAGAAAATGTGTCACTTTTTTAGAAGCCTGTACCTGACTTTATCGAAAACAAAAAGTTCGCTGAACCCTCTAACTTCAAATATTGCATTATATTTGGGGTATCTTAAAAGTTCACTAAGCTAATTTAGGTCGCTGGCCCACATTCGTCAATTGTTCATTGTAAATGAGCACTGGGATACAGGGCAGCTGAAATGTAACGAGTCTGTTTGAAAATATTATGTAACTAATTTTCCGAAATAAACATAATAATAATAATAATAATAATAATAATAATAATAATAATAATAATAATAATGATGATGAAAATAATAAATAACTATAAGCTCGTACGAAGTTTGTTTTACCTGTGATTAACTTACAGAATGTGACTTAATGATAGATTTGTACTCACCACGCTGTTGGACACACAGTTAAACATTTTCATGAAGCATCCCCGTTCAGCCAGATGTTCACAGCAGCAGCGGTTCGCTGTTTTACCCTCCTTGTTTTATTAGTCCACCGCGCTTCTGCCGACTCGCCTGCTTTATTGTGACGGTCAGAGGTTTGTTTCTCTTCTTACCACTTGTTGCAAAAAAAAAAAAAAAAAAAAACCGACAGAGAAAGACCGGCGCACCTCCCACTGCGTTAGTCTGAGACCGCCCGCTGTAGCAAGAACTCCATTTCGGGTAGATTGGTTTAAATCGTTAGTGTTAAATTAAGAACAAAAATACTTATATTGATATTGATGAATCGTGAGCTTTAAGGCCTCAAAACTTTAGATATCAATATCAGTCAGTGAAAAATTACAAATTGTTGACTGAAATTACAAAGAAATTACAAAGAAATGAGCCAAAAAGACATTCCCCCCCATTTTTGCTTAAAATATAGGTCCAGTAAAACGAATTTGATTTGGAAAATTCCCATGAGGCAATGTAATATACAGTTATTTACTCGAAAACGACTTTACAATATTGTACTTGGGAAAAATGTTAATATTTGCACGCTGACAGTGTAGAAAGGGAATTTACAGCAGACAGCTTTTCAGTCGAAAACATCTAACCCAGGATTTTATATGGAATCACAAGATTTCGGTTTATATCATTTAGTTTATTTCTCATAACCTGGAAAAAAACATACTGCAACACTTTGAGAAAATCTTCTTAAAAAATGAACCTTCATAAATCTTTTCTTGTGAGAGACACTTATAGGTTCAGTTAAGCCCAGCCGGACTTTATCACCACTCTTCATCTTTTCCTTCCTTGTCATTAGGGACCTAAAGAAAACATCACAGGTTGTGTTTGGGCGCTGAATTATATTTATTTAGACATCCACACCATCTGAGCAGCTGCTAAAGTTGTTGATTTAATCCTTCGAAACTGCTCACAGTACATTAGAACAACAGTTTTAATCAATTCAATTAAGTGACCCTGCTGTTCTTTTGCTGTGCAGCATTGAAATACAGTGTGTCTATATTTATAACTACAAATAAATATTGAAAGTTAAGCTATTTATTGCAATACTATCACAACACTTTCATGACTTTTCATGTACCTTTTATTGTCCCCTTTAAAAAAGAGATGTGCCCCCCACATACACACATCCATTCTTTGACGATTACCTTATGAGACATTAAGTAAAGATGAAGGCTGACCAGAAATTGGGGTCGAAAAAGCATGAATGAAAACATTCTCAGAGGGCACTTTCTGAATAGAGAATCAAGAGGCAGGTCAAGAATTCCTTCGGGTCTTATCTGCATATGCAACCCAATACCGCAGCCCACTCAGACTTCTAAAACTGTATCTTTGACGTGGAATTTATTGGCTTGATGTGTGCTTAACCCTGAACAGAAAAGTCTGCTTTTAAAAACTGTAATGTGAAATATGAAAGTAGCAGCACCACAAAACATTCAGTTATTAATGGATGTCATCTGGACCTTTTCTGAAATAGCTATAAGAATGTACGAACATATTAAATGGAACGGTCTTTGTCAGCACTTTCTAGGAACATAAACTTGTTAAACTGTCTAACAGACGGAGTATTGTATCTTTGTCATAAGATGATACTATCATTAAAATGAACATAATAACTTTTTCAGTGAAACAGGCATTTCTGATATTTTCTTGCCCTACTGGAGGAATGGCGAGTAACATTTGTGCAGTGGTTAGCACTCTTGTCTCTCGGCAAGAAGGTTCAAATCCACCATGTGACTGGGCCCTTTCTGTGTGGACTTTGCATGCTCTCCCCGTGTCTGAGTGGGTTCCATCCAGGTGGTCTGGCTTCCTCACACATTCCAAAAACAACCAAAAAGTTGAATGGGAGGCAGAGCTAATTGGTGATTCTAAATTGCCCATAGGTGTGAATGTGAGTGTGACTGTGTTAGCCCTTTGACAGACTGACCTCTCCAGGCTGTACCCTGCCTCTTGCTGGATGGATGGATGGAACTTATCATCATATCATTATAACTTCAGAGTACACCAAAATGACAGATAATGTTGTAAAAGGTTAAATCTAATAAAGTTCCTGTCTTTTTGTGTCTAGGAGTAATTGTAATTGGACAAACTCTTGAAAAATGGCCTAACCTCCCTGTCAGCACCCAATGTAGAGACCCAAAACATAACTCTACTGTAACTCATCTCTCTCTCTTAAACACACACACTGAAGCTGATGTAAGAGGATGTTTATCTCCCAGTGATGCTGATTACAGACATGCAAACCCTTACTTACTTCTTCTCTACAAATCTGAATGGAACTGAATGGTTCAGCTCCTCCAAAAAACAAACCAAAACTGCCCTGTTTGCATTTGCATGACATCTGACATTAAATTTGAAAATTTATAGTCGGACAGTCAGCGTGTGGTAACTCTAATAAAATCTTTGTAGCACAATTAGTTTGATCTTGCTTTTCTTTCCTTTCACTTTAAATATCCACTTTAAATGTTCTGCCAAAATTAGCTCAGGCTAATGAACATTTAGTAAAACTACAGTGTGTTCCATGCTAAGTCAAAGCCATGAATGGCTATCATTCTTAAACAGAAAACACTGTTTTTGCAAAAGAGTTACCCCCTGCACCTACTACAGCTTTCTTCAGGCTTTATTTATTTTATTTGCAGCAATATGCATTAATCTCATGTCAATGAAGCTTCCGTATGACTGTTCCCACCACTAACACATGACCCTACGCTGTGTTCACTGCATCATTCCATGTCTGGCACTGATCACCACCTGCACTCATGTATATATCTTTCTACGTAGCACTTTAATTCTTATTCTTATTTTTATTTTTTCATGTCTATTTAAGCGTAATTTATGACAGTATGTTTGCACTGAAGCACTGCAGCAATTTCCTAATGTTGTAAACCTGCTCAACATTTGGCAATAAAACCCTTTCTGATTCTTATTCTGATTCTTCCAGTTGAGGACATGTGAGATGTTCTCAAACATTTATACTCATACATACTATGATTTACTGCAAAACTGCATCAACACTATGCAAGCAAATGTTTTATTTGTCTTAATGTCACTGTAAAATATTCTAATAACTACTGGCCTCTGTGCAGGAACAGAAGCCCAGTGCCCTGTCCCCCTCCCCTACACAGTGACAAGTTTACTGTCATTAAGTCAGAGTTCGTGAGCAGTGGCAGTGTTTGTCAATGGGCTTGGTTTCCCTCTTTGGTCATAAACATCCCAGCATCATAAAAACACACAGTTATTTTTGGTTTAAGGCAGCTTTTGCTTTTAATTTGCACGTGACATGCTATGGCTTATCTCACTGCTTGGAAGTTTTCTCAGTACGGGTGTGTCTCTGTACATCTTTGTGTGTTTGTGTGCAAGTTTATCTGAGATGATTTAGCTGAATGTCAGAGAGTTGCTGCTGAAAGATCAGTTGGGACTGCGTGCATCATGGCTGCTCACTGAACGTGTGGTTGAGAGAGGAGACCACCTTCCTCGCCAACTGCTAGGTTTCCATAGGTTATCTGACCCCTGGCAGGAAGTGTTGTGACAGGTATGGATGGAAGAACATGACTGGAAGACGGTGGTCCTTTCATTCTGTACACCGGAAACTCTACAAACGGTTACAATTAGGAAGGGCAGCACTTTGTGTGTGCGTGGATATATATGTGTGTGTGTGTACCTCTTTAGAAATCTTTGTGGGGACCAAAAACTGGAATTTTACTATACTTGTGGGGACCAAAGGTCACTTTGAGGACAAAAGTGCCTGTCCTCGTGAGTTTGAAGGCATTTTTGAAAGTCAAAATGTGGTTTTAGTGTCAGGGTTACAGTTAGGTTATGGTTTAGGCTAAGGGTTAGGGTTAATCCTTCATTTTTGATGGTTAGGATAAGCATTATGTCAATTACATAACCTCACTAAGATATAAAAATGAGAATGTGTGTGTGTGTGTGTGTGTGTGTGTGTGTGTGTGTGTGTGTGTGTGTGTGTGTGTGTGACAGAGAGTGGCAACAGTTGCCTCAAGGCGCTTTATATTTTAAGATAAAGACCCTTCAATAATGCTTCCAGAACGCCAACAATCAGATGAGCAAGCACTTGGAGATGGTGGAAAGGAAAGACTCCCTTTTAACAGAAGGAAACCTAAGGCAAAGCTGTCTGATTCCACAGACAGCCTGAAAGCTGAAGGCTCTGCCTCCCATTCAACTTTTAAATATTCTAGGAACAACAAGTAAGGCCGCAGTCTGAGAGTGAAGTGCTTTATTTGATCAATATGATAATATTAGGTCTTTAAGATAAGATGGGGCACAATTATTCCAGACCTAGTATGCATTGAGAAGGATTTTAAATTCAATTCTGGATTTAACAGAGAGCCTATAGAGAATGCAGCGATAGAACGGGAGAAATATGCTCTCATTTTGATGCGTTGAGAGGTTTTGAACATTTTAGTTTAGTTTAGGGTAATGGCTGACGTTGGTTTTTAAATTCTTTAAGTTTTAGTTGATTTAGTATCACAAGATTATTGTTGACTAAATCTAAAGTTAATTCAGTTTACTTAAATATGTAGTGTTTACAAAGCCTCTTATTTTCCTTGACATCAAATGCAAAATGTGTCCGTATGTCTACGCTTCTCTTCCCCACAAACATCGATGTTTTGTCATGTTTCCATGAAAAACAGTAAGCATGGGGGTAAGGTCGCTGACATACATTAACAGTATGAAATTAACAAGTGATGTGATAGTTTTGAAGCCACACAACAGCTACCTAACGTTCAGAGCACAAGGTTCTTGGTATGTTCACCAAATGCAAAGTTTTTGTGACACGTGATTATTATATGGCTTATTAGTATGACACAAATTTGTGCGTGTCAAACCTTTTCAACTTGGGTGAAAAATTTGCGTAGCTCTCCAGGTGGGGGTTAGAGAGAAGTGAGCAGAATAATAGGATTCATCATAAGTTAAAACAAATACACTACTACAACCTCCTTGTTCTGTTGGCTGCTGAGCTGCATATTCATGGGTTTCCAACATGACTGTATTCAAATCAGTAATGGGTGGTGAAACTTTGCTTGTCATTTAGTGTGAACATCACTATACAAGTTTCTCCAAATGTCTCAAGTCCACTTTTTTTACTTTTGGACCAAATGTCTGAAATGTCTGCTCCACATATCAAGCCAGATTTTTTATTTTCCAGGTAATTCCACTAAAAATGCTCCAACCGGCACTGACGGGAGAATCACAGTCAATAAGTTTAGTGGACAGCAGGTTGCATTATTTCAGGAAAACCTGATAATTAAATCAGCCACACCACTAACTCTAGCACTGAGATCAATGATATAAAAACAATTCTCACACGTTAAGGTTGTTAGGAAGTTGTTTTTCCATATCTACTAGAATGTAAACATGCTTTCAAACATCCTGGTGGATAGGTTCACTTTTGGAACCAGACTTGAGTGAACACAAGAGGGCCAAACACCCAGATTTCATTTAGAAGTGAGGTACTAGGTCTAAAAACATGCAAGAGGAACCCCCAACTTGTTCAGTGTAAAATCAAAAAGACCATAAAGGAAATAATATGCAAAATGATAACAAAAAACATGATAGGATAAAGCAATTTAATAATACAGACTGCCAGCTAGAGCAGGGCGATATGACCAAAAATATTTATCACGATATACATTTGAAAATTTGCGATAACGATATAAGTGACGATATAATTGACACTAGACAAAATACTTTACAACTCCACAACTTTATTAGTGCAAAAAAAACCCCCATCAATGTATTTTCACTTAAACAAGCAGCTGTTTTTTATGTGCATTAAAGTTATATAAAAATTTAACAGTGCAAATGCAAATTCCTCGCTGACAGTTTAACCAAAAGGCATTTCCAGTGGAAACTGGCCGACATATCCTCAGCATAACCATGTATAATATCCACAAAACTTAAAAAGAGCTTATACACACACAATACGGCACTATTATGTTGAGGCACAGTTTGTATCACTCCGCGAGGCTGCCTACGATAGCTGTAATGCTCCGACAATCCATCAAGCGGTGCGGGTTCGTAGCTTAGCAAAGTCGTACTAAAACATTTGACAGATTTTTGAGCGCCGTGTACCTAAAATCGTTTCGAGGTCAGTAAGCACAACCAGAGTTCATACATAAGGCCCATTGGATTATAAGGGGCGCTGTCGATTTTCAGAAAAATCAAAGGATTGATTTTAAGTGTGCCGTATTTTCCAAAAAACACGGTAATAACGACGGCCCGCTAGCATGCGCTACCAAAAATAGTGCTTTGTTGTGTAACTGACGGATGAAAGCTACACCAGTTCCACACCACTGAAGTTGCAGCATTTTTACAAACGATTCTGGTCCATCCGCTTCATTCAACGATCTGCTTTCGCCGCCATGCTTTTTCCGCTGTGTGCGTATGAAAACAAAGGCACTGCGCATGCGCGTTTTACCCATATTCTATCACAATATTTCATTTTTCTATCGTTGCCCAACATTATTACCGTGAACGGTATGATATGGCCCAGCCCTACTGCCAGCTAATGTAAGTGACAGCCAGCCGTATAGTCTATAAGCAAATAATGTTCGTCCATCTCTACATCATTACCTTCTCTTATTATTTTTCAGCTCCAAAAAATCTCCAGGACACTGGGACAAGTACAATAAACAGCACGATTCTGGGTACTGTATTGCTCTGACAAGGATAAGTTGGTAGCAGCCGGGGTAACCAGAGGAGTACCACATCTGGGCCTCATTATCTAGTGACAGATGAGTTGTATTCTGCCGGGCAACACAGCTTGGGGCTGGGTAGAGGTGTATTCTGACAGAGGGAAATGACATCATGCAGAGAAATGATGATGATTCCTGGGCCTCGGGGAGCCATTTCTGGTCTAGAGGCATTTCATTAAGTTTCATTTTATTGGGATTGTCATTAACTGATACAGTAAAGAGAGTCTCACTGCGGTCCTGAGCTAGGTCCTTGTTGTATTTCTTGTATTTCAGAGGATCAAATACACCCGTGTGCATAAATGTGTGAATGAATGAATGCCCCTCCTCTCGTTCATCATTTTGCTATTTTCTTCCTCCTTCATGTATTCCCTTTCAAAAATGGAAATGTATGAGATTGGAGGTTTAAATTACAGTATCTGTAAAAAGTTAAATTGTGTAAGGAGAACATTGTAGGAAATGCATTAGAACTTAGACATGGGTAAAGTAAAGTAACATTGACACAAGCATGATGAGCTGCTTTCTTGCATCACTTCACTTCAAAGACTAGCACAGTCTGATGGTATGGATACCGCAGCCGCCTGTGGAGGAGCTACAAGGCATCTGTTTCTCTAAAAGCCTGAGCTACTTGTCCTGTGTGTCTGTTTGTTTATTGGTATGTTTGTTGTTAATTTTTTGGTTTTGCAATTTCCCACAAGGAAGAGCTGCAATGTACAAGAATATTCACATGAGTTTAGGACAAGTTCATCTTTTCTTTTTTCTTTTGCCTTTAAACTAATTCTCAAGACACTAAGGCAGACACTAAGGCAGAACAATATTTTCTAATGATCCTTCAGTCCTTTATCAGGACAAATTTGGTAACAGAACACAATTAATCGATGCTCAACAGGCACGTACACAGACAAATTAATCATTAAGGGGATTTAGGATTGGCCCGCCCCTCCCTGAACCTGGTTCTGCCAGAGATTTCTTCCTGTTAAAAGGAGTTTTTCCTTCCCACTGTCGCCAAAGTGCTGCTCATAGGGGGTAATATGATTGTTGGCTTTTTCTCTGTATATATTATTGTAGGGTCTACCTTACAATATAAAGCACCTTGAGGTGACTGCTGTTGTGATTTGGCGCTGTATAAATAAAATTGAATTGACAATTCTAACACTCATTTTTTATCACTTTAGTGATAAGAGGAAAAAAAGGTCCCAAAACATTTGGGTGGTAGTGTATGTGATCATGTTGTAAGGATCGCGAGTATATCTGACTGAGCCAACCACGATGCAGGTGTTTTTCTGTATACAGATTGCATGTGCAAGGGCTCTAAGTACATTCTAGGGAGTACTGGTCTGAATGTTGATAGCCCTGCAAACCCAAACAGAAGCGTGGAAAGATCGGCTCTCCAAAAACGGCATGTGCCTGAACATCAAGAAGACTGAGTACCTTGAATTGGGCCCCCAGACCAACAGTACCATCACTACGAAACTCGACCAGACGCCAGACTCCGAGTCAACGCAGCGTGGATGAAGTGGCGTCAGGTCAGTGGAGTCTTATGTGACAAGAGAATGCCAATCTATCTTAAGGCAAAAGTTTATAAGTCGATTGTGCGCCCAGTGGCACTCTACGGGTCAGAGTGCTGGCCAGCGACGACCAAGCACGAACAAGCCCTGCACACCATGGAGATGAAGATGCTGAGGTGGCCTCTGGGTCTCACACGACTAGACTGAGCAAGGAACGAAGATGTCAGGAAACGATGGGGAGTGACACCGATCACAGACAAGATGCGGGAGGCGAGGCTCCGATGGTACGGCCATGTTGCCCGTAGTGATAAGAACTCCATCGCAAAGACAGCCCAGCAATTAGATCTGGGTGGCAACAGGCCATGAGGAAGACCAAAAAAGTGCTGGATGGACCGAATCAAAGATGATATGAAGGCTGCGAATGTTACACCAGAAGATGCCCTGGATAGGAAGAAGTGGAGGAAGGCATGCAAAACAGCGGACCCTGCATCGCGGGATATGAACTGCTAGGGAGGAAGAAGACTGGCCTGAATATTGATGTGGTTGTAAGGTTTGTGTTGCATCTTGTTCTCAATTGTGAGACCGAAAATATTTTAAAGACTAATGTAACAATGGAAGAATTTCTTATTCTCATCAAGTCTTTCTATAGTTTTGTTTGTTATTAAAATTAACAAGATAAAAATTTTATAAATCTCTGTGGCAACCTGTCCAGGGGGTACCCCGCCTTTCAGCCTATGTCAGCTGGGATAGGCTCTAGCCCCCCACACTCTGCAAATGAGAACTGGATAAGTGGAAGAGGATGGATGCATACAATTCATTATGCTGCTGTATTCCAGTTCAGTACACTATCTTTAGCTGAAAGGGAGTGATGTTGTGCTGAACACTGTACAGAGATGTTGATAAAATTGATAATTACCAGTCTAAAGTTCTCAGGTGGCAAAAAGGAGATGAAAACAATGCAACGGACTGAATTAAGAGGTTAACTTTGTCTCCTGCTGTGTTACAAGCGTGAGTCTGCATGTGTTCTCTTGGCTTCAGTTTAGCTGAGATGTTTTGCTTACCCGTCATTCACATCAAGCTCACTGAACCTCTGTTTCAGCCTGTGGAGTTTTCAAAGCTCCCCATTCTGCTCCAAAGGAAACAGTGTGCTCTCCTCAGAGGCTAGCTAACGTGCTAGTGCTCTACTGAGATTAGTGCAGTCAGTCGTCGCCTCTGATTTTCAGTGGCTGTATTGCAGTGGAAACGAACAACAGTCTCTTTGATGTCGGCACTCACATATTGAAATGGAGAATGCTGTAATGCATCTGGGGAGGTTAAAAAGACCTGAATTCTTTGTTTTTATAGTATCCCTCTGTAACGACACACCGACAACCTGTGAAAATGGGCAGTGTGTAAAATGTTAAAAAAAAAACCAATGCAATGACTTGCAAATTTCATAAAACCATATTTTATATACAATACTACATAGAAGTGTTTAAACTGAAACATGTTATTACAAATTTTGAATTTGATGGCAGCAACATATCTCAAAAGTTGGGACAGGGACAACAAAAGGCCAGAAGGATAAGTGGTACTATAGGCTGAAAATAATGTGTAATATTTTATCATCAGCGCTGAAAGGTAAATACATGCTGCCATCCGCACAGTGGGCCAGATTTCCTAAACAGGGCAAAATGGCAAGTGAGAGCAATCCCCAAATAGCGCTAACAGGAGTGATTCACAAAAGTTGTGTTGTCTTACTTGCAATTTTGTGACTGTGCTGTCTTTTTAAACTTATTTTGACTGCTGTATAGATAATAGGATGCTACATAGTGGTAAACATGGTTCTGGCCAAAAGCAAAAACGAATAGCAGAAACAAAGTAACGTTAGCTTGTTATTCAAAATGTACTTAAGAAGAATTTTCACATACTCATTGATTCGCTTTACTTTAGAGCACTACCCTCATCACTGCATTTTCTGCAGCAGCAAATAGTTACTGTGCTTTTTAAAGTTTCTTTTGGCTGCTCCCTTATTCACTGTGTTGGGATCACTGTGGTGGCTAACTCAGCAAATTTATTTGGCAGATTTTGACACTTCCTAATGGGGTTAGGGTTAGAGATTTGTATCTCCTTCTGGAAGCAAACCAGGGATTTTATGCTTGTTGAGTTTAAACCACTACACTATGAGTACTACCTGCTTCGTCAGATTTTAAATAACCCTATAAAATTCTTGTTATTCCTGAAGATTAAACCAGCAGGTATGAATATTTTGGGGTGTTGCTCAATGACAAACATCACATCTGTGGTTGGTTTTCCACTGTCATTTGTCAGATGTCTGCAATGTAAACAGCACGTTTCAATGCCTTTCTCTGAAGTCAGAAGAAGAAAAATTATCCAATATTTAATTAAAAAGCACAGATCAGAATAAAGAACAAATGGAAGAAAATATAAAATTTCTAGCTGAACTGTCTCCTCCTGATCCCCCAGATTTATTTATGCATTTGGTTAAAAGGTTAAGAACTGAAAGAAGTTCTGCATTACTACACTACTGCATTAGTAAAGTTTTACCAGGCTTTGTGTGTGTAAAAAAAAAAAAAAAAAAAAGTATTTTTACCCCAAAGTCTTTTTATATGATAGAGCTGCATTTTTATTTTATTTTGTTTTATTTTATTTTTTGCCACTTTAGACACAGCAGTCTACATCTTTATGAAGTGTAAGGTTAAACTGAAGCATGTCCATCATCATATTTTTGATGGATTATATATAGGCATTAAATAAATGTTTTGTATTAAAAAACACATAAAAAATATGTAAAAAGTTTCAGACAACAGACAACTGTAAAAAGTTGTCTGTTGTTTTTAGGAATGAAGACTGGAGTGTCACCCAGCAGTTGTGAGGCAGGGTACACAGTGTGTCAGTCTGTGACACGCAGAGACAGACAACCATTTAGAATAACCTGTTAACCTCAGATGCATGTCACTGGACTGTAATACAATGAGTTTTGTACTGCACAAGATAAGCTACCAGTTGTGCTTTTTCTAAAATAACCTCACAGCTCACTCTGGCCATCAACCATCTGTTTTGTGAAGCTGGAGTTTCAGTGTTCGGCTCTTACTGTGATGTTAGATTTCCAGTAAAAGATTTACTAAAATGTTTGCTGTGTTTGTGAGCCTTTTGGGTGCAAACTGCTTCTTATATTTGACAAAGGGTTTGTTTGTTTGTTTAGTAATTCCAACAGTCTATATTATTTATTAAGGTGTTTAAATGTCCTTCATGGTTAATAGTTTTTTTTCTCCTTCCTGCTCCACTGCGTTTTGTATCCTTGTCTTCTCCTGTGGTCTGTCTTCCCCCTTCCTTTCTTTTACTATTTCTGTGCCACTGTGTCTCTGTCTGCTGTTCCCTGCTTTTTACCTGATGATGGTAGCCTGCACTACCATCATCACCTGCATATGCTGAACATTTCTGCATGCAGCACCGTGAACATGCATGGTGTGTGGCGACAGCAAGATATGCACCGCATTTACTGATAAGTTCAAGGACTAAATGGCAAACTAGTGCAAACATCTGGATGCATTTTATTGAGCTAAAGGGTTCATATAGGTCCTTAAAGTTTAAACACCACACTTTATCCATTATTTTTCAGATTTTTATTACAGGTCCTGACCAGTATAACAGTACATTTATTCACATTGCTATTGCACAGTGACTATTATTTTCTACTTGTACACCTCTGAATAAAAAAGATTTTCATGCGTGGTTAGCATATTAATAATATTGAAATCTCATTTGCATATCTTACTATAATAATAATAATATTAATGATAATAATTCATATGATTAATATTATTACAGTACATTTTAACACTGTACTACTCCTGTCACCGTTTTGTTCCACAGTTTACCCACTTTAAAAGTTATTGCTGTTACCTTGAACTAAAACCAGAATCTTGCTGTATTTGTTGAGTTTACAGTGTACCTGTGGTCACAGGGTGTCCTTTTCAAGCCAATATTAGACAAAACAGTCTTTACTTCAAGTAAAACGCAAAGCAGCACAAGTTTTCTCAGCTCTCTTTCCAAGTCTGTCTTGAGGCCTCACTCTGATGCTGAGAGCTGAAACCTCAGCTTCAAAGCTCTGTCTGTCAGCTGATTGGCTGACACAGCGAACAAACAAACTCCAAACTCACTGAAAGCCTATTGCTGGTGCTGACAGAACATTTTCATCCCATTTCTGTATCCCTCCACTGGCACACACAGATATGTTGCTGTGAAGTAAAACACCCTGCTGTGTGTGCGTATGTTGGACAGAATGTTGGATTCCTATCAAGCTATGTTGGAGGATCTAAAACAGGCACTTCTTATTATCACTCACACTTTATTTAATACATCTGCAAAGGCTCCAATGCAAAACGAAATGGTATATACATATATATATAAAAAAAAAAAACTAGCAATCTGAGGTCCTAAAAGCAGATATAAAATGGATAACACACAGGTTTCTACATACCTGTGTGTTATTGCTGAGACAGCACAGATCCTCTTTGCCACCACTTTCCACATAAAAGGCTCCTTGGGTTCGCCTCCCACAAGAACACCTTTCTAGCACATTTAATACTTACAGCATGTAGGTCAGATGACATATATATATATAAAACACCCAGCACGCCCCTGCGGGCGGTTTATCCTTCAAGCTCGGGTCCTCTACCAGAGGCCTGGGAGCTTGAGGGTCCTGCGCAGTATCTTAGCTGTTCCCAGGACTGCGCTCTTCTGGACAGAGATCTCCGATGTTGTTCCCGGGATCTGCTGGAGCCACTCGCCTAGCTTGGGAGTCACCGCACCTAGTGCTCCGATTACCACTGGGACCACCGTTACCTTCACCCTCCACATCCTCTCGAGCTCTTCTCTGAGCCCCTGGTATTTCTCCAGCTTCTCGTGTTCCTTCTTCCTGATATTGCTGTCATTCGGAACCGCTACATCGATCACTACGGCCGTCTTCTTCTGTTTGTCTACCACCACTATGTCCGGTTGGTTAGCCACCACCATTTTGTCCGTCTGTATCTGGAAGTCCCACAGGATCTTAGCTCGGTCATTCTCCACCACCCTTGGGGGCATCTCCCATTTTGACCTTGGGACTTCCAGGTTATACTCGGCACAGATGTTCCTGTACACTATGCCGGCCACTTGGTTATGGCGTTCCATGTATGCCTTGCCTGCTAGCATCTTGCACCCTGCTGTTATGTGCTGGATTGTCTCTGGGGCATCTTTACACAGCCTGCACCTGGGGTCTTGCCTGGTGTGATAGACCCCAGCCTCTATGGATCTTGTACTCAGAGCTTGTTCTTGTGCTGCCATGATTAGTGCCTCTGTGCTGTCTTTCAGTCCAGCTTTGTCCAGCCACTGGTAGGATTTCTAGATATCAGCCACCTCCTCTATCTGCCGGTGGTACATACCGTGCAGGGGCCTGTCCTTCCATGATGGTTCCTCGTTTCCCTCCTCTTTCTTGGGTTTCTGCTGCCTGAGGTATTCACTGAGCACTCGGTCAGTTGGGGCCATCTTCCCAATGTATTCTTGGATGTTCGTTGTCTCATCCTGGACTGTGGTGCTGACACTCACCAGTCCCCGGCCCCCTTCCTTCCGCTTAGCGTACAGCCTCAGGGTGCTGGACTTGGGGTGAAACCCTCCATGCATGGCAAGGAGCTTTCTTGTCTTTATGTCAGTGGCTTCTATCTCCTCCTTTGGCCAGCCTATTACCCCAGGAGGGTACCTGATCACGGGTAGGGCGTAGGTGTTGATGGCCCGGATCTTGTTCTTACCATTCAGCTGACTCCTCAGGACTTGCCTGACCCTCTGCAGGTACTTGGTGGTTGCAGCTTTTTTAGCGGCCTCTTCATGGTTCCCATTCGCCTGCTGGATCCCCAAGTACTTGTAACTGTCCTCTACGTCTGCAATGTTGCCTTCTGGTAGTTCATTCCCCTCAGTTCTGACTACCTTCCCTCTCTTTGTTACCATCCGACTACACTTCTCCAGTCTGAACGACATTCCAATGTCATTGCTGTATAGCCTGGTAGTGTGGATCAGTGAATCGATGTCTCGTTCACTCTTGGCATACAGCTTGATGTCATCCATGTACAGGGGGTGGCTGACAACTGCTCCGTTCCGTAGTCGGTATCCGTAGCCAGTATCCGTAGCCAGTCTTGTTAATGATCTCACTGAGGGGGTTCAGGCCTATGCAGAACAGCAGTGGGGACAGAGCATCTCCTTGGTAGATCCCGCACTTGATGGTGACTTGTGCTATGGGCTTGGAGTTGGCCTCTAGTGTTGTACGCCACATCCCCATTGAGTTTCTGATATATATATATATATATATATATATATATATATATATATATATATATATATATGTATGTACATATATATATATACATATATATATATATGTACATATATATATACACACACACACAGTATATACTGGGTGGGCCAGTATGGGCCATTTATATGGATACACCGTAATAAAATGGGAATGGTTGGTGATATTAAAGTCCTGTTTGTGGCACATTAGTATATGTGAGGGGACAAAATCCTCAAGATGGGTGGTGACCATGGTGGCCATTTAGAAGTCGGCCATCTTGGATACAACTTTTGTTTTTTCAATAGGAAGAGGGCCATGTGACACATCAAACTTATTGGTAATGTCACAAGAAAAACAATGGTGTGCCTGGTTTCAACGTAACTTTATTCTTTCATGAGTTATTTACAAGTTTCTGACCACTTATAAAATGTGTTCAATGTGCTGCCCATTGTGTTGGATTGTCAATGCAACCCTCTTCCCCCACTCTTCACACACTGATAGCAACACCGCAGGAGAAATGCCAGCACAGGCATCCAGTATCCGTAGTTTCAGGTGCTGCACATCTCGTATCTTCACACCATAGACAATTGCCTTCAGATGACCCCAAAGTTAAAATTCTTAGGGGTCAGATCGGGAGACCTTGGGGGCCATTCAACTGGCCCATGACGACAAATCCACTTTCCAGGAAACTGTTCATCTAGGAATGCTTGGACCTGGCACCATAATGTGGTGGTGCACCATCTTGCTGGAAAAACTCAGGGAACGTGCCGGCTTCAGTGCATAAAGAGGGAAACACATCATCATGTAGCAATTTCAAATATCCAGTGGCCTTGAGGTTTCCATTGATGACGAATGGACCCACTATCGTTGTACCCCATATACCACACCAAACCATCACTTTTGTTGTTCCAACAGTCTTGGAGGGATCCATCCAATGTGGGTTAGTGTCAGACCAATAGCGGTGGTTTTGTTTGTTAACTTTACCATTCACATAAACGTTTGCCTCATCACTGAACAAAATCTTCTGCATGAACTGAGGGTCCTGTTCTAATTTTTATTTTGCCAATTCTGCAAATTCTGTGTGCCGATCTGGGTCATCCTCATTGAGATGCTGCAGTAGCTGGAGTTTGTAAGGATGCCATTTGTGAGTAGCTAATATCCACCGAAGGGATGTTCGACTAATGCCACTCTCCAGTGACATGCAGCGAGTGCTGCGCTGTGGGCTCTTGCTGAATGAAGCTAGGACAGCCACTGATGTTTCTTTATTAGTGACAGTTTTCTTGCGTCCACATTTTGGCAAATCCAACAGTGAACCAGTTTCACGAAACTTAGCAAGCAGTTTGCTAACTGTAGCATGGGAGATGGGTGGTCTCGTAGGGTGTCTTGCATTGAAATCTGCTGCAGTGACCCGGTTACTGCGTTCACCAGATATCAACACAATTTCAATCCACACCTCACGTGTTAACCTCTTCGACATGTCAATGGCTGTGAACAAAGAGAAACTTGTAAATAACTCATGAAAGAATAAAGTTACATTGAAACAAAGCACACCATTGTTTTTCTTGTGACATTACCAATAAGTTTGTGTCACATGGCCCTCTTCCTATTGAAAAAACAAAAGTTGTATCCAAGATGGCCGACTTCTAAATGGTCACCATGGTCACCACCCATCTTGAGGAGTTTGCCCCCTCACATATAATAATGTGCCACAAACAGGACTTTAATATCACCAACCATTCCCATGTTATTACGGTGTATCCATATAAATGGCTCACCCTGTGGCGGAAAATTAACACTGCACATGACTCTGAACACACCATCCCCACTGTCAAATATGGTGGTGGCAGCATCATGCTCTGGGGGTGCTTCTCTTCAGCAGGGACAGGGAAGCTGGTCAGAGTTGATGGGAAGATGGATGGAGCCAAATACAGGGCAACCTTGGAAGAAAACCTCTTGGAGTCTGCAAAAGACTTGAGACTTGGGCGGAGGTTCACCTTCCAGCAGGACAACGACCCTAAACATAAAGCCAGGGCAACAATGGAACGGTTTAAAACAAAACATATCCATGTGTTAGAATGGCCCAGTCAAAGACAGATCTAAATCCAATCGAGAATCTGTGTCAAGATCTGAAAACTGCTGTTCGCAAACACTGTCCATCTAATCTGACTAAGCTGGAGCTGTTTAGCAAAGAAGAATGACCAAAGATTTCAGTCTCTAGCTGTGCAAAGCTGGTAGAGACAGACCCTAAAAGACTGGCAGCTGGAATTGCAGCAAAAGGTGGTTCTACAAAGTATTGACTCAGGGGGCTGAATAATTACGCACACCCCACTTTGTAGTTATTTATTTGTAAAAAATGTTTGGAATCATGTATGATTTTCGTTCCACTTCTCACGTGTGCACCACTTTGTTTTGGTCCTTCATGTGGAATTCCAATAAAATTCCAACACTGTCCACACCTTCTGTTTGTGAGGGCCAGCCACGAGGAGAAAGTTTGTGAAATGAAATAATCATACAGGAATAGGAGCTAAAGAGAATGAACTGAACACCTGCACCAAAGCACAGTATAAGAAAAAAGAAGGCATCACGCACAACTACTGTAGTAGAGTCCGAGAATAAAAAATATAGAGATGAAAATTGGTGTAATAAGTTCATTTTAAGTGTTTTATTTTTTTGATATTTGTTGCCACTCTGGGGGCCACTCCAGTGTTGCAGATCAGATGGTTCTGCAGTGTGACAGAATAAAGGAAAAGAACACTGTGCAGGGTGTTTTGCTGTCAGGTCTCAGTGACCTCTGTGATGAAGCATTCCTATCTTTATGGAACTGTTCTCTCCTGGGATGATAGTCGCCCCCATCGGTAGAGCACTCGGGCTCACCGAATGTCTGATTTTTGGAACATTGTCTTGGACAGTGATCTCCCATGTTTTCAAATTTATAGTGAGACCAGATCATGCAGAAATAATTGTTTATTTATCCTTACAACCCAATTGTACTTCAGTCGTAAAGATGATGAAAGAAACCCCCAAAATCAGTTACATCCATCACTATTATCAACAATGAGAAAAATCAGTAAGAATCAAAGAGAAAGAACACAGACGCACCTTACTAAGACACTAGCAGGGTATCAGTCACAAAAGATCATTGAGACAATGTTTTTCGTTTGTCTTTTGTTGGTTATATTTTAAATAAATTCTCTTTTCTTACAGTGAACCTGCTTGACTTTTATACTTACTATGAAACATACACCTACAAAATCCTAAAGTCAAAAGTCAAATCTTTAAATTATTATTTTCTTTTTAATTCTTCTAAAGAAATATTCAGATAATGACACATTTGTTTACTTCCAGCTGTTTTTTAAGGGTGTAATATTCTGACGTTTTTCATCAGACCTGGATGCTGATCAAAGCAGCGTCTGTCAGTCTGCTGACTAACGCTGCTAAAAACCATAACCTCTGAGTCACTTCTGTTTTAGAAAACTTTCATCGCTTTATCTGCCGGGGCACGCACCGCAAGCCACCGCTGTTTATCGAATCATATCATAATCACAACAAACCGCTTTGGAACTAAAAGTGGACTTCAAAGCTGTAGGAAAATATTTTTGGCTGCCTTTATCCTTTCTTTATTTCTTTCTTCATTAAACCATCTGGACCTTCTTCCTCTTTTTTCTTGATCTGTCCTTCCAGTTTCCTTCCTCCTCCTCTCTTATATTCTACCTCTGTCTCATACATTTCCCTCCTTAAGCCCACATTCACCATTTCTCCCTTATTTCCCTCTCAGCCATCCTCTTTCTATCTATCCTTCCATCTCTCCATCCTGCTCTCTCTGACATGTCTTTGTGTTTCCTGTCCTTTGTGAAACCCTCCTCTCTGTCACATCTTGTTTTCCTCGTTCTATCCTGTTTTAATCCAGTCCCCCCCCCCCTCTTAGGACAGAGTCACGCTATTGGAGGAAACGGGTGAATAGTAAGCGCTGAGTGACAGGTTATTCTGGTCCGACTGTGGAGGTAAACATCTCGAGGTAATGGAGGTAAACGTCCGGTCCGTTGGCTGGGTGGTATACAAACAATAGGCCAGTAGGTTCTGGTTGGGCAGTGACACAGTCCGGATTGTCTGGTGGGCCAGAAAACTCACACAAACTAAATGAATCTAGTCTACTCTTCCACAACTAACTGCAAAATTCTTATTTTCATATCATAGCAAAACACTTCAGTGAATCACCTTGTCCAAACTGGCAATGTAATTTTTCATTTAATTTTTATTAATAGTTTCTCAATGTTCAAAAATGTGGAAAGGTCAGACTAAGGACCCGGTAATAAGGTTTACTTATAGACTTTGATATTCAGGTAGTCAGATAGTCAGGAAGGGCATCCATGTAAACCTGATTACCTATAACAAACTTAAACAAGACAACAAAAACCCCCAAAAAAACCAAAATCATTTCCTGTACAATTAATACTTCAGTGCTGTTTTGTGGTGGTCGTTTAATTTCACTAACTGTAACTTTTTGTAAAAAGGATTTTATCCAAGCCACCAAAGTGGTTAAAATAAAACTAGGTATTATAGATGAATGCTAATATAAGGGAGTTCATGTACAACAAGATAGTTTCTTACATGCACAACTAAATTATATATTTAAAAAAATCTTCAGGTTACGTATGTGGCAGTCTGCTGTTCTTTCACAGGATGCTGGATCAAAGAACATAGCAGGTAGGGGTTGCTGTTGTTTCTGTAGTTTGACCTCACAGTAGCAGCTGGGATCAGCCCCTAATCTATTTATTATTATTAGTATTATTAAATAAGAGACAGTTACCTGCTTACCTCATCTTTTTGGTTTTTGTTGTTATTTTTTCCCCAGATTTCCGTTGCATTTGTTGACCTGCCATCCTGTTCTGGTGATGATAAAGTCAATCTGCAGGCTCAGAAGTCAAACTGCTACATTTGAAAGGTAAATAGGGGTCACGTGTGTAATTTTATGTGTGTGTGTGGTACGGCTGTCTGTGCAATAAGCATTCTGTGTGTACACGCACACTCTAGCAACCACACAAAAACATACTTTTCATGTGGGACGTCTCCATGTTATGGCTGGGTGCTCTCAGAGATGGAGAGTTAGTGGAGATGCTGAAGATAAAGAGAAGCAGACAAAATGTACTAGCAGTGCTTACAGCAAAGCCACGGCAAGAGGTTTCATCTGTTCTTCTGGGCTAGATATTCTCAGTTCAGATAAATGGTAACATTTATTTAAACAGTCACACATTTTTGCTTTCTTGTCAAACTATCCATTGTTTTTCAACAAGGCCACGAGAGTGAAATGTAAAACTGTGACCTCAATCCCTCAGACCACCCTGATTAATGATGCTGTTGCTTCACGACAGCAGTAGCATCGCGATCAAGTCGTAGTGGATCAAGTCACAGTCATATGTTTCATATTGATACTGTTGTTCGGTTAGTTAGTTGTTCCGACAATTAAAAGCTACAAAGTAGCCTTTCATTTTGCCTGAATCCTTGAATCTCTTGAATTTTCTTACCACATGAATTTTATCTTCCCCTGTTTCTTCCTCACTGCTAGCTTGTGCTAGCAGCAACAGCCTCCTGTGACTGAGAGGCCTGGTTACTAGTTGTTACTAGTTGTTGCTGGTACTACTGCTCACAGTGCAGCAGTTAACATGTTGGTTAATTTGACACATTCTGCTGCATCTATTTTCAGATTTTCAGCTCCACCTTTTCACCACTTGATCTACACTAAATTTATTCTACAAGCTCCGTGAGCGCACAGTGAAGGTAGCGGAGGGGTTGGTCTGATTGGGCAATCCAGTGTCAGTAATGAAAATAAGTGAATGGGCTGCTGTCAGTGCTTGTACAGCCAGTGTGCAGCAGTCCTTGAGGCTGGCAGATGCTGTCAGAATGACGTTTGGGGTTTAAATTGTAAGAAGTAAAGTTGAAAATTACAGAAATCTATCATTTAATTACTTTGGTGTATTGTGAATGGCCATGGTGAGAAAATGTGTAAAATATGTGAAAATACAGTTCCCTTCACATTTACCAATGTCATGCAGTGGGCCAGATTGGAGTCTTTGCCAGGCCAAATCTGGCCTCCAGACCTTATGTTTGATACCCCTGTCCTAAACACACTTCATGTTATTTATATTATTAGTGGATGAACAATGCTTTGCTTGATGAATTCTGTTTCACAATGATAATAAGAGTCGACTTCAAGGGGTCAAAGAGCAATTATCCCTGTGGTGTCCCTTTATGTTGCACTCTTAAACACATATAACTCAGTCTTTCTTTAGACAACTGTCTCATCATATGACCAACTTCTGATCTAAAGAGCAGAGTGGGAGTCATGACAAAATGGCTGTGCATTAGTGCACACGCCACATGCTAAAAGAGATACAGCGGTTCTTTGCCAATGCCAAGCCTCCTACTGTACATTTTACTGTTATATTCTTCTTTTTCTTCTTTCCTAGCGGTTCATGTCCTGCTGGATGCAGGGTCTGCTATTTTGCACACATTCCTCCACTTCTTCCTATCCAGAGCATCTTCCGGTATGACGTTCGCAGCCTTCATATCGTCTTTGATTTGGTCCATCCAGCGCTTTTTTGGTCTTCCTCGTGGCCTGTTGCTGCCTCCGGTCTAATCGTTGGCCTGTTTTTGCAACGGCGTTATCATCAGTGGCTCGCCCTTGATGGTGATAGTGCCGTCAGTCTGGGGGCCGCATTCGAGGTACTCAGTCTTCTTGATGTTCAGGTGCATGCCGTTTTCGGAGAGCCGATCTTTCCACACTTGTGTTCGAATTTGCAGGGCTGGGTGGTCTTCTGTTTCCGATAGGCTCACGTCATCTGCATACAGGAGGCTCCATGGGTGTGGTGATTGCAAGTCGGCCATCTCAGTGTCCATACAGAAGATGAGCAATAGGGGTGAGAGGGCCGAGGCCTGGTGGATGCTGACGGTGATCGGGAAGGCTGGCGATCATGGGACCACGCTTGTAACGTTGCAATAGAGCAGTTGAGTCCGTTTCACATAAGCTTGTGGGGCACCATGGGTTTGTAGCGATCGCCAAATCAGCTCGTGAGGGACCAGATCGAATGCCTTTTCCAGGTCCAGGAAGACCAGAACATTTTACTGTTACATTAAACACAGACCTTCCCAAAGTGTAGGGCCCGCCCCCCAGAGCCATTGCAGGGGGGGTGCGGTATGAAAAGGGGGGGAAAAAACCCAAAATGCTTAGACACTGCTAGCACGGGGCGCCCACACAAACGCAAAGCAGGAGATGAAGCATTGCTGAATATGTTTCCAAACCATCTTCATACTAAGCCAAAGACTAGAAAACACGGTGAAGCATATCTGCCCTTTGGTTTCACCTGCACAAGTGCCGAGGTAGGTCTCCCTGCAGGGTTGGTTTTCCCTTCGTCGGGAGCAGCGCTGGGCTCTTCAAATCACGGACAAACAGGATCCCACATTCTTGATTTTTAGTTCACAAACACTTGTTGTAATGACTAACTACTCCTGACATTTTGGAGATGTTTGCTCTTTATACAGTAAAGTCACCAGTGTGTGAATGTGTGTGTGAATGGGTGGATGACTGGATATGTAAAGCGCTATATAAATACAGGCCATTTACCATTTAAAGTTACAGTGGGATACAAATAACATCAGGCTGATCCTGCCACGATTTGTTCCCTCGGTTCAAATCACGGACAAACAGGATCCCACAGTTGTTTATGTTTTTAAACCCATTTTGCACAGAGAGGCATTTTTGGAAAAATGCATTGATAGCGATTTTGAATATTATTACACAGGAAAAAAACAACTACATGTAAAATAATTACACCGTGACGCCTCTGCCTTTCTAAATGGAGGGACAGTAACTGTGTGTGTTTATATGTAAGCATGTAAAACCTGCAGACAGTCAGATTAACAGTATTTTGTCTCAATCTGCCATTGTGCTATTCATCTCATGTAAACAATAACGTGGCGCACAGCCTGACGTGAAAAAAGGCACATACCTTTGATGTTGCGTGACGAACTCTGTATTCCTCGTCCACACGTAAACGCAAAAAAGGAGTTTTAGAAAATCTCAGTTTTCTGTGATTCGAAACGCCGTTTATGTGTGGACGAAACAGCTGCGTTTTCAAAACTACCCGTATAGGTGCGGACGTAGCGTAAAAGAGTTAGTAGTTTATTTTCTTACTACCTGTAATTTATTGCAGATTTCTTGTATTTCGACCGTGGCTCAGGGGGTTGGTTCTGTAACCAGAAGGTTGCTGGTTCGATCCCCGGACTCTCTGTCCTGGTCGTTGTGTCCCTGGGCAAGACACTTTACCCTACCGCCTACTGGTGTTGGCCAGAGGGGCCGATGGTGCGATATGGCAGCCTCGCTTCTGTCAGTCTGCCCCAGGGCAGCTGTGGCTTCAACCGTAGCTTGCCTCCACCAGTGTGTGAATGCGAGAGTGAATGAATAGTGGCATTGTAAAGTGCTTTGGGTGCCTTGAAAAGCACTATATCAATCCACTCCATTATTATTATTATTTCCTTAATTGTTTACTAAATGTTTGAGGTGTGAAATAAACCGCAATGGAGCAAAATAGGAGTGTGTGTGGTTGGAGGATGTGTTTGTGCGCATGCGTGCGTGCACGGGGGACGGGGGGGAACATTTTTCTTGTAAAACAAAGGGGGCCTAGCAAAAAAAGTTGGGGAACCACTGCATTAAACATATTATTTGCACTTGTATTTACAGTTTTTCCACTCTTTAAGACAGAATGTTAGCGCTGTTATTTCCAAAATCAAATGCTAAAAATCACACCAGCTGTCACAAACACATAAGAAAGAGAAAAGAAACAGACTGTCAATCTTTAAAAAATGAAACTGACATCAATATCCTGTCTCTGCCTCTAGGTGTTAAGCCAAGAGGGACACACACTCACACAAAGGAAGTGTGTGAGGCCCTCTCTGTCTGGCAGAGTGGAAGATGATTCTCTTCAAGGAATGGGACCACTTAGTAATTTATTCACACTGGTGGCCAATACAAACCATCTCCTAACATTACACTGTTAGATCTAAGCATGCAACAAGTCTGTGATCCTACACACCAAGAACTACACTAAGACCTGAAATTTGAAAGAACCATTCACTGCCCACAAATGTGTGGAATTTACATCTCAGCCCTTTGCCGAAGAATATGCAAACTGTGCCTTAAAGTAATTTAAATCTAGACTGGTTTTAATGTTTTTATCTTCTGTGAAAAGCACATTGAGTTTGCATGTAAGCAAATGTGCTAATAAATAAAACTGCCATTGCCATTCTGTTTAGGTGAGAAAATAATGATTTGATGGCTTGGCACATATATTGTTGCAGGCAGAATCCCTTTCACTTTAATGTACATTTAAGTTTCGTTAGTTACACAGCTATTACAGCAACCAATGAGATGCTCCAACCAAAAAGCATTAAAAATAGTCCTCATAAATACAATTACAGTAGCTTTGAGACCAACATCGCTATTAATGTGAACCAATTTTGTTTCATTTTCACCTTTTAGTTCGTGCAAGCATATGCCTATAAAAATAACTGCAAGCTTGCTAACGCTAGCTTTACTTTATCTGCAACTTAGATTCATCCGGCACGGTTTATAAATCACAGTTCATGTCAACATCCAACTCAAATCGAGAATCAGTGGCTCCTACGCAAGCTAGGCTTCCTAAATCACATTTCATCTTATTATATAAAACACTGCACCTCCAATCTCGTAACTGTTTTTAACTAACATCTGTTTAACCTCCTGGGACCTGGCATCCACATATGTGGACATCACATTTTGGGTTAAATTTTGCTCTACAAGGGCCTGATATCCACTTACAAGGACATTATACTGCTACTGTTCTATGAACAATTTTAAACAAATATCCTCATATGTGGCTCTTATTTTTCTTAAAAACAAAAATAAGGTAAAAAAATAATAAAAAAATCTGGTAATTCTTTGTTTTTACATTCATCGGGTCCCAATATGCCCGAATATCAAAGAGAAATTAAAAATGCATGCAGTGGAAGAGTTCAGGTCTTAGGAGGTTAATGCCTGTTTTATTCTGATTGTGAACTGATTTCTTAATTATTAATTACTGAATGAACATCAAGTTTTATAAAAAAACAAAAAACAAAAAGACTCTAGTGACCAAGAACATAACCTCGTTAGAGATCCCATCATATAAGCTGAGATCTTACTGTTTTTGTGACCACCAGTCACTACTTGGTGACCGGGAGAAAACTCCCAAACCCTGAAAAACCTGAACCATAAAATAATTTCCAGAAAATTTTAATTGTTTTAACTGAGCTGTTGATGAACCTTTTGACAATTCGTTGAAAGAAATTAAATCTTAATTTGTACATGTGACTTTTAATTTGTATCTTTTTTCTGTAATTTATTGCTTGAAAATGTATCATGCAATTTATTCAGGTTGTTCAGGAAAAAAAACACACTGATGGTGTAGAGGTCTTATTACATTACGTTACAGGGTTTAAGTTTTATAAAAACTATTTACTGCATGACAATCGAAGCTGTAAAGGAAACAGTAAAGTGGTGTCAAGAGATGTTGGAATTTCCTCACCCATTTGGACTAAAGTAAAACATCACCTTGTGTAACCAAAATGAAGAAACAAAGGTACCAGACAGCTACTGCTGCCGTGCTGCCACCTCCCCCAAAAGGTCTGGGTTCAGGAGGTAAGGGATATGTGGAGAGAGTGAATGAGGAGAGTGGGATACAGAGGGGTGAGGAAGGGTAGGGAAGTAAGAGGAGACCTCAGCACCTTCTTGGAGTGTTTATATAATGGTGGTAGGATATCCTGCTACATGGTGAAATCATTACAGACTTGTGTAGTCTTGGTTTGTGTGTGTGTGTGTGTGTGTGTGTGTGTGTGTGTGTGTGTGTGTGTGTGTGTGTGTGTGTGTGCGCCAAAGGTCAAAACTCTTTGTTGAATTTGTTGAATCAAACCGAGTGAGTGAGATGAGTTAGTCGTTGCATGTGCTGCACAGATCTTTATGAAGAGGAAATGTAACAGTTAAGACTGCACTGTAAAAAGTGAAGCTCAGGAATTCTAACAAAACAAACTAATGTTTTTAGTTTATGGCCATTTAAATCAAATGGGCATATTATGTGTTTAATATTAAACATGACCAACGTTTGTAGAGGTAATCCCAATAAGACCTCAGCCCGCCCTGCATTCTCCGATGTCCTCAGAGCAGATATGTCTGATCTTGCTACTAACTTACATACTTGAATTCAGCCTGTTTTAACTTTAAGATCCTTGCAGTAAAAGATGCATTATAGTGACCAGCTAAGCACTCACAAAAAGCGTCACAAAAAGAAAAACAGGTTTCAAATTAAATATATGCTGATATTTATGAAGTAATTACATGTCTCTGATTTTTTATTTTCTGTATTTGTTGTTGAGCATTCAGTAGGACGACTTCAGTTTGTTCAGAATGCAACAGTCAGAGTTCTGACATTTACTACATTTACTGAACATATTACCCCAACATTCAAGTCTTGTCACCAGCTCCCAGTTTGATACAGAATTCCCTTTAAAATTCTTCTGTTAGTTTATAAAGCTCTCTGCGGTTTGCACCAAAGGAATATCTGTGTGCGTGTGTGTGTGTGTGTGTGTGTGTGTGTGTGTGTGTTTGTGACTCATAGTCGCTTACTTTGACCTTTCAAAATAAACCTGCAGAGCTTGTTGTCAGCATGTTGTCAGTGACACAAACGCTGACATAAAAATAAAATCTGATCATTAGCATTGAATCCATTATATTGTGTTACTAACTCGCTTATCTGCTGCTCATACATGAAGGATGTCGGTGTGTCTGAGCACTTTGAAGGGGATAGAAAGGTCACAGGAAAGTCTCTAAATCCTTTAATCTTCACTGTTAAACCATTTCCATTGTAATAAATAAATGTGCAAACAGTCAGACATAAAAGACAGGAAATAGCATTCGTTTCTGTGGCTGTGCTACACTAATTAGATCTTACACACACTCACTGTGGTTCATAGTTCTTTTTCAGAAGAGATTGTTATTGTTTTTATTGTTAACTCGGTTTTCCTGGGTCTTTTCATGTGTGTTATGAATAAATCTTCTTTTTTCGGTACCGGTACTAGTTTTATTTTGTTGTATTTATTCGCGACACCTTAAAGGCCGGTCTGTGAAAATATTGTTGGGCATAAACCGGTCCGTGGCGCAAAAAAGGTTGGGGATCGCTGCCCTAGGTCAGCTCAGATCCCAGTCATATAAATTTTGTCATCAGACTGTTAGCATGATAAACCGATGTTAGCAAACAAACCCAGAGCCCATTTGGTGTACATCAAGTGTAGCCACAGAATTTAAATTACAATATACCAACTACACGGATGACGGATATCAAGTTGATGTCAAGGAAGCAGAACAGGAATGAGTATTCGGCCGTTGGGTCTTCAGCAATCAGTGTCTCTAATAGAGTTTAATGTACGCTTAAGCAGACCTTCAGCCGCACAACATCATCCTCTGCTGCTCAGAGTTCTGGAAAACCAGAGTCGCTCTGCTCCACACTGCCAACAGTAATAAAACATTTTCCAACCACCACTGAACAATGGACAAGAAGTAGTTATCAAGTCAAAAAAAAACAACCCTACATTTAAAACTAATTCCAAAAAAGGTTCTCCCTGTATATTAGGCCTTTTGAAATCAAGAAGACATGAGTTTCTGCGACCTCTATCTCATCAATATGATCAATACTTGCCATGTTATGGACAAAACTCTTTTTTGTTTAAAATTAACATTGTTGTTAACAAAAACTTGCCAAAAACGCCCAATGTATCAAATGTGATACAAAAAATATATAAGAAATATACAATAAAACTATATCGTACACAAAATGATATACCAAAAAAATGTGGATTTTGTTATAAGGGTTAATAAACATCTCAGTTCCAAAAAAAAAAGAATTTGCTGGCTATTTTTTGATGGGTTGGGTCTTACAGGGTTAATTTAGTAAAACTCACATTATCAGTAAGAACTTGCATTGATAAGACATGTACCTACATTTTCATTAAATCTGACATTTATTCGCGTGTAACATTCTTTGTTACACGCTGAACTATGTTTACTTTTTTAAGTTAAAAAACGGACCTCACAGCCCATTGTTGGCTAGTGGTGCTGGTTTCAGTATATGCAGTATATGCAAATATACTGTTTATAAGGTTAGGGAAACCTGTAGTGAGGTGAGTCTGGAGATTCACTGGGATGATGACAAAACGCTTCTCCCACTGAAAACGCTACGTCCAGATGAGGGTTTTTTTTTAGTGGCATGGTACTCACAGGATTTTGACTAATATCAAATAGTATGCACAGTATTGTCTTAAGTTACTTTCATTTTCATGTTTGGTTTAATCACCAAAATGTTTTCCTTCTTTTACACAGAAGCACACTGCATAACAGGTTGGATATGGTCTTTATCACCACTCCCCATACTAAAAACACAGAGACACACTTCCTGTGCTTGTGTCTCACAAAGTTGGTAGATTCTTTGAGGCCGTTAATGTTCTCTTTTTGTCTCTCATGATGTGAATGTGAGTGTACAGTTGTAATGGCAGACACACTCGTGCACATTTCCTCGCCCTATCTAGGAGGAAGTTTTACATTTGTCACTCTCATGTCTGTCTTCCTACCTTGGACGTGTTGTGTGGGGTGGAGGGTTTGTTCTTTTGGGGGGCTGTTTGTATTCTGACTTGCACAAAGTAATGCAAAGAGTGGAAAGGTGCTGAAAAGCAGAGAGCTGTAACGTATTCAACAGCGAAGCATGGATCCCCCGGAGGCTTATTCATACAAACACGGAGCAGGAGAGGAAACAAGAATGAATGGATTGATGAAAGAATGAGAGAGAATGTAAGAGTCTGTGCGGGAAAGAATGTTAGTCCTGCGTGCCTGCAAGAAGCCCGACCGACACATCAAGGCGTATTCGGTTACCTTTACTTTCTACATTTCAAAATATATATACCGAGTGCTTTGAGAAGCAATTTAGACGAGAAATTATCTAAATCCAAATGGCGTAGATGCATTTTAATGTTTAAAGTTGAACTAACAATAATACAGTTTTGAACTTAGCAGATGGAAGCTGATGCTGACTCGATTTCAATATAAGTACGGTATTTCCAGGGTTCACAGTCACTGAAGCCTTTAAAGTATTCAGTTTAAGGCATCTAGCATGTTCATGTAGTTCAAGGTTAGAGTTCAGAAAATGAAAATGCTGCCCTACAAAGGCAGAAAGCAGTAATTACACAAACAGTAAAGTGAAGAAAAGGCCATGTAAATAGGTTTATCCCAAATGTAAACCATAATATAACTGGAGAATGCATTTCCTGATGAAAATGCAGTGCAAATGCTGATTTTTAGCTGAAATCCTGTAATTGCTGAAATATTTGGGAAGCTTGTTAAATTTAACAGAAATACACTGTATTTCCAAAATCTCCTATTCTTTAAATCACGTTAAGAGTGGAATGATGTATTTTAAATGAATATTTGAAAAAAAAAGAATATTTGCAAAACATCTGCTGTGTGTGTGTGTGTGTGTGTGTGTGTGTGTGTGTGTGTGTGTGTGTGTGTGTCAGTGAGTGAGTGAATTACAGAGTAAGAGTCACAGACACTGACTAAATCTAATGTACTCCTGACTCCATGGGCTCTGATGGGGACGTGATGTCAACATTGTCCAAATAGACTTTGAAGCATTAAGAGAAGCCTTAGAGTAATTTCTCAGAAATTAGTAAGATATTAAAAAAACACAAACAAAACGAGCCCCTGGCTCCATTTTACTGAAGGTCAAAACGTCTACTGGGAACTTTAGATAGCAAAAGGGAGCAAAGAACCACATATCCAAGATCTTCAAGCCTCCTTTTGAAACTCCACCAATGTCCAATGTACTTCCCAGTGAAGAACCTCCTTCTGAAAGTCCACCAATGTCTGATGTTCCTCCAGTTGAAGTTGAACGGTTTAATCCCCCAAAAATGTACAGAATAAAAAGCCCCTTTTCCATTAGTACCTAATCAGTACCTACAAGCATGCAAACAAGGTACTACTGGGTTGTAATGGAAAACTAGTTGATCCGAGTCGAGTTGTGACGATTCGTGGCGAGTCGACCCCAGTAGGTACTAATTGAAAAGGGTCTAAAATAACATCTCAATACTGTGAAAGCTTAATCAGCATTCACACTAATAATATAAAAAAAATCAGAATAATCAGTTATTTTCCAACAAATAAATATAATAAAACAAATAGATATAACATATGACATGCAATAGTGACATACAAACACACAAGAAATAAAAGCAGAGGAGTGGCGTGCTCCTCTTCTTCCAGCGCATCACAGGAAGAAGAGGAGCACGTAGCAGCAAATAAGACCAGAGCCCCAAGTGACATCAAGAGTAGGGCCACGTGTTCTGACCAATAGTTAAAAACATCACCATGTAAAAATGTTGTAAATACTTCACTCACCAAGTAGAAGTTATGGCTTGAGCTATTTTTCCCAACTTGTTAATAACATTACTGTAAGGTCACTACAATTAATGTAGTTTGTTGGAAGTGAGTTATAGTATATTAAAATAAAAAAAATAAAAAACAACAACAGTTCTTTAACAAAATATTTTTGTCCTATGACGCCTTTCAGCAGCTCGGTAGCGCGGTGGTAAGTATTGTTTACTCCACCAGCTGGGTGGGGCCTCTCTGTGTGGAGTTTGCATGTTCTGTCTGTGTTTGTGTGGGTTCTTCTCTCCACGCACTCCAGCTTCCTCCCACAGTCCAAAGACATGTAGTTAATGAGGTTAGGTTAACTGGTGATTCTAAATTGTCCTCGGAATCAGAATACTTTCATAATCCCTACGAAAACTATGGGGTTACATAGGTGTGAATGTGGTTGTCTGTTTCTTAAGTGTTGTTGATGTTTTGGGGTTTTTTTATTTTAAATTTCTTATGTTTTCTGAGTTTACAAACCCCCATAATTGTTTAAGAATTACAGATGAAAGCTGCTCAGTCTGATGACCTGCGTGAACAAATCACTTTTCATCACTAATAAGATGACCAACTTTCACTGACACGAGATGGAATAAAGGATCATTTCACTTTGCCTTAAAATATTAGAAATTAACACTGATTTTCCTGCAGACAGTCAGACTGTATACCACATCATAATTATCAACCTGTCTTTGATTGAGCAAGTGTCAAAGATAAATATCATGTAGCAGGCAAAAAATATTTTAATCCATCCATTATTGTACTCACTTCATGATATGCTCTTTCGGCCCCTTAAAAAAGGTAAAATATGAAAGTATTATTTTAAAAAGCCGTAATCCCCCTATTATCCGCTAGGTGGTGCTGTATGTACCTCTCATATTAGCTCTGGTTTCGTGGCTTTTGAATTGCTGTCTCACAGATTGTGCTCTTCGTGTTTTTTCAGTTGAAACAGGAACTGGAGTTAACTGTTTCACTGGACTATATGAGGCAGATAAAATCATTCAAAGAAAGTAAAAGCAAAATAAAAACAAATTTAACAATTATCTAATATCAGTCAATGTATTTATAAGCACATTTAAAAACAACACAGGTTGTGTACAGGTTTTTTACTGTGTACAACAGTACACAGTAAAAAAGTAAAAAGTAGAACAAACACACACAGAGAATAAAACATTATACTCAGTCACTATTAAAAGCTAAAGAGTAAAAATGCATTTTCAGATGGGTTTTTAAAAGCCCGACACTAACCCTAATATGGTAAAGCTCTAAAGCCTACTGATTTGGGGCTATTGGTTGTAATCTATGGTAACCAAGAAAAAATGACATAATTTATATTAAACTATAACTTCTGAATTTCCTCAAGAACAGTTTTACTGTGAGCTGAATGAGAAAAGCTCAAAACATGTTTCCACTAAAATCCCTGCTGTTTGTAAAAAACAACAACAACAAACATATTCCACCATTTCCTTTTATTGCTTCTATTTTCACTCGTGCTTTTAATCTTCTCGGCTGCCTCCCTTTTCCCTCTTTATATTCCTCCTCCTTACCCATGCTCTGTAAAACTAAACTGCTGCATATCTGCTGCCAAATGCCAGCACTGTGAGTCCCTTTTTTTTATTCATATATTCAGATAATCTTATTTAGATTTTAATTTTAAAGAACAAGCAAAAAAATATTGGGTTTCAAATCCTCTCCATTATATTGTTATTGTCAAACATTCATACAAAGTCATATAAAAGTAACGCCATGTAACAGACATGGAAGGAATGAGCAACAGACAAAAAACATCATAATAAGTATCATTACACAAAAAACCATAGATATGCAATCTAAATAGCAATAAATGTTTGGCCTAAATCTGGTCCATCTGCAGTTTTCTATCACTATATTCAGTTCAATTCAATTTTATTTATATTATTATAGTATTTTTATTCTTATTCTTATTGTTAAGTTAAAGATTCTGCGACAATAGAAGGAAAATCTCAGTGACCTGATGACCTGAGCAATAAGCAACAGTGAGGAGAAAGAAGTGCCTGCTAACAGGAAGAGACCTGAAGCAATAATAGCTGAAGGCTCCGCCTCCCATTCTACTTTTGGAAACTCTATGAACCATAAGAACTCTTAACTCTGAGAATGTATGAGCATTTGTATAAAATATTACAATGAGATCTTTAAGGTATGATGAGGCCTAATTGATTTAGGACTTTGCATGTGAGGATGATTCCATATTCAGTTATAAGATTAAGAGGAAGACAATAAAGAGTATCTATACGGTAAATTCCAATAGCTTTTCTGGTTTCACTTTACTTGAGCATGAAGAACGTTTGCTTTTTACTATCTGTGATAAGTTATTGTTAACTGGATGGTGAAAATAATGGTTTACTTATTATTTCTGAGTGATATGAACTTAAAGCAAATGAATAAGAATAAAGGAATCAATGGCATGATCTCACCAGTGGAGAAAGTAATGCCACTGAATGGTACCCTGTTTAGGGGTGTCACACAAACTCTTTTAATGTCCTCCTTAAGTATATCCATGAATTTTCACTATGGTTTTCTTCTACTTCGCCTGCTTTGAAGCTCCATCTTCAACATTTTTTGTTCAGTACAGTGCTCCCTCGTTTATAGCGGGAGTTCTAAAAATAACCCACAATAGGTGAAATCCGTGAAGTAGCCAACGTTATTTTTTACAATTAGTATAGATGTTTTAAGGCCGTAAAACCCCTCACAACACATTTTATACACTTTTCTCAGACAGGCCTTGACATTTCCACACTTTTCTCTCGTTTAAACACTCTCAAAGTTCAAACGTTCGTAGAAAAATAAGTCCAGTATTATAGAATGAAACCAAAGATCAAACCCTATTTTTCGGTCCAGAACATGGGAATAGAGCAGCTACGAGAGAATTCAACATCAATGAATCAATGGTACGGAAGTAGAGGAAGAGAAGAATGAGTAAAGTTTGACTTATCTGACTGTTTTGTTTCGCTTAATGCGCCTTATGGTCCAAAACATACGGTACCTTCTACCTTCTGTAGTGACAATTCCTTTTGTTTGACAAACCAAACGTCCCACAATTAGAAATCCACAAGCCACTGTTGCACTGAGATAATATTTTGTACACAGGCAAAAGAAGTCCACTGTCCAAACTTGAAAGTTGTGTTTTTATGGTTTATTCATCCAGTTTGGCAAGCAATAACAAGATCTATTTTTTGTTACTTCCTGCTGCTTCTCCTGCTCTGGTAAAAAAAAAAAAAAAAACATAGACCCACCCCAGTGCATGCTGGTCCTATACCAGTCTCTTTATTTATAGAAAAAATGGCCCTACAGTTCTTACTGGCTGACTTAACAAGGTAAACACCAAAACAAAACAAAACATTGAAACAAATATTAACCTACAAATAAAACTTTTAAATAAACAAACCAAAAAAATATAAGTAAACTAACAACAAAGTTTAACAAATTTCAAAATAATAAAAATAAAAAACAAATAGCTCCAACACTCCGGCCTCTAATTGTGTATACAATCACAATTACTTCAAAATCCCAAAAGGAGGAGCTATTCCCTTAAGCAGGTCCTTAATCTTCGTTGATTATTTTCTTCAAGATGAGGCTTCCAGTAGCAAAAGAAGTTTTGCCACTGGCCTTTCCAAAACACTGGTCTTTGTTTGTAGTCTCACAGAACGCACCAAGCCTTTTGCATCCTGGTTTACATTTAAGACTTTTGCCATCATCCGCGATCCTCTTGGAGCTGTAGCGTCTGCAATCAAAACAACATCTTCAGGTATAAGACATCTTTTAGTTCTCGTCCATTTTTGTCTTTCTTGCATCAGAGGTAGGTACTCAGAAAGCCATCTCTTCCAAAACAACTCTGCCTACAACTCTGTACCTGTTTCCACCTTTTCCTGACATGAAGATCACTTTGATCAAACAGTCCTGGTGGTAAAACTGGTTTGTTTTTCAGCAACAAGAAGTGATTGGGTGTCAGTGTTTCAAGATCATTTGAGTCATCTGAAACTCTGGCAATGGGTCTGTCGTTCAACATAGCTTCAACCTCACAGAAGACTGTTTGGAGTCCTTCATCATCCAAAACTTGTTCTTTGAGAACTGAGGCAAAAATACTCTTTATGGAGTACAGAGGCGCTCCCACAAGTAAGTAATGAATAAGATAGTTGGTAGGATTTTGTAATTCCTCCACAATGACATTCACTGTCAGGTCCTTTTTGACCTCTGGGTCATCTGCAGAAATTACACTGTACTCCACATCCAGTTTAGGCCATTCCTCCTTTGACTTATAGAGAAATTCTGGCCCATTTATCCATGTCCTACATTTGAGGAAGTCCCCAGCTCTCATGCCTCTGGATGCGTCATCTGCAGGATTCTCCTTGGAAGAAACATATCTCCACTGATTCACATCTGTTGCTTCTCGAATGACAGCAATTCTGTTTGCAACAAAAGTATTAAATCTTCTGGTTTCATTGGAGATGTATTTCAGTACTGTTGTACTATCAGTCCAAAAAACAGATTTTTCCAACCTTACCTGCAACTCTTTTTGCAGAAGCATATTCACTCGAACTGCAAGAACGGCAGCCATCAATTCTAGTCTGGGAATTGTAGTTTGCTTGGGAGGAGCAACTCTAGCTTTTCCCAGGATAAAGGCAACATGTGAGATGTTATGCTTTTCCAATTTTAAATATGACACTGTTCCATAACCACTTTGACTTGCGTTTAATGGTTTGGTTTAATGCAACGTTCCACTTTGAAATCAGCTGGAGATCCTCCAGCAAATCACGCCACCGCTCAGAAAGAGAGTGGGGAATAGCTTCATCCCACTTCAAATTTTGACAGCAAAGCTCTTGTAGCAACAGTTTATACTGAAGGGAGACAAGATTCCCAAAGGATCATACAGTGAGCTGACCACAGACAAAATGCCCCTTCTGGTTGTTGGACGGTCCTGCAGGGAGGTTCTGAACTGGAACTTGTCTGTTTCTATGCACCACTGTAAACCCAGTGCTCTCTCAACTGGAAGTTGATCTGTGTCCAAATCCAGATCCTTCATTTCCTTTGCTCTTCTTTCCTCTGGGATTGACATGAGCACTGTGCGACTGTTGCTGATCCATTTTGAAAGCTTAAATCCTCCTTTAGTGCAGATATCCGTCAGCCTCTTCACCATGTGCACTGCCTCCTCTTCTGTAGCAACTCTTCTGTAGTAACTTATAAAGGAGCATCATTGAACAGTCAATGATGCTCCTTTATAAGTTGTTCCACAGTCAAATACAACTCTCAACTTGCCCTTTGTGGGATGATACATTCCATGATGAGGGATGTACCACACTTTTCCATCACTTTTCTGCAACTAATCTGCAGGCACAAATTCAGCATATCCTTGTTCAAGCATGTTGTTTATACATGCAGTGTATTCATCCTTATAACGAGCATCCTTTTCAAGTCTCCGTCTGAGACTCGGATGTTAATTGGCAAGCTGGGACCTTCTCTCCTGAAAGGCAAATCAATGTGATAATGATTTCCAATAAGTTTTATTGAACTACTAACAATATCCATGAAACACAGATCCTCTCTGGACATTTCAGTCTGCTCCTCTGATGATCTTTCATTAAAATCATGATTGTACTGTTTAATCAACATTTCTTCAAGATGCTCAACCGAAATCCTATTGGCTGTTACAGCAGTGGGGTTGTTTTTATTTCTGCTGTTACTTCCAGTGGACAGGGGACCATTTATGACCCAGCCAACTTTGGTTTCTACAGCATAAGGTCCACCTTCCACACTGTTTATCACCTTCCATGGCTCTAAAACGTTGGAAGCACCAGTAGCTCCACATCTGCATCAATGTTGTGAAGTTTAACATATTATTATTCAACGTAGAAAATGGCATGGTCTTTTGAGTCAAAACATCTGGCAACGCCATGAAATCATTGGCTCCCAAACCAGACACTTGTGCACTAACGATCCTATTTTGACTCATTGTTCTCGAAAGGATATTGGTCTTTTTACCCTTTAGATTCAGTCTTTTTGCCAGGGTTTCTGTGCAGAATGTACCTGAACTTCCAGGATTCAGAAATGCGTAGGTTTGCAGAATTTTATTGCCCTTTTGGCTCTTAATTTGAACTGGAACAATAGAAAAAAATGCATCAACTTCATGACCGGCCCCAATATGCCCACATGTCTGAGTGGTTGCAGTTGAAAAGTTGACATAGGAGCTTGTCTTGACATGCTCAGTAAGGATCGGTGAGTACTGATAAGATAAGATAGAACTTTATTAATCCCTCGGGTGGGTTCCTCTGGGAAATTCGACTTCCAAAAAAAGCACAGCAACGACCAAAGTTACAGTTACAGAACTGTTATATATATATATATATACACACACACACACACACACACACACACACACACATATAAATACAGAGACAAATATAAATAAAATATACAAAGGGGATAAATAGAATAAATAGGAATAAAAAATAAAAATAAAAAGTGAATTGCACATTTCAAGTATTGAGTCTACTGATCCGTCACTATCTTTTTATTTTTTTGTTTTTGTCTACATTATATTAAATGTTTCATTATCGGAAACATTTTAAGATATACTTATTATTCTTAACATCTCAACAGATACTGTGACCCGTAACTATCGTAAAACGCTTCGACCGGAAGTAGACACCTTTCGCGCATGCGGGGTACGGATCGGGTAGTGACAGTGCCTGTTTGAGTTTTGGACGAAATGGATTCTGGGATATTGCATTTCACCATTTCGAGCTGATTGGAGACCAAAACAGCCGATCAGATTTTTTTGCATCCAAGTCTGTGATTGGCTGATTTTGTGGCACAAATATAACGGTGTACAGAAAGAGTTGAGCGCGCACGGGCAGAAATGTTGAGAGCGCAAGCAACACATGGCGAGCAAGCACAAATGCAAAAACAGAGCGAGAGGGGCTGCTATTGTGTGTGTGTGTGTGTGTGTGTGTGTGTGTGTGTGTGTGTGTGTGTGTGTGTGGATAATAGCAAACACTGAAATACAGTTTTTGCACGCAGCAATGAATTTTGTTCACTCAAATTTAGCTTTTCTTTGCTCAAAATAAATTTCTCCTCAATATGCAACACTTGCACCTGCAATTTCTTTTTACATGCACTCATTTTTTTTTTTTACGTGCGCTTAGAATAGTGGCACAAAAGTAACGGCATACCAATCAGCCGCCGCCAGCTCTTTAAAGACATACCACAGAACAAATATCCAGCCGGCCAGGGCCATAACATGGCAATTGAAGATTTATGTAAGTTTGACAAGCTGAACGCACTGTACTGTACAGGAGACACTGCACGGAGGAGACTGATTGATCTGCAGCCAATTAGGACACAGAACACAATGCACTGAAAAACAAAAAAATGCAAAATTGCACAAAGAAATCCGCGAAACAGCGAGGCCACGAAAGGTGAACCTCGTTATAGGGAGGGACCACTGTATATCCACTATCTCTCCTCCTCAAAGGTCCAAACCATCTCAGTCTTGTCTCTCTACTTCTATTTCCAAACGACTCCCATTTCAATTTTCCATCCTGGTGACTTCCAATGAAAATCCTAACATCTTCAGCTTTGTCACCTTCACCTCAGTAGTCTCCTTTTGTTAGTACCACTGTGTCCAAACCATACATCATAGCAGGTCTCACTACCATCTTGTAAACTCCTGCAGCTATCTTTCTGTCACAAATTGCTCTGACACTTGTCTCTACCTACTCCACTTTGCATTCTCTTCTTCATCTGTCTTGTCCACTTTCCGGTGCTTAGGATGATTGACCCCAAGTATTTAAACTCATCTACTTTCACTATCTCTACTTGCACGTTTCCACCTCTCTCCCTCTCATTCACACACATGTATTCTGCCTTCACTCGGCGACCGTGGCTCAGGGGGTTGGGAAGCGTATCTGTAACCGGAAGGTCGCCGGTTCGATCCCTGGGCTCTCTGTCCTGGTCGTTCTGTCCTTGGGTAAGACACTTTACCCTGCCGCCTACAGGTGTGGGCCAGAGGGGCCGATGGCGCGATATGGCAGCCTTGCTTCTGTCAGTCTGCCCCAGGGCAGCTGTGGCTACAACTGTAGCTTGCCTCCTCCAGTGTGTGAATGTGAGAGTGAATGAATAGTGGCATTGTAAAGCGCTTTGGGTGCCTTGAAAAGCGCTATATAAATCCAATCCATTATTATTATTCCTCTTCTCTCCAGAGCATTCCTCTACCTCACCAGTTTCTTTTCCACCTGCTCCCTACTCTCATAATTGATCACAACATTGTCTACAAACATCATAGTCCACAGAAACATCTATCTGACCTCATTTGTCAACCTGTTCATCACTCTTGTAAGCAAAAAGGGGTTCAGAGCTGATCTACACCTCAAAAGACCCATCTGTCAAAATCGTAAATTTTGCAGATGACTGACAGTTACAGACAATGCATACATATGTGGGGTTCCGCAGCTGGCCCTGTGGTGCACACAGAAAAGCCAAGAGTTGAATAAACTGTAGGCATGACAGAGGCCCCTGTCCATTATCCTCCCTCACCTCACTCAAGTAATTACTCAAGTCTAAAGTTATGCCGATCCAGACATAACCCAGATTAATAAGGTCCGTATGAGGTTCTCAAGATTTAAGAATTGGACAGCAGCAGGTCCTGACACAGTTCACACGTACTGACTAAAGAAGCTAACTGCACTCCATGAGCACCTGGGCACCTGTCCCCCAGAAGGGACCAGTCTCATCCAACTATTGGCCAACAACCTCAGCACAACATGAAAGCTCCAGTTAGGTATAATATCAGCTAAGATGAACAGGCTCCATACATGAGTGGGGCCCAGAAAGGAACAGGCAGGAACACCAAAGGGGCAAAACACCTCCTTCTGATAGAGCAGTCACTCAAGACTGTGAGACCAAAATGACTCTCCTGTGAACTACCTGGATTGATTACAAGAAAGCCTGTGATTCAACGCCCTACACATCGATCCAGGAACAGCTAGAACCATACAAGATCAACAAGAGCCTAAGAGCTTTCATTAGGAATTCGATGGGGACATGGAAGAAAACCCTAGAAGCCAACTTCAAGCCAATAGTACAAGTCGCCATCAAGTGCGGGATTTACCAAGAAGATACTTTGTCCCACTGCTGTTCTGCTAATTTTTAATTGTAAAAAAAAGTTGGCCCATCAAAAAAAGTTTGGGAACCACTGGGTGAACTGGAGATTCTCATTTTGTTAGGCCTGTTGCTCCCTAGAGTGTACTCCATGAGAGCTGGCACAAGCTCCAGACCCCCATCTCAAGCTTGAATTGGATGAGCAAAAGAAAATAGATGAATGGAGGTTGTATTTCAATCAGAAAAATGAAACTTAGTGAATCCCAAATATTTCGTATATAGTTTTTGATCTCAGTACTCAGTAGCAATCTGAGTTTTGGAAAAAAAAAATTCCAAATGAGATTATTTCTGATATTATGAGTTGTTGTAGGTGTTTTATGTTGTCCCATCTCAAATCACCAAAGTTTTTAAATTTTCAGTTGTCTAGTCTGGTAGCTCCAGCTTGGCTAAAAATGTATGATCCAAAGGTTGCACATATAATGTTTGCTGTGAAATTTTTACTTCTTACAGTACCGATCAAAAGTTTAAAACCACTTGAAAAATGGCAAAGAAAATCATGTTTTGCATGGTTGGATCTTAACAGGGCAGAGCTTCAAGATGCAACAAGAAGAAATGGGAGTGAGATATAACATTTTTTGGAGCATGTAATTTATTGAAAACAACACTTAAACTGAAACAGGCTGTTTTACAGCTGATCAAAAGTTTAGGATCACACCTCCAAAAGAAACCCTGTGAACCCCCAAAACAAAAGTTCCAAACATGAACTCAGTAATGAGTAGCTCCACCGTTTCTATTGATCGCTTTAAAAAATTGTTGCGGCATGCTTGATGCAAGAGATTCCATGAGGTGAATGGGAACATTTCTCCAAGTGGTGAAGACAGCCGCATGAAGGGTATCTAAAGTCTGGAACTGTTGTCCGTTTTTGTAAACATCCCTTGCCATCCATCCCCAGGGAAACACGCAGGGTGGTCCAAAGGATCACCTCCTGAAGTTTCATTGTTCCGCTGAAGGAAAAAGCACCCCAGAACATTATGGCACTCCCTCCACTGTGGCGCATAGAAAACATCTCAGGTGGGATCTGCTTGTCATGACAGCAACGTTGGAAACCATCAGGGCCATCAAGGTTATATTTTTTCTCATCAGAGAATAAAACTTTCTTCCACCTTTCAGTGTCCCATGTTTGGTGCTCTCATGCAAAGAGAACAGAACAGTCAGCTCTGTGGCGTTCAAGGAGACGAGGCCTTTGAAGACGTTCTTTGATTTTGAAGTCCTTTAGTCTCAGATGCCGTCTGATGGTTATGGGGCTGCAGTCGGCACCAGTAATGGCCTTAATTTGGGTCAAGGATTATCCAGAGTCTTAATGGATACCCAATTGGATCCTCCAACTCAGTGCTGGTGAAATTATTTCCACTTGACTTTTTTGTTCCATAACCCTCAGGATCATTTAAGAAATTCCAAATGACTGTCTTACTGTGTCCCACCTCAGCAGCGATGCCGTGCTGAGAGAAACCCTGCTTATGCAGTTCAACAACCCGACCATGTTCAAAAAGGGAACTTTTTTTTGCTTTTGCCATCAGAATGTCATGACAGTGTGACTACCTGACAGAAAATAACAATAAATCCACATATCTGCACAGTTTTGGCCTGTTAAACACATGTGATCTTAAACTTTTGATTAATAAAAAATAATAAAATAAAAATCAATGACTGAGCATGAATATCTCAGAAACTAAAGATAAAAGCCTAAAATTTTCACTGGTCATTCTTACCATAGAGCAGAATCGAATCAGTATCTGTAATTTGGGGCATACTTAAAAAAGCTTACAATTTCACAGCAATCATTATGTATATCTAAACTTTGGACCATAAAATTTTTACAGAACGGACAGAAATATCAGAGAAAGCACAAGACTAATGTCAAGGATCAGCTGCAGTCAAAATAAAAACCTACAGTGAGCCATAACCAACCACATCTTGTATTTGCCTCCCTGTTCCTCACCCATGCTTTACAGTCTTCACTTCCCTCACCCCCTTTAACCCAGACACCCCCTGTGTAGCCTCGCCCCAAATCCTTTCTCTTTTCTAAATCTCCTTCCTACACAACCCAGACCCTTTCAATGCTGCCAATAATCAAACCAGCTCTCCTATAATAACCTTCAAATGTTTTTATATAATGCTCCAAAAACAGCAAATGTGCCATTTTCATGACATATTACTTATCATTATCCATAGATAGAGAGAATGCTTCCATGTGTCCACTGTGTTTTGTTTAAGCCTTCATATAAAAGTGATTTTATGCGTGAGCCAGAGTGTACATGGTATATCCATAGAATTAGTGTGTCAATCCCTAAGTTAAGCCTCGGCACTGCAGGGGTTCACTCTTTATTTAGGTCATCAGATGGTTATAAAGTCAAACCCCTCCAGATTGGTGCAAACTGAAAAAAAGACTGATTGCAGCTCCAACAACTGGTCTGTGTTGCCTAAATCCTGCATGGGCCCTCATATTCAGAGGTGGCCACCGACTTTTTGTTTGTTTGTTATGCAGGATTTGATAGCAGATTTTATGCTGAACTCCTTTTGTATGATTATCTTCTGCATCTGTATTAAAATGATCAGTAGTTGAGCACCAATAACCAGGACATATGCCTGTATGTGGAAAAAGGAGCTAGTTTTCAAGCCAAACTTCGTCTACATGGAACTTTACAATCATATTCTAAATACATGAACAGAAGCATCAATATATTACATTGTTCACGACAGAGTGAGAGATGGGGTACATCCTGCACAAGGTGTCAGTTTATGACAAGACTACCATAGAGATATGTTGTTTTTACAGATTCTATTTCTGAATAGAATCTATTATTGAATTATTCCATGTATAAGGAGCATTGTAAGTGAGTGAAGTGTGGTGGTTTTTAAAAGCATTGCATGTATTTATTTTGATAATGAATCAGTTGATATTATTATTATTGTATTGCATCCCCCCCCCCAATAAAATTATGAATTATCTTGCATAAATAGGCTGTTGATTTTCTTTACTCATTTCAGTTATTACCAGCAAAATACTTGCATGTTTAATCATCTGGGAATCAACCCAAAATTACTCATTTAATTAGACAGAGATCTTTGTCAGTGCTGTGTTGGTGTATTGCAATCAGAAGCTGCCTTTTATCTGCTAACATCAAGTAGCTATGTTAGAGAGCTGTATACCATAAACTGTGTGGACACGAGGCAGAGACGCACAGACTTATGTTGCTGGAGCACTGGGTCACTGTGCTCACACCCCTGGATGATGCATGGTACATGGACTGGTATTTATATAGCAGTTTTCTACTCCAACTGAGCGCTCAAAGTGCTTTTTACTTCAAGTGACTGTGAGCAACTGTGGCTCAATATGTACAGCTTATTGTGTAGAGGTGGAGGAAATATAAAGAAAATCACCTTAAAACTGAACTAATATGAAAGATGAAACTTTTCGAGTGTACCCGGCTACAAATATGCTTTTCAAAGAGTATTGTATCATGGCAGCCTATGATCGCAGACCAACCCTTGGAGCCAGCCTCAAGTGGCGCCTGGAGAAACTGAAGTTTTTGCTGCATTGGCACTGGCTTCATATTTCAGCTGCAAAGATTGGTTGTCATTGATGGCGACTTAGACCTCAAAGGAGGACCTTCAATTTAGAGTAACTAGATAACAGTACTTGTCATTAAACTGCAGGAACTCCAACTGAATAGTTACTTAACAAATTCATTAAATAAAAGCTTTTATGATATTTGAATTCTGATGATGTGTAAGAGAAGGGCTCGTTGCACAGTGGCAGGAAGAGCAACTTTAAATGTCTTGTCATGTCTTTTACTTTTTAATGAGAGGATTTTAGGAATGGGACAAAATGAATAAAACTGTGCAAAAAGAAGTGAGATGGAAGAATGATACAGCAGAAAGGAAAGAGAGAGACTTCAGCGGATAGATGGTGTGACAGATTGAGTTTCGGTAAGGCAGGACCAGAGATGCTGATGATAGAAAGAGAGGAGGGGGGATGATGCACATAGACAGGGACATTACATAACACTTCATCAGAGCAGAAGAGGAAAAGGGAGGGTAATAGGAGGAGAGGCTGTGAATGAGAAGACACCACTCCTCTATTCTGCAAGAACCTTGAGGCCATGCCCCCTGGTTTGACCCATCAGGAGTAACTACAGCCGAGAAAGGAAAACAGAAATGGATGAGTTCAGAACAGGTTTAAAGCTAGAACTTTTTACTTTTTCAAGGATGCCCTCCTGATAATCACTCAAAATTTTATTTGAACAAATAAAATTTGTTTTTTTGTTTTATTAATACAAGAACAGATCAAACTGGCACATGTATTATTGATACGATACTAATCAGTATTTTATGTGTAATGATGTTATTTTTGAATCAACAATGAATAATGAAAGAACTGCTATTATAAACGTTTCTCTCAGCTCTTTTGGGGATAAAAAAAATGTGTGTCTCCAAATGGATAAAAAAGTTCTTTGCAACCCACCTCTACCCCCAACATCACTTGCCATACTGTTTCTGACTTAATCAGTGTAACATATCTGTTGTCACTGATACCTGCTCTGTTTTGTGCTGGGTCTTGCTATAGCTCTCTGGCTTTCAACATGTGAATCTGGAGCTATGCCACCAAACAAAAATTACTGGCAATTCTGGAACTGACTGAAGCAAGAATATGCCGATTACAGCAGCTACTTTTATTAATGAACATATCAAGTTCTTCATTTCATTTATTTTATTTCATCATTTCATAACAATAGATGAGATTATGAAGTAAGTAATAGATAGTGATTGGTGTCAGATGAATGGTGCCGCCAACTGTGATGAATATATTCATAAGAACAGTCAACAATAGGCGCTAACAAATCCTGGCTTAGGGGATCAGTTAGGTACATGTTGTTATCAATCATATACAAAGATTGGACATGATTATTAGTGTCTGAATTGAGTTAGACTGGTGGAAATACACAATTACTTTCTGCAAGGAGAGTTCTATAGGAACTTTGTTACTTTGATACTTTGCTTGTTGACCATTTTTGTGCTTGTGTATTGTAAACAATATGTGTTATTTGGAGATTACAAACAAACTGCACTGAATCAAATGGAAGGCATAATCCTAGATAATCCTATAGAAACCTCTGTGTCCCCCAGCAGCCACTCAGTCCTCTGGTTCGCTAGCAGCTCACACAATCATCTTAACAAATGTGAAAATATTAAAAGTTAAAGGACACAAGGCAGGCAAAGCTGATGGAAACTGCAGATCAAAAAGATAATTTCAAACATTTTATCACAGAATATCCCATGTACCTGGGTAACCTGAGTCTAGAATGTCCACTAGCAACCAACACTAGCTACAAAGTGAACTAGCCCTCTTTGTTAATGGGGTTGTCTGAGAAATAATATGACTTACTGCATGGTTCAGCCCATGCAGAAGGTTTGTGGTTCAGTTTTAATGAGTGAATATTAAATATTTTTATTCTTCATTATGGTCACTTATAGCACTAATATTAGACTTTAAATTGAGAATTTCAGAAACCAAATGTCCATTTTTTATATACAGTCTCTGGTTGCTGTGTATGTCTCTTAATGTCAAGGATAATTACATTTATAACACAAGATTTAGTTGTATGAAATTATAATTCATTTTCATATTTGGGATTGAAAAATACATCTTGTTGAAGAAAAAAAATGCATATTGAGCAAGTAGCTTACTTAAGAGACTTCTTTCATCACGTTAGAAATTACAGGACAAAAATATTCTCCCAGAACAACTTTTTATCGTCCCTTTCCCAGAAGGAGAGAAGCAAAATGCCCTCACACATAAAACAGCAACCAGAGCCCCTCAATGTGGAGACCAACGGTTGCATACCCACTGTACGTGTTTTCATATTAACACGCTCCCCCTGAGATGTACGATTAAATCTCTAAATAATCAAGCCAAAACAAATAGCGCTGTCACCGGCGGTCCGTAAAGGCGGCAGCTTCCCCTCCCGCATGCAGACGCTGAAGACTCCTCGCTTGACGCTCCAGGCTCCTGATTGGTCGAGCTGTTCGGGGGAAGGGGCGTGGCTTGCGTCTCAGTCCTGGCACCAGTTTGCTCTGCAAGCACCGAAAGGTGGAGAGATTTTCCCCATCACACACTCTTACTGTCAAACACACACGTTCAGCGAGAGACTCGGGACGCATCCACACGGTGAGTTTCACTGTTTTAACGTGATTCGGGACGTGTCATCGCGTTTTCTCTGCATCCTGGCGATGCGCCAGCCTCGCGTGGGCCTTTATAAATGAAATGTAATTGGTGCCATATTTATATTCAGGTCTGCAGGCTGCAGTGGCACGGATGCAGGCCTATATTTAGCTTATGATATGGCGGAATCATAGTCGGAGACATCGCTGTGCGCGGTGTTTCCCATCCCAATGGGGAGAGGATGGTGGGCGTGTGAGGAGGAGAAAGAGTCGGGGTGGCGGGGGGTGAGGGGGGTTCAGTGTCTCATGCAGAGGTCCGTGGATTCTTGTCTCTTTGTTATGGTGGTGCCGCAGAGTCGGGATGATACACCCCTCCTGCTGAAAAATCACTACAAAACAGATTCCTCCGATAGTCCTGCTTTGGCTCCTCATTAGTAAGCCAAGAGTAATTGTAGTGGTCTCAGTGCAGTTAGCCAGCACCTCTGTCATTACAATATTCCTACATGGGACCGTAGTAGGTTTTACATGATGTTTATCTCTATAGTGAAACAGATGCATCTCCAGTACAGCGAAGGCCTTGTTATATAAAGAATAGAAGAGTATCTGATTTTTATACATAGTACCCCCCCAGTCGAGACACATACACACTTACACGCACAGACACACTCTGCATGCTGTGTGTGTGTGGATTAGAGCGCATTGTTTCGTCTATGCTCATTTTTTCTCCTCTAGGGCTCTTTCTGCCTTTTCTCTATCTCACATGTGAACCGCATTGAGCTACAGGACTGTAGACTGTCTGTGGGAATACTATGGGAAAATGGTTGTCTCCATTCTGCACTCAAAGTAGAAATGGATTGAAGGTTCAAGTAAACGGTGCATATCTGCTCTGTGTGTGATAGCTGGAGCCAAAGAAGCTACATGATGCAATGCTGAGTAAAATCTCTAAAGCCGAAGAACGTGGCTGCCCCGTTACATAAAGTGGGCATCATCTGTAGCCTGGTACACGGTACAGAGCATATGTCACTTTGACATGCTCAGTGTGTTTGGGGAGACAGACATCTGAAATAATGTACTCTCATTACACCAGTCAGACTCATCTGACACTGTATTTCAAAGTTGTTGTGTGTTTGTTTATAACTGACATTTCATTAAAAACAGATCGCTGTTTCTGTTTGATCAGTTATTTATTTGCTCTATAGATTGTGAAGATGCAGAAAATCGTAATGTTTAAAAAGGGGAAAAGACTTTGCCATTTGATTGATAGTCACCATGGCCACCAACTCATTTCCAGAGGTTTCTCATATCACTTTATTGTCATTTTGTTGCTGATTATAACAACAACAAACTCATACTACAATGTCACTGCTCCGCATTATCATCTTAAAATTATTGTATATAATATCGTTCAGGTATTTTAATATTGTGATATTGTATTTGACTTAAAAGAGGTTGATGGATCTTTCTTTTCTGTGTTCTGAGTTAAAGAGGTAATTAAGCAAAGTCACATTTGCCAGTATTAACATATAATAAATGGACTGGTTCTTAGAGAGCGCTTTTCTACTCTACTTGAGCACTCCAAGTGCCTTATACACCTTATTCACACAAGCACTTTTTTGGTGTCTAAGTGCTTTCTATCTAACACTCTGATCAGTGTATTAGGGACAGGCCACTTGGGTTTCAGTATCTTGACCAAGGACACTTTGGCATGCAGACTGGAGCAGCCAGGCATCAAACTACCAACCTTCCAATTAGATGGCCTGTTCTACCTCCTGAGTCACAGCCACTCTTGTATGTAGTCGTAGTCTAAAAATGTAATCCCCGAGATCTAAATAGCCCTAAAGCTGACCCTTAACTACAGCATGTGATTTCTTATTACTAAGACTTGGAAGAATGATTATCAAAATTGTTCTTGGCAATCAGGAGAACCCCCCAAATATTCTAACTGACATACTTTAGGATTAAGTTTATGACAATGAGCAAAGACTGTCATTTAATCTGAAATGACTTAAAATGTCCAACTCACTGAATTGTGAGAACAGGCCGAGTACAATATTTGTATCCAAAACGACCAAAACTTCCAGTGGCTTATTAGTTAAACTGTTCTCATTCCAATGGTGTCATGTTTGGCTGTTTTGTCAAAGCCCCTGGTGTCTCACAGCCCCTGGTGTCTCACACATAGGCGTAAGATATCCTTTGATGATGGTATTATTGGATGCCAAAGGCAAATGCTAAAAACAGGACCAGGAGACTGCAGTTTTTATCTCTTCTCACTTCTTAGCTTTAGGCACCAACACTGCTTACTTAGGTTTAGAAAAAGAACTCTATTTGGGCTAAAACAAACCCATTCAAAGTGTTAACTATGCATGCTAAAAAATAAATGATGCTAAAAGGATAGCCAGTCACCTCAAATTTGACAGTAAGGCTACGTTCACACTGCAGGCGAAAGCGCATCAAATCCGATTTTTTTGACCCTATGCGACCCACATCCGATCATGGTATGACAGTGTGAACGGCGCAAATCCGATATTTTCAAATCCGATCTGGGTCACTTTCGTATGTGGTGCTGAATCCGATACATATCTGATGTTTTAGAAAGCGACTGCTGTTTGAACGGTCATGTCGCATTAAATCCGCCTTTTACGTCACCGACACAAGACTGAAGCCAATTATCAGCGCCAGAGAAGACATCGCGAATGCTTCCTGGCCATCCAGTGTAGATGTCAGTGAAACATACTATTGTACATACTATTGTTTGAGTACTTACGATTGTTTTTTTTGTACTTTTTATATTTTACATTTATATTTATTATTGAAACTTGCACCAAGGGAGTGGCACTCCAATTTCGTTGTACTCTGTACAATGACAATAAAGGCTATTCTATTCTATTCTATTCTAAACTGTTGGGAAGACAACGTAAACATTTTATTTGTACTGTATAATCTGCAGATTCTGACAGAAATCTGCAGCTATCCTTGGAAGCACCGCTCCTCTCTTAAACAGCAATAAGGATCATTATTAGGTTATTTACATTATTATGTAAATAACAAAATAACTTAAAGCAAAAATTGGGAAACATAAAGTCCGAAGTCTTTATATTAACGGCCATCAGTCAAACAATACTGTTTGCTCTGGGTCTAAACAGAGCGCGTTGTGTGTGACATCTTCTTTTGCGCATGCGGGCCGCTTTGAGCGTTCACACTAGAGAGCGTTTGCTGTCGCATTTTATTTGTAGTGTGAACGAGCAGACAAAAAAATCGGATTTGATCAAAAAATCTGAATTGAGCATTAAGACCTGCAGTGTGAACGTAGCCTAAGAGACCTGAAGAGTGTATATGTGATGAGTTCAGATTAAAACTGAGCTCAGATATTCTAAATCTTTGCAAACAGGAAGTAATTTTTGTAGGTGAGAGTGCAGAGAACTACACAGTCCAAGTAACCGCAGAGTAGCAAATCAGGAGAACATCCAGATTCCAGACCAGGTGCATGAAAATTCCAGATCATGAATATATAAATGAAAAAGGCATGTCAGTTCAACTCCTTTGACTCCTTGAATGTTTGAATCACAGAGATACTAAATGTAAAAAACGTAAGGCCATTTTTTGCCTGAGACTGCTGGCACAGAAGCTAGATGGATTATCAGAGATGTTTTAATGCATGAGCGTTGTAATGATGATGATGCCATAATTTCTGCCTCAGGGATTGGTGGGATTACATCCAATCCCTCTCAAAGGGATCAACCAAGTAGCCCGGAAGTCAGCAGGCACCCAGCTACAGTGGGGCAAAAAAGTATTTAGTCAGCCACCGATTGTGCAAGTTCCCCCACTTAAAATGATGACAGAGGTCAGTAATTTGCACCAGAGGTACACTTCAACTGTGAGAGACAGAATGTGAAAAAAAAAAATCCATGAATCCACATGGTAGGATTTGTAAAGAATTTATTCGTAAATCAGGGTGGAAAATAAGTATTTGGTCAATAACAAAAATACAACTCAATACTTTGTAACATAACCTTTGTTGGCAATAACAGAGGTCAAACGTTTACTATAGGTCTTTACCAGGTTTGCACACACAGTAGCTGGTATTTTGGCCCATTCCTCCATGCAGATCTTCTCGAGAGCAGTGATGTTTTGGGGCTGTCGCCGAGCAACACGGACTTTCAACTCCCGCCACAGATTTTCTATGGGGTTGAGGTCTGGAGACTGGCTAGGCCACTCCAGGACTTTCAAATGCTTCTTACGAAGCCACTCCTTTGTTGCCCGGGCGGTGTGTTTTGGATCATTGTCATGTTGGAAGACCCAGCCTCGTTTCATCTTCAAAGTTCTCACTGATGGAAGGAGGTTTTGGCTCAAAATCTCACGATACATGGCCCCATTCATTCTGTCCTTAACACGGATCAGTCGTCCTGTCCCCTTGGCAGAAAAACAGCCCCATAGCATGATGTTTCCATCTCCATGCTTCACAGTAGGTATGGTGTTCTTGGGATGCAACTCAGTATTCTTCTTCCTCCAAACACGACGAGTTGAGTTTATACCAAAAAGTTCTACTTTGGTTTCATCTGACCACATGACATTCTCCCAATCCTCTGCTGTATCATCCATGTGCTCTCTGGCAAACTTCAGACGGGCCTGGACATGCACTGGCTTCAGCAGCGGAACACGTCTGGCACTGCGGGATTTGATTCCCTGCCGTTGTAGTGTGTTACTGATGGTGACCTTTGTTACTTTGGTCCCAGCTCTCTGCAGGTCATTCACCAGGTGCCCCCGTGTGGTTCTGGGATCTTTGCTCACCGTTCTCATGATCATTTTGACCCCACGGGATGAGATCTTGCGTGGAGCCCCAGATCGAGGGAGATTATCAGTGGTCTTGTATGTCTTCCATTTTCTGATGATTGCTCCCACAGTTGATTTTTTTCACACCAAGCTGCTTGCCTATTGTAGATTCACTCTTCCCAGTCTGGTGCAGGTCTACAATACTTTTCCTGGTGTCCTTCGAAAGCTCTTTGGTCTTGGCCATGGCGGAGTTTGGAGTCTGACTGTTTGAGGCTGTAGACAGGTGTCTTTTATACAGATGATGAGCTCAAACAGGTGCCATTCATACAGGTAACGAGTGGGGGACAGAAAAGCTTCTTACAGAAGACGTTACAGGTCTGTGGGAGCCAGAGATTTTCCTTGTTTGAGGTGACCAAATACTTATTTTCCACCCTAATTTACGAATAAATTCTTTACAAATCCTACCATTCATGGATTTTTTTTTCACATTCTGTCTCTCACAGTTGAAGTGTACCTCTGGTGCAAATTACTGACCTCTGTCATCATTTTAAGTGGGGGAACTTGCACAATCGGTGGCTGACTAAATACTTTTTTGCCCCACTGTAGGTATAGTTAACATTTTTGCATCATTTGTAAGGCAATAGGCTTTTCTAGGCTTTTCCACTAAACCAAGCAAACAATATCATTGTAGAGCTTGTCAAACCTTGACTACATATATAAATCGTTTTACAGTGTAGCATTGACAGTAATAATCAGTTGTTAGCTGGAAATGTGTAAGCTCTGTTGTCATTCAGTAAGTCAACAAGTCAGCCAGGCAGAGCTAGTACTGTAGAGATACGATCTAATCATGTTGTAGTTTCTCCAGGCGATATCATAGGCCTGGCTTGTAAAATAAGATAAGATGACCTTTATTAGTCCCACAGGTGGGAAATTTGTTAAAATGTAAGAATTATGTAAAAAATGTAAGATTATGTAACAAAACATGGAGTTATCTCATAATGTTTGTGCCCAGCATGAAACCAGGCGATATGAAGAGTGATAGCATTCTGTAGCCATTAGGTTTTTCTGGAACTTTAAAGAAAATCTATGGACTACAAGATGAACTTCATTTGTTATCCAAAACTATGATGTTTCCTATTTTTTTCTGTTAAGTAAAGAGGAATGGAACAGTGGAAAAGATGACTAGATTACCAACAGTTAGTGGTCTACAAAAAAGTAGTAACGGTTGTAAATAATATTGCTAATTATTAAAGTCCTACGGTCAGGAGGAGTCCTAGGTAAGGAGCTTCTGGAGTTAAGGAGTTTTCCTTTAACTCTGGGCTTCCGTACACCTCTATGGAAATTTTACCCTATTGTAGCAATTTGTTTAGCTTTTCAGTTCAATTCAATTAAGTTTAATTTATGTAGTACCAAATCACAACAACAGTCATATCAAGTTGCTTTATATTTTAAGATAAGGACCCTACAATTTATAAAGAACAATCCCAATGATCAGACTGTGAGCAAGTACTTGGCGACAGCAGGAAGGTGAAACTCCCTTTCAACAGGAAGAAACCTTCGGCAGAACCAGGCTCAGGGAGGAGCAGCCGTCTGCCACAACTGGATGGGGGTGAGGGGAGGAAAACAGGACGAAAGACGTACCATAGAAGAGAGCCAGAGTTTAATAAGAGCTAATGATTAAATGCACAATGTGTAGTCCTTTCCAACTGATTGCTGTTCTATCTCTAAACACCCATGTTTCAAGGTGCACAAGGGATGTGTATTCACCAAAAACGTTTGGGTAACACAAACACCAACCAGCAGTCAAAATAAGCAACTAGCTGTTGAAAATAGTGTGAATACTAGCTGAAATGTCAGACCAAATAACATTAATAATAAGGATAAAATTAGCGTAGGTAAATTATCAGATAATGAAACAGCTAATGAAAGATAATACTGCTTTTTGTATGCTGGCTTATAAGCCCTTGGTTTGTGTGACAAATTTGGGTTTACAGCTTGCTGCATTGCTTTTAAGTGACAACACATGTCAAATAATGCAGCTGTGTTACTCACACATGGAAAATAAACTGTCTATCAAATTCCACAAACTTTCATCTTGACGCGTTTCAAAACATTATGTTAAGACTAACTGTAAATCCACTGAAATGGAAATTGTGCTTGCAGTCTCACTCCTGCTTAGTGATGAATTCACAGTGAATTAACTTTTCATTAATTCTATATATTTATAAGTTTCCCCCCTCTGAATATTTTAATGTTATCCAGTCAGCTTTTCACTTTGCTAATATATGGATCCACACCAGTCACTTTGAGAATTCCTCTAAAGACTTTCAGCAAACTTCACTATACTTCATTTATTATTGAAACCAATTTTATTGCCAGATTGGGGACAAGGTGCGTTAACTTCCCTCAAACATTTATTATGTCTGATGAAATATATCAGTCACTGAAAGAAACATTATTGTTATGTAGTGTTTTAATCCTGCACACATGTTATCCGCTACTGGAAATATCAGGTTATGTGCTTTGATTGTACTGTTATCTTCAAATTATTTGGTTCATGTGAGGATTGGTGAGGAGGTGACCATGTTAAGCAGTATGAACATAGACCTGGTGCTGCTGCCTTATTTGTGGTTACCATAGTGATCTGCCTTGGTTAAAAGTGGATCACATTAAAGCACTTTTCCTGCTTTGTGAGACAGATCTTTTAAGAGAAATGTCGTTGCTAAATCTCAAAATAAACAGCTCAGTGCATTTTTAAAGGTTGATTGATAGCTGTAACTTCAAGATGGAAAGAGCAAAGAGCTTAATTGGTCAACCTCTAATAGTTAGCAAGACAGCAGTTCTTCTGTGAGGACTGTCAGTTTGCTTGAGGGCTTGGCGTTGAACAAAAGTGCTTCAAATGGGAATGCACACCAGATAACACTGTGTATGAAACCTTTAGAACGGGAAAGGCCGGTGTTGTATTGGATGTTAAAGTACTTGCTGTATATGATGATCAGTCCCTGTTACATCCAGGGTATCCAGTGGCATCTGTGCATTGACGGATGGGTTAACATTATAGATTGCATTTAAACAGAGCCTTTAGGATTACTAATAATACCATTACTAGTAACTCAATTATCCATTTACTAATTTACACATCATGATCTTTATCAGATCACCCAGATGAACTACTTAAATGTGACCAAGGTAAATACCAACAGATATCAAGCACAGAGCAAAAATTATTGTCCATGTAGCCTTTGGAGTGAGCCAACTGTACAGTAGAGGTTCAGTGAATAGATCAAACAATGGCTTCAGAGGCAACAACAAAGGTCAGTTTTTCCTGTGGAGAAAAGAGGCGGAGATTCAAATCAGACCTGACATCATGTGGCAGTTGAACCAGGAATGATGGAAAACACTGTGTCCCTTTCTCATCTTCATATTCATCCTTCTGAGAGCTTCCATTATTATGTGTTCATGATTTGAAATAAGCAAAGGTTATTTCTGTCCTACTGAGCTTAAGATCAGACCAGCCATCAGCCAGTACAGCAGAGCGAGGCAGGAATGAGTATAAAATGTCCCCTTCATTTAAAGCATCAAAACATGCACCCTGCTCCCAGGATGTAAGCAAGAGTTCATTATTTAAACCCAAAGTCTGGAGTGCAGTCACAGTTCATCCCAGTTAAATGTTTGGGTGCAGAAAAATGTTAGCTGCTCAAAATAAGTTGAAATTTATCCAATCCTTCCATATCCATCCAGTCACAATGTTTATTTTTAAACAATAAAATAAACAAATCTCAGTGGTCCGAAACGCAGTGTATTCACTGGCTGAGTCATCCCTAATGGCTTTTCAGTTAAATGGAACCGCAGTTCTGAATACAAAAGGACACATGAACTCAATGTAATTGTTCCTCAAACTGAATTCATTATCAATCACATGTCACTAAGCACACACAGTATGCTTAGATGAGTGACTACTGTGTTGTCACTCAATTAGCCGAGTCCCATTTTGAAGCCTAAGATGAGCATTTTTGCTGTTGCTGCTTGTTTTTGCAAACAGACGTGATGAATTGATCTGATAGTGAAACCACACATTCACTAGCTATTGATTTGTGACCTCTCAGTCACAAGCTTGGTTTGATGTTTGACATCATATGACAGAATATCTCTTGAAGTTGGATTGCAAACTTGGAAACTTTATTGGTAACTACTAGCCTAACACAAAGACATTTCTTATTTGACTGTCAACTGCTTAGTTTAAATGTATCAAGCTTTCATTTATGAAAAGATGAATGTGACTATGGCCATTTACAGTTCAACATTTTTACTTTTAGACTTTACTAGAGTAGCTTTGCATGACTCACAGTTCAAAATAAACCTTATTCTTACTCTTGGTACCATTTCTTAAGTAATCATCCATCTAAAACAAGATGTTAAAGCTCCCTTTTTTCCTCTCTTTAGGCCAAATTCTTGCTAGTACATAACATGTAGCTGTGCACACAAACTGGCTGTCTTAGCCATATCCTCTCTTTTGACATCATACTGAACAAAAAAGTAAAAAAAAATACTGAGCCAAGTTTTTACAGTCTAATGAGCCTCTGCTTTTTTCTGCTTTTTGCTATTTGTGCATACATCAACCTCATTATTAAACCTTGGCCATGTTTAAAACGAACCTCCACCACTGAATCAGTATATATGTCTCCAGAAAAAAAAGCACAAGCATAATAGTCCCACCTTAATGGACCAAGAATGAAAGAAAGTAACAGAAACAGTGCTCTGTTGAATGAATGTGCTACAAAACACAGAAAGAAAAATCTATGAAATCAGAGTATGCACACAGCAAGAAAAAAGTGAGATGGAAAGATACAGTATCATTTCATGCAGATCAGTTTCCATTTGTTCTCCTCTATTCAACTTCACCAGCTCATATCATCTGTGCACTTCTTGTTTTCTTGGGTACCTTGACAACACACAAACACACAGAAACTGAAACACAACACAAAGTCACACTTGACAGGTTTGCGCAGTTAGTAATCTGGATTTAGCTGACTTGTCTGCACCTACCCTCATATACTGGAACGTGTGTGCGTGTGTGTGTGTGTGTGTGTTATCAGCGGTAATATAAACTGCTGCTCATCAGAGACAGTCTGTGCATGTATGTGTGTGGGTGTGTCAGAACTTGTGCCCATCAAGGAGGAGACAGTGAGGAGCTGCTGAGTCACCATGGCGACTGGCTGGGCAGCCATGACAGGATTTTGTTAACACGTTTTGATGGCATGAGTCTGAAAAACAGAAACCTTCTTATATCACTGATATGATGTTTTTGTCCTGATTCTTTAATCAATGAGAATGGTTCTTTATAGTTACCTATAGGGCTGCCACGATTTGTCGACTAGTCACGATTACGTCGACTATCAAAATCGTCGACGACTGATTTAATAGTCGACGTGTCGTTTGAAACTTTGTAAGATCACAAAAGACGCAGGAATAAGTGGCAGGATTTAAGAGTGTAATAACGGACTGAAACAGAAGATGGCAGCATTGCATGTACAAGGATGTCACCTACCGTTAAACCCCGAAGAAGAAGAAGAAGAAGCAGCTGTGTCCCAGAATTCATAGCGCGGCCCAGCGCAGTTTCCAACAATGGCGGCAGCTAGTTAGTTTTAATGTTACTCTTATTCTTCTTTCTGGGTCACAAAATAAACGTTTAACATATTTTCAGGCGAGAATGTAGCTGTGTAAACCTCAAATATCTGCTCAGTTTATCAGGACACCACATATTTTCAAAAGCGCTCCGACGTTTTCGGAGACATCTGTTACCCACTAGCTCGTTAGCGAGCCGGGGGCTAGGCTCACTAGCGCCGTGAGAACACCGGACTCCCCACAAATCGTTTTCAAACCCACCGCTGTCTTTCGCTACTCAGGTTAAATATATATGAGTCACTTAGATAACTTAAAATGTTGTTGTTTGGCTTTTTTTTTTTTTAGTATTTTATTTGTTCCTGAGTAAATCAGTTTGTCTGAGATTAAAGTTATAGTTTTTGCACAGCTGAATAAACGTCAAGCAGACAGCTGATTATCAGAAGTGTGAGATGCTCCAGAATATACTCCGGTGTCCTGTTATAGTTTAGATAGCAAGGAGTTTATTAAACTTCACCGAAACAATCTGCAAATTTCATAAAAATTTAACAAACTATCATCTTGTCTTTACTTTTAGTGAGCACAGACCTTAAACACTTAAAGCTGTAAGCTAATGATAGTTATATAAGAGCAGATGCTGCTGGTGCAATAAGCTGTAGTTTTACGTCTAATGGATGATGATCTGATTAGTCGACTAATCGCAAAAATAATCGGTGACTAGTCGACTATCAAAATAATCGTTTGTGGCAGCCCTAGTTACCTACATGTTTCCTGTTTTCATATCACATTGTTTTCCTGCTGTCTGGACCAGGGTTTTAATAGTTTTGCAATTTTCATTAGTTTTTATTTTTATTTAGTTTTGACTTCAGATTTTCAATTTTATATCAGTTTTAATTAGTTTTTACCAATTGTTTGCTAGTTTAGTTTAGTTTTTATTTTTTTGAAAATCCTTAGTTTCAGTTTAGTTTTGATTAGTTTCAGTTATAGTTTTAGTTGTGTTTGCAATAATTAAGTGTAACAAAATCCCAGTTTCATCATATCAGTCATTCTCTTCTGCTTATCCTTGGGTATGTTGCTATTCCAGCTACCATACCCTGCACCCTGGACAGGTCGCCTGTCTGTCGCAGGGCTAACACGCAGAGACAGACAACTCACATTCCCACCTATGGGTTCTTTAAATAAATAAATGAATAAATAAAGGCAGATGAACAACCATTGATACCAGGCAACTATAAAATGTATATCTTGGCCCCAATGAGACTATTAACTCTTGCGGCACCGGGTGTTCGTAATTTTGGTTCAAGTGAATTGATAAACTTTTTGAAGGCAATTGACTCACACAGTTATGTAGATGTCCCCGTCCTGTTGTCTCGGGATGCATCATGCTGCCTTGCCTGGGGTTAGCTTCTGTTTCTGGTGATGAGGTTTGAGTGTGCTCCCTTACCTTCTCAAGGTAAGCTAGGTTAGCCTTCTTGTGTGAGCTTTTCAAGTGCACTTTAAGGTTTGTGGGATTTTTTCCTTTAGAAATGTCCCTCATAATTTGTCTCTTTCCACTACAAGACACTTCATCCAAAACACAGTCATATTCAAAGTAATCCCAAATTGGACTCTGGCGCTTTCTCCCGACTTTTCCTGACATGATTCTGCGCGTGGACGGAGCAGCAACACAGACGACTCGACTAACGTACTGCCACCTGCTGGCATAATGAGACAGCAAGAAAAAAATCTGGAAACTAAACTTCATCTTCACCCTTGACTATTGTATGACACACACACATCAATGAAAACTAAACACATTTTTGCTATAAATTCAGTTAATTTTAATTAGTTTTGTGAACACTCATTACAGTTTTAGTTAGTTTTCCTTCTTTTGTTTTTATTTTTATTTCCGTTAACGAAAATGTTTTTTCACTTCTAGTTTTCGTTATTTCGTTAGTTTTCGTTAACGATAATAACCTTGGTCAGGACCATGCGTTTGTCACACCAGGTTTTATTAAAAACATAAAAGGAGAAAAGCAAGAAAACATACGTAGTATGATGAAACCACGATTGAACTGGTATTTCTTTCAGAGTCAACATTTCTAAACCAGTTAATGGACTCTCAGACACATTTCAGCTCTCTAGATTACTTGCTCCCAATTAAATTAGGGAACATATTTATCCTCCACATCTGCCAGCTTTGTCATCTAGCTGTTGAGAGGAGCTGCCCTGTCATTGTGGGACAGATCCCTGCTTGGCATGTAACCACGCAGATGAAATCGACTTTGTTCACCGAGTAGTGAGTGTGGATGAGCTCCTTCTATTTCCCTAAAGCTGCACATAGCAATTTGTAACTACTTATTAGAACTTATTTAACCTCAGATGTTACTGCTTGCTGTGGAGTCATCATTCAAATGACTTGCTTCACATTAGATATACAGTAGTTGTTTGATCTTTCATTAATATGAAAGTTTAGATCAGTAGAGCTTCAAAATACATATGTGCATTGTGTTTAGATTGATGATATGGCACCATGTGGTTAGTCTCCAATAGAGATTTGCAGCTGTGATGGTGGAAGAGCATACAGCCCACTGTCCCTTAACAGACGTTGTTGTTTTTTTTATTACTTTGAGCCAGCTGTTTTCCTACTTTAAGGTACAGATACATCAATCAAGTCATGTTTAGTTCCATCTGAAATACACACCTTGTCTTAAGGTATTTGATGTCACTAGTACAAATCTCATACCAGTGTTAAATGAGTTTATGTTTTGTTCCATTTGCGTTTTTGTTTTTTTGTTTTGTTTTTTTGTGCAAAGTGCAAATCTATATGAAACAGGTCGATGGAGATGCAGCCAGGATTCAAATTTGGTGGAATGCAATGTCAAACCAAATTACAGTGTCCTTCTTGATCTTAGATCTGGAAAATGACAATAAATTCAGTACACACATTTTCCATTATTCTTTTTTCTTATTACTCCTACTTTCAATGTCATGGAAAGTGCTGCTACAGCAGCGATGTGCTCCTCTACTTTTTTGTGAATGAGCCTGGATGCACAGATGTGTATGAATATATGTGCTATGTTGACTCATAAAATCTCATAATAAACCAGAATCCTGAATATAACCATGTGTTGGTAACTGCACTTAATACTGTAGCTACAAATATTTGTGGTCTTCTAAGCCAAACAGAAGTGCAAATGCATATGATTTTTTTGCCATTTTTAGCCACCAACGAGCACAGTGAATGTGGGAAAGTGTATCTCCCCGGGGCCACTAACCTCTCCATTCACTGCTGTTACATCATTAGCACAGATTTAGATATTGTACTGTGAGTCATCACAGAGCTGAATTGACCTACAGCTTAGCTGAAAACTGACTTGTATCTTTCTGTGTAATGAAAACAAGTGTTTTCTAGTCTATGGTGAGATGATAACTTGACCAGATGTGTAACAAAATCAGAACTGTATTCATTCCAATTTTGTAAATCTATTTTAACCCACATACAGATGAGAAGTGAATGAAAAAAAAAAAATGGGGGCTCGTCCCTTTTCGTTCGTGTGATTGGTTCGTTTCCTTTTTGCGTTTGTGGTGGGGGGGAAAACGTCGTGCGCGAGTTTTGCGGCTCTGGAGTGCGCGGATGCGGTTGGGTGTCTGCGGAGTTGTGTTTTCCTTTTTCGCTTTGCTCGTGATGTCGTTTGACATGGATGATTTTGCGCAACGTCCCTCCATTGAAAAGTTGGAGCGGTGCACAAAAGCAGATTTGTTGGTAGTGGCTAACTTATTCGGGGTGGATGTTCCGTTGAATGCTAAGAAGGCGGAAATTAAACACTGTTTGGTGGAGAGACTGGTGGACAGGGGAGTGTTTGGGGGGCAGAAAACTCCTGCACCAGGAGGGACCACCTCATCAGCCTTTGGTTCGAGTTCTGCATCCGCATTAGGAATACCAAGGGATTGTGGTCGGTATAAACAATCACAGGCGAGGGACTGCCACCGACATACACCTCGAAATGCTGCAATGCGAACAGCAGAGAGAGGGCCTCTTTCTCAATCGTGCTGTACCCTCGCTGATGGACATTGAATTTCGTTGAGAAATAGCCGATTGGGTGATCCACACCATGATGGTCTTCCTGCAGCAATACGGCACCTGCCCCGTTTGCACTGGCGTCCACTTCCAACTTAAAAGGGCGTGCAAAATCAGGGGCGGCCAGCACTGGCGCACTGCACAGGAGAGTCTTAACAGTCCAGAACGCACTCTGACACGCAGAGGTCCACACAAAAGGTCTCAACACACTAGTGAGGCTAGTGAGAGGTGCGACCACGTCCGCGAAGTTTTGACAGAAACCCCGGTAGTAGCCCACCATGCCGAGGAAACGGCGAAGCTCACGCCTAGTCTGAGGGGCGGGAAAATCCAGTATGGCCTGGATTTTGGCCGAGATAGGGCGCACTTGCCCCTGACCCACCTGCTTTCCTAAGTACGTCACCATGGCTTTACCAAAATCACACTTGGCGAGGTTGAGGGTGAGGGATTCCCTTTCCAAGCGATGGAACACATCAGTGAGTGTCTCCATATGCTCTGACCAGGTGTCTGAATAGACGACAATGTCATCCAAATACACTTCACACTTGCAGACGCCGCCCAGCACGATATTCATGAGCCGTTGAAATGTGGCGGGAGCGTTGCGCAACCCGAAAGGCATGACAGTGTACTGGAGAAAATGGTCAGGAGTAACAAAAGCAGAGATTTCGGCCGCACGTGATGTTAGGGGAACTTGCCAATAGCCCTTTAACAAGTCCAGCTTGGTAACGAAGGTCGCAGAACCGACCCTATCAACACAATCCTCCATTCTGGGCAGAGGATAGGAGTCAGGCTTGGTCACACTGTTCACCTTCCGAAAATCTGTACAAAACCGTGGGGTCTTATCCGCTTTAGGCACTAGGAGACATGGGGAACTCCACGCACTAGAGCTAGGGACAGCAAGACAATTCTCCAACAGATAAGAGACTTCTGTCTGGAAAAGAGCACGCGTAGTGGGATTCACCCGGTAGGCATGCTGTTTGATTGGAGGATGGTCCCCCACATCGATATCATGCTCCAACACGGTGGTACAGGATGGAGTGTCCGAGAAAAGATTAGGATGATTTTCAATCAACCGACACACGTCATTTCGGACATCATCGTCTACCCCAGTTAAATGTGACCTTAAATCACGTAGGATTTCAGAATTCCTAAGTCGTGCGCAGCCCACAGCACAACCGAAAACCAAATCGTCACCTACTGGGTCATACCGAGTTTCGGAAACCGGCACCCCCACAGTCGCAACTGTTGACACACCACCAGCAAAGTAGGGCTTCATCATATTAATATGACACACACGGCACTTTTTCCTTCGCTCTGGGGTGTCGATGACATAATCCGTGTCACTCAATTTCGCCTGCACTGTATACGGACCACTGAACTTGGCCTGGAGGGAAGATCCAGGGACCGGTAAAAGTGTTAAAACTTTTTCTCTATTTTTGGTTTACCAAAAGCTGTTCAAACTGACCAAGGCTCTAATTTCATGTCTAGGATTTTTGATCAGGTTTTGCAGTCACTTGGCATTAAACATCGGAAATCTAGTGCCTATCATCCGGAGTCGCAAGGTGCGCTCGAGCGGTTTCATCAGACATTGAAATCGATGATGCGGAAATTTTGCCTTGAGTCTCAAAAGGAGTGGGATGAGGGGTTGCCGCTGCTTCTTTTAGCAGTGAGAGAAAGTGTGCAGGAGTCGTTAGGATTTAGCCCTGCTGAGCTGGTGTTCGGTCACACAGTGCGTGGCCCCTTGCGATTGCTTAAGGAGAACTTCCTGTCCGACACTGTTGCCCCTAAGGAAAATGTGTTAGACTATGTGAGCTCTTTCAGAGAGCGTTTGCATAAAGCGTGCGCAATTGCACGGGATGCTCTCAGTGCAACACAAGGTAGGATGAAGAGGAAGTTTGATGTGAAGGCTGTGCAGCGAAAATTTGAGGTTGGTGATAAAGTTTTAACACTTTTACCGGTCCCTGGATCTTCCCTCCAGGCCAAGTTCAGTGGTCCGTATACAGTGCAGGCGAAATTGAGTGACACGGATTATGTCATCGACACCCCAGAGCGAAGGAAAAAGTGCCGTGTGTGTCATATTAATATGATGAAGCCCTACTTTGCTGGTGGTGTGTCAACAGTTGCGACTGTGGGGGTGCCGGTTTCCGAAACTCGGTATGACCCAGTAGGTGACGATTTGGTTTTCGGTTGTGCTGTGGGCTGCGCACGACTTAGGAATTCTGAAATCCTACGTGATTTAAGGTCACATTTAACTGGGGTAGATGATGATGTCCGAAATGACGTGTGTCGGTTGATTGAAAATCATCCTAATCTTTTCTCGGACACTCCATCCTGTACCACCGTGTTGGAGCATGATATCGATGTGGGGGACCATCCTCCAATCAAACAGCATGCCTACCGGGTGAATCCCACTACGCGTGCTCTTTTCCAGACAGAAGTCTCTTATCTGTTGGAGAATTGTCTTGCTGTCCCTAGCTCTAGTGCGTGGAGTTCCCCATGTCTCCTAGTGCCTAAAGCGGATAAGACCCCACGGTTTTGTACAGATTTTCGGAAGGTGAACAGTGTGACCAAGCCTGACTCCTATCCTCTGCCCAGAATGGAGGATTGTGTTGATAGGGTCGGTTCTGCGACCTTCGTTACCAAGCTGGACTTGTTAAAGGGCTATTGGCAAGTTCCCCTAACATCACGTGCGGCCGAAATCTCTGCTTTTGTTACTCCTGACCATTTTCTCCAGTACACTGTCATGCCTTTCGGGTTGCGCAACGCTCCCGCCACATTTCAACGGCTCATGAATATCGTGCTGGGCGGCGTCTGCAAGTGTGAAGTGTATTTGGATGACATTGTCGTCTATTCAGACACCTGGTCAGAGCATATGGAGACACTCACTGATGTGTTCCATCGCTTGGAAAGGGAATCCCTCACCCTCAACCTCGCCAAGTGTGATTTTGGTAAAGCCATGGTGACGTACTTAGGAAAGCAGGTGGGTCAGGGGCAAGTGCGCCCTATCTCGGCCAAAATCCAGGCCATACTGGATTTTCCCGCCCCTCAGACTAGGCGTGAGCTTCGCCGTTTCCTCGGCATGGTGGGCTACTACCGGGGTTTCTGTCAAAACTTCGCGGACGTGGTCGCACCTCTCACTAGCCTCACTAGTGTGTTGAGACCTTTTGTGTGGACCTCTGCGTGTCAGAGTGCGTTCTGGACTGTTAAGACTCTCCTGTGCAGTGCGCCAGTGCTGGCCGCCCCTGATTTTGCACGCCCTTTTAAGTTGGAAGTGGACGCCAGTGCAAACGGGGCAGGTGCCGTATTGCTGCAGGAAGACCATCATGGTGTGGATCACCCAATCGGCTATTTCTCAACGAAATTCAATGTCCATCAGCGAGGGTACAGCACGATTGAGAAAGAGGCCCTCTCTCTGCTGTTCGCATTGCAGCATTTCGAGGTGTATGTCGGTGGCAGTCCCTCGCCTGTGATTGTTTATACCGACCACAATCCCTTGGTATTCCTAATGCGGATGCAGAACTCGAACCAAAGGCTGATGAGGTGGTCCCTCCTGGTGCAGGAGTTTTCTGCCCCCCAAACACTCCCCTGTCCACCAGTCTCTCCACCAAACAGTGTTTAATTTCCGCCTTCTTAGCATTCAACGGAACATCCACCCCGAATAAGTTAGCCACTACCAACAAATCTGCTTTTGTGCACCGCTCCAACTTTTCAATGGAGGGACGTTGCGCAAAATCATCCATGTCAAACGACATCACGAGCAAAGCGAAAAAGGAAAACACAACTCCGCAGACACCCAACCGCATCCGCGCACTCCAGAGCCGCAAAACTCGCGCACGACGTTTTCCCCCCCACCACAAACGCAAAAAGGAAACGAACCAATCACACGAACGAAAAGGGACGAGCCCCCTTTTTTTTTTCATTCACTTCTCATCTGTATGGGGGTTAAAATAGATTTACAAAATTGGAATGAATACAGTTCTGATTTTGTTACACATCTGGTCAAGTTATCATCTCACCATAGACTAGAAAACACTTGTTTTCATTACACAGAAAGATACAAGTCAGTTTTCAGCTAAGCTGTAGGTCAATTCAGCTCTGTGATGACTCACAGTACAATATCTAAATCTGTGCTAATGATGTAACAGCAGTGAATGGAGAGGTTAGTGGCCCCGGGGAGATACACTTTCCCACATTCACTGTGCTCGTTGGTGGCTAAAAATGGCAAAAAAATCATATGCATTTGCACTTCTGTTTGGCTTAGAAGACCACAAATATTTGTAGCTACAGTATTAAGTGCAGTTACCAACACATGGTTATATTCAGGATTCTGGTTTATTATGAGATTTTATGAGTCAACATAGCACATATATTCATACACATCTGTGCATCCAGGCTCATTCACAAAAAAGTAGAGGAGCACATCGCTGCTGTAGCAGCACTTTCCATGACATTGAAAGTAGGAGTAATAAGAAAAAAGAATAATGGAAAATGTGTGTACTGAATTTATTGTCATTTTCCAGATCTAAGATCAAGAAGGACACTGTAATTTGGTTTGACATTGCATTCCACCAAATTTGAATCCTGGCTGCATCTCCATCGACCTGTTTCATATAGATTTGCACTTTGCACAAAAATCAATCTCAGCAGTTCCTGTTTTCAATGTTGGCACAGTTTTCTGATAAGTGCACATTGCAAAAATATATCAAACTCAACTTGCGCATTTGAGTCATATGCAAGTTTTATTTGTAGTCTATATCTACCATTCATGCTGATCATTAAGAGTGTAAAAGATGGATGTCATCATTTATTATTTGATTTCTCAGAGCTGTTGCTGCTGTATGTTTGGAACCAGAAGTAACATCATTTGAGTGAAAGAACATCAGTGCTAAGTTGTCAGCTAATGGTAGCTAGCTTGGTTGTCAAGCTTCCCCCTTTAAAGAGCTCCGGTGTAACACACAGACACACATACAGTGGGGCAAAAAAGTATTTAGTCAGCCACCGATTGTGCAAGTTCCCCCACTTAAAATGATGACAGAGGTCAGTAATTTGCACCAGAGGTACACTTCAACTGTGAGAGACAGAATGTGAAAGAAAAATCCATGAATTCACATGGTAGGATTTGTAAAGAATTTATTCGTAAATTAAGGTGGAAAATAAGTATTTGATCACCTCAAACAAGGAAAATCTCTGGCTCCCACAGACCTGTAACGTCTTCTGTAAGAAGCTTTTCTGTCCCCCACTCGTTACCTGTATGAATGGCACCTGTTTGAACTCATCATCTGTATAAAAGACACCTGTCTACAGCCTCAAACAGTCAGACTCCAAACTCCGCCATGGCCAAGACCAAAGAGCTTTCGAAGGACACCAGGAAAAGTATTGTAGACCTGCACCAGACTGGGAAGAGTGAATCTACAATAGGCAAGCAGCTTGGTGTGAAAAAAATCAACTGTGGGAGCAATCATCAGAAAATGGAAGACATACAAGACCACTGATAATCTCCCTCGATCTGGGGCTCCACGCAAGATCTCATCCCGTGGGGTCAAAATGATCATGAGAACGGTGAGCAAAGATCCCAGAACCACACGGGGGCACCTGGTGCATGACCTGCAGAGAGCTGGGACCAAAGTAACAAAGGTCACCATCAGTAACACACTACAACGGCAGGGAATCAAATCCCGCAGTGCCAGACGTGTTCCGCTGCTGAAGCCAGTGCATGTCCAGGCCCGTCTGAAGTTTGCCAGAGAGCACATGGATGATACAGCAGAGGATTGGGAGAATGTCATGTGGTCAGATGAAACCAAAGTAGAACTTTTTGGTATAAACTCAACTCGTCGTGTTTGGAGGAAGAAGAATACTGAGTTGCATCCCAAGAACACCATACCTACTGTGAAGCATGGGGATGGAAACATCATGCTATGGGGCTGTTTTTCTGCCAAGGGGACAGGACGACTGATCCGTGTTAAGGACAGAATGAATGGGGCCATGTATCGTGAGATTTTGAGCCAAAACCTCCTTCCATCAGTGAGAACTTTGAAGATGAAACGAGGCTGGGTCTTCCAACATGACAATGATCCAAAACACACCGCCCGGGCAACAAAGGAGTGGCTTCGTAAGAAGCATTTGAAAGTCCTGGAGTGGCCTAGCCAGTCTCCAGACCTCAACCCCATAGAAAATCTGTGGCGGGAGTTGAAAGTCCGTGTTGCTCGGCGACAGCCCCAAAACATCACTGCTCTCGAGAAGATCTGCATGGAGGAATGGGCCAAAATACCAGCTACTGTGTGTGCAAACCTGGTAAAGACCTATAGTAAACGTTTGACCTCTGTTATTGCCAACAAAGGTTATGTTACAAAGTATTGAGTTGTATTTTTGTTATTGACCAAATACTTATTTTCCACCCTGATTTACGAATAAATTCTTTACAAATCCTACCATGTGGATTCATGGATTTTTTTCACACCAAGCTGCTTGCCTATTGTAGATTCACTCTTCCCAGTCTGGTGCAGGTCTACAATACTTTTCCTGGTGTCCTTCGAAAGCTCTTTGGTCTTGGCCATGGCGGAGTTTGGAGTCTGACTGTTTGAGGCTGTAGACAGGTGTCTTTTATACAGATGATGAGTTCAAACAGGTGCCATTCATACAGGTAACGAGTGGGGGACAGAAAAGCTTCTTACAGAAGACGTTACAGGTCTGTGGGAGCCAGAGATTTTCCTTGTTTGAGGTGACCAAATACTTATTTTCCACCCTAATTTACGAATAAATTCTTTACAAATCCTACCATGTGAATTCATGGATTTTTTTTTCACATTCTGTCTCTCACAGTTGAAGTGTACCTCTGGTGCAAATTACTGACCTCTGTCATCATTTTAAGTGGGGGAACTTGCACAATCGGTGGCTGACTAAATACTTTTTTGCCCCACTGTAAGTGCTGCGTTTGACACTGTGGATCACTGTATTTTATTGGATAGGCTTGAACATTTTATTGGAGTTACAGGAAATATTTTATCATGGCTGAGATCTTACCTGTCTGGGAGGTCTCAGACTGTTAGTTTTAAAAATGATCTCTCCGAGACCTGGGCAATGAGGCATGGGGTCCCTCAGGGCTCTGTACTTGGACCATTGCTGTTTTCTATGTATCTGCTGCCTCTTGGTGTTCTTTTACGTTCTTTTAATGTAACCTTTCATTGTTACGCTAACGACCTGCAGCTTTATGTTCCTCTAACCTTTGGAAATTGTGCTGAGGTGTCTAAACTAGAATCTTATCTATCTGCAATTAGGGGCTGGTTATCGGATAATTTCTTGCTCCTAAACACTGATAAGACAGAGTACTTGTCAAAAAACTTCAGTACTTGTCCCAAAATTTCATCTTGAAAATTGATGACATAAATTGCAGGGACAAGGTAAAAAACTTGGGCGTGTGGTTCGACATGGTGCTCTCCTTCGAGTCTCATGTTAAAGAGATAACAAAGACTGCCTTGTATCATTTGAGGAACATAGCCAAATTCAAAATCAACTTTTGCCAACGACATTGCAGAGGTTCTTGTCCATGCATTTGTGTCTTCACGTATTGATTATTGTAATGCTCTTCTTTCTGGGCTACCAAAGAAAAGCTTTAGAGGTCTACAGATGGTGCAAAATGCAGCTGCTCGCATTTTAACAAGAACTGGGAAATTTGAGCACATTACCCCTCTACTGAGATCTCTTCGTTGGCTACCTTGTTAGGTTCGAGCAGATTTTAAGATCCTGCTGCTCACCTACAAGGCCAGTGGATTGGCATCGTCATACCTCTCTGACCTTTTACACCTTTATGTTCCATGCCGTGCTCTACGATCTTAGGACTCTGGCCTTCTAAAGGTTCCCAGAGCCAGAAAAAAGACAATTGGAGAACGTGCGTTTTCTTTTCGTGTACCATATTTGTGGAACAACCTCCCTCAAGATGTTAGGCAGGCATGCTCTGTGGGGATTTTTAAAATTAAGTTGAAGACACATTTGTTCAACCTATCCTACATGTCTTAATTCTAGGCTTTCTAGTTTTTAAATTCTTATTGTTTTTAACTTGTATTGTGTTTTTTACTTGTATTGCTATGTATTGCTTTTATTTATTTATCCTTTTAGTTTCAAATAGCTGTACAGCACTTTGTTTATTATTGTTGATAGTTTTGTAGCCCAGGGATTGAAGGCTACAATGGGCCTACAGTTGGATTGTAGACCCATTCTAGGTCCTGACATCCAAGTATATGTAGCTCAGGAAGTCCAGTGGCGTATGAATGTGTGGGAATGTTAGATAATATGCAAATGTGTACAGAAAAAAGTGCTTGTGTGAATGAGACAAGTTGTATAAATTGTTTTGACTTCTCAGAGTAGAAAAGACCTATATAATAACTACTTCATTTACCATATGACTGCTCTTTGGTCTTGCCCATAGTGGTGGAGAGGCTGGAATTGGAAATTGATTCTGTAGACAGGTGTGCTTTAATCACATAACAAGTTGAGATCAGGACTATCTACAATTGATTGAGCCAATCTGTGGGAGCCAAAATTCTAGCTGTATTGTAGGGGATCAAATATTTCACTCAGTGGCATGCAAATTAACTTCTAACTTTTATATAATAGTTTTTTGGGTTTTTTTTTTTTTTGGGGGGGGGGGGGGATATTTTGGTTTATCTTCTGACTCTCTCCAATAAGACTGCATTAAAAATTAGACACTAATTAGAATTTGGATGTGAGCTAACTTACAAATTCAATAGATCAAATAAACTGTGACAGTTAAGAATGTTGTAAATAAACACTTTCCAACCAACTGATAGTTTAATTGTTGATTTTGATTGTTAATAACTTTTTTGCATCACAAATCTTCATTTATAGTTATAAGAATGCATCAGCGTCTATAGCAGAAATGTAACAGTATACATTTTTAGTTTTAGTATGACATTTCCCTTTTTGTTTGGTTTTATTGGAGCAGATTATGTGGTCTGACTGAGCACTCTAAGCACTTTAGACAGCATAGCTCATTCACCCATTCACACCCACTGATGCAAGCATTTTTTTTCTACTTTTTTCTACATAAATTGTTGTTTAATGTTGTAGTGATTGAAATGATGAAAAGACATTTTTGTTCAATGACTCTTGCAATTCTAAGAGTTACTCTATTTACTGATACTTTAAGATTGAAAAATCTATAATGCAAACTCCTCCCAGAAAACTTTGTCAGCCTGGTCAAAATAATTACAAAACCTAGCTAATACCCTTTTTATGTAAAGCAGAAAAAGGCAGCAATTTGGAAATAGAGCTTAATTGACATTAGGTTTCGCGTTACCTCACACACAGTTACAAAAATATCCTCAGGTTAATCTCAGTTGTATTATGACGGTACAGCAAAGTGTTTAAATTCCTGCCAGTGTGTGTGTCCTAGCTTGTGTGAGGACTGCCAGTGGTTTGGAGGGTGAAGTGATTACGTAGCAGACGGTTGGCTTCAGACAGGGAGAGGTGGTGGTTTTCGGGTAGAAAGACAGTTTTTAATCCTTCAGACCTGAACAGCTCACTCAACAGTCTTACCGTCACTATAAGCTTTTTCTTTTTTCCTCCTTACTTTATGTACTGCTTTTTCTTTGCATAGTAACATAGTAACATGATAATACAGATGTGTCGCACTGATGTTAAAGTTTATTCTAAGAGGGAACCCACTGATTGTAGCCATCCTGTTGAAATAATGTTGTTTGTAAAAAAAAAAAAGAAGAAAAAAAAGAAAATGTGATTCACAGAATGTTTATTTGAATAGAAATAAATTTTCACATATTTTAAACTTAACTAACTGTCTCTGTTTAGTGCAACTTTCTTGTAGTTGTCCACTATATTTCAACATTGTAATACAGTTCACAGGTATAGTAACTGTTGACTTTGCAGATTACATTTTTAGAAAACTACCTAAAAACAAACAGAATATATTATTCTGCATCTAAAATGATGAGCATGACCAGCTGTTAACTTTACTTTAAAATTTTGGAGTGCACCACTTTTACTAGTACTAGTACTACCTTAAGATAATGTTATTTCATATGTATTATACATTGTGGGAAGAAATATTGAGAAATATATAAGCCAGATTCACTCTTCTTACAGCTCAGCTGTAATACAGCTATTACAGCTTATTCACTAGCCACTCATTAACTATGCATGCTGTAGAGGATGTAATGCACATTGGTTTTATCAGAGCTTTTTCATCTGAAAATATCTGCGTACTGCAGACATAAATAGACAAAAAGCAGCTTCAAACTGAGCAGAACTGCAGAGTCCTGTGATCATCTTTAGTGTTTTTATCATTGTTTTGAGTAATTCTCTGTAAGTAAATCTTCGTATTGAATCTAGAAATTATATACACTGTTACCTTCAAAACGTGAAGCTTTTCCATAATTGGGATTCTGGATAAGCTTCTGTATGGGTTGTATTTCCAGACACAAAACTTAATTGTTATTCTGTATAATTCTGTATGTCAGTAATGATAAAAAAAATGTCTGCTATTGTGAGTAAAAACAGTAGATAGACAGATTCAATGAGGCAAAAAAAAGCCCCCCCCCCCAAAGAACCCCAAGTTCAGGCCTCTGAATGTTCTGGCTGATGAAACCTGTCCAATGAAGCGATAAATATTGCAGTATAATACGCTAGGAGGGCAATGGAGGCTTCTATTTAGGGATAGTTCATTTTAAAAATTAGAATGATGGCATTATTGAGTACATCCTGATTGTGTTTGTGTGAGGAAGAGTCAGGAGGAATGTGTGACTGTGACACAAAGTACTTGGAATGAGCACTTTTGGTAAAAATGTATGTTGAAAAATGAGAGGAGAGTGAAAAAATAATACATTTGCATGTGGATTAGCGCAACAGTGAAAACCAACAAGAGAAAACAAGACTGTTAAAGAACCCCAAAGTGACTCTCAGTTTGGGAATGTTGTGTGTGGTGACCACTGTAAGGTGTCTGACCCCTGAAACAATGGCCTACAGTTCTTCTCAAGGCCTGCTAACACTCTACTGTATGTCCTCATCCTGGCTGCTGGCCACAGAGTGTCAGTGTGTGTGTGTTTGGTACAGTTGCAAGACAATGACAGCTTGTTTGCCGCGAGTGTGGATGGAGGGATAAACAGAAATAAAGGACAGGGAGAAAGAAGAGTTTGTAATAGGGTCATGCTGTCTAAGTGTTGGGCTGCAGTGTGTATTTGTGGGATTTAGAAAGTTGTAAGGGGTAATTTCTTAACTGAACATATTGATTTAAGTTATGTCAGGATGAAGTGCATTTCATATTCTTATTTCCTTCCTTGATGCATCTTATTCCAGAAACGGTTTGTCAGTCAAATTGTGCCTCTGTGTCATGGATTAGTTTGCATCATATTTGCTTTTTATGCTGTACTGTATATTACCGCTCTACTTTTCTCCACATTGGAGCTTGCTGAACAGGTGCTTCAATTAAGCATTTAATTAAGCATTAAGATTCCTTCCAAATTAATACGATTCCCAGTAGGGCTGTTCGATATAACGATATATATTGGATGCAATATAAAAACATCTATCGTTTCAGTTTACGCTATCGTTTGTTTAGTGGTGTCGCAAAATAAACTGTTTATGGCAATATTTTTTCATCGTTTTGATGGTCACTGTAGTGGCTGTATTAATTTCTTAAAGTTCTCTCTTTCTCTTATATTTAATATAACCACACTACAGACGGACAAGCGCCTGTTTTTATGCGTTGCCGTTAGCAACAACGACAGTAAAACCATCGCGTGTCCGCTTGTTTATTTTCCACATAACCCTTTCACAATAAAGCTCAAGATCCTGTTGAGACTTTTCAAAATAAACTGAATCACGTGAAAGAGTATGCAGAGTATTTACGGATGAGAAGCAAAAAAGAGTCGCCAGGTGCTAAAAAATAAACCTTAGACTCAAACGTTAGAACAGCCTTTTTCCCACAGCACGCCGTATAATAAATACCCACAAAGAAAACGGTGGCCGTTACAACTTATGTCTAAAAATGTATCGCTTCATGCATCGGTTAAAACACTCGACTCCAGGTACATGACGCCCAGCTGGAAACACTTAACGCAAGTCGAGCTGCCCGAGATTCACAGCATTTACAGAAAATGTTAAATCTTTGTGATTTATATCGTTAAGGGGACGATATATGTCTTATATTGGGATATGAGATTTTGGTCATATTGCACAGCCCTAATTCCCAGTTCCAGATGCACTGAAACATCCCCACAGCATAATACTCCCACTACCATGTTTCACTGTGGGGACGGTGATCTTTCTTCTTTCTTCGCACATAAGCAACATATCTGTGCTTATAGTTTCATCTCATCATCAGTAATTCTTTTTTTTTTCAACTCTGAACTGATTGCTTTTGTTTTTGGCACGATGCTTTCTCAAGTAACAGTTCAGGCCCTTTGTGAAGCTTTTATATTGTGTGTAAAGATACTCCTCAGTTTTGACTAGATTTTTCAAGCTTTGAGCATTTGAAAGGTGCTTAAAAAGAAGTAAATGGTTCAATAAAAAGGTCTGTTTTCAAGTTGCTTATTAATATTTACCCAGGTCATTTTTTCTGAAATATGCCTGCTACTTTCTGTAGATAAGTAATTTAAGTTTTCTAAAAAAGAAGTCATATGTTGAAAATCCCTTGCTCTGTTTAAAAAAAAACTTGGGAGATTTTTTCCCAAAAACTGCCTGATAAAGTTTATAAGTGTAGTGAGCAACATGGGCGCCTGACTAAAGGTGAAGAAAAATATCATTAAGCAAAAATTTATGTAAGTAATTTTGTCCCTTTTCTCTCCAGTAACGGGACTATGGACCTGAGCCTGCGAGATGCTCTGGGTGGGGGTGGCGGTGGCGTCCAAGGTGGGGCCCCTGGTGATGCCCTCCTGAAGAGAGACTTTGTGGCTTCACTGGAGAAAGAGAGCTACGATGACAAAGTTGGGGAGACGGTCTCCAAGAGTGACTACCGACCCTTACTGGATGGAAAGGACACCAAGAGCGGTAAGTTGCTACAAGCATTTAAACATAGACATAGTGATTTTCTTCATGTGATCTTCTGGCTGAATGGGTTGGTTGGTAACCCATTAGATATTTAGATATTTTGGCATCACTAGAGTTCAATTTAAGTTGCCTGCCTCACACTGGCGTCCAGTTCAAACTGAAAAACACAACCTGTATTTACCAGTTGGTTCTGTAGAATGAGCCATCAGTTGATGTGTGCTAGCACTGAGATCAGCTGGGATTGCAACTAAGCTTGACTTCATGGCCTGCTTGAAATAACATTAGGCTTGCAGTGCTTTTAAAATGAGTTACATCTTATCAATCTGATGGTAAGTGAAAGCTTAATAATGAAGCTGTGCCATCTGTGTATGGCTGTTATTGTAGTGCGCCATATCTTAAAGTTATTTTAAAGTCTACCACATATCTATATGATAATATATGTAATTTAATAGCAACAGAAAGGCAACATTATGGTACAGGACTCGGTGATTGGATTGGAGACTGTATGCTGCTTAGTTTTTTTGTCACGTTAGAAACCTGATCACTTGAAGAACCTCTGGCACTCAGCTTGGATCCAACACTTACTATAATTCAGTTTGACACCATCCGTTTTTTAGACAGTCCGTCTCTGGGTCAAAGTTCATTTTCAGACTTTACCTCTTAAAGAAACACAGAAGAAATAATTAGTTATAGAAATAGAAGAAATAATTTCCCAGGCTGCGTTGTATCCTTTGTGACTGCTAACATATTATTAACTTGACACCTTTTGAAGATGATCGGTGAAAGAGTCACGTCAGATTTGTCCAAAGCTGTAGGAAAACATTAGTTAGTGTGGAGGCGGCTGGATCTCAGGGAAGTAATGTAGCACAGATAAAGTTCTGTTAACTGTTCATAATATCAGACAAAATGTGCTGAAAAAGTAAAGCAACTTGAAGCTGACTTGGCCTCAAAATGATAATTTGTCACGCAAGCCTGTGATTCAAATGAAAATACCACCAAAGCAAGGTTTGACATGACCATGTTAATCTTCCATAGATGTTGAGTTGATCAAAACTGTGTTATGAAAATGGTGGAGTACAACTGTCCTGTTAGTTTGGTAATGTTTCCTGGCTTGTGGTACTATAATATGGAGAACTGAAGACATATCACTAGATGTTAAGAACGACTGGTGGATAGGGGAGGAGATTTCGATTGCTTTTTGTCAGCACAACGTGTCTGATACGCTTGGTTACTGACTTTTAATAAATAAATAAATCTGAGATGCTTGTAAAAACGTGTATACAGCAACTGTTGCCTGAATATTTTTCTGTGATTCATTCCCTACATCATGGTAAATAAATATGGTAGCAGTAGATATTATATAGTGGTTTTAAAGTATACAAACATTGTCTATGAGGGCGCAGTGGAGAGATAAGCTTTGAGACTGCTTGCCTTCCTTCCATAATTGAACCATAGAGAAATGAAAGAAGGAAATGTTAGGGCATCAAGGTTAAGAGCAAAGCTTTTCATAGAATTGGAGTTTATAGCTATTTGGTTAATGCTACCATGGGGCCAAGCTAAAGAGGTACTTGGAAACCAAACATCCATTAAGAGAGAAACTTAGCCTTCTTTAGACAAATGATTGGTATGAACCAGATCCAGCCAGATGGTTGGATAGTAGGAAGTAGCCATTTGCAAATAAATAAACAAAAAGAAATAAAGAATTAAGAATTTAATGCTGGGCCCCCAAATGGGCAATCAGAAATATGACCAAAACCAAAAAAAAGAAGAAGAAACAAGACAAAACAAACAAGAATTAACAATGTCACATAATATTGCACAGATATGAATTTAAAAAATACCACCGTATGTCCTTATTTTACATAATCACTTATTTCAGTTATATTTAGTTAGCATTTGTTTCACAGATTAATTGTCTATAGATTTAGGGAATAATGAATCTAGTAACGAACCTCGTCCCCTATTCAGAATTGCATGCTGGCTGAAAAAAGAATAACAATAACATTTCACTAAATAATTCATTGTTAGTTATCTTTTGCATGATAATGAAGATACAGGGAGTGCAGAATTATTAGGCAAGTTGTATTTTTGAGGAATAATTTTATTATTGAACAACAACCATGTTCTCAATGAACCCAAAAAACTCATTAATATCAAAGCTGAATGTTTTTGGAAGTAGTTTTTAGTTTGTTTTTAGTTTTAGCTATTTTAGGGGGATATCTGTGTGTGCAGGTGACTATTACTGTGCATAATTATTAGGCAACTTAACAAAAAACAAATATATACCCATTTCAATGATTTATTTTTACCAGTGAAACCAATATAACATCTCCACATTCACAAATATACATTTCTGACATTCAAAAACAAAACAAAAACAAATCAGCGACCAATATAGCCACCTTTCTTTGCAAGGACACTCAAAAGCCTGCCATCCATGGATCCTGTCAGTGTTTTGATCTGTTCACCATCAACATTGCGTGCAGCAGCAACCACAGCCTCCCAGACACTGTTCAGAGAGGTGTACTGTTTTCCCTCCTTGTAAATCTCACATTTGATGATGGACCACAGGTTCTCAATGGGGTTCAGATCAGGTGAACAAGGAGGCCATGTCATTAGTTTTTCTTCTTTTATACCCTTTCTTGCCAGCCACGCTGTGGAGTACTTGGACGCGTGTGATGGAGCATTGTCCTGCATGAAAATCATGTTTTTCTTGAAGGATGCAGACTTCTTCCTGTACCACTGCTTGAAGAAGGTGTCTTCCAGGAACTGGCAGTAGGACTGGGAGTTGAGCTTGACTCCATCCTCAACCCGAAAAGGCCCCACAAGCTCATCTTTGGTGATACCAGCCCAAACCAGTACTCCACCTCCACCTTGCTGGCGTCTGAGTCGGACTGGAGCTCTCTGCCCTTTACCAATCCAGCCACGGGCCCATCCATCTGGCCCATCAAGACTCACTCTCATTTCATCAGTCCATAAAACCTTAGAAAAACCAGTCTTGAGATATTTCTTGGCCCAGTCTTGACGTTTCAGCTTGTGTGTCTTGTTCAGTGGTGGTCGTCTTTCAGCCTTTCTTACCTTGGCCATGTCTCTGAGTATTGCACACCTTGTGCTTTTGGGCACTCCAGTGATGTTGCAGCTCTGAAATATGGCCAAACTGGTGGCAAGTGGCATCTTGGCAGCTGCACGCTTGACTTTTCTCAGTTCATGGGCAGTTATTTTGCGCCTTGGTTTTTCCACACGCTTCTTGCGACCCTGTTGACTATTTTGAATGAAACGCTTGATTGTTCGATGATCACGCTTCAGAAGCTTTGCAATTTTGAGACTGCTGCATCCCTCTGCAAGATATCTCACTATTTTTGACTTTTCTGAGCCTGTCAAGTCCTTCTTTTGACCCATTTTGCCAAAGGAAAGGACGTTGCCTAATAATTATACACATCTGATATAGGGTGTTGATGTCATTAGACCACACCCCTTCTCATTACAGAGATGCACATCACCTAATATGCTTAATTGGTAGCAGGCTTTCGAGCCTAGACAGCTTGGAGTAAGACAACATGTATGAAGAGGATGATGTCGACAAAATACTCATTTGCCTAATAATTCTGCACTCCCTGTAGTTCAGCATCATCATTAATTCACATATATTCATAGATTTTTCTTTAATTCAGAATGGTTTAAGTTCATATAAACAGGGACAGCTCATGTTCCTCAGATTATACTCTACATATCCAGGCTATCAGGGATCTTCCTGGGACTGTGTGTCGCTTTAAAGATTGCTTTAAAGTGTACATGACACTTTGGCTGACCTTGTCTAGACTGAAACTGGCTGTAGGATTGTCTGTCTTTTCTCTCAGGCTTGTTCTCTGCATTTTTTCATAGTTTCATTTTTATTTCACTTTCTCTTTCTCTCAGTTTCTGTTCCATCCCTCTTTTTTGTCCTTCTCCCTTCGTGTCATTGTCATGCTGTGTCGGTCTGGAGACAGTGCTGCCTTAGCATCATTGCCTTCACACACACACACACACACACACACACACACACACACACACACACACACACACACAAAGCCATAATTAGCACCCACCTTGAGGCACAGCCTCATCCATCGAGTTGAAAGTGAACCTGTCTGGCTTTTAATGTTTTACTTGCAATAATCCAGAGCTTTAAGGAGCCAAAATAATGCATAAACCCTTGTCTATGGCACTAATATGGCATGTTGGTAACTAAAGGACATATACTCGATCTTCCCCTTGCTCATACCCGCACACCCAACCCAGTACTGTATCTCTCTTTAGCAGAGTCAAGTGATGTCTTTTCACAGACGTCTATACAGTCTGACCTTTGCAGCCAGAGGAGTTGTCCTCTGTTGGGTATGAGAAACAATGGAGTCTACCTCTAACAGGAGTTAACCCTGATGATATCAACATGGTTTGATGATTTATAAGCAGTTTATTATGTTAACATTTTAGTTTGCCTTGCACAATCAGTAGTCTGATACAAAACTCTTACTCTGACCCCCACAAACCAAGCCTAGTCAAGTGCTACAGGCAAACAGAATTATGACTGTCAGAATGAATGCTGCAAGAGTTGTGAAAAAGCTACATTTAATGTATGTTTTAATGTATGTTAGGCCTGTAAATGGTAAGTAGAGTTGATCTCAAAAATGAAAAATATGCATATGTTTAGTACAGTTTTTCCAGGCATAATTAGTGCACTACTAATATTTTAGCTTTTTTGGTATTTTCTTAATTCATAGGCTGGATGAAAGTATAGTTGAGGGAGACACAACAACGAGAACATCTAAGCATTGGTGACTATACGCAGTAGGCCTGTAGGTCATATGAGTGTTCCTGTCCAAGAGAGAGGATCATACTGTGTCTGAGAGCAGATGTTTTACCACAGGGGTTTCTCTGATGTTGTCATATCACAACTCCTCAAATGCATCAGACACACAAGTGAGACCTGAAATGTCCATTCGAGGCCGACTTTTTTCCATGCCTAATTGACTTGGAAAGAAAATGCAATCTAAATACAAAAGTTGCACCCAAGTTAAAATAAGTTATTCATATCTTGATTTGCTGTTCAATGTTCCAAACTTCATTAATGACAAACCTGTCAGTAAACTGTTCAATTTGAGTTGCTCAGTCCAGTTGTTAGACTTTATTATACACTGCTGTCTTCTTTTATAGAGTAAAAAGTAATCGAAATTGTATAAAAATATTAGCAGCGCAATTTTCAGATATATAATAGTTTAAATTATGGGTGGGTGGTATAAACGGTATACGGTAGAAACGATATGAATTTGGCCAATGGTAGAGATTTTGACTATACCGCTCTACCGCAATAGCGTATGTTGATGGTGTCATCAAGCTGCGCCTGTTTTGGTTGAAAGTATTGCAGCGGCTGCAAACAATATCATCTGCAAATTATGCCGGGTGACAGTAATAGCGAAGAGATGAAACACGTTTTGGAATATGAAGAAAGCCAAAAACTGCGCTTCCTCCACTTCCGTACTATTGATTCATTAATGTTGAATTCTCTCGCAGCTGCTCTATTCCCATGTTGTTGCAGTATATTAATGACTAACCTCGTATTGTGGATGGATTATCTCAGTTGTTCTCCTGACTGAAGTTTGGTCCGTTTACAGCATCCTGCCATGCGATTGCATTTGTCCCTAACCATCGGGAACCCTCACGTTAACTTGTATCGAGTGGAAAAAAGTTAGCGTTCATCCTTCAGCTTCACTGTGTTTATGTTACGCTAACATAGCTGTGTCGCTAGCGATCATGTAGCACATCATTATATACCAGCTAGCCCAACTTCAGTAACCCTACAAACGTCACTGCTGTTTATTTTCTGTCTTCATTTGTGTTGGAAGTGACAGCAGAGCTGTACTTTGAATTTTTCAGTCAATACATGCTATATCATGCTTAGGTGGAAACTAGCGAGCTAACTTCCTGCTAACTTCCTGCTAACTTCCTGCTAGCTTCTAACTCCATTAAATTTAATAAATTCTGTTTTCATGGATTCCTGGATGTTAAACTTAATTGTTACACCTTGTAAATCAGCAACTCTGATCATGTTATTAAAGATGAAAGAATTTAGACAGTTTTTAACTCTCAGTGATGCTGCAGTGTTTGTTTGACTTTGGAACCTATAAGTTTTGGACCCAGATTACTCTGCGAGGCTCCTGACTATGGTAGCTGTAATCCTCCAACAATCCATCAAGCGGTGCGGCTTCATAGCTTACCAAAGTCGTACTAAAACATTTTTGACAGATTTTTGAGCGCCGTGTACCACATATAATTAGTTCGAGGTCAGTAAGCACAACCAGAATTCATACATTAGGCGCACTGTTGATTTTTGAGAAAATTAAAGGATTTTAAGTGTGCCTTATAGTGCAGAAAATACATTATGCAGAAGAAAAGAATAGATCGCGATATATATCATTACCGCACATGCTTCAAATTATACCGCAATATGGATTTTAGGCCATATCGCCCAGCCCTAGTTTCAATAGTAAAACAATTTAATAGTAAACATAATTAATCTTGTATTTAGAGTAGTAGTTCTCTGGAATTACAATTCAAAGACTACTTTCTTAAAGCAACTCGGTAGCATAATTCATAAAGGACATTGAACGCTGTACTCTTTGACCTGTTCATTAAGAATAATTTTTACAACTGAATAAAAACAACTGTCTGCACTGATTACAGTGACTTTGGTTGTTTTTTGGTTGATCAGACTAAAAACCTACATGGCAAAAAATCTGATTCTGGATCGTCAGTAGTAGCCAGGCCAGTCAGTAATTTGAGTGGTATACCAGAAAATACATTGCATTACATTTCCAAAAAGTAGAAGATTTCAAAGTTAGGAGTTTTTCTCCAGGAGGATTTATATCAGCACTTCTTCCAGTTTGGAGGAGCGCTTATTTGATAGGAGAAGAGGAAAGAGCCAATATACAATCTGTCAAATGGACAAAAATGAACTCTAACAGCTGCCTTAATGTTATACAGGATAAAATGCTGCTTTAACATGGTCAACATTAAGAGAATAACACAACTTGACTGCAGTTCAAATACATTCTATATTAAGAGGAACTTGGTGAATCATTTTTACATAATGACTTGTTAGACTGGCACATTGACATCTCTAGGTGGATGGTGAAGACACGTCAGACACAATATCAATCAATGTCTCAGACAGGGGAGTTTCTCTTCAGCTTCTGTTTTCTCTGCTTTTTTAACTGCATTGTTTTTTCCATGTCCTCTGATTTCTGTTATTCAGTAGTAGCAGGTGTTTACTCTTCCTTTTGCTGTGCTCAGCTGGGATGAAGGCCTTTAATACACCTTTTTGTAATATGAGCTGAATATGAAGCCAGGTGCTCATGTGTCCTCAATGTCACTGAGGACAGCATGTTTTAGTTCTGCCTCGTTTTCATCCTCACACCTCATTTTACTAAAACAGCACCTACTTTACTGCTTTAGAGTGGACTGAACATGAGTGGCCTTATCTCACTTTACACATAGCAGCGGAAAGATCAAGACCAGTACTATCAGAATTCTAATTCAAGAAAGAAAAACAGAGTATTAAGTGTAGTTCAAACAAATAAATATCATATATAATAAATAATTAAATAAATAATTATTCTATTAAATTAATATAATAATAATTATTATATTAAATTATTTAATTAATGATGCCTTAACACCAATTTCTTGTCATCTCCTCACATGATAATTTACCAGTGCATAGTCATGACCCAGTGTGGAGTACTCTCAGCTTTTTTTAAATCTAGATTTAAACATATATATACTCTTTCAAGTCTAAGGTTTGACGCATCAGGAGTTATACAGTAAAAAGAAGTCATCTGGACCTTCTGCAACATGCGCACTGTAAGCTAAAGTAGCTTTGCATGAATCATGGTTCAAAATAATCCTTACTTCATGTTCTGACCTACAGTAGCATCCTCTCCACTGTGCTGCAACATAAGCCCACTGTAAGTACAAAATACTTTCACAGTGATGAGACTAAAAGTCATACAGAAACATCCTCGCTTGAGGATCAATAAGCTATTGAATAATGGGGTACACTTAGTTTACACACCGCTTCTACATTTTGTTCAGTAAATAAAAACATGATGTAATATATCATGTGTTGTTTGTCTGATGTTACATTTAAAGTAAGGTGATTTTTTAAATTAAAACCTGTATATTCTTTTTACAATAACAAGAGATTAAAAACACTTTATTATGTATCTTTTAGGCCTGATCTTGTCACAGTTATTGTACTAATTGTGTATGTTTCATTGTTTGTAAGCACAAATATCTAAAACCACTTTATAGAAAAACATAATTGTAATGAGTAATGAGCTGCCAATGTCTTCTCTGTAATTTTTTAGTCTTTTTTTCTGTGGAAGTAAAATTTCTTTGTAGTGTTGCTTCTTTTTATTTCTTTGGTAGTTAAATGTCTTTACACTGAATGAAAGGGGAACAATTTGGAGGTGTTTTATTGAAACGATTTATTAATTGTAATTTTAGTGTTCTGGCCCAATTTAGGATTAAACTGGACTGAATGTGTATAGTGACTTTAACAGCAGAGTGAAGTTTACCTTACTGTGGGCTCATGGTGTAACACAATGGATAGGAAGCTACTGCAGGCAACTCATGTTTTTATCAAGCTGGGATGTGGCTGTGTTTGTTGAGGCATACTAACACACCCCTGCAGGAGTATGCTTTTACTGTATGTGTGGTATCACAGTACAGGGGAGGGAGAGAGGAGTGACCTTCTTGGAATATTGTGTGTGTTTGTGTGTGCCCGTGTAAAAAGAAAACACCCAGTGAGAGTGTGCGTTTGCATTTGAGGCGTTTTGCATTCCTGAGTGCATGCATTTGTATGTGTATGTGTGTTGTGCTACGGGACCTTGAGGTCATATGCAACTGCAGTACAGTGGAGGAGCAAAGGCAGCAGTGAGGTCATCACACACACCTTGGCTGTCACTGTCAATAATAGGGATGTGTGTGTGCTGACTTCAGCTTATCTGTTGAAGTGAATATGACATAAGCGAAGCTTTTACAGCACTTCTGGAAATGGCTGATTGACTGACAGCTGAGCAAATGTGACATCCTAAAGCCACCAACACAGACAGAGCAGTTTTCAAACTCAGATGGTTTTTACTGCAAACTTTGATCTCTGTTAATAATAATAATAGTAATAATATTAAGAATTATTAAAAAAAAATATGAATAAAAGAGAAAAAGTCAGCTCTAAATTAAAATAATTCAATTGTACTCCACAAGGTATATTCTGACACATGGGGGCATAGTGAGATCTAAAGCAATATATACACTTTATTTATCACCAAAACTTTGGTGACTGTTAATCAACCAAAACATGAATAACAAGCAAACTTAATAATAGAAATAAAATAATTTCAGATTCAGTTCTCACCATTCGGTTTCAGTTCCAAAATTCAGTTTTTTGGGACTGACATCCGGTTCCGGTTCAAGAGTAATCAACCGCAGATTAGTAAAACTATGTTTTACTAGTGGACCGAAAGTGTTACTGACGGGAATCTACAGCGTCTTGAGCTGAATTAAGACTTCAGAAGTCATTCGTCATGTCGAATGACCAGCGGATGAACTCTCAGGTTGGTAATAAATGTATTACATGTATAAGACCAAGCGTCATGTTAACAAATGATAGCCGTACAGTAGCTTTTATGCTTATTGTAGCTGTTAGCTACAATAAGCATTGAATTCAGCTTTGACAAACAAATATGATCGACTGTTTCTAGTAGAATTTCAAAGTTGTCATCTTGTACCCTGTCAGAGCCCTGACAGGGTACAAGAAACTATTTTGTGCAACTTTTTTGTATTTTCAGTTTTGAGGGATAAGCCTCTTAAATTTCTCTAACCAGAAATATATGTTAAAAAAAACAAAACGATTTTCAATGTTTTTGTAGTTTATTGCACTTTTTTGCAATTTATGTAATTACTATGCACTTAATGCATACATATTATTAACATTTGGGCTATAATGGTTGTATTGATGTATAGCTCCCAAAAATGGCACTACAGCATGTAAAAATATAATATAAGCTCTGGCGGACTTGGTTCTATGGTAGGTCTTAAAGGGTTAAAATAAGATACCATTAACACTTTGAGTGCAGTTACAGTTAACAGTGAATATAAATTCTACAAATACATTTATTGCATAGTGTTACTTTTTTTTTTTTTTTTAAACTTTATTTAAAGTAAACAAGTTTACATATAAAATGCACATACACATACAATTACATATACAAAACCATGAGCACATACAAAAGGGAGAAACAAGGAGGAAAATCTAGCATCTGAGTCCACACAACGTTCACAAGACTTACAGTTTTAATTCGTTCCAGGGGAAAACTTTCCCAAGTTTCAGGTCCATTGTTCGTCTTCTCCGCAGGTCTGTAATGATATGTTTACTCACAACATCACTACTTATCATCTTTTGTTCAAGTACTCCTTTGGCACGAGTTTTCCAAATATGTGTGTTTATTACACACATTACTAACCAAAAGAGTCTCCTTTTGTCGTCACACATTTTTTCTTTAAACAAACCATATTTAACTGCTTTAATATTAACATCCACATCATAGCCAATCTCTGTCATCTTCTGCCTGATCTCAGTTGTCCTATAACAATCCAATAGAAGATGTTCTAGGGTCTCATCTTCATCACAGCCTGTCATAGGACATTTCATGGTGGTAACAAAACAACTCCATTGTACCACCGCTCTCACAGGGAGGCGCCCGAGCGAGATGAGCCACACCACGTCTCTCATGCTTTCAGATAATAATTTGTCTTGTATATTTTTAACTATTGAAAGGTTTTATCTTCATTTGCATACTTATATTGAATTACACCTTCATTTTTGGTTTCATTAATTTTTTTATAGATATTTTTCGTATTATCTTGGAGAATATTTAAACTATATTGTTCCCATTGACTTGATAAGTCACCGAACATAAGTCTGTGGTATGGAACACCCGCTCTGGCCCTGCCTCTTTTCTTTTGCCACAATTGCTCCTTCCCTCGAACCCACGGGGCACCCCGAGAAATTGCGCTTTGAGTAATTTTTATAAAAGGAATTCGCAAAACAATCTCTAAGTCTGGGGCTCGATTGGATCCCCAGATAAATTTAATGCACATCTTACTTATTTTCATTACAGTTGTTCTCGGAGGAGGAAAAATTGCGGCAAGGAAAAGAAGTTTCGAAATTATGTGTGTTTTTACAATATTAATATGCGTTTTATAATTTGTATCTTTATTTTCCCATTTCATAATTTCCATTTTAATTTCATTTTCTTTCTTATTCCAATTTAGTAAACTAGAGTCAGTATTATCAATCCATATACCCAAAATTTTAATCTCCCTACATAGAGAGATCATCATTTTAGGTTGTCTGGTCGGATGTCCAAGCCACACCCCTTCAGTTTTGTCTTGGTTCAGTTTGGCACCTGATGCCTGTTCGTAATGGTGTAATATCTCCATAACTGAAGACAGTTCGTTTTGGTTTCTAATTATCACCGTCACGTCATCTGCATACGCCAAAGCTGCGATTTTAAGGGATTTATCAAGGACGTGTTACCCCCCTCCACCATTAACAAATGGTTCAGCCCATAGCAGGACCGGCTTTTTTCTTGTTTTCAGCAGCAAGCCATGCCTATGATTGTGCCAGAGCACATTTTGAACAACACCGCCCCATGTTGTGTAGCTTTCTGGATTTTATACTTATTGGGCTACATATTTATTTATTACACAGGCTATGCAGTACATAGGATCAAAATTCAGTTGTTTTATGTGGACTTTATGTGAAACTAACATGTTTAATTATGTGGGCTACAAAAAATAATTAAGTTATAGACTATATTTATATGAAAAGCATGTATACTTACTGCATTTGAATCACTTTAACCATATGTCACCACCTGCATATGTGTTTGAAAAAAAAGGCTTTGATTTTGCCACCCCATTTGATTTCTCTGCCACCCTCATGCCACCCTAAGAAAATTTCTCTAGATCCGCCCCTGCTCCAAGGCACACATTGCCAGATGTGAGCACAGAAGCCCCAACCAGTCAGAAGAAGCTTACAGTAGCTTATCTTAGCTCAGTGGTTCCCAAACACCACCTCCCCACCTAACCACACACACACATATTTTGTTTTCAAACTCCATTGAGATTTATTTCACACCTCAAACATTTAGTAAACAATTGAACAAATAAAAGTAAACTGCAATAAATTACACGTAGCAATAAAATAAACTACTAATTCTTTTATGCTACGTCCACACCTACATGGTATTTTTGAAAACGTAGCTGATTCTACGTAGCTGATTCACCTCCCACAGGTGTGTCCTGTGGGAGGTGTTGCGGGAGTATGGGGTGTCTGGCCCATTGCTATGGGCCATTCGATCCCTATACAACCGTTGCAAGAGCTTGGTTCGCATTGCCGGCAATAAGTCGGACTCGTTCCCAGTGGGTGATGGGCTCCGCCAGGGCTGCCCTTTGTCTCCGGTTCTGTTCATAATTTTTATGGGCAGGATTTCTAGGCGCAGCCAAGTGGCGGAGGGCTTTCGCTTTGGTGGCCTCAGAATCTCATCTCTGATTTTTGCGGATGATGTGGTTCTGTTGGCTTCATCGGGTGAGGGCCTCCAGCTCGCACTGGAACGGTTCGCAGCCGAGTGTGACGCTGCGGGAATGAGGATCAGCACCTCCAAATCTGAGGCCATGGTTCTCAGCCGGAAAAGGGTGGAGTGCCCACTCCGGGTCGGGGATGAATTCCTGCCCCAAGTGGAGGAGTTCAAGTATCTCGGGGTCTTGTTCGCGAGTGATGGGAGAAGGGAGCCGGAGATCGACAGACAGATTGGGGCTGCAGCTGCAGTAATGCGGACGCTGCACCGGTCCGTCGTGGTGAAGAGGGAGCTGAGTGTAAAAGCGAAGCTCTCAATTTACCGGTCGATCTACGTCCCTACCCTCACCTATGGCCACGAGCTGTGGATAGTGACCGAAAGAACGAGATCGCGGATACAAGCGGCAGAAATGAGCCGGTTCGAGCCGCGGCTTGGACAGTCTCGGTCGTTGTGTCCTTGGGCAAGACACTTCACCCGTTGCCTACTGGTGGTGGTCAGAGGGCCCGGTGGCGCCAGTGTCCGGCAGCCTCGCCTCTGTCAGTGCGCCCCAGGGAGGCTGTGTCTACAATGAAGCTGCCATCACCAGTGTGTGAATGTGTGTGTGAATGGGTGGATGACTGGATATTTAAAGCCCTTTGGGGTCCTTAGGGACTAGTAAAGCGCTATACAAATACAGGCCATCTACCATTTACAAAATACTGTTAATCTTAATATCTTCAGTTTTTACTTTACTGTATAAAGAACATCTCCAAAATGTCAGGAGTAGTTAGTCATTACAACAAGTGTTTGTGAACTAAAAATAAAAAATGTGGGATACTGTTTGTCCGTGATTTGAAGAGCCCAGTGCGTGCTCCTGACGCAGGGAGAACTAATTCTATCACAGAGACCTACCTCAGCAGTTGTGCAGGTGAAGCCAAAGGGAAGATATGCTTCACCATATTTTCTTGTGTTTGGCTTGGAATGAGGTTGGTTTGGAAACATTTTGGCGATGCTTCATCTCCTACTTTGCGTTTGTGTAGGAGCCCCGTCAAAAATCTGTCCATTATGCTAGCAGTGTCCAAGCGTTCTTTTTTGTGTGTGTGTGGGCCCCACACTTCGAGAACCTCTGTCTTAGCTAGTGGAGTTGGGCAGTTAAAACAACTTGTTTCAGACTGAGGTTGAACTGAGAGGCTGCACTAGGGCCCAACATAATTGGCCTGTATTTATATAGCGCTTTACTAGTCCCTAAGGACCCCAAAGCGCTTTAAATATCCAGTCATCCACCCATTCACACACACATTCACACACTGGTGATGGCAGCTTCATTGTAGCCACAGCTGCCCTGGGGCGTACTGACAGAGGCGAGGCTGCCGAACACTGGCGCCACCGGGCCCTCTGACCACCACCAGTAGGCAACGGGTGAAGTGTCTTGCCCAAGGACACAACGACCGAGACTGTCCAAGCCGCGGCTCGAACCGGCAACCTTCCGATTACAAGGCGAACTCCCAAGTGTTGAGCCACGATCGCCCCGAAATAATAAGGATTACTTTGAACCATCAATCATTCAAAGCTACTATGGCAGAGTCAAAAAACATTAAAATAAACAATGTGTAAAAACTTTCAGGGCAATAAATGCACACATTATAATGCATTTTTTTAACTGCATCTCCAAGGTGGATATTTAGCTTGTTGTTAGATTTTAAAGCTTCAATAGCCAAACATTTTATTGTATTTATTCATTGACTAATGGACCACAAATTCTAGGTTTGCTTTCTGTTCTCGCTAAGCAAATTTGAGACCACCGCCACAGCTTTAATAGGACAGTGTACTTACTCCTCCCAAAGTTTTAATCCTGTTAGGTTTTTTTTAATTGATTATGCTCGTTATTAACTATGGGCTTCATCTATTATTACAGAGCACCTAGAGTGTGAGTTCTACAGAGGAAAGTATAACTTCTGTTAGACCGTTCTTTTGCTCTGTGTCATTCATGTGATTTCTGGTTAATTTGTCTGTGCGTATCTTTTTATATTAACACCAGTTAATTCAACACATCTCCCATTTTCCCCGGCACCATCTGCTTGGTTTCTGTCATCTGTTGCCCCTTCTTCTTTGTACTGCTAAACTTTGTCTCTGACAGCAGTAAAACATAGCCAAGAAGATTTCAAAACTTAGTAATCTTAAAGCGCTGTGGTGCAAGGAGTGATATTCTAGATATTAATATTGGTCAACCCATGAAAAAGCTAAAACCAACAAAATAGTCACTAACTTGAGCACCATAGGCACAAGGTATCATGTTTGCCAGTGAGGACTTAAATGCGGGTCTCAAGGTTGTCACAGTTAGGTGTGCTTATTTACAGTGCAATTACAAACTGCTATATACAATGGTGCTGGTAAGGAATGGGACTCCAGGGATCCAGGGAGAGGTAACAAACATCCAGTCATCAAACACTCTTCACAGAACAGAACAATCACTTACAGAAACTCAGGCTTTCCACAGTGAGGGAAAAATCCAGGGAGGTGCCGCAGTGAGGAACCCACAGTGAGTACCACCCAGGTGGGGAGAACAAAATAAACAAAGAGCAAGGCAAAGGAGGGAAGAGAGAAAAAGAGAGAGAGAGAGAGAAAAGAAAAGAGAAGACAACAAACAAGCTAACGAGCCAGGGAGGACCCCCTCCTTGTCCCATGACTGTTCCTTACACTGAAGACTGGAGAGATATGGTTTTAGCTCGGAAACATGGAAAGCATTGTCGATGTGTATGTTGGGCAAAGACTTCACGCAAGCAGAGATGGGGTTAACCTCAATCTGGCCTCAATTTCATATGGAACCGCTAAAATTTGTGGACAGTTTCTTAGATTCTGCTTGAATAGGGCCCTAGTCAGGAGCCAGACCTTCTGCCTAGGAGTATAGGAGTCTGATTCCTTCTGGAGGAAGGTTGCTTGCGTGGTCTTCCAGATACGGCGTCACCTGCACAAATGATGCTAAACAGATGGGGCAGAGTGCTCACCTTCTATTCCCGGAAAGAGCGGGGATTGGTGGCCCAAAGAGGCCTCGAAAGGGAACAGGCCAGTTGCTGAAGAGGTCATGCAATTATGAGTGAATTCCACCCAGGCAAGCTGCATGGTCCACGCGGTTATTGGTGGAGACGATGCATGGAGTGCAGATTCCAGCTCCTGATTGTTTTGTTCAGCTTGACCATTGGTCTGGGGATGAAAACCAGATGACAAACTGACCTTCATGCCAATTGCTGAACAGATCTCTTTCCAGACCTGGGGCCCGCGATCGGAGAGAATGTCAAGAAGGATCCCGTGGAGGCAGAAAATGCAGTCTGTGAGGAGCTGAACCATGTCCAGTGCTGTGGAAGGTTTGGGTTGGGCGCCAAAGTGTGCATCTTTTGAAAAGCGATTTACTATGGTGAGTATTACCGTGTTTCAACTGGAAGGGCTCAGACCAGTCACACAGTTGAGAGTGATGTGGGACCAGGGTTGTCCAGGAGTTGGAAAGTGCCTGAGCAGACCTGCAGGAGGAAAGCTGGAAGACTTATTCTGTGCACAGATAGAACAGGAAGAGAAGTATTCTCTAGCATCCTTTATCAGTGTAGGCCACCAAAAGAGATGCTATAGGAAGGTGAAGGTCTAATGGATGCCAGGATGCCATGTAAATTTAGTTATGTGTGCCCAGTGGCATATACGGAAGCAGAAATGAAGAGCCGGCTGGGCAGGCCGTTACCGGAGTATTGCTGTGACAGAGCATCATGCTTGATGTTGTGTGAACTGTGTCTGTAAGTTATGGAAAAGTGGAAATGGGTAAAAAACAGGGCCCACCTGGCTTGTCAGGCATTAAGCTGTTCAGCTGTCTGTAGGTAGGCTAGATTCTTGTGATCCATCCAGACTATGACTCGAGCCAAGGTCTCAACACCTCCAAGGTGAGGACGTTGTCGTTCTGTTCTGCAAGAGAGAGACTGCAACAAAACTTTTTTTAAGAAGTTTGAATGCAGCTTTGACTGGGTGACACCACTGAAAGGGAATTTTGGGAGAGGTTAGTTGGGTCAGAGGCAAGACAAGACTGAAATCCCTGATGAAGCGATGGTAAAAATTAGCGAATCCCAGGAACCGTTGCAGCTGTCTGCAGTCTCGGACCAGCCAGAGATGCTGGTTCCCAGCTTGATATCCAGTGTTTGTTCCAATCAATGCAGGGGTTATGTAAACATAGCCGGGGTGATCCAGAATGAGAGGTGCTTTGAACATGTAGAAACTATTCTGCTCCTTGTGATTACCAGAAAGGGAAAGAGTGACAGAATTGGTCTTATGAGTGATGTCAGGTGTTGACCATCCAGGGCACTGACCATGGAAACATTACATTTTTGCACCAGGCAATCATTAAAGTAAAGGTGCAACATTTTGGCCACATGGGAGAGGAGTTGATGTCCCATGTGACCCTTCTTATGCATTATAAGCACTCACCGGCCGCTAATCTATGGTGGTGTTCAGCGGGGGTTTGATGAGAGGGTCTGAGCTGCAAAATCACTTCTCACCTTCTCATGTCTTTCGGCCGCATCAGCAGTGCTTCTGCCCGAATCAACGAACTCTGGGAATTGGCGTTTTGCATCTCCTGATGTGCCCGCATGTGATCATGAATCCTAATACACAAAGGTATAAGAGAGTCTAGGGAAGCAGGCAAATCTCAACCACTAGTTCATCTTTTAATTCATTACAGAGGTTATTTAATGAAGTTCCCCTGAGGGCATTCTTTCCCAGCCTCTGTCCTTCGCTCCGTTTACCTTGCTTGAGGTTCAGCAGACCAAGACACAGGGCATGCAGTCAAAAGGGTCCTTAGCACATTTGTTTTGTGCAGTTCTTGCCAAAAACGAAGTCCAGTGTCTTATTTCAAAATAAAGCTGTTTGCAATTCTTTAAAGGTTTGTGACTTATATAATATAGAGGCCTGAAACTTAGTCCTTCATGCACCATACATCCTCAGGCATGCTGCTTTATTTGACTTAAACACGTACACACAGCAGATAAACACTAGCCAGAGAATATGAATTTAAGGAAATGCAATGCTAGTTCATGTCATCCTGTAAAATCACTACCACTCAGTGCCTTTAGAAGGCTTTTGCCATCTTTACAGAAGGAAACACCTGCCATTACAATAAATCTAACCTGTCTTTTCAACTTGGGCAGGCAAGCTGTCGCTTATCTTCATCATCATGTTTATTTATATTTATTCACATCAACACTGAACAATAACAAACAATAATATATTTATAATTAAATTACAATTGATCCTTCAGTTTAAAAATGTTTGTGCTTTACAACCTCTAATAGCTCACTGCCTCCATTACCATTTCTCTCTCCTCTCTTTTACATCCCACTGCTATCCATTGCCTTCTTGGCTTTCTTGTCCGCCCCTTTAAACTTTAAACTCGACTTAAGTGCTTGTGTCTCTCCAGACATAGTGACAGCTGTGACTGAGAATGTGCTGCAGCAGTTTGACTCTAACCTCTTCTGTCCTTGGTATGGAGTGAATATTAGCAGCATATGCGTGCCAATATTAGCTCCACAAACTAGTGGCAGGTAGCAGAAACAGGCCAAAGACAGCATGATAACATCGGGAAGATGATGGTAAAAGATCTCTCAATTTTGGGGGTAAAATACTGTCCCAGCTGTACTCCCCTGTGATTTGCACATCTCACCTAGTTCTAAGCTCCCTTCTATAATAGGCGGGCCCCTTTGAAAGCATTTGACTGCATTTCAAAACAAATTTGAAAAATGAGTCAGATTAAGAGTTTGCTCAAGACTAATCATATCTTTTCATTTTATGTCACAGGTCAGGGAACACTCAGGTGTTGAAGCTGGCAGTAATATCAAATGATCGTTTATTTGAACCTACAAATAAAGTAAAACACAAAGCAGTGCACAGAGGTGGCAGGAGTACCAACCAGTGAGAGAGACAAACGCAGCAGAGAACTCACAATCAAGAGGAAAATTAGACAACAGCTTTTTCAAGACTAACACACCATTTCCTTGTATTGACAACATTTAGGAAATTATACTGTACTCGTATATAAGGATTCTAAATATCACATGTATATAGTTTGTCTTCAAACATTTGACCTCTGACCTCACGTTTACATTTTTGCCTTTCCTTTAAGTTGGCCCTAAACGAGTTCTTGTTCAGGACTACTTTCATACTAAACTTCCTAAACTGACCCGTGAGATGTCTATAAATACAGCAGCAGGATTGCCCTCAGCCTGGATGCAATTATCTGGAATCGTTACTCTTGAATAGACCGGAAGTGCATCTCAGTTCAGTATTGGTGGATGGTTACCTTCACCCCTGTAAGATACGGTCCAAGATGGGAAAAAGTGCACTTAACAAAGCCCAAACTACCCCAGAGGCACTGCACAGCAGGCAGCACTATATGCACTATGACATTGCAGAAGAAATGTTTGAGTTGTGGCTTCCTTCTCAACAACCTTAAAGTGGTATTCCAGAGATGTTCACATCTGTGCTTTTATAGGACCTGAAGAATGTTAATCCTTTTAAAGAACTGGAAATTTGGGTTGCAATGTGGTACGCAGATGCACTGCACCTTTAGGCAGACCTAGACAGCTTAAATGAAAGTCAAAAGAAAGCTGACGTGAACTGGCATTGAGATCTCCTAATCCAGCTGATCTAAAAGCATTGCAACTGAGCTGCAACAAATGCTTTATTACAAATCAAGCACAGAAAGCGTGATATTGCTGACTGTCATCTAAAGTCATTATCATACTAACTGTCTCATTTACACTGCAGTACAATTATTTTGAGAGATTGTTTTTGTATAAAAGTCTTGAATCTTACCCATATGGAAAAGATATATGTAAATCTTATAAAGTTTGTATCTGTCTTGTGTGAAACTTGTATGAAAAGCATATAAGTGTGAAAACAGATATAAGATCCCTTGAAAAATTATATAATGAAACTTGTATGTTTTGGATACTTACTAAAACAATGTATGAAAGTAATGCGAAAGTGGCCACTTTCATGAGTAAATCATGTAAGCCTTATATGATTTACTCATGAAAGTGGCCACTTTCATGAGTAATCACATATAAGTTTTTACTATTTCTTTTCCGTATGGGTAGCCTCACCTGTTATATCAATCTCACATGAATATGTATGTCATCTGTCTGTTATATTGGTATATGCCATCTGATTTGCATATGTTCCAGAGTAGTGCATTTTTTATCAGTTGGACTGTGACTTTAACCTGGCTTTTAAAGCGATTTCCTTCCCTCCATAACAGCTAAAGTTTAAATAAGAGGCGCAAAAGTGCCAGACACTGTGGTGCAATAAGCCCATGTACAGCACAGTGGGAAGCCCATCAAACTGGATTCCTTCAAACTATGCAGTGAGGGCTATTTTAGTGGTGGTTCCCTGCTGCTATGTTTTTGGCTTGTTTCTGCTGGTAGAAAATTTTAAAGGGCTTCCAGTCCAGTGATGCAGAAATGACATAAAAATAATGTTTGAAAAAAAGGAAGTGTTTGACCTTGAGGCTTGATACTGGCTGCTATCCTCAGAGGGCTGTCTGGCCTCTGACTGTGCTTGCACGCACATGCTGCTGCTGCTGTGCGTGTGTGTGTGTGTCTGTGTGTCTGTGTCTTAGAAATAAGGGATACAAGAGGAGGGAAGAACAGTGAAACTTTTCAGACATAAAACAATAAAACATGTTTATCATTTACTCACATAAGTCTATCGGCTGCATGCACCTTATATCTATGTAACACTCATAGCTTCTCGGTGACAAATGCTTCAATTTTTTTTCTATCGATGTACTGTAAACATGTGCATGTGCATCTTATACTGTATGAAAAAGGAAAGAAAAACAAATAAAGTTACCTTTCATTGATTTGGTATGTATTTTTTTATCAGTGATTCTGAGGAAAGCTTAACAGCAACTAAACTTGTTAACATAGTCTGTATATAAAAGATGGATGAACAATGCAGAAGCGCCTTAAAGCTGCAATTTTTCTAATGGCCAGCAGAAGGTGGCTCTTCTGGACTTCCAGTTGTACAGAAGTCTTTTGTTTCCTTGGCTTCCTGCTCCTTTTCTCATGGGCAGTTTTCCCAACTCTGCTCGGATCAGCTGGTTCATGCAGTGACAAAGCATAGGTTCATAGAAAGTTCAAGGAAGTTCCTTTGTTGGAAATGTAGCTTCGTTTTCTAAGCGGTGAACATGGCAGATTTGGTTCCAAATTATCACTGAGATGTGGATCATCTAATAGGTCCATCTTTCTCTTTAAAGCGATTCACATTAAGTAACTTCGTAATAACACAAATACAAAAGTAAGTAAAAGTGTGATAGTAATCGGGGGGAAAAAAATATGGGAGCCTGGCAGCTGAAGAGAAATCTACTCAAAGGGAACCCAGACAGAAAAAGAAAAAAAAAAGCTGTGACGTTGTGTCTAGAATGACTCTGCAGTTAGTGCTTCTGTGTGTGTTTCTGTGTGTGCTGCTCTATACTCCAAAAATGGTTGCAGACACAAAGGAACACTGGCTCTCAGAGACACACTCATCCAGTGGACCAAAGCTTCCCTTTAATGCACACTTGTTAATTATTCACAGTATCCACCATTACAGTGCTACTGGGCCAGAGCCAAAAGTATGTGTCCCTGTTTTCCCACAGTACATCTGAAAACAAAAAACAGCTTTTCAGTCAAAACCAATGCATGTGCATTCAGGTATACAAAGCAACAAGATGTTTTATTTTCGGCACAAAGCAGCCATTTGTGACGTGCAGCTTCAGTCAGTTTTGGTTTTCAGCTGCAGTGCCAGTTTTTATGTGTATTTCAGGACCACGGACAGATACATATTAGAATTGGTGCTGTTTGTGCAAGAAGCAAAGATCACAGTTCATTTTATTTCAGCTTCTTTCAGCTTCAGCTATTTTCATTTTGGATTGCACTCAAGTACCTTTGCATGTTCCTAATAATACTTATCTTATTCTGGGTTCTTAGTGCAGCCCCTCAGTTCATCCTCTCCCCTTTGACAGACCTTTGTAAATGGAAAGCCTCAGTTATGTATTAGTTGACTGTATTATATATTATATGCACTATATGTTAGAATCCACCACCATAGTAGATCTCGTTGAAACCATATAGTGATTTATTTTGTAATATTTATATAGAATTATAAGTGACAGCTGGTTTTATTTGTTCAACATGGTTTTGTGATTGTCAGTAAAATAACTGTGCAAGTCAGACTTGGAGTTAATGATGTAATGGCCACTGGTAGAGTAAATATTGTATTATTTAGTTAATGCTTGTGTTTCATTGTTAAGATGACAAAATTATTATGTTAAGCTAGTTTTATTTTCGGCTGCTAATGGGAATTAATGGATGCAAATCCTCCATTTATTTTACTTAACAGATTATATTACCCTTTCAGCTTCTTTCCTTTTGCAGTACTCAAAGGAGCTAAGAAAGTCTGGCTCTTCGTGTCCCATGTGTTTGTAATAGTGGTGATGTTTCTGTCTTGTATATGTGCTTGTGAGTGTGTTAGTTCAGTCCTGGCGTGTGCCTCAGCTGTTGGGAACATGCATCGATCCTCTAAGACACGTCTGTTGACAGGTTGTGTTGCCAGGGGAACCACAGATGCTGTCATCTTCTACTTGCGTAACCATGGTGATAGTCCCTTCAGCAGTGTGTTGTGTCTGCTTGCTTCACTGTCAAATGATAGGACAAAGACATACACAGCATGTGGAGGCAGGATTTGCGAAGCAGCACCCGTTTGATGGGCAGACATCTGACAGAGCAGAGCTACATACAGACTGACTGAGGTGCACTGTCTCGCTCTCCATGTGGAGCGCTCTAAAAGGACCCAGCAGAGCGCCCTGTATGATAGGGACAATGGGAAACTACAACTAGTGCAAAAGTAAAACAAAGAAAAATAAATATATCTCCTGTTCAGTGTAATGAAAAACATAAAGCTGTAACAAAGGTTCTTCATATACAGATACGCTTTGCAAATCTAAACCTAGAAAACTAAAGAGACAGTCGTTATATTCTTATATATTCAGCTGAGGATGACAGTGATAATGCTCTTTATTTCCTCAGGTCCAGGGATGATGTCATCAATGATGTCATCAGGAGGACGCCAAGACCCACCAGGACAGCCTGCCTTCAGCTCTGACTACCTGTCTGGTGAGGGTGAATGGACTGAAAGTCATGTAGTAGATAGTAATTTTATCACTCTGCCTACAGTCACAGGAGAAAACCTCTGTAAACACTTTGGTGATTCATTTTGGGCTCAGTCATCCACGGCATTTTCTAAAATCTGGTCATTCAAATTGTCAGAAAGGAGGTTTATGCAGGGTATGCTCATTGGCTAATGGCGTGTGATTGACAAAACGAGCTCTCACTAATCACATTGTGATCACATTCACCCCTTCACATCCATTCATACAAGCACTTTTTTCTGTGCTTTTTTTATGTAACTGCTTTTTATCTAACATCCACACACCCTCACACTCCGATGGATACAGCAGAGAGCAACTTTGTGGTTAATATCTTGCCCAAGGATATTTGGCATGCTGACTGAAGCAGCCAGGGATCAAACCATCAGACTACCAATTAGTAGATGACCTGCTCCACCATATGTGAATTAAATTCAAAATGTAGCTGTTAAAAAGTTTGAAGCTAACAGAAGACTTCAGCAGTTGACCTATGTACCAAAGTTACATATTTATACCATAAATTGAGGTTACTGTGCCTCATTCAGGATTTGTTGCTTGTTAAAATGCAAAGAGGAATGTTTTTCCTTTGAAAGAAAAGCTGTTGGTTAACCTGCAGCCACTTTACTGAGCAAAAACTTTGCATTTTCCAATCTTCTCTGGTGTGGGGATTATAAAGTAAGTATGCAACGCAATTTATTATCATGCATCAATTGCACAGGAATCATGTACAAAGGAAACAGCGAGGAAAAAAACATCCATTTTCAAAGTATCCTGTCAAAAACCATTACTGTGTGGTGTCTGAGGCTTTTGTAAATTTTTTGTTGCATATATATCTTTGTATTCAGTTTTTGTTACTCCATGCACCAAAATAAAATGCAGGTAGAGTTAGATGCTGATTTTATTTGCATTGGTTGACATTTGTTCTGCCCATTTGTTTGTTTATGTTCTGTCCCACTGCTTTATTTCTCCCTGCCCCTCGTCGTCTTCTTCTTTTTTCCACTCTGTTCATTTTGCTTCTCTCTTTGACTCTCGGTCCCCACTGTCCTTTCTCCATTTGCCAATTTTCTTTGCCTCTGTCTGTCCGGCTCTTTCTCTTGGTCAGGTCCTATGCGTGGGATGACAGATCAGTGGAGCCTGAACAAGACAAAGGACAGCAGCAAGCCTGACTCATTTCTAGGTCCATTTTACTTTTTCACCTTCTGTGCCATGAATACCTTTAACTGCAAACTAAGTAGCAGGTCACTGTATTTTGTCTCTTCTTGCTTTGAATCTAAATAAAATAAAAAGACTCAAGAATCTGGTGCAGATTCTGGTATTTACTTTAATGTGGGGGTTTTGAAATAAAGATGGGGTTAAAATTGCACATACATGGTCAGAATCCTGCATATAGCATATCTAATATTTGTTTAAATATGCCTTAGTAAGTTTTACTGTCACCGGGCACTTTTAGTACTAATCGAAAGCTGTAAAGGCGTTTGGCAGAATTATAATTGGATGCATTTCATCCATTTCACCACTGGCTTCTATGTGAGTCTGCCTCATTCACAATTACATCCACTCTGTTCTGTGTACTTGTGCCACTGGTACAAAACAGCCCCTGAACATGATGCTGCCACTACCTTGCTCCAACAGCTGGGATAATATTCTTGGGGTTGAAAGCTTTATCATTTCACCTCTCATCCGAGAAACCTCTGCAGTTGTTCAGTTCAGAATTGAAGTCTTTTTTTTTCAATAATTGAAACATGCCTACTTTACACACACAGTCATCACACTACAAACAGTTTCTACCTCTCTGTCAGTGCAACACAGCAGCCTACAAACCTATTGAAGAGATGTGGGCAGCTAATCTCCGAGCAGACAAACCGCTTAGACACTGAATTAATTACTTAATTAATTAATGAATTATTAATTATGTGACAGAGAAAGTGTTCATAGGAGTTTTTGCAGGCATTTGACAAAACTAAGTACACCCCAAGAGGGAGAATCTTTTTCACACTCTTCTTTACAACATCGCTTCAGTTCTTTGTGCTTTGCTGGGATTTGCTTATGCACAGCTCTCTTAGGTTCCTTCCTCACTATTTCAGTCAGGTTGAGGTTTCCACTGGGTATTTGCATCACCTTAATTCTTTTCCTTTTCACCGTTGTGTTGTTGCTAGTGTGCTTGGGATCCTTGTCCTATTGCATTACCTAATTTTAGCTCTTGAACATGTAAATTATAGTCAAATGTGAGGCAACATTTTTATAGAGAGGCGTTCTTAGCTTTCTCAGTGACTGAAAGGTAAAACAAGGCTAAATCATCACCCTTCCAAGACAGTGCTTGACAGTTGGAATGAGGGATTTGTGCTAATATGCCAGGTTTGGTTTTTGCCAAACATGGCAGTCAGCATTCTGCACTTTGGTCTCTTCTGGTCAAAGGACATTATTTTACAAGTCTTGTGGTTTGTTTAGATATAACGTTACCATCAGTATTTAACTTCTCTCCCAGCTGCATGTGGTATGAGCATATAAAGTATACAACATTCAAACAGACAGCTTCCTGTTGGTGATGTAGCTCCTTGCTGTTTCTCTCCATCAGGCTTTTCTCAACCTGGGATTGGAGGGACCATGGGGTCCAGTATGCCACCCTTCCAGACCAGTATGAGCACTACTCTTGGCCAGACTGGAATGAGTCCAGCTATGGACACCCAGAAAAGTTCAAGCCATTTTGGTGTGGAAAGCAAAACCATCAGTAACACCAGTGGGAGCAGTCCCTTTAAAAGCAGCGATCCATTTTCTTCCGGTGGCATGGGAATCCATTCCATGAATCACTCTGCAGGTATCACACTGGAGCTTGGTTGCACGTAATACTGCATTCTGGGGCAGCAGGGGAGGGGGGAGTGAAGGACCAGTGAATCAAAATGTTAATATTGATTCAATATCGATAATATATAAAGGACTCATAAACTTTCCCAGACCAAATGGGTTTGGTTGCATGTCTAACACAGCTATAGCAACAAGTGGAGATCACGGATGGAGTTCACGGTCCGTGAACATCACATTTAATTTAATAAAAGCTGAGATGTTATGCTATTCTTGCTTTAATACTACTGAAGAGACGCAAAGGCAGAGCAGGAGGGAACAGTGGTGACAGGAGAAGTAACACCCTGATCACACAGGCCATGCTTTCAGCAGCAGAGGGCAGTCTTTTCTAGTTTTCACCGTCACTGGAACACTCCCAGCTCTGCTGTTTTGTTGCTGGTGACCTTATTGCTTTACACTCTGTGCACCCGGCTACTGTCCTTATCATCAATCGACAAACTGGATCAACAGACAAATGAAACAGTGACCATTTTAAATAATGTAGCTCCACACAGTGTTCATTAGTTCCTGCAGTGAAGAGAAAATAGTAGCCTAACGTAGATTTAGTACACCACATGACATTTGTAGTTGTCTTTATTATGAATTTCTAATGTTTATCATAATCAGTAGCAACTGGGTGTCAACTAAATTTGTTGTTGCCAGGTAACAGAAACACAAACCCAGAGTAGTGCATCAGAGTTTTCCTGCTCATGTAATTGTACATTTTAGAAACTAGAATAGAAACATGCATATTCTCCTGCAAATGCTTTTATATGTCTTCATTATGTTGTCATCTACATCTAACTCTAGATTCTGCCAAAAATCAAACCCTGCTATCAAGAGTCAAAAGAAAATGGCCTGCAAAAAAACAACTAAAGGGCTCTAAAGCCCACACTTGAACTCTTATACTGACTTTCCAAGTTTCCATTTTAGGCAGAACTTATTAAACATTTAGTAATATTTTTATTCATTAGCTTTTCTGTATTCTGCTTGTTGGTGTACTAAAGATAGTCCTTCTAGCTTAAAGCCAGCTAACAGTTATGTAACAGCTTCTATTGAGTTAAGTCCCTGTCTCTCAGCAGATCTCATGCATCAGTGACCCAATGAATATATATACTAGATACTTTCAAAATTGCTCTTCTAAAGCCAAAGGTGAGCTCAGCTGTTAGCCATTAAAGGCTACTGTAATGGATGCATTTGTACACCACAATTGTTGCAGCAGCTAACATATTTTGCAGATAATTACAGTTTGTTGAGCCTTATCTATGTTAAATTCTTCTCAAGTAAGGACAACAAACATATGTTCAGAGAACATCACAATGTGCATTATGTCAATACCTGATAAAAATCTGAAGCTGTGAGCTAGCTAGCTTTATTTGGCTATTGATGAAGCTTTCTCCTACTGGCTGAAAATTGGTAGTTGGTCCTTCTCCTTTTACATCAGTGTTTCCAAACCACTGTGCCGCGAGAAATGATCGGGTTTGCCCTGGAAGATTATCTGGTTCTACCTGATTAGGACTCTTAAGCAACACCACCAAACCAAAAGTGTCACAAAAAGCAATTTGATGATCTTCCCCCGCGCACCAGGTATAGCAGAATGGGCTCAATTTGTCCCCAGTATACCTTGTATGCTTTCTTCTGACCATTACTCATGCTAGGGCCTTCATCTGGGTCAGAATTTTCTCCAGGACTCAGGTCAGATTGACTGCTTTATCTTTTCAAATATTTATCTATTGCTATTATAAGCTGCATGGTCTCAGAGCATGACTATTATGTAATTTCTGTTTTACTGGCAGTTGGCAACCCATTTAATTAGAGCAGGTAGTTGTACTGCCCTCTAGTGGAACAGAATGTAATTGGTCTGCCCATTAGTCATGGTCGTTTAGAGCAGCGGTCTCCAACCTTTTTTGCGCCACGGACCAGTTTATGCCCGACAATATTTTCACGGACCGGCCTTTAAGGTGTCACGGATAAATACAACAAAATAAAACTAGCACCGGCACCGAAAAAAAGAAGATTTATTCATAACACACGTGAAAAGACTCAGGAAAACCGAGTTAACGCTAAAAACGATAACAAAATAACGCTGAAAACCAGACATTTCACCCCTGAGCCTCAACTCTCACGGCCCGGTACCAAACGAGTCACGGACCGGTACCGGTCCGAGGCCCGGGGGTTGGGGACCGCTGGTTTAGAGTACTCATCAGGTGGAATCAGATAATCTTCCACGGCACACCTGATCATTTTTCATGGCACACCTATGTGCCGCAGCACAGTGGTTGGGAAGCACTGCTCTAAGCGACCCAGATGAAGGCCCTGGCATGAGCAGTGGTCACAAGAAAGCAAAAAAGGTATATTGGGGACAGACCGAGCTATACTTGGTCTGCGGGGGAAAATTCTCAAAATGCTTTTTGTGACATTTTTTTTGGTGGTGTGCCGTGTGATGTTTCTAAAGTGAAATATGCGCCGTGGCTCCAAAAGGCTGGGAAACACGGTTTTACATAACCAAGGTGAAAAAATGTAACCTTCCTGCTTGACAATCCTGCTTGTCCCCTCACTCAGAACTCATCTGCTGTCCCTCAATTTCTCTTAACAGTTGTTAACAGTAAAGGACAAGCAAATGTGATAAAAGTGCAGACTTTCAGGTTTAATTTAAGAGTTTCACAAAATATATTGCATTAAGTGTTGGGATGAGACTCTATGACAGAGACTCTATGGAACTGCAAATATGTGGTACAATGAGATACTGATGCAAGTGAGGAAAGGCCATCGTCAGACTGACAAATCCAAATAAACCTGTCAGAGAGATAAAAGAAGCTAGCAAACACTTTCAGAGTGGCTAAATCAACAGTCTGCTGCAAAAGAAAAGATTTTCTCAAGGCAAAGAAATAAGATATTCATCTAGACTTTCATCCAGGCGTTAAAAACGGAAAGAAAATGGGGGCCTATGTAGTGTAGAATTCCTAATGTAATTCATCTGTAATTCCTGAACAATTAGTGCAATCCTTTTGTAAAACCCTTGAATAAAAGTCTACACTTTAGTCACATTTTGATTGAATTATTTAAAACCCACTGTGGTGGTGTCCAGAGGCAAAGACGCACTCTAACTAACTGTAAGTACGAAGTGAGAAAGCAGTAATGTCATTCCATTGACGCTGAAATCATAATTTCCTGTCGACACAGTTGCCAGAAACATCTTAAAAGTTTGTTTTTTGATTGTCCCACATTATCTTTAAGCTTCAGTGAGCATGAATAACTCATCCCTGTCGGCAGGCAGAAAACAGAAACCCAAATTTGGGGTGATGGCGAGTCATGCCTCTCCACTTCCTCCTGTCTCACATCACTGGGTATCTAATGAAGCAACAATAAAAGAGCAAAAAAACAAAAACATGTTACTTAAAGTCACAGGGGGATTAAATTGGATCTGTCTAGGCATTGTTACAATTTAGGAATTTACATTCATGGAAGTGTCATTGCTGAGGTGCTTTATAAGTATGGAAAATAGTCATTTATAACACAAATTCTGTGTGTCTTTTTAAGTTGTGTCTACAACTCAGTGTGGGGATATTTCTGCAGGATACTGATGACACATTTTCCAAACATGCTTCTATTCTTCTGCGTTTACTATCCTGTGTTTAAGGCTTGCAGTCCACTGCGCTCCTGCTCTGTCTGCGGTAAACCTTAAATAGAATTTGGCAAATTACAGCTCATACTGTGTTTTTGCATGGGTCATGTGTTCAAAGCAGCCCATGCTCCAACCTTAATGTATTTCATGGCGGTTTGCCAGAGTCCAGATTAAGAAGTACTCCCATTAAATATGTTATCCTATTAAATATAGATGATAATATCCCTGGTCTTGTCTTCCTTTAGTGTTGTTTATAGCAGGGCAAGCATCAGGTTGTTGGGAGAAAATAGCCAAGTCAATCAATTAAACCATGCTGGGAAAGGTGCCAGATTTAGAGAGGATTGCACCTTTTTCTGGATTTCCATTAATAAGTAGTGATGTAAGACTGCAGTTAGGATGATGAAAACTAGAAAAAATAATAATATTTTAGACTGGAAGAAGAGCCGATGAGCAGTCATAGACTATTTTACAGTTTGCCTGTTTCTGTCTGTTCATCTTACTGTTTCTTGTTCTCTCTGAGCTGATGACGTGCTTGTCAGAAATAATTGAGAAATATGGATTCAGAGGAAAAAGCCAGAGCCAACTGCGATGCCTTCATTCCTCAAATAAGAGAAGATAGTGGGAACAGACAAATAAGAAGATCATTTCAGTGCAGGCTGAACATTTTTTGCTTTGTCTGCCATTTGATCGTTTTGTGATTCCGCAGTGCGTTCCTAACGCTTAATGTGATTTGAGTGCGTTTGAATGTGCACTTAGTAGACACGCATGTTTTTAATTTTGTTCTTGCATGCTAGATCCTGTGTTAACTGTGCTTGGTATATTTGTCTGTTTAAGTTGCTTCAAGGTTGCATTGCTCTCACAGTGTGCTTATTTTTCTGTGGCGTGTGTGCGTCCTCCCTCTAAGAGCAACTTTGTATCCTGGATGGTGGTGATGATGATGTTTAAATATTCAGAATTATGCATATTTGTGCAAAAGGACACTTGCATCACACATTTACTGGTTGACTGGCACTTCCTTTCAGACTTCACTGGCAATTTGGAAAACAGAAATCTACACCAAACTATATGACCAACTTTCAGTTTTGACTTCCTCTCATTTTACATTATAGTTATTATCATAAAGAGTAACAACTAAAAACAACATTACCCTTCATGCACACAAATGTGCATGTCAATCACAGTCTAACTTGGTCCTAAAAGGTTCCCTCAAACGTTGTTGTCAGTGAAATTTTAGTTTACAGTATATCCAGTCAAATCCAGGCAGCTGGGACACCAAGCAAATATATCTAATGCCTGGTGTAAAACAGCATCTATAAAACGTTTTATGCACGTGTGATCTATTATAGTCTTTACAGAACCATAGACAAAACAACAGGTGAGTAAAGCAAATACAGGTTGAATGTATTTATAAAAGCAGGCACCATCACATACAACTTACTGCAATAAATTGTTGAAAATGTTGTGCCTAAAAAGAGCCTAAGAGCAGTCAGACTATGGTTACTATCACTGGAAACCAACCCAGCAAAACAAACTTCACTTCATGATTTTATGTGCATTTCCTGGTTGGCATGTGGCATACCACTAGTACACAAGGCGGGAATTTATTGCGTATTATAGCATGTAGCCACGTGTGCTTTCCAAATGCATTGCTAATACATCTTCTATAGTACCAGCTTAGGTGTTTCTCCTGTCCAACCATATCATGTGATGTCACTAAAAATAATCTGTCTTCATCCGGTTGTTATTTTACAGTGTATGTACACCACACCGAAATATTTCAGCAGGTAATAAATTTAAACGAGTAACATTTTAAAATAAGTTATGTTCCACAAAAATGTCTGTTCTTTGTTTTTTGGGGGATGAGTCAAGGCTCCAGGTGACAGTAATAACAGACGTTTATTATTTACAGTATTTGTTAAGCAATGAGAATAAGTATAGTTCAGTAAGATAAACTCATAGAAGACACTTATCTCTACAAATAAACAAATTTAACATTAGTAGGAAATTAGTCCAGCTTTGCTCAATTAATGTGCATAATTGAACTTATTAACAGGATGCGAAGAACTAAAAGCTATCACTGAATGTCAGAGATGCCTCTAACTTGCATTGCAGAGATATCTACTGAAGTTAACTCTCATCAGGTAGTCCTCATCCAGGGACTCATGTGATACCTTTTTGGTACCCAAAGATGGCCTAAAGAGTAGGCTGCCCTCAGTGCAACTTGAAAGGACCAAGAAGTAGCGCTGCCTAAATGTGGTATTTTTCTTTTGTAGAGTCTGTAGCTATTATCAAACCTGAACTTCGAACAATTTTTAGTTAGCTATGTTGGTGTAGTTTTCACACACGTCCTTTCTCACATGTAGCACACATCAGGGAATACTCTGGATGCAAACTACTCTAATTACTTTGGTTTAGACAAAAAAACTACCTGAATCATGTTGAAGGACAGGTAGTCAGTGCAACAGTAAGGACAGTGAGGGCTTAAGCTCTTGTAATGCACCCACTAAAGAGCACTATTAACAAGACAGCTTGCTGGTTAGAGTTTGTTTTTAGCCTAAAATTGTGTAGCTTCTTTAACGTATCGTCAACCACAATGGTCGTTAAATCATTTTGATTGTATAGCAGCGTCTGGCAATGGTAGACATAACAGACTGGGGGTTTTGATGAAGTTAAGAAATGTCAGCCTGGAAAGCACAACTTAGGATATCAAGCACCACTGAGTGCTCTTGTGAAACCACAGAAACCCTTTCTAAGGTAAGATACATATCTTGCATAAGTTAACCCAACTGCGTAAGAGGGGGGAAAAATGTCTGCTTTAGCTTATTTCATAAAAACTCATATTTCAACATGAATTTAGAGTAATCCTATTATCTTCACTACATCAACTTACTTTCACTGTCATAGATGCAAGAGTTATTTACCAAAATAGCTGGTACACCCAGTTAAATCAGATTTAAACCTGAAATAACGAGTACAGCTATAGTAACCATAATCTGATGGCTTTTTATCAGGTGTTTCTCTGACACAGTATGTGATTGGTTCCTCCTCTTATAAAACCCTCCCCCTCGGCAGCTCCCATCCTCTCTCCCAGCGGCTCAGTGGATGACAGCAGTGCTACATCCTCCAACTCTGAACCCCTCAGCCCTGACAGAGCAGGGCCGGGGAACGAAGCCGGCAAGCAGCAGCAGCGGCGACGGAAGAAGAAGAGGAAGGGCCGTGATGAGGTCTACGACTTCTTGGATAGCCAGGAGAATAACATCAGCAGGATGCAGGATAAAGGCAGAAGGGAGGTGGAGGAGGACGAAGATGAGGAGGAGAACTGGGAGTGGGAGATCAGAGAGAGTGGAGGAGGGGGTAGGGTAAAAGGCAGAAAGACTAAGAGTCGGGCAAGACTTCCAGAGGAGTGGGGAGCTCCACAGCAGCCTGTCTCTCCCACACCAGCTACAGTTGCCCCTAAGTGGGCTGCAGGTGCTGACATTGGCTCTAGTGACCCCAAAGCTCCAAACTCCATCCCCAGCCCCACTCTACCCTCTGCCCCTGAACAGATACCCACAAGTTTTACCAACTGTTCCCATGTTGGCCAAGTATCAGATTTGTCTTCGCGCTCCTACGAGCCTATGTGTTTAGATGACTTTTCTGTGTCTGTTAAAAATGGGCAAAAGCCCATTGAAGAGAGAATGTCAGCCAAACCTGAAAACCATATTAGCACAGCTGCTAGTACAGTCACCAAGAATAGTTTAGCTGGGGATGTCAGCGGTAGCCTAGCACTAATGACAGGGGACAACCTAAGCCCTGTCTCCCAGACCTTCTCTTTCCTTGATTCAGTTCTCCAGACCCCACCGGGTTCCACTCCCGACTCCCAGACAACCACCCCCATCACCAACACAGCCTCACTTGCTCCTGCTTCCCTCACAAAGTCAACCCCAGTAGAAACCACTGTCCCTGCTTCACAAGCTGCTTCTGATTTCAACCCTTTCAAGAGCACTTCAGACCTTCCCCCCACTGTGTCCACCAGTCCATCACCTTTAACTTCAGCAGAAACATATCCTTCAGCAGCCATAGCTGGATCGGCCCTCAACGTCGATGCCAAGCCTTTCATCCCCTCAGCCACACTAATGTCCTGCACAGCTACCCCCAGTAATTCGGAGGCCACTCCTGTTGTTAGAACAGCAGCAGTGGCCTCCACGGGAACCGCCGGTCCTGCATCCTCTACCACTTCAGCCACACCTCTTAATTCCTCAGCTGCTTCCTGTAAGAAAGAAGCCACCCCTGCATCGTCATCACCAGACACTCCCCCCAAATGCGTACCAGTGTCCCTTAGCTCAGCCACACCCCCTCCTCCCATCACCCAAGCAGCCCCTCCCTCTCTCCCTGCACACTCAGACCACCAGGAGTCCTCGTCGCCACAGCTCCCCCCATTGGAAGGTTGGTGAACTACAGGGAAGATTATGAATAACATGGAGCTAATTTAAAGAAAAGTGATTGTAGGCTAGAATAGCAAGAAGTAGTGATGTTTGTTTCCCTGTATGCATGGCTCTTTGCCTGCTTGGTGCTCGATCCTGTCGCCTGCGAATCCGAAATAACCGGGGCCCGACAGATATATCCAGAACAGCTTCTGTTTAATCAGCTTTTAAGATATTTACCTTTACGACAGATAAACATCTGCTCTTTGTTACTACTGCAAATATAATCTGGAAAATATCGCAGACAGAAATTCATTTGTGTCCAAATATAATAATATCCTATGCTGCCAGCATGACTATGGGACACAAATGTACTGTGCTGGTCGGGCCCTACAAACCTGCCAGGGTAAACTGTCTGATTGGATTTTCCTCTGCCTGCCTCTGTGTATCTGTTACTGTGATCATAACAATTTGATAATACTTGACCTGCTGCTGATAGCTGCTGCCGTCTATGCTTGCTCCACTGTCTACTGTTTCATGTGATTGTCAGCTGCTATGTAACCTACCACTATCTCCTTTTTGTCTGTAAAAACACACATAACCTGGGTCGCTGCATGGAAAAGCCAGTTTGTCAATGCCTTTCAGATTCAGTCAGTAACTTTGTAGACTTTAATCATCTGCATAGAGGCAAATTAGTGTATGTAGAAGAGGCAAGGTGTGGCTGTGACCATAGACGTCATATAAAAGATGGACAGGATGTAGCCACTGTGATGCCATTTGTTCATTTGCAAACTTTAGAGGTGTGTTTCTGCTGTCATGCTGCCATCTTGTCTTTTTGATGCCAAACTGTGAAATTAAGCAGGACTGCACAGTCATAGGAATGCAATGTGTCAGTCAAAATCAGGCTGGAACTAAAGCATAACCTTGTTATCTGAACTAATAGTGACTCATCAGAAAAATGTCAGCTGAGGTCACAGAGCGAGGGAGCCCTTAGACTTCTGTACTTCCTTTTAGACACCAGGAGTTACCACTTCCTGAGTATCAGAAAGCACTTGATTTTTCAGATGCAAAGGCTATGCCCATCTTTTATACACAGTCTATGGTTGTGAACAAGAAAACTGGAAAATGTGTTACAAATTCATCTTTCATTTATTTATTAGGTCGATAAGGCACAAAACCCAGTTTTTTATTTTTTCACCTCTAAAGTTTTATTTTCGCAGTGATTTTCAGTAGTGAATTCTATTGCAGGTGTTTATTATAAACTATATATGACGTGTTATATGTTAAAGATGCATTACTCCATTCAGCTATTTTCTAAATTCTCTACAATGTAGTATTTGACCCAAAATGAACCAAAAAATCCTCAAATCTCTACTACTTTGAGCCACAGGATGTGACCTTCATCATAAAGTTACCCATGTGTCACCTGTGAGTGACCATATTTTCACATTAAAGTCAAGTATCGGTCTCTGAACCATTTTCATGTCCCTCATTGTTAGATTAAATCTTGTAACAAGGGACTTCAATTTATTCTTTATATTTCATTGGCCAAGAATTAGGGGATCTAAAAAAAGATCAAACGGTGGCCCTCACCGCAGCAATGTGCTCCGATGTGATCAACTCAAGAAAATACCAGCAAAGAGGAAAATACTGTAAAACACATAACAGAAGTTGGATAAAACACAAGTGAAACAGAAAAAAACGGCACAAAAATACCAACTTAAAAACACAACAGAAGTGTTTTTGGGGAGACAACAATGTGGACGCAACAGTTACAAAATTCACAAGCTAACAGTAAACTGCTAATAGCAAACACATATGTGCAGTTTTTATGTGAATCATATGATAAAAACACACAGACTCCTCTGTTTCTCTCATGCATGTCTCAGTGCAGTCCTTCACATGTTTTGGTTTCTGTCACATTCATATCGTAACACTTCTCTGCTCTTGTTTTGTGAGATTTTTTTCTAGTTCCACTCTGTTTTATTCAGCTTCTGTTGTGTTTTGTGTGTTTTTGTAGTATTTTTCTATTTACTGGTATTTTCTTAAGTTGCAGTCTGTTTGACCTCTCAGGACCACCAATCTTAAACATAGTTAATTTGTAGGTACGGAGGAATTTATATTTTTGCTCAGGTCATACTTCAGATTACAATCTTTGTTTTTGCATTATTATCCTGATTAGAAGTAACCTTCATGTAACAGGATTTTCCCCTGTTGTTATTACAACAGACAGGCATATCCATCCAAATCTAACCAATCACCAGCCACATAGTAACCTGCAGTTTACTGTCCAGTGCCTGGTAAGGCCTGCCTCCTGTAACCTGAGAAAAACCCTGATGGCACCTCATTCTAGTACTCCTTCCTCTTACTTGAAATGCCTGCATTCTAGCCTGATCACTCTGTCGCTACAGACTACATCTCGTACCCTCCTTATGAAGATTTACTTTCTACTGTAATTCCCTGTGCTTCGCTTTAGTCCCGACCTTAAACCACCCTGACACTCCTGGTGAAATATGTGTTTAATGCTCTTTAGATAAAAGGTTTTGTCAAGTAGCTAGAATTGCGTCTGTCTCTTCCACACAGATCTTGGCCTGAGCGAAAGTTTTCAGGTACATGACTCAATACTCGAGTCTTATTTTAGCGAGAGAGGTCTTAAAGCAGAGGGATTGTTAGAGCTGACGTTGGAGAATTGTGTATAAGACAATGGAGTTAATTCTAAAGCGAGTAAACTTGATTTTTTTCTCTCTCCCTTTCCATTTTTTCTTTTTCATAATGCCACCAACAATGTAACCTCCACAGGTAAGAACAAGTTTCCCTTTTCCCTTTTTCTTCTTTCTGACCCAGGAAGTTTGCACATCCTTATGTTAGATCATTTTGGGGATGTTTAGTATGCTTGTCCCTGTGTTTGTTTGTGGATGTGGATGACAGTGAAGTATTTAAATACACAGAACACAGAAAATGTATTTTATTTCTAAAAGTGAACTGAGGGATGTTCCTGTGGTTTAAGATTCTTAAAGCTAATTTGAGATTTCATCCACCTAGCCCAGCATACATCACCACATTACCTTCTTTAGGTGAAAACTGTACACTGTATGTATCTCAAGTCTAAGGTTCATTCCCTCCTTTGTAAGATGGGGTCTGACGAACTCACTAATGTATATGGAAAGAATGCCTGGATCTGTCCATTTATAGTCCAGTTTTGACCTGGAGACTAGAGATGGACCGATCCGATATTACGTATCGGTATCGGTCCGATACTGACCTAAATTACTGGATCGGATATCGGAGAAAAATAAAAAATGTAATCCGATCCATTAAATATCACGAAAGCACCTCACAAAACTTGCAACACGCTGTAACTCACCTCAGAACGTTAGCAGTCGGAGCAGTATGCATCACGTGATAGAGCGGCTGTGGCATGCAGGACCTGTCGGTGGTCTGGATAGCATGTGGAGCTTCGCTAGCAACCTGGCATTTCATCTCTGACAAAGTTATCCCCGAGAGAAGTAAAGCAAGTGTGTAAGTCCATCTCTGAATGTTTGTAAAGCATTCCTGCGTTAAGCTTAACAAGCGACTGCCTCTCTCTCTCTCTCTCTCTCTCTCTCTCTCTCTCTCTCCTGCTGCTACTTCAATCATGAAACTGCTTAATGATCAGCTGATCGGCTTTTCTGTTGCGAGTCCGTCTCTCTTGTTTGTTTTTGGCCCACTTTGCACCAGAAAGAGGAAACCAGCGGCTGAACAACAGCAGAACGTTTAAGCTTGATAAGCTGTTGTTAGAATTTATTTAATATTACTTTCTACACCAGGATCTTTTTCTACGTAGCTGACGCTGGTAACTGTGCAGGGGCGGATCTAGCAAAGTTTAGCCAGGGGGGCCGATAGGGCATGAACAGGGAAAAGGGGGCACAAAGACATACTTTTCTTTCTTATTCTCATTTAAAATGTCGAGCTTTTAATAAATAATTATCTGACACCCAAAGTTTTAATTTGATGTAAAATGAATAGAAGTCAATTACTGTATATAGTAACTATTAAGTCTAATATACCCTAGTAAGCTATAGTACTTTTTACTTTGGGAAGGTACCATCTGTGCAGTCTGCAATTTTGTTGAAGAAAGATGTTGAATCTATTTAATATTTCTTGAAAAATAATTGATTTCTGTGCATTTTTTTTCACACTGCATCAAATTAAGGTTGATTACGTCGATTAAGCATCATGAGGTGGCGCGTGAGGGGTGGTTCCTTATTTTTTATTTATTTATTTTTGTTGTTGCTGGGAGTTGGAACCCTATTAGTTAGGTTGCTTAATATTTACGCTAAGTACTCTTTAAAATACCAGAATAGGGAGGATGGTGTAGGTTTAAGTTTATTAGATTGATCAGTATTGCTGAACTATGAAATATTTTTTTTGTATACAGGTATAACAGAATAGCTTTAGTGTAGTTGTTGTTTTAAACTTGAGTATGAACTTGCAGACTTGCAAAATGCAGCAAGATATTTTAAAAAACAGTTTTGTTGATTAAAAAACACTATATCGGATTCATATCGGTATCGGCAGATATCCAAATTTATGATATCGGTATCGGTATCGGACATAAAAAAGTGGTATCGTGCCATCTCTACTGGAGACTAATGTTTAAACCAGAAATCTCATAGAAAATACATCTATAATTCATTTTCATAAAGATATAAGTAAACAACCAGTGACTTTGAATGACTAAATAAATGTAAGTGATGATACTTGGCACTCTCTAAATGGGTTGATTTTTATGGTGCCTAAGTCAGCCCCACATCCTGTACGACTCTTCAGCATTACAAATACAGTGATGATGTTTGCAGGGCTGCGATGATTTTTCACAGATTTTTCCTTAAGTTTTTATTCCACAGTTCAAATTTGAACTGCACATTTCCCATTGTGTTTGCAGAAAACTTTATGGTTTGTTATTGCTACGATTTAGTGTTACCAAAAATCTCAATGACATTTCCTAACAAAAGCTGGAAACGACTGAAATCACAAATTTATTCAGCTGTTTGTTGCAGGATGTGTTTAATGTGGTTCACTACACATTACAGTACTTGGAAGACAGTTGTGTTGCATTTGACATGTATTTCGCGTGGTTTACTGTGAGACTGACATCACTATGTAAGGCATAGTGATGTATTGATGTTTTTTTTGAATGACCACAGTTATAGTGAATCTTTCTCATCCAACTTGTATCCTGTAGCTTGTATTTCTGTGTTTGCTGAGAGGCAAAAACGCTAATGCTGGAAATAGAACAGCTCTAATAAATAATTTAAAGTTACTGTGAGAGTCATGTCCACGGTGAGTGTATGTACATTTTTCACCACAACTGTACATTATTTCCTTTGGGAATTAGTAGAGATCAAAAATGGAGTTATTAAAGAGTCTGTTTGAGTTTACCTGAAACACAACTTCTATGTGACTGCTTAAAATGGGCAGGGTTGTATCCACAACAACATAGAATCAGTGATTGCAGGTTAAATGATTAAAAATATATTTTTAACAGTAGTATTTCAGTAATATTAGAGACAACCAGCCACCCTTCCTCCAAAGGGTGTCTGGTTGTATGGTTGCTGCTGTGCTCCGATGTGATCAAATATTAAATATTAGATATTAAAAATTGCTGCTGTTAATGACCTTGTGTGTTAGTCTCTTCACTCTGTGTAATTTGGCCCAGACTGCGCAGGTTGTATGTTTTTATTACCCAGCCAGTCTGGGAGTTTCTCTCTCCTGACTTTATCTTGACTCCATCTATTTTTAACTCTGCATCTTTCTCTCATATACAATATTGATGACAGTGACTGTGACCCTTATGTAAGGCGAACACACCCTCATTTTTTCAATGTGCATGTAGTCCGAAAGAAAGAAGAAATTGTTGTCGTTCCTGCTGTGTCAATGTGTGTGTGTGAGACAAAGAGTCTCTGGTATGCAAAGCAAAGTGGCAACCATCTTTTACCTGATGCTGTGTCCTGGATTCGTCCTTGAGAGAGAGCCAGGGAGATTAAATCAAAGCAAATTCTAGAAATTGAGATAACCACCGGGAAACCCAGTGTGTTGTGGTTGGCTGTGTAACACTGCATACAGTCATGTTGCAGTCTGTGTCGGCTGTTAAGAAGGTTGCTGTTGTAGAATCTCAGCCCTGCTCACTGGCTCCATCAGGTGCCTGCTACAGAAATTACACCTATGAACCACTGCTCTCTGAAATCATCACCAAGAAACATGTGCAGGTGTCATAATATTGTCGTGTCTCGGCATAACTGTAAATATTCTTTTTTAGTTTTTACAAAGCATTGTTTCGTCACATTCATTTGGCAAAAATCCAATTTTGGTTCTATTTTTGAAGCATTTTATGGTCTAAAATGTAGGACAGAGGACAGAGAGGACAGAGTCCATCTGACTGAGTCACCTTAGTGTTGTTATCAACTTTTTTCATTAGAAAAAACTGGGCTGCATTTCATTTTTTATTCACAAATGTGCTCCACATTTATTTTCAGTGTTTTCAGTGTCTGATTTTTCTTTTAACTGGCAATTAAGATTGAGTTTGTTTTGCATGTGCGACTGCTATCCACTGACAAAGCTGTCACCGCTGCTTGTCTGAGCACTAATTAGGAAAATTTGAAGAAGTGTTTAAAGCCATTGCTAACTGTTTCCATGTGATCGGTGCAGACTTGTTTTCGTAACAATAAGCAGCAGCATCACTGGTGCCAGGAGGCTAACACTGGTACAGCAACAGCTTTGCTAAATTAGACAAACACTGCATTAGTCAGATATATATGTTTCCTGAAGTTGCTGGTAATGGTTCCGTTTACGCATAACTAACATTTTACACACAGCAGCTTTCATTTAGCTGCATTTGTTTTACATGTGGACTGGCAGACCGGGGTGGTGGTCCCCATCTTTAAGAAGGGGGACCGGAGGGTGTGTTCCAACTACAGGGGGATCACACTCCTCAGCCTCCCTGGGAAAGTCTATGCCAGGGTGCTGAAAAGGAGAGTTCGTCTGCTAGTCGAACCTCGGATACAGGAGGAACAATGCGGTTTTCGTCCTGGTCGCGGAACACTGGACCAGCTCTTTATCCTCTCCAGGATACTTGAGGGTGCATGGGAGTTTGCCCAACCAGTCTACATGTGTTTTGTGGACTTGGAGAAGGCATTCGACCGTGTCCCTCGGGGTGTCCTGTGGGAGGTGTTGCGGGAGTATGGGGTGTCTGGCCCATTGCTACGGGCCATTCGATCCCTATACAACCGTTGCAAGAGCTTGGTTCGCATTGCCGGCAATAAGTCGGACTCGTTCCCGGTGGGTGATGGGCTCCGCCAGGGCTGCCCTTTGTCTCCGGTTCTGTTCATAATTTTTATGGACAGGATTTCTAGGCGCAGCCAGGTGGCGGAGGGCTTTCGCTTTGGTGGCCTCAGAATCTCATCTCTGATTTTTGCAGATGATGTGGTTCTGTTGGCTTCATCGGATGAAGGCCTCCAGCTCGCACTGGAACGGTTCGCAGCCGAGTGTGAAGCAGCGGGAATGAGGATCAGCACCTCCAAATCTGAGGCCATGGTTCTCAGCCGGAAAAGGGTGGAGTGCCCACTCCGGGTCGGGGATGAGTTCCTGCCCCAAGTGGAGGAGTTCAAGTATCTCGGGGTCTTGTTCGCGAGTGATGGGAGAAGGGAGCCGGAGATCGACAGGCGGATTGGGCCCTGGATAAAGCAGATGAAGATGGATGGATGGATGGATGTTTTACATAAGTAGACAGCCCACATCAACTAATGGCTCAGCATCTTACTGAGTATGTGCTAGGGCGTTCTATCTCAGCTCCAGCCCAACAGACTGACGACCTGTCTAGGTTGTACCCCAACTACTGCCCTGTTGCTGAGATAAATGACAGCCCTCCCGCAACCCTGAATTAGATAAGTTGAAGAAAATGAATGATTGAATTAATAAATAGGTCACATTAGCTACCTACCTTCCTCCTTTCATGCTGTTTCTGACTTAATCACTGTCACAAATGTCTCAGAACAGCGCCTGCCACTAAATATTAATGAATACAGTATCAGTCTTCTTTTAACTCTAATGGTCTTGAGTAAAATGTACTTTTGAACATTTTGACATTGTTAGCCATAACCAGAGAGCGCTCAATATCAAGGTAAACGTGATCACTCAGCACCAGAAGCTTCATTATAAGGACATGGTGAATTTGAAAATTTCAGCTATGTTAGAATTAAGTAAGATTGCGTAACCAGTATTATCTTTTCTATTGGTAATGAATAATTATGTGCTAATTATTTCTCATCCTAAGTAATCCTGGTCCTTCATACTCTATGACCAGAAACTGTGAAGAAATTCTGAGTTAGGAGTGATGTGATCTATGTTCGCTTTCACCATTGTCGAGTGTAGAAACTCTAGCACCATATCACAGTAACAGTCACCTCAACGCGCTTCATATTATTAGATAAAAATATGTCTGTGAAGGTTCTCAGTCATCCAGGTCATCATAGTCTAAGGAGCTAGGAAAGAAAAGCTTCTGGACTTCTTTGAGTTGCTTGAAGACGTTTCACCTCTAATCCGAGAAGCTTCTTCAGTTCTAAGGGTCCGTTAGAACTGAAGAAGCTTCTCAGATGAGAGGTGAAACGTCTTCAAGCAACTCAACTTCAAGCAACTCAAAGAAGTCCAGACGCTTTTCTTTCCAAGCTCCTTAGATTATTAGATAAAGTTCCTACAGTAACACAGAAAAAAAACAACAACTATGAGATCTCTGTGCAAGCGCCTGGCGGCAGTTGAAAGGAAAAACTCCCATTTAAAAGGAAGAAACCTCTGGCAGAATCAGGCTCACTGATGGACAAAGGACACACTGTGGAAGAAACGTAACATGCACCCAACCTTGAGATGATTGATACTACTCTCATATGTAACAAATATGTAGCTTCAACCTGTTAGTTTATCTTAATGTAGAGACTGGAAACGTGTATTTCACCTAACTATCCATGCTTAGATATCTGACTGCTCACTCATCATGACAGCTCATTTGGTTCAGTCACGTGATGACTATGTAAGGTTGCTTATCTCTCAGTAGTGTTTAGACTCTCTGAAAGGCAGAATTTTACTCACAAGTGAGCTCAACATAAGACATAGATCCTCTAAAGAACAGCTTTGGACTGAAGATTGACATCTTTACCTGTCTTCTCCTCTGCCCTTTGCATGCCAGTGTTTGCACTATTCCTCCTTCTCCTGTATTTTTATAATTTTTTCACTCCTTCCCATCTGCTGCCTGCAGATCATCTGAAAGTCGCTCCATCTTCCTGCGTTCCTGCCAATTCTGACTCACTGGCACGTAACAAAAATTGCAATGTAGAGGCTAGAAGTATCTGCCAGTCTTCTATTTGCTTATTTGGGTCTCAAAATGTATCTTTTTCTTTCTTATTTTAGGACAAAATATATTGTCTTTGATGTTTTATCAGCTCTAATTTTCCTAATTAAAAATCTCTGTGGTGCTTTTAAATTAATTCCAGTCATAGGAACAACAAGTGGGCTAAGGGGGAGGTTTTGGAAATAATTTTTGTTTCTTGCCCTCCTTTTCTCCCGACTTATCACCTCCATACTTCACCCCAGTTTTCTTCTTAGTAGCCTCAATCCCCTCTCTGGTTAAGTCTCTTCCTCATGTATTAGCTTTATTTAATCTTTCTATTCCTACCGTTCTCCCGCTTTCTCTTCTACCCTTTATCATGTCTCATCTTTATCTTCTGTCTTCCCCATTCCCCCGTCTACCCACCCTCCTTCTCTCTATTTGTCCTTTCTTTTAATGCCCTCCATCCCTCATTTTCTTCCCCTGCCTCCTCCCTCCCTCTTTGCCCTTACTGTCTCCTCCATCCACATCACGTCTTTCCCTCTCCCTCCCAGACTCCCCGCGTTGCTGCAGAACCATAATAATCACCGCATCGACAATTTGGGTGTGGGTGGGGGCTGTGGGGGTGTCGGCATTGATGGTAGTTTGGGAGGGAGGAGGGTTGAGGAGGGCGTTGTCAGGGAGACATGGGAGGCGGTTGCCGTGGAAACACAGAGACTCTGCAAGTGAGGGATGGAGAAGGGGTGGACTGGGTGTGACACTCAGTGAGGTCGAAGAGTTAAAAATAGAAACGCTCTGACAAGATCCCCCTCCCCACCACCACCACCACCACCACCTCTCCACACTGCTCACAGTTTCTCTTTCACTCTCTCTCCCTTTTCTTATCTGTGCCACGGGCAACCAGCTGTGGCATGTTCTGCCTTCATCTCCAGTTTATCCTTGACCTTCAAAAAGAGAGCTGTTTGTGACCTCCACCTCCGATAAACTGCGCCACAAGACTAGATAAGATTTCATTTGCTGCTTTGTCTACGTATGTGATTTTGTTTTGCTGCCTCAAGCTTCTATTTGTGTCCCCAGTGGCTCTGTGGTTGAGTTGCCAAAGTTTTAGTCAAGTACAGATTTTTACATTTACACTCAGGAGGCTGTATTTAACAACTTCAAATTTCTAATCATCAAACTTTCCAGAGATAATTTCTCCAGGCTGAATTTGCATTTACAGCAGGCCTTTCATAGGCAAAGTACAGCCACGTTAGCATACTAATGAAAAGAAAGCTTGGAAAGGACAGGAAGGAACTGGAGTAAAGGAATGAAATATTGGAGCTCATTGCTATCGTTTCTCTTTTTGCCTATGAAGATAATATTGAAAATATTACTTAACTTTAATTTCGTTTGCAAAGAAAAAATGTCTTTAACAATGTGCATAGGGTTAGGGTATTCTGAACAGTATTCTGCCTTAAAAATCACAACAGTAATTAAAGTATGCTAACATAGGCAAAAATAGGCCTAATAATGCCAAATAATTGCAGCTATTAAGTCTATAAAATTAAGATTCTTTAATTAATGGCTGAACTAAGACTTAAGCAGTCCATGCAAACAAAGTAACAAAGGCAGACACGAGGCAGAGTACTAGAAATATTCCCAAAACTCCAAAAAAGCAAAACTCATGGGAATTATGCAAAAGCAGTGGAGTTGCAATGCAGTTGTGGAGAGACAATCTGGCAAGGAAGAAATGGAAGCATGAGGTTGTACCTGTAAGTATCGAGTGACTCACCTGTTGGGAAAGGTGTGGTACAAACAGCAAGAAAGTCAAAGTAACGGCAGTAAAACCAGGAGACAGTTTCTCAACGTTATACAGGTCATCACATTTGTACATAATCATTGTTAATAAATAGTAAATAATAGTTAATTAAACTTCAGTATCTTGTTATTTTGCTATTGAAAAAGTTCAATAATAATCATTTTTAGTAAGGTTGTAATTAATGTTTGAATGGTTGTGTCATTAGTCAAATGTCAATTCTTAGTGAAAGCAGTGAAACAGAATTTTAACCGATTTCAGTTTTGTAAATGTCATCCAATAATGTTATTAGACCCACCACACAATATTCATTAATGAAAAATTGCTACTTTACAAACTAACTATTAATCCGTTTTTTATTAGTATCATTCCATTTTTAGCAGTAAAAAAAACTTTTCAAGTGGATTTTAATTAACTGTCAAGTTCTCAGAGTAACTTGCAAATATTGGATGTTTCACAGCAGTTCTCCAAAGCCCCTCTTCTCTCAGTCAAATAGGACAAACAGCAGAGATGGATGTCAGGTTAGGGAGAAAAATAGGTCGCAAACTGACATAGAGACCTCATTTTGGTTCATATCTGCATATAAACTGATCTGATATTCTTTTTTAACGACACATGCAGTACTCTGCAAAGAAATGAGCCACCCTTCATTTCTTCATGTGTTGCCTCCAAGGAGCCAGACTTTGATGTCATTTTTTAAAGAACATTAATCCACAAAACTGTAATATTTGATAAAAGAAACAATCCATGCTGGAATGGTGGTTATGTAGTTTAGCCGAATGATTCAGCCTTCTAATTAACTTGGTCAGAATTTGGAGCTACAGTGACTTTTAAACACGACTCACTGAAGTAATTCAGGTAATTAGAAACTTTAAAATTGATCTAATTTGTGTCAAAGCTCTGAGCTATAACTCAAAGCTCATACACATATTTTTAGATCGAGGCTGCTATGGTATCGGCAGAGATATTGACTCACAGCTCATGGAGCCAATTAAGGTAGAGGGTTTCTCACATCACACGTCAGTCACAAGGAGACGATTCTCATATTTATAAATTCAGCCTGACTTAATTGGTAGGAAAAAAGCACATGATGTCTTTATAATTATCTGGTTTCCTGAACTGGTAATAAAATGGGATTGAAACTTTGTGTCAATTACAAGTGTAGAAAAACACAATGTGCTTAAGCTAACATCACTGACTGACACTGAGACACAAAAGAAACAGGCATCATGTAGATGTGCAAGATTCTGCCCAAATCTGAATGATCCAACTTTTGTTTCATTAAAAGATTGTTTCATCTCTGCTTTAAAGGTTCATAGTCCAAAGTCCAAAATAATCTGTATGTATCTGTTTATACTAAGCCTTGGTTTAGCCATTTAGTTCATTGATTGATTGAAATGAGCTTGATTGTGTCACAGTAGACACTAGTTGTAATATTCTTTTTTGTACTAGAGGGAAACGAAGTGTTGAAAAAACAAAGCTGTGAAATATTAACTATGTGTCATCATGGTGAACTGCACTGTACTCTAGCAACACAGTGAAACCTGATGTATGGAGTATTGGCTACAGGCCACAAATCCTTCAGATCTGATAGTTCAGCAGGTACCTACAAAGGACTGAATACAAAGTGGAAGTCGTCATCTGTCACACTTTAAACCTTGAACCCAGTTGTGAGTTAAACCATACTCAAACATAAGTGGTGCCTGGATCTTTTGCATAATACCTATCCTTTCTAAGTCTGTTGAAGCTATGCAACGGTCTAATGTCTTCCTCTCATTTGGTTACACTAGACAAATTGTTTATGGATAATTATGTAATAATACTCATTCATTTTCAGTCACGCTTGATGAGCTGTTCTTGCTCTTTTGGCACAGGCCTGGCATCTATTAGGGGTGAAGTGGTGTTTGATGGAGACACTCGACTGCCCCAAGTTGCTTTAAGAGGCAGATTATCTACTGTCTACATATTCAGTAGTGCTTTCTACTACATTCTCTGTCTTTCTAAAGTACTTTTAATCGTTTAATATTATTTTAAGTGTTGAACCATTGGCAGTACAAAAAGATGAAGGTAGCTTTCGGTCTGAAAAGTGAAGCCAACAAAGAAGTGCCTGGTGTCTCCTGTGGTCTTTTAGAAGACTATGAGAAAAAGGCCCTTGACCTTGACCTTGGTAAGCTAGTTTTGTAAATTCATTGTAAAATAATGTTATTAATCCTATCATTCATAACATAGAGTTTCAAAACACAGAGAAGATGACGGCAAAAATGCTCATCTTCAGGTTTCAGAATGGGACTTGGTCTTTAGGGGTTAGTGTTACTGATAGAATAGGATTAGGTTCAGTTTTCCATTAAAGTTTTGCCTGGAACTCCCTAATGGAAAAATTCTACACTAATAGAAAAAATGTATGAGATTTAATTTGTAATGTGATATCTTGTAGTTTCTGAATATTTGTCAGTTTAGCATGTGGGTAAAACAAAATTCAAGGCTAATGCCACGCAGGTTGTTTGGTGACTCAGATGTTAAGATGAAGGTAACACTGCTGGCTGATACTACTAGAACAAAACATTAGCAGGAGACAGCTGCCTGGGGACTGACGTCTAAGTCATCATCGCTGGTATCCCTAACCCCTTTTTTGAGGAGGGCAACTTGGAGGACTTTGATCTCAAAGGGTTAAGTCAATTATGATTGCTAGTTCTTAGTGGCTTCCACCTCTGTATGTACTCAGTGCTGCTGATCAGAAACACCCTGCTTGCCTTGCCATTTTGGACATGCTCCAACCCAGTCATCTAGCAGTTGTGATTTGGCCTCGTTCCAAATCAGTTAGGCCTTAACACCTGCACATTTCCTCCACATACAAGATACTGAGTAAGAGAACCAACTGTCATTTATTACCTAATATATCCAGGACTTTCACATTCATCGCTGCTCCAAGACAGTCATCATTGCAGTTTAGAGTTCCATGACGTACATACAGGATATTATGAGAGCTATATCCCCTTTAAAAACATGACCTTGGTCCTTTGGAAAGGTTACTTCTGCCTTTAGGCAACCATAAGAATCTCTAGTAGATTGTGCCAAGAGAGAATGCTGAATTCCAGATGGTTGCACTCCTTGAAGTCAATTTATTCTCACTGCAGTGCACATGGTGTTTGTGATATGAGTGCAGCACAGAATGTCAGGTCACTCTGGAAACAGCATCATTTGAATGCCTAGAAAGTGCCTGGAAATTTCACTTTGCTGAACAAGCCTACAGAGAAATGTAATGTAATACTGACAGCTGATGAAAGAGTTCTATTCCTCCTTACAAAGGTTTGTCCCAGGCTGAGACCACTGCACAACTCTTAAAAATCCTTTTTTATAGTCTACGTCAGCTCCAAGTGTTTGGACTTCATCTTAATTTAATTATTGGTGTGTTGTGGATGTCATTGTAATAAGGGCACCATTGCCTTGTGCTTTGAGTATTACACAGGCATGCAGAGCAATCAAACCTAATGAGTCGCTCTTGGTGACACTTAATACCACCGTGCACAAAAGACAGCCAAAAGACTTCGCCATGACCATGTTGCATTAACAGATCCAACCAGTCGCCTTCAGGCAACTTTTGTTGTAATTTGTCCATATATAAATAAAAATATCGTGCTATATTTCATAAATAAAATTATTATTTTTTTTAAAAAAAAATTTTTTAAACTTCTTATCCACTCTCTTATATACTTATCTGCCCTAACTTTAAATATAGATATTCTTTAAATGGTAGATTTTACATGATGAGATATCCATTCATTCATTTTCTTATTTAGTCTTAATTGGTCAGATCAGTCAGATCTCTCACTAGTCCATTTTGCATCACTATTAATATAAAACAAGCACAATGTTCAGTGGAATTTATTACTCATCTGGTCAACATCTCTTATACTAATATATTTAGCTAAATGTGGGACATGTTTTTGACAAGTTACTTTTACCTCAGATAATTTAGCTTGAGTTAGTGATATATGTGCTACATGTGCACAGCCACCTAAAACATTCACAGTCTACTAGGGATTCAATTCAATTTTATTTATATAACGCCAAATCACAGAGAGGTCTATTAATACATAGTGAGTGAGAAAGGTGACTGGAAAGGAAAAACTCAATGCATCATGGGAATCCCCGGCAGCCTATGTCTATTGCAGCATAACTAAGGGAGGATCCAGGGTCACCTGGTCCAGCCCTAACTATATGCTTTAGCAAAAAGGAAAGTTTGAAGCCTAATCTTAAAAGTAGAGATAGTGTCTGTCTCCCGAATCCAAACTAGAAGCTGGTTCCACAGAAGAGGGGCCTGAAAACTGAAGGCTCTGCCTCCCATTCTACTTTTAAATACTCTAGGAACAACAAGTAGGCCTGCAGAGCGAGAGCGAAGTGCTCTAATAGGGTGATATGGTACTACAAGGTCATTAAGATAAGATGGGGCCTGATTATTTAAGACCTTGTATGTGAGGAGCAGGATTTTGAATTCAATTCTGGATTTAACAGGAAGCCAATGAAGGGAAGCCAAAACAGGAGAAATATGCTCTCTCTTTCTAGTCCCTGTCAGTACTCTTGCTGCAGCATTTTGGATTAGCTGAAGGCTTTTCAGTGAGTTTTTAGGACTTCCTGATAATAATGAGTTACAGTAGTCCAGCCTGGAAGTAATAAATGCATGAACTAGTTTTTCAGCGTCACTCTGAGACAGGATATTTCTAACTTTAGAGATGTTGCGCAAATGGAAGAACGCAGTCTTACATATTTGTTTAATATGTGCGTTGAAGGACACATCCTGGTCAAAAATGACTCCAAGGTTCCTCACAGCGTTACTGGAGGCCAAGGTAATGCCATCCAGAGTAAGAATCTGCTTAGATACCATATTTCTAAGCTTTTCAGGGCCGAGTACAATAACCTCAGTTTGATATGAATTAAGAAGCAGAAAGTTAGCGGCCATCCAGGTCTTTACGTCTTTAAGACATTCCTGCAGTTTAACTAATTGGTGTGTGTTATCTGGCTTCATGGACAGATAGAGCTGGGTGTCATCAGCATAGCAGTGAAAATGTATGCTATGTCTTCTAATGATGCTGCCTAAGGGAAGCATGTATAGTGTAAACAGAATTGGGATGGGAATTGATAAGGATTTAGTGATTCCACAATATCACTTATTCATTTAATTCCTTATAGATTCTCCTATCGATTCCAACTGCTCCATTTTGAGAGTCACCACCATGACTGAGCAGCACAGACATTAGATTCTTGCAAATGAATTACATGCTGTGGGTCAAATGTTTGTGCCTGTTGGAGGTTTTTCCCCTCTTTGCTGTGATCAGTGTTGGGGTCATTACTCATAATAATTATTACACATAATACACAGAAAACTTTTTGTAAAAAATAACGCAGTACTTGACTTAATTACAGAAAGCAGAAAGTAAGTCATTATGCCGCTTGTTACTTTACGTTCATGTTACTCTCTAGAATCACCTTCTGACACATAGTCTAATAATCACCATTTATACCATCATACCATCAGTCCCACACACCAACACCAATCCCTATCCTAATGAGGATACACATATGTTTCTCCTAGTATTTAAATATGAACAAAAAGAGACTTTAAAGTAATCGTGACAGTAATTTTACATTAGAAACATGAACAGGTAGAAATGGATCTGACTGCTCATCTGCTTCTCACCTGTTGAAGTTTAGTGTCTGGTTGCTGGCCTGGGGTATTCACTCAGCTTTAACATCATGCGGGTTCTTGAATAACTTAGGGTTAGCATGTTGTCTGTGCGGGTCCTTACAAAAAACTGAAGTTATGTTAGCAGTAAAATGTGGGTATTTCTGCCCTGGACGCTCTTGTCCTTTTATGCAAGAAAAATGAAAGTAATGTTCATATCTGTGCTGTAGACTGTGTCACTATTGTCACACGAACTGAAAACACCTCATTGTAATGCAAGTACAAGGGGAACTGATAAGCGGGATCAACAGGCAAGCAGACATATAATTCTGGGAACCTGTTCTGGATATCCATCCCTGCATTCAGTACAGCAGTGTATATTATTTCATATGCAAAACTAATTTTGTTAAATGGTTATTATTCTTATTTGTGAATAGAAGAAGAATTCTTATTATTGTCCTTCTAATTAATAGGAATAACAATCCTTTTATTGTTACTTGTTTTGTTTTTTGAATTCCAGTAACAACAAGAAAAATGGAGGCAAGCAAGAGCCTTAAAAAATATATAGCACTATATATTCCAGAAATTTGAATCAAAGAACATTTAGCCTTGTCTAGTAATGGTTATGAATGCAGAATCGGTGGCACTTATGTTAATCCCATTGTAGAGACATTGGCTGCAATTCATCCGGAGATGCTTCAGAGGTCACTTGCAAAATAATTCTTCACGAATAGAAGTTAATGGAGCTAAAGGGCTACATTAAAAAAGGCCAGAGTGTGTTGTAGGTTTTGCAAATATACTATTAAATATATTTTAGGATTTAATACTTATGCCCTTTTTGATCTCTTGTTTTTGTTTTTTTGACGAAGAAGCCCATTTGTCCATAAAACACCCGCTAATGTATGCTGATCTATCTCTTAACAATAATAACAGGAGTAATTGCGCTACAGTTACAAATATGTAGTGACTTTCATTACAAAGTTAAGTGCAAGTTAGCGGATAAGAAGGAAAAAGAATAATGTGTTTTCTTGCTTTAATCATCTGGTTTCAGTTTATTTGCCGGGAGGAGTGAAATGGTTGAGTGATCTACAGGTTTTGAGCGGTGAAAATATTTCTTTTAATTTTTAATGCACAAAAGTAGAAGATAAGAATGCAAAGTGCTTTCAGGACAGAAATAACTGCATTATACTGCTAACACAACTTTGGTTAATGCTAACACAAAGCTAGTCAACATGTAATTAAGGCAAGTGGTGAGCAGTTAGCAGCATTGTAGCCTCCATTTCTACCTGTTCATGTTTCTACAGTAGACTCACTACAGTACAGTAGAATTTCAAGTGTCGTTGGTCTGTTTTTTTCAGAATCAGAATACTTTATTAATCCCGAAGGAAATTAGGGTTACAGCAGGCAGCACGCTAATGGCGCATGCGCACTTACAAAGGAACCTTCAAACCTTTTTTAACTTTGCTTTGTATTGTTGGTTTTGTTAGTGTGTGGAGCCATAGCCTAAGGTTTATAGTGTTAACTAGTAACTACATGACAACTACTTTAACATGGGCATTTTAGGCAGTAGCATGAATAACTATCCCAACACTGCTCACAACTGAAACTTCCATGCGTGTGCAAGAAGTAGCTGGTTGTGGTGTTTGAAGGTAATGCTATCATGGGACATCCCCAACACTAAAAGTGAAAATGGGCCTAGATCCGTTAAAAACATGATGAAAATGTCCAGAGGATTTCCAGATTGTTGGCTAAAGCTCCATTGGGCTGCATGCTGTTCTTTCCAAACCCCATGTCTGGAGTTCAGAGTTGTCACATTGTCATTTGTTGTTAAAATGTCAGCTATATTTGGCCCCTTTATAAATTAATTGAACCTCAGTTAAAGTAATAAGTGTAATGAAAGGATTTGATTCAGTAATTCATGTCAAGTGGATAAAATCTTTGCACAGGGAAAATGCGAAAAGCGCAAAACAATTTAACTGAAGGCACAAATTAATGGAGACAAGAGTGCAAGGTTCAGACGTAAATTCGTTTGTGTGGCACTTCACGACGTCACTGTGGTAATTTTTATTATGTAGTTTGTCTGCTTTTGTGGCCAGTCACTGGCTGATACAACAGGGAGACGAGTCTCACCAGGATGATTACAGTCTTCAGCGTGTCTTTCGCCATGTATCAACATGTGAACACTGGCTGTCATTTGGCAGACGAGTGACTGTGGCAGCCATTGATCTGGTGCTTGCGCGCATGTGTGCATGCATGTTCCCCGCATGTGTGTATGCAATCTTTGTCTTCATGTGTGTATGCCTGTGCATGTTTGTCGCTAGGGGTTGGATGCTGAAATCTCGCTCCAGCGAATGAGGGAATATTCCTGGCTGTCATGTGACTGTGTGATGTCAGTGAGAGAGAGAGAGAGAGAGAGAGAGAGAGAGAGGAAGAGAACAGAGATAAAGACATAGGGAGAGAGTGTGAGCGAGAGAGAGAGAGGAAGGTGCAATTTACCCCCACAGCTGATCAGTGCAGTGCTCAGAGAGAAGCTGAGACCACTAGACTCACACACACACTTCTTTTGGCTCACTTATATGCACATGCACTGCACACACACACACACACACACACACACACATGCACTTTGGGCATGTCAACACACAAACTGTGAGGCATCACTTTAAAAAAGAAAGGATGCATTGCTTCCTCTGCTTTCTAAGCTCATGATACTTTGGATACCGAGGACAGATCTGCCTCCTGGACAAGAGTAAAACGATTCTTACTGGAGAGAGCGAAAAAACTCTGAAGAAGAAAAAAAAACTACACAAAAAAGGACACGCAATACCAGCAGAGATTATTACTGGCAGCAGCGGGTTTGGACAACCATTCAGTGGGTATTATCAACAGCAGCTGCACCAGCAGCAGCATCAACAACACAAACCTTCCAGCACTCTCTCTGGCGTTAGCGTCCCTGCGCTCCTGGCCTCCTCTCCACTGTTTCCCTCCAGTCCAGTCTCTATGCACCACAGTGACTGGTACTGCCAAGGCCAGATGGCACTGGGGGGGCAGGTTGCAACTGCAGCTCAGGCAGGGTCCAGAATAACTTTGAAGGAAGATCAGGTGAAATTAGGGCAAGCCAGGATGGAAGGTACATCGTCCAGAGTGATGCCCGAGGCTCCAGGTCCCCAAACCTTCAACATGCCGGCACAGAAAATCGATGATGAGGAGTTCAAAGGGGGCAGATTGAGGGAGGGTGGACTTAGGGTGGGGGAGGCAGGAGGGTCATTAGGAAGTGCAGCACAAAGTCCCAACAGCCCCCTGTCCTCCCACTCCTCCCTATCTTCTTCATCACCCTCACCTTCTCTCTCACCTGGGACATCCATTCTGAATTCAGCCTTGGACCCTAAACCTATACCCAAGCCCGACATTGGCCAAAGTAATCTGCAAGCAAAAAATACAGGCAACAAAGATGATTTGGCTGTCCAGGGCCAGGGCTCACTTTCTCCTGCAAAACAGACTTCTGGCCAAGGCACAACAAGCCCTTCCTTCACTGGAAGCACCAACTTAAGTCTTGGAAGTCAAGACGATGAGAAGAAATCATCTGGGAACTTACTCGGAAAGCACAGAGAAACTTTTCCTGCAAGTACAACTGGAAACCAAATCCTCAAGCCATATTTAGAAAAACAAAGTGTTCATACACAACCTGGTGAGACTGCTCTTCCATCTGCTGACTTAACCCTGAGCAAATCTGGTCACACTGCTGCACAAACCACAGACCCACCTGCAGCCTCAGCTAACAAAACTACCACTAGTGTTGGACAGAGTGGATTGGAAAGAGAATACTCAAGCCATACTGAAAAGAGAACGTCAGGATCGTGGACATCAGAGGATATTAGTGTTGAAAAAGAGCACGAGGTTGCAAGTCCCAGAATGTGCCGGGATTTAAATGGCGCTGAGGATGGCAGAGCGGGATCGTGTCGTCCATGTAACAGAGAAACAAAAACAAACCATAGTAGTGATGCTCCACAGCGGGCTGCAGTGAGACGAGCAATGTCTGACTGTTCACATCTGGCTGTTCCCATGGTAATGGCAGGGACATACCCCACCAGTATGGGAGGCTCACCAGTGATGGCACCAAATGTGCTGAATTTTACCATGACAGGAACAGCATGCCTGACCAGGGCGCCCTACCAACACGTGGCTGTCCGGCGCTCACTTACGGTCACGGACGGCACCGAGGCGGCTGCTGCAATGGCGACAATGATGGTTTCCCCATTAATAACATCTCCTGTTTTGCCATCTTCCCCACCCCCAAAGAGACATCATGGAAGCTGCGAGAGCAATTTTCTAATTCCTGTCCCACCCCCTGTTGGAGCGTCAGCTAACGTCTCTCAAGATAGTAAGCTAAACACAGCGGGTAAGACTTCTTGACTCCCTCTATGTGTGTAGTTGTAGTCACTGGAGGCCATGACTATGCATCAACCAATCAGCACACAGTTTTGCTTGACTGAATAATATTTACGTTCTACTAAAAAAAATCAGTTTATACAGCGTATACTTGTTTTGTATATTTCTCTACATTTTGCTGACATCTAGTAGCATGTAAAATGCCTCATCTGTCAGAAGGTGAACTTAATATAATCCAGTGTTTTGGTTAATAGTGTTTCCCAAATACTATTAACCAATAAAAAAGAATGCCATGCGCGCAAGAATGCTTCTGTGTGACATAGTGAGATTAGATGCTGCTGTGCAAACAGAAAAGTAGAAACATGCGAAGCAAAGACTATCGCAGCCATCAAATGGCTCTGTCTTTAAAAAGTCCATCAATGGTAGATCTCACTGTGAGACCTAGTGACCCTGCATGCTCATTTTCTAATGGCTTGGGTAACAAACGCAAGCCGTTTGCCAGTGAGCACATCCTGTTGTATCCTCATTGTGACTCCTGTTAATGTTGACTTGAAACTAGTGACTAAACCCACAAAGTCATTAGCTTACTAAGGCCACAGGCTTCTATACAAAAATTTAAGTTTTAGGCACTTCTGCATTGGCTTTATTTATTTCCATGCTGTGTACTTGCATTCTTGAAAAACTGTGACAATGTAGTAGTAGTAGCTACGCCCACTGCTTTCACAAAAATGTATATGCATTTGGTGAGATGGACATTGCAAACTTGTTGGAGCAGCCCAAGGTAGTTAAATTAATAGTGTTACTTCAACCCATAGCCACATTGTATATTGAGGGGCATCCCACACTAGCAAAATCAAAACCATGAAGACTAAATGTGTAGAGGGTTTTGCCTTGCCAGGAGAGTTTATTATCTTCAATTAAATTTAAAATCTTCCTTATGTCACTGGAGCATTAACATTATACACCTAAATTCGTGAGTAGCAGCAGATCTTTCTTTGCCCTTCCTTCCTCTGCACTTCAACTGACCACATATCATTACAGCACAATTACATTTGGCTAAATTTAGCTGTCTGCTGTGGCTTCCTTTCAGACAATAAGCCAGAGTGAAAAGAGATGCATTTTAAATTTCAGTAAGAGGCTTTATTTCTTTATTAGGCTGCCATATCAGTTTCAGTTTTCACAGAAGCCAGTTTTTATCCACAGCGTACATCTAGTGTCATTCTAGTTTATGATAGCAGTTAATTAAGTTAATGAGCTGAGTTGAAAGGAGTGTATGGCAGTTGCACATGTCAATATGTGGAGTAATGTGTAATAAAGTAATGTAATAAAGGTATGAGAGGGTTATCTTACACGGCCACTAACTTAAGTTTGGAATCAATGTATAGCTAAGTTGCATGGCTAGTAAACACACTGAAAATAATGTGGACAGAATGACAAAGAATAAAGGAAATGACAGCAGACAAGAGCTGTTTAACCAGGTTATAAGATTTCTTGCAAAGGGGGAGGAAGAATTACGATGTTGTATTTGAAGTAGAGGTATGATCCATAACCAGGTCAGTGTTACATTGAAAGCTGTCTGGCCAATAGACGTTCTCCTCCAGGGGACTCGTACTATAAAAAAACGTAAAAGGTTGAGTCTCTTTTAATTGACATCTTCTCCTAACAGGTGATGGAATAAGATAAATCAGTCTGGGAAATAACATCACATCTTTATCGTGTTTCATCTTATCTGATGAGTGTCTAACATAGATCATGGTGCAGAATTCTTTTATGAGTGCCTAGAGATATTCAAAGGACATTTTCACAGGTTGAGACCGATGGTGAAACAAAAGCATGTGAAGAGAACAGGCAGAGGATTATGGGAGAACTCTGTCATAGATAATTTCCTTTTTTATAGCCTTTTATCTATAACAACAAATCATCTATAACAGTGTTCTGCCATAATCTTCTGCCTGTTCTCTTCCCATGCTTTTGTTTCATCATCATTGCAGGGTGGCTGTAGCTCAGGAGGTAGAGCAGGTCATCTACTGATCAGAAGGTTGGTGGTTTGGTCCCTGGCTCCCCCTGTATGCATGCCCCAAATTGCTCTCTGAAGGATCCATCAGAGTGTGAATGTGTGTGAGTGTTAGGTAGAAAGTATTTAAAAAGCATAGAAGAAAGTGCTTGTGTGAATGGGTATGAATGGGTGAACGTGGCGCTTTGAGTTGAGTAGAAAAGCGCTATGAGGAGTCAGTCCATTTAATGTTCCGAGACTGAGTAGAGAGGCCCTGCTCTGCTCACTTTTTGCACCATACCTTTATTTTAAGACTACTAAAGTAGCTTTGCATGATATATAGTTGAAAATAATCTTCGTTTATCTCAGTCAGGGCCTTAGTTTACTTGAAGGCTTATTTTTGATTAGCTGCCCTACGTGAAAGGTTTGATCAGCCAGAGTTGTTTTCCTGCAATGACCTTCTAATGATATTCGCTGTCACTGATGTCATACAGATGCAAGAGTAGGAAAAACTGCCTGAAACATAGTGTTTAGTGCAGTCTAGCCTGATCCAGTTGCTCGCAGAGATTACTTGTACTGACCTCATTATTTGAAACTGTGTCCATGTTTAATGTGAGTATCAGTCATTGGAAGTGTTTGTGTGACAAAACATAAAAGAATAGGCTGAATAGACCCAATCTGAGATTATTTAATATGTACCATTTGCTCTTATTGTAATGGCTTCTGCTGGTTTACTTTTAGAATAACTGCATGCCTCTAACTGTTTAATCCATCCATTCAGTGTGTTGTTTTGTTTTGCAGCCTGCAGTTGACAGAAAGCTGGAACATTGATTAGACATTGACACTGACTGTACTCATTCAAATATAGAGCGGCTATTTCTAGAATTGTGTGTGTGCATATTTGTTCATACACACAGTATGTGTGTGTAGGTGAACAGCTTCCACTGACGTGAATCTTTGGGATTCTAAAGGCACACACCCACACAGACACACTCACAACAGACAGCATGTCTGCAACTTAAGGTGCTGTCTTCATTCAGCACAGAAGGGACTCACAGCTACACGTACCACACGCACAACAAAGTACACAACTGTGAAGGGAGGGGGCAGACAAGTGCAAGGCTCAAATCTTGAGCTTACACGACACAGACTGAAAATAAGCAGATATTAAGAACAGTTAGGCTCAGCTAACGGCAGCTTTCATTTAAGACACGTCTTTCAGCTGATGGCATCAAAAGCTTCGTTATGTGCTTGGACTCTCAAACAAGACACAGCTTACAGCAGCTGCCTGTGGTTTTTAGAGCTCATTCAAAGGACTGAGACTGGTACTTATATAGGTGTTTTGTGCTCGAACTAGGCACTCAAAGCTCTTTTTGGACTCTGCTAAATTTGGTAGTATCACTGGTTCCCGTTAATAACAGCAAACTAACGTTAAAAAGCAGCTGGTTCATCTGTAGCCCAAAACAGATCATGGTTTTTGTTTTTTAACTGGAGGTCAGAACACAATCAAATAAATCAGCAAAACAGTTTTTACATAAAATAAGTACTTTACTTCCTGGTTTGTTTGTTGTCAGAAAAGCTGGAAATGGCATCTTATGGTCATGTTTTGTTAGTTTAATTTTGCTAGCTGAATACGTTTTGCTAAATGCTAAGAGTTATAACCACAAATGTTACAAAGTTGCTTTTTGTAACAGTGAGGCTAAAACCAATGAGGCACATTATACTTAAGTGCTTTTTAATTTGCAGGGTTAATGATGTGAACAGCATATATTTAACCCAAACCGTCATCTTTCATAAGTCTAAACAATTTGTATTGTGCTTCAGTGTAGCCACAAAGCCAGTGAAAGGAGTGAAACAAAGCTCTGATTTATTCCACCTTCATTTACAATTTACAAAATTTCATAAACACAATTTACTAAATTGTTAGTTTGCTACAATATCTGTTAACTGCAGCTCAATTAAGTATTAAATGTAATATCTAGTGTTATTCATTGTTTTAATTATTTTAAATTCAACATTAAATTTTATAATTTGTCCAACAGAAAAAAAACTAGTACTATATGAGGAAGTCAGGAGCAGTAAAGAAGTATGTGAGGGTGGTGAAGTAAGAGACTGGTGATGGGTCATGGTGGGGAGGGTATGACATTAGGTATCTACTTTGAGCCAAGGGCGTAGATTTGGTTTTGGCATTGGTGGGGACGGATGAGTCAACAACCGAACCTGCCCCGTTTCTCTTTTTTTTTTTCCTTTTTGTCGTTGCTTCTTGATAACAAAAGGAGAAATATACTTGCCTACATATGCTATTCTACATACTTTTAAACCATTTAAAATTACAATTCATAATTATATAATGAATTATATAATTATGACATATAATTATACGTCAATTTTATAATGTTAAATTACTATTAAACAAATGACTAAGTATTTTAGACTTTAGTTTACTTCAGCCATATTCCATATAAATCAGGTATCGTACAAAAATAAAAATAGCTTCAAATACAGTCATGACAATAAAAGAATATGACTTTAAGGACTTAACAACATTACTTCAGTTATAATACACCAACATCTCTGATACATTAGCACTAAGGGAACACTGAATGACCTGCTGGCTACTCATCTAAGATTACCACAAAAGATCTCTCAGCAAAAGTATGCAACATTTTAGGCACTACTGCTCCAATCAAATCAGTGAGCTGGGATTTTTTATTCTAAACATGAACTACTGTTACAGCAACAGACATTAATACTACTGGTGCCCCACACAACAACCCAATGTCCACTATGTGAAGCAGCCAAACACATGCCTGCTCCTCTCGTTAACTGAGATAAACTGCTGGCATATTGGTTTTGCATCTATACTGTCCAGGCTCTCCTGGTGGACACACAGCAGCATTGTTTAATCTCATTTGAGTCATTGTTGACCTTAGCCATCTTTTTAGTCTTCTGAGAGCACTGAAGCTTCTTTTAGCCTCAGTACCTGCGTTTTATCCTCAGATTAAAATTATTATTATGTGCGTGATGTGCCTCACCTTTGGCCCTGGCTCTTCCCCTCTGACTGCACTAAGACATATTGCCACCGGATAAAATAACACATTGATTCGTGCCATATAAAAAGTGAGACATGTCAATTCAGATTCTTTGTCAAATATACACTAATGAATCAATTTACATCAGCAGCCTAACAATTGTCATGATAATAAATACTAGTTAATCTATAGCACCAAATCATCAGTCAGTCACCTGTGACCTCGGCTCTTCACCTCTGAGCTACAACATGGCAGAGCTGCCTCTGTCACCTGATCAATAACAGTGAGACATTCCAAATACATGCAGTCACACATGAGCTTCAAATACAGTCATGAACCATCAAGTCATCATCCAATTTCACCTGTGATCTTGCATCACCATTACTCTCTGAGCTTTGTGTTGGTTCTTCTGTCACCTGACAAATAGGACAAACATGACAATAAGAATAAAATGTGCAGCTGCTTCAGTGTTTCTGTCACTCTGTGCAGATCTTGACTCATCAGTAATGTTTGTAGGGTGAGTGCATTTTTAAACAATTTGTGCAAACTGCACTACAAGGTGGAATATTTGCAAAATCATGACTACCTCATGATATTTTGTCTCAAAAATTAACCCTATGAATATGTCACTACCATTAGGATGGAATTATTGTGTCACCAACATTTTAACGTTAGACATATATTTTTAACAGCCTCTGTAAACTAATATCCTGGCTGCTCGAAGCTGCCGTTTTCTCTGACAGTTTCAATCAAAATTAGAAATGCTGCTCTGAGACTGAGAGAACTAATAGTGCTGCATGTTGTGCAGTTAGTTTCCAAAACACGTTATTCATGGTTACATACAATTTTAGACCGATGTGGGCCAAAGCCTAGCATAGCCTGTAACGTTACTAAGACGGACACATTTTACAAGTTAACTTGACTTTAAGTAACTTGCAGGTTTCTTTGAAAAATACTTTCTTATATCCAGGTTCTTCCTTTTTGCTGCCATCCTCCTCTCCTCCTTGCAGGTCCTCGCAGCGCAGACTTGCTGCTGCTAAAACTAAACAGAGCTCCCTGAAAGGCACAGCCAATCACATTGGCCATATTTGTCACATGACGTAGGACTCCAGTAGAGAACGTAATTTAACTCTTTCTGCACCGCTGGGTGAATGAGACGTTGACAGATTTTATTTTTTTATTTTTATCGGGTTTGTTTTTCTTTACTCGAAGAGATCAAATTATTGGTGGGGACAATTCAATAATCACTGGATATTGGTGGGGACATGTTTTGAGCTCATTCTTGTTGGACAGGTTGACAGATGAGGTCAGGCAGGAGTCTCCGTGTACAATGATGTTTGGAGTTTGTAGACTTCATTGTGATCTGTACTGTGAGCAGGGAGCAGGAGGAAGAGAGCCTGGACAGGTGGAGGTATGCACCGTAGAGGGGAATGACAGTGAGTAGTATGGCCATGTTCTGATTTACACAGCAGTCAGCTGTTTCTTTCTCTCTCTGTTTTACTTACAGACACCAGCATGTGCAGTTGGTTGCTAGCAGCTGTAGCATGGTATGATGGTATGGATGATCTGACTTGTTCATGTTGGATGAGTCATATTGCTGGTGTGCCAGGGTGCAGTAATGTGACCGTGAAAACCGAGCAATAGAACCACCAGTTTATTAATCAGGGTATGAAATATAGTGGAAACCATAGAGCAGTCCTGATGTGTCTGCGGTCCATGTTGTTGAGTTTCTCTGAGTTTCACTGAGTAACTAAAGAATAATTTTGATGGTATCCTTTGTTCTCTGTATTTGACATTTTAGTCAGCAAATTGTATGCTGTGATCTACAAACACATATCACCACAATGCAGTCCAGCCAACAAACACTAGCAATCTGAGGTCCTAAAAGCAGATATAAAATGGATAACACACAGGTTTCTACATACCTGTGTGTTATTGCTGAGACAGCACAGATCCTCTTTGCCACCACTTTCCACATAAAAGGCTCCTTGGGTTCGCCTCCCACAAGAACACCTTTCTAGCACATTTAATACTTACAGCATGTAGGTCAGATGACATATATATATATAAAACACCCAGCACGCCCCTGCGGGCGGTTTATCCTTCAAGCTCGGGTCCTCTACCAGAGGCCTGGGAGCTTGAGGGTCCTGCGCAGTATCTTAGCTGTTCCCAGGACTGCGCTCTTCTGGACAGAGATCTCCGATGTTATTCCCGGGATCTGCTGGAGCCACTCGCCTAGCTTGGGAGTCACCGCACCTAGTGCTCCGATTACCACGGGGACCACCGTTACCTTCACCCTCCACATCCTCTCGAGCTCTTCTCTGAGCCCTTGGTATTTCTCCAGCTTCTCGTGTTCCTTCTTCCTGATATTGCTGCTTCTATCTCCTCCTTTGGCCAGCCTATTACCCCAGCAGGGTACCTGATCACGGGCAGGGCGTACGTGTTGATGGCCCGGATCTTGTTCTTACCATTCAGCTGACTCCTCAGGACTTGCCTGACCCTCTGCAGGTACTTGGTGGTTGCAGCTTTTCTAGCGGCCTCTTCATGGTTCCCATTCGCCTGCGGGATCCCCAAGTACTTGTAACTGTCCTCTATGTCTGCAATGTTGCCTTCTGGTAGTTCAATCCCCTCAGTTCTGACTACCTTCCCTCTCTTTGTTACCATCCGACTACACTTCTCCAGTCCGAACGACATTCCAATGTCATTGCTGTATAGCCTGGTAGTGTGGATCAGTGAATCGATGTCTCGTTCACTCTTGGCATACAGCTTGATGTCATCCATGTACAGGAGGTGGCTGACAACTGCTCCGTTCCGTAGTCGGTATCCGTAGCCAGTCTTGTTAATGATCTCACTGAGGGGGTTCAGGCCTATGCAGAACAGCAGTGGGGACAGAGCATCTCCTTGGTAGATCCCGCACTTGATGGTGACTTGTGCTATGGGCTTGGAGTTGGCCTCTAGTGTTGTACGCCACATCCCCATTGAGTTCCTGATGAAGGCTCTTAGGGTCCCATTGATCTTGTACAATTCTAGGCATTCCAGTATCCAGCTGTGGGGCATTGAGTCATAGGCCTTCTTGTAATCAATCCAGGCAGTGCACAGGTTGGTCAGTCTGGTCTTGCAGTCTCGGCTGATTGTTCTGTCTACCAGTAGCTGGTGTTTTGCGCCTCTGGTATTCTTGCCAATTCCTTTCTGTGTCCCGCTCATGTATTGACCCATGTGCCTGTTCATCTTAGCCGATATGATGCCTGACAGGAGCTTCCATGTATTACTGAGGCAGGTTATTGGTCGGTAGTTGGAGGGGACCGGTCCCTTCTTGGGGTCCTTGGGGATCAGGACCGTCCAGCCTTCAGTTAGCCATTCCGGGTGTCTCTCGTTAACTAGCAGCTGGTTCATTTGTGCTGCCAGACGCTCGTGGAGTGCAGTCAGCTTCTTCAGCCAGTAGGCATGAACCATGTCGGGCCCTGGTGCTGTCCAACTCTTCATACTGGAGACCCTTTCTTGGATATCTGCCACTGTGATGGTTACTGGACCCTGTTCAGGGAGGTCGCTGTGGTCTGCCCTCAGATCCTCTAGCCACTGAGCATTGCCGTTATGGGTTGCATCCTTCTCCCATATGCTCTTCCAGTATTGCTCCGTCTCCAGCCTTGGTGGTGCTGTCCTCTTATTGTTCCCTTGCCACTGAGAGTACACCTTTGCTGGTTCTGTGGAGAACAGCTGGTTTATTCTCCTGCCTTCTATCTCTCTGGTGTACCTCCTCAAGCGGCTGGCCAAGGCTGTGAGTCTCTGCTTGGCAGTTTCCAAGGCCTCAGGTATGGACAGCTTGCTGTATTTCTTAGGCACCTTATTTGTCGCACCTTTCTGCAACTCCGTTAGTTGGCTAACCTCCCTCCGTGCTACTTTGATCTTGCCCTCTAGCCTCCTTCTCCATGGAGGGTACTGCCCCTTGTGGCTGTTCAACTTGTAGCCAAGCATCTCACTGATCACTGCTGCCGTATTGTAGATCAGCTTGTTAGTGTCGATAATCGTGGTTGTAGGTATTGCCCGTAGTGCTGCATTAACATCATCTAGCAGACCTTCTGAGCGTACTTCACGTAATCTTGGTAACCGGCTACAGGGGATCCAGGTTTCAAGCTTGGCCATGATCCTATTTTTCAGGTCAGTTCCTCTTGCACTCAACGATCCTTCTCCTATCGCACTTGGGGCTATGTACCCAATCTCGGGTGGGGGTGATGATAACGCCCCCCTGACCTGGCGTCCTGACTCCTCCTTGCCGTAGCATTTGTGTCTCACAGCAATCTCTAGCTGTGAGAGCAGTCCCTTCTTTCGAATGTTGGAACACTGAGCTACTAGTTGTTTCGCCGTCATTGTGGATGTTGGGTATCGAAGAATCCATAGGTCCCTCATCCTATTCAAGTAACTTCCGCCGGGGTTACTTGCGTAGTAGCATTCCAACAACGCCCTGTTTTCGTCTCTTGCCCACCGATGCCTTCTTGTTCCAGTAGCCCACTTTTCGTCAGGGTGCCCTGGTTCCTCAACACCTGACGCGGACCTTGTTGATCCGGGCGACGTCCGAGCCGGCATGCCTTCATATTTATCTGTCTCGCTCATGTCTGCGGTAGGCTCGCTTAGCATAGGGGGTCTAGCCTTAGGACCCTTACTGGATACAGACGCCCCAGGCAGGAATCGAACTTGCGATCCTCTGTTCCTAAGGCGTGTAGTCTAACCACTACGCTATCCAGCTGCTATGGCTATATATATATATATATATATATATATATATATGTATATATATGTATATATATACACCACCTTTTTCACATTCACTAAGGGATAATTCAAGTAACATATAACTAGTAAACTCAGCTGAACAGTTAAAGGTAAACGTTCAATAGGTCTCAGTCACACAGGCATAGAGACTGGTCAGTGACCCTCGGGCAACCTCTGTTCACTAGAGAAATAAAAGACAAATGGCAACACCAATGACAGCAGACCAAGCTTGCTGTTTAGCAAGGTTACATACAGTCAAGACTACCTACAAAGACAAGATAGCGATGGCAATAATATATTTGTAAGAGTAGCTGGATCGAAAACAAGGCTAATCCTACTGTGAAGGCTGTCTGGCCAAAGGATATTTTCCTCCAAGGGGATTCAAATTTATTCTGGATGTAATTCATTTTCATTATTTCTAAGGTTAAGCCTCTTTTAATTGTCATCTCCTTCTCTAGTTTGAGATGTAATAAGACAATTCAGTGAGGGGGAATGGGTTTTCTTCATCATTGGGTTTCATCTCATTTGATGACTGTCTAACAGATATGATCTTGCACATTGGTTGATGAGTGTCCGGATGTATTTTTCACATGTGAAGACTGGGGCTTCAATTGCGAGGCAGATCAACTTTTTCTGGGGAAATCTGTTTTGTCCATAGAAGCCCATAGTCTATAGAGGCGAAAAAATGAGGACATTTGTGTTTATTTCTTGCAACAATGCTTCAGGCACTAAATTTTATATCATTGAAAAGCCTGTTTGTTTCCCCTTTTTATGGGTTGAGGACCAGAGTTAGGTATTTGGGTCGCACCCATGAAAAACTCAAGCTTGTCTGCCAGTGCCATTGTTTCGTTTACTTAATTGGATGATTGAAGTTTGAAGAAAGAGGATGTATTGGCAACAATTGATTCATTTAACGAGGGGGCCCTCAGTAGCACGTGGAAGAACATTATGCAGCCACAGCCTGGCACCTCCTCCTTGTGCTGGTCACCAGCTGTGTGACCAGCATTTGTTTTAAGTAAGCCAGTGTGGTTGCACATGCTATACCTCCCACAACCACTTGCCACCTGGTTGTGGACTACACACTTTGGTTACCAGGATATCACAAACCAGTCTCTAGGCTTGTATGAAGAAGGATTTAAGAAGGTTATTTAAAGCCACAGAAAGCTTGTCGCTGAATCTTGTGCTTCGTATTGCTGAACTATCACTAGTAAAGTTCTATTGTGGCTAAACGCAGGCACCACAGAAAAGGAATGTGTGGCATGAAAAGGACAGTATGTGTGCCTCTGCTCCACTGATTTTGATCTAATTGATCAAACTGGAACGTGTTAATGAAGTGTGCTGCCAACTCAGTATTCTTTTGCACTGGCTGGATTTCACTGTCTGTGAGAAGTTTCTATAACACTCAGTGTTGATTTCTGCCTTTATCGAAAGACTAAAAAAGACGCTGAGTAATATTGTTTGGAATAAGAGACACATTTTATGGACCTTTGCTGTTCACTGCAGCTGAAGACGTCAGGATGCCTCATTTCTTCTGTCATCAAATTCTCCTTTTAGTTTGTTTGCTGCTATTTGAATGAAATGGATAATATTGACTTATTTTCACCAAAATCAGACAAAGCTCTGCAATAAATCTCGGCCATCAAGGCCATTAAAATTAATTTAACAAAGAAGGCCTCTTTAAGAAGCCACTGCAGCAAGTTATGAGTTTGCATTAACATTAGCTTAACCTTCCAGGGCAGGAAGTGACTTCATTTACAGTTTGATAAACCACCACAAAATAAATCACTGGGGCAGACAACCAGTAAAAAGAGAGAAGCAGCAGGATAAATAGGACAGTAGCACTGAATGCTGAACATACTGTGGCACCTTACCGGCACACGTGAGCCATCCATGTGGCAACTTTCCGTGCTCATTACTGCTTGTGCCTGATTTGATCTCTACTGCAGGCTAGTTTGCAGCTCCAGTTAAGAGCAGCATAAGAAAATGGATCTTTTTTCATGGCAGCTGTAGATGCTGCTTGATTGTTGGAGAAAGCACAGCAGCAGCAAGCTGCCATCGGTTGAAAGGAGGAAGAGCAGTTATCGCACAGTAAACAGGGGGCAAGAGGGGGGGAGGCATTAGGGTACAGCACAGCCAGGCCTTTCCACTGTCACAGTTACATAAGATGTGTCTTCATGGCAACAAAAGGCCTCTGTCGTTTTCTGCTCCCAGCCCTCAGCCCCGCCGGCTGTGTCCTTAACCCCATCGACCTCATTAAATATTCCCCTCTGCTCTCCTCATGTATCCCTGTTTACTTTCTTTCTTTCACTTTATTGTCCTTTTTCCTCTGTGGATCAGTTATTACCGCCAAAGGTTCTTCATAACCATGTCACACACTGAAAAACACTGGAATTTATGTAAACACGAGTATTATTACAGTGGCATGTTTAAAGTTTCAAATAATGTGGAAATTTTTTGTAGAAGTATCCCTGTAGGCCAAACTTCAGGTGTTTTTTGTACTCTTTGTTCTTCATGATGTCATTCTGTCATTCTCGTAGTGAGAAAAACACGCCACATTTAATTTGAGGATTTTTACTCTTGGGAGAGGTGCTGAAGATAGTCTATTGATGAATGATTACAAAAATGTATTAGAAAAATACACTCCGTGATTGCCATATCATCCTCAGAGATGTTAACCAGATACGGAAGAACGGGGCCCATAACACAGCCCTCCTTTCACCGTCGTTGAAGATCATTTTTTTGGTCTCCATGTTCCACCATAACTCAGATCACAGGGCGCAAGCTATTTAAGTATCTCCCAGATTATTAAGGACTCAGTTGGTGGTAGAGCTCTGCTGTTGTGGAATAATTTATTAAGATCACCATCGAGACCTTTAAATCGAGACTAACAACCTATTAATTTCACTTGCAAATGCAGCTTTAAAACCTTCCTGCTGGAACCTCATTTTGTGTTTGCTTTAGTTTTATTCTCCAATCTGTTAGAGTACTCTGCACTTTGTAGTTATTAAGCATTTAATGATAGATGGTGTTTCTTAAAAGAAACGGTTTAGATATTTTGTAACAGTACAATACAAATAAAGACAAATAAAATCTAATTATAGATGAATCATAAGAGAGATATAAGTCATCTAGTTCATAAAAAAGATGACAGATCGACTCTTAAAAAGGGTTCAGGGTTGGATAGGGTTTGACCCCTCTGACATGGATTATTGTGAGGATACAGCCTCACCATTGCAAGCTCTTACATAAGGCAGTGCAATAAAATAGATGGTGCTGGCCTGTTTACCAGCCAGACCCAGAATCATCTGCTGCCTCGACCTACATAAAACCTTCCATGTGGAGATTCAAATCTATAAATAACAAAAGTGCAGTTGCAACCAGAAGATCATTTGATGTGATGGGTTTTGTTGGTGAACACAACCTTCAACATTAGCACTGTGTCATCATTTAGGTGCCACACTGGATTAAAGTTTGTGCTCAAGCTTGGTCCTGTTTGTATGTCACTGTATATTCTCACATTTCACAGGACAGAATAATCTTTATCATTTCACAGACATGGTTTCTTCATAGCCTCAGATGGCCTTTGCTTACACGGATATGACGAGGGCCATTTAACAAATAATGAGTGCACATTGTTAGTGCCAGAAAAAGCTCAGAGAAGATCCGGGATGGGTGGATAAGTCAGCTTTGGTTTCTTTTACTCATTACTACATTTGTCTTTTATTTTATTTATTTTTTCAGCAGCGGTCCCCAACGCCCGGGCCACAGACCGGTACCCGTCTGTGAGTCATTTGGTACCGGGCCACGAGAGTTGAGATTTTCAGTTTATGGTTTTCAGGGTTTTTATCGTTTTTTTTTTTATCGTTAACTCCGTTTCTCTGGGTCTTTTCCCGTGTGTTATGAATAAATCTTTTTTTTGGTACCAGTACTGCTTTTATTTTGTTGTATTTATCCACCATAAATACAATAAACGAACCGGTCAGTGGTGCAAAAAAGGTTGGGAACCGCTGGTTTAAAACATACAGAATGTTTTAAATTATGCCTGGATGATTGATTTGTGAGGCTGATTTTTATTTAACCTTGTAGAAAGTAAAATGTTAAAACGGATTTATGCTTTCTGCTCAGATAGCACTTATCTTAAATCAGAATCAGAATCAGCATACTTTATTAATCTCTAAGGAAATTATGTGGGTTACAGTTGCTCCAGTATAAATATCAATAACAGAAACAGACAAGACTATTTAACAATACAATATGTTACAGACTTAAGAAATTTAAGAAATAGAACAATATATACAAATCACTAAATAATAAATATCAAGGATTGACGGAGGTGATTATAAATAAATGTCAAGAATGTTGACAGCAACATTACTGAGTAGAAAAGAGTGTGTGCAAAAAGGATGTAACTATTGCAGTGTTTACAGTGTGTTAGATGGAGGAGCTGTACAGGGAGATGGCCACAGGCAGGAATGATATCCTGTGTCATTCAGTGGTGCTTTTTGGTAATCTCAGTCTGTCACTGAACGTGCTCCTGTGACTAGCCAGCCCGTCATGGAGTGGGTGGGAGGTATTATCCTGCATTGTCTTTATCTTGGACAACATTCGCCTCTCCGACACCACCTTAAGGGAATCCAGCTCCATCCCCACAACATTACTGGCCTTGCGGATCAGTTTATTTGCATCTGCGACCCTCAACCTGCTGCCCCAGCATGCAACAGCATAGAGGATAGCTCTGGCCACAACAGACTCACAGAAAATCCTGAGCATTGTCCAACAGATGTTGAAGGACTTCAGCCGCCTCAGAAAATAAAGATGACTCTGGCCTTTCCTGTAAAGTGCAGTGGCGTTTTTTTTGTTTTGTTTTGTTTTTAAGCTAGAGATATAGAGATTTTGAGAATATGAACTAGACTGCACATAATATGTACATCCCCCTTTTGCTTACTGCAAAGCAGCTTTCAAAATCATGTTGTAAGTTGAACAGAATCTTGATATTTGATGACATTTATTAGAATTTTGTTACAATTTTGAATTTATATATGTGGGCTCTTTTGTCTCCAGTCACATCCCGTTACTCATTATGCAACAGGGTTTGTTAAAATAGTCTGACGCTAATGACAGCATTCTTTCTTTCGCAGTTAAATCTGACAACAAAGACAAGCAGGAGAAGACAGACACCGTGTCTGGGAAAACAGACAAGATTGACAACTTTGACAAGAAGGAAGAACAGCAGAAGGACTACGGCCCAGACAAAAACCAGAAGTCTGAGAAGATAATCAAAAACGAGGAAAAGCTAGAGAAGATGAACGCGGAGAAAAACAACAAGGCGGAAAAGGTGGACAAGCCGGAGAAGACCAACAAAGATGAGAAGAAGGAGGAGAAGGGTGTGAAAGGGACGGCCAAGTCTCCCACAGGGAATGGTAGCAAGACCCTGGCGAGCCCTGACAGCAAGAGCAAGGTGGGTCACATACAGACACGCATAAAGAGAATAATTAGTGTCATCTACGCACATTTCCAGCACGCAAACTGCACAGTCATCGTGGTAAAAGCAGTCACCCGATAATAACAAGTCTGACCTCCCACAGTTGCAACGAAAGCCTGTGAAGTGTCCTTGAGCAAGACACACAATTGCTTACAAATGCTGCAGAAGCTGATCACAGAAATCACAGAAACATATTTCCTTTATCTCTTGTGTGTGTGCTAGGGGAGGTCTGTGTGTGTCTGTCCTAAGTCTTGGTCACACCAGTATTTTACCTTCTGAGGCCCATGACATCATAGGTGGTAACCCTAAGCTTGGTGTGAATAGCGTTTGAGGTGCGCCAGTTGGAATAATTGTTTTATTTTCTGATTGACAGGACTACATTACACACACACGTGCACACACACACACACGTGCACACACACGTGCACACACACACACGTGCACACACACACACACACACAATTACAACCATTTTGAGTTGCAATTTCACACACACACACATATATATATGCACATATATATATATATATATATATGTGTGTGAAATTTCACTGCAACTCAAAATGGTACTCAGTAGTATGCATGTCCCCCGTGTGCTTGTGTGCATGCTGCCAGTGAGATGGTATCCTGGTGGATCTCCTCCCAGATCAGGACCAGGGCATCACTGTGCTTCTGGACAGTCTGAGGTGTAACCTGGCGGTGTCGAAGGGACTGAAACCTAATGTCCCAGAGGTGTTCTTTTGGATTCACGTTAAGTGAGCGTTGGGGTCAATCATCCTTTATTCTCCAGGATAAATTCTCCTGCTTGCATACTCTTACCACTTGAGACCTGGCATTGTCGTCCATCAGGAGGAACCCAGGACCCACTTCACCAGCAGTGGGTCCAAGGATTTCATCCAGATACTTAATGGCTGCCAGGGTGCTGTTTCCCAGCCTGTAGAGGTCTGTGCCTGTCTTCATGGATATGCCTTCCCAGAGCATCACTGACCCACCACCAAACTGATGTTGAGCAACATGTTGAAGAATATTACAGACAGCAATATCTCTCCCTTAGAAATAGGGTGAGAAGTTCAGCCATCCGGGAGAGTCTCAGAGTAGAGCCACTGCTCCTCCACATCGAAAGGAGCCAGTTGAGGTGGTTCGGGCATCTGACAAGGATGCCTCCTGGGTGAGGTGTTCTGGGTATGACCCACTGGGACCCAGGACACGCTTGAGAGATTATATCTCTCTGGTGGACTTGGTGTTCCCCTGGACAAGCTGGAGGAGGTGGCTGGGGAGAGAGAGGTCTGGGCTTCTCTGCTTAGGCTGCTACCCTTGCGACCCGGCTCTGGATAAGCGGAAGAAGATGGATAGATGGATGGACAAACAGTAATACAGCCCACTAGAGGACGTCAGGCCCTTGAGCCATCCAGTGTATTTCTGATTGTTTGGTCAGAAACATTCACACCTGTGGCCTCCTGGGGGTCATTTTGTAGTTCTGGCAGTGCTCGTCCTATTCCTCCTTAGACAAAGGATCAAATACCGGTTTTGATGTTGGCTTAAGAACCAACCCTTTTCAGCTCTCCTAGAGTAACTGCCTGTTTCCTGGAATCTCCTCTATGCTCTTTAGACACAGTAAACCTCTGGCACTGGCATGTATTGATGTGCCATTCTGGTGGAGTTGGATACTCTGTGCTACCTTGGTAGGGTCCAGTTATTGTCTCATACTAGTAATAGTTACACTGAGGCTAGTAGTGACAAAAAAATGTTCTTGACAAAAAATATCTTGACCTGTAAAACCATTTGTATTGCCTCAGGTTGTCTCATTGTTTCCCCTCTATTGAACCTGTTTCATTAATCGGTTTTAGCTGCTTTACTGTTAATGAAACAAGTGTATACATACAGAACAGAATTATATACATAATAGACTATCACCTTTGGAGTAAATGAGTATAAATTTAGGAGTAAAGACAAAAACCCAAAGAACTTTAGTGACCAACTGGCAAATAAACCGCTTTCATACTGACATGTTCCCAGTAGGTAGCATTTAAGCTAACTGTTTACGTTAAAGCCACGAGGCCAGAGAGTTTTCATACAACTTTCTACATTATAAGCTTACACAAATGAAACTCACTGTCCACTAACTGCATGCTAGCTGACGTGTTTGTGAATCTGTCCAGTGTCTGACATTGAATTTCCATATTACATGCAGCTGTGGGCTACTGCTCATTTTATCTCACTTGAGGCCTGTAATTTCATTATTTAGTAATCATGACCTTTCTAAGCTGGTTATAAATTGCTTAGTCGGTTTTATAATTTATGGCCTGTTTTATGATTATCTATGGTTGCTGGCTGGGCTGCTATATCACGCTGTCATTGCAGTCATTGCTGAGTTCACTGCAGCTTTTTCTTTTTCTATCTGTCTTTCTTTTTCTTCCTTTCTTTTCTGCGCTGTCCTCCTTTTTTTACTATTATTTTGGCTTCTTTAATTTCATAATCACCAGCCTAATGCAGGTTCCACCAAACCAGATTCTGCCAAATCACGCCCATCCACTCTCTCCACAAATGGCGAGGCCAACTCGGCCAAACGCCCCTCCCCCACCACTGCTTCAGCCAATAAAAAAAGCCCTGTACCCAAGGCAACTACACCTACTGCTGCCAAGCAGCCGCCAACAGCAACTAGCTCTGCTAAGGCTGCCAAGGTAAGTATAAGACACAAGGTTACATGTATATCTTCAGTGCAAGCTATGTCTTTATTTGGTAAAGACTGGATGACTCTCAGTCTACATTAATATCTAGATATGTATTTCAGAGTTATAAAATAGGATCCTTACATGCCATTTCACATTTTAAAATATATATTTCACCCATACATGAAAGATCGATGTAACCACCACTGCCCATTAGATTATGGCAGGGGCCTCCAACTCCAGTCCTCGAGAGCTACTGTCCTGCAGCTTTTAGATCTATCCTTGTTCCAACACACCTGAGTCAGATTAATGGCTTGTTACCAGGCCTTTGCCAACCTTGACGGCACACTGAAGAGGTAATTCAGCCATCTGAGGCTGTGTCCCAATTCAGAGACCGCACGCTTGAAGTATGCATTTTGAGTGCGATTACGTCACCGCCACGCGACGACGGCTGTCCCAATTCAAAGTGTACTCCAAATGCGCCGTCAATTTCCCCAAATATCAAGCGTGGTCCGTGTCACTACCCGATCTGTACCGGAAACCCGATTGATACCCAGCATGCGCAAAAGGTGTCTACTTCCGGTTGAAGCATTTTACGATAGTTATGGGTCAGAGTATCTGTTAAGATGTTAAGAATAATAATCTCTTAAAATGTTTCCAATAATGAAACATTTCAATATAATGTAGACAAAAACGAAAAATAAAAAGATAGTTACGGATCAGGACTCCCGATCCGTACCGCGCATGCGCAGATGTTTTCTTCTTCTTCTTCTGTTCATTTAATGGCAGTTTATTCCTCAGTGTACGAGGATACTGCCCCCTGCTGACCGAGCGAATGAGCCCTATTGTAAACTGAATTAGCGTCATTACAAAACGTGTGTTAAATTTGATTTAGTGATAGTTGAGTGTGTTTATGCTTGTCTGTGTGGAGAGGATTGATTGGAATAGTGATGATGATGTCCGCTATCACTGTCAATTGTCAGTGAACACTTCATCTGGCTGATGAATCTTCACGTGACATATTACAAAGTCTGTATTATTAATTAGGCGCCATTTTTCTTATTTTACGGCGCTGTTGTTCAATCGGGGAACGCTCTGTGTTGAGGAGAAAAGCATGCATTTGTTTGTATACGGATTATCCATTGTTTAAATGTCCCCGTAGTCGAAAAGGAGGCAGAGCTGTTGAGAAATACTAGGTGCTAACTGGGCGCTAACCGTATCATTCAAATATATTGAATGTCGCAATGTTGGCAAAGAGAGGAAGTGACCTAAGATTTGCGCATGCGGGGAACCGATCGGGTTTCCGGTATGGATCGGGTAGCTACAGTCAATGGTAGCGACAGTCCGGTGCACGCTTCATGGTCCCATATATCCCACAATTCATAGCGCAGCGGTGGGTGTGGATAATTTTACCGAAAAATACGGCAGACGGCAGAAGAAGAGTGAACTGTCAAAAGTAAGTACTGAATATGATGTCACTTACTTATGTGCGAATGTTTAATAACAAAGAACATTAAAACATTACTGTTGGCCACATGTCGGCAAAGTTATGTGACATTAGTGATGTTTGTACTTTCAGCGTTAACTTGGTTTTAAAGCCTCTACTTCAATATATATATATATATATATATATATATATATATATATATATATATATATATATATATATATATATATATATAGTTGACCTTAATCTTACAGAGAATGTGATGATTTCATGGATAATTAAAGTCAGTCATATATCCACAAACACAACAGGCTGAAAGTCAGTGATGCTGCTCGGTTTGCAGTCCTGAATATCACGGCACAAGCAGGATTCACTGCACTGTTAATGTTAGCTATGTTATATTGCTGCCTCTGTTCGGTGGTGTCGAGCCAAACAGACTTTAACGTGTGTTTGAACGAGCTGACGGTTCACTCCTTAAGCTGAAAGAAAGATGCTTTAATCACAGCAGTCACACATGTGTCCACTGTACCATCTGGGACTCTTCTTGTTTAGCACTCGTAATAACACAAACACTAAATCCTCTTGTTTGTAGCAGTGTGTACACCTGAGACTGTCACCTGTCTGTCTGTCCTGCACTCTCTCTCTTTTTCTTTCTGATTGTGGAAAAAAAGTCTGAACATGTGTTTATAAGTTACACTTGTTTGAATCCTGCAGCTTATCACACATTTGATTTCCATGTGTGACAACTGCAAGTGTCCAGAGTGAGAACAGATTGAGGGACCCACTGCTGCACATCATCTGTGAGGCTTTGCACCCCTGATGATCCACCAGGACAAACTCAGCAGTGTGTGAGGAAGAGGAGGAGGAAGAGCCAGCAGCAGCTGACAGATGGAGAGAATAGACAGACTGTTCCCTGTTTGTGAAGGACTGCTAGGAAAGTTTAACATAACTAATTGTCTGTCCTGAATCAGTCTTATTAGGTAATGTTCAAGTAATTTTATCATCCCAGTGTTTTCAGTGTGGGAGAAAGTACTCAGGGCCTTCAAGTTACACACTATGAAAGGCAGCAACAAGTTTAATGTTCAGAAACCTAAAGTCTGTATCAGCAGCAGAATGGAGCTAAAATAAATGTTTGTTTCAGTTCTATGAAGCTTTGAGTATTTTGGATTAGTAGTACTGCTGTGTTTGTTGCATCATATTGCTGTAACTGTTTATATGCTTTATATATTCTGAGGTAAGTTGATCTATAGTGTTACATCATATTCTATAAGGATGTTATGTGTTTGTAGACTTTCTGCCCAGTTTGACCCATTTAGCAGAAGTCAGCCTGTTTAAGGTTCTGATATCTATTCTGTATGACTTAAAGCAGTTATGACATGGTCTGATTTTCTCACCCAATAAAGGAATATTTCATATATCAGTCTACTCTTCATTCTATCAGAAACAGTTATCACAGCTTGTACATTTTCTTTTTACACATATATGTAAGCAAGCTAAATGTAATAATGCGAACATATTAAGAGAACAATATTTGTCTCTTATGTATAAACACATCTGTATATACACTGTCAAAGATACTTGTCTTTGACTGAAGATTTAAGGTGATAGGAAATATAAAATTTTATATATATATATATATATATATATAGATATATATAGATATATATATAGATATATATATCATACTAATCTGACAATACATATAATATTGGCCATATTATATTTACATTACCACAGTGAGATGATTTTAGTCTCATGAACAACATTAGCTAATTGTTATTTACTAGCTAATCTTAAAATGACTGTTCAGCACAGAAATGAAGACCAACAACAGTCATGTTTTACAGTCCTGTGGTCTCAGCCTCAGATACTCAACTAATCAAAGTGATGTCATGACAAAAATGAATGAGCAAAAAAACATTTTTCTCCTTCATTTCTGTCACACAAAGCTGTATGAAACGTTTCTCGTGGTTAGTATCATGGTTGCTAGGCAACCTGAACAGCGTGACGAAGGCTAGACCGTCCCATTTCACAGGCCTCTCTCTTCCGCACTTCTCGTACTTATAGTATGCACCGTACGTAGTACGCGTAGTGCTCGTACTTAAAGCGTGCGGTCTCTTAATTGGGACACAGCCTGATTCAGCTGTGTTGGAGTAGGGATGCATCTAAAAGCTGCAGGACAGTAGCTCTCGAGGACTGGAGTTGAAGATCCCTGGATTATGGACTCTGAAATTAAACATACTGTATAATCCTGTGGTCATGCTATTAATAATGTCCTCTTGTTGGCCATGCTTGGATGACACAGGTCTTCCACTGATTGAGAGCGTTTTCATACAAATCTTTTGCCTACTATCATTTTAAAAGCCCTGATTGTTCCATGTGGTTCCAGATATCAGCCACCATCTGTCGCAAATGTCCTTTTTAATCTCCCAATGTTAAAACGTTAGCCTCCTCTTTTCTCTTGTCACTTTCATTTTCTACTTGCATTTGGCTGCACTATAAAAGCCTGGAAAACACTCCTTATGCACACAGCAGTCATACACAAAGTCATACACGTAAAATTCAGGAACACAGCTGTTTATCTCTTCTTTGGTTTTTCTTCAGACTCCAGAAAATGGGGAAAAACGTCCACCTGTGCCAAAGGCCACGCCCGCTCCCCGTACAACTGCCAGTAAGAATGGCTCCTCTGCAACTGCTGCAGGCAAGACTGCAGGTACGAGGATACAGTGCAGCATCAGTTCCTTTGCTGCACCTGCAGCATATCTGACTGTACCGGTTTGCATGATATGAAATAAGATAAGATAAGATAAGATAAGATAAGATAAGATCACCTTTATTAGTATCTCAACATATTCTCTGCAACAGGAAACTTCACTCGCTGCTCTAGCTCGAACAGTGACTTGCATTGCACACTGGCGCTGCTCCAGGCTGCATCAACAGGCTAACTGAATTGCTACCATATGTTAGACTTAATCAGATTCAAGTGCTGGCTTTTGAAGAGCCCAACTGGTATTTTTGTCTGCACATGACAAACAGTATCTCACCTCTCAGAGCAAGGGAGATATGAGCTTTTTGTGTGTACCCTCACACAATATGATTCAGTCACCCAGTTCACAGCAATAGGTGTTATGTGCTGTAGGGTTTATGTTTTCATTTTAGCTGCTCCGTGTGCTCCGTTACTCTTTGAGACTTTTGCCCCAGTGTCAACAGTTATGTCCAAGTCCATGATGTTTCTGTCACCTCATAGCAGTATTACATACTGTGGCTTTATCAAAAACTGTACATACTGTTACTGGAAACTCATGTTATGCAGTTAACAAACTTCATGTCACCAGAAATTGTTGAGTTTCTGTCTGATTTTGCCTTTAAGCAGTCAGCTCTGCAATATTGTAGAAAAATAAATATCTATGGGCAGAACATATCAGTTAAATAATCACATCGTTGCCAATAAAACCTAAAAGTAGGTGTGATAAATTCAAACTACATCATATAGAAACATATAATATAGTGATAAACAATAGTCTACACTCACAAAGCTTAATTAAACACAATATTGACAAAACATTTTTAGTTTTAGTCTTTGATTATTTGATCAGTCTGTAAGTCAGCTGATTTGGTTGTCGGGTCTGTATAATCATATCTATTCTAAATGTATTTTACTTTGCCTAAATATTGCATGTAAATATAAATATTTGAAATACTATAAAAGAAACTAAAATGATCAAAACTAATCCCAAAAGTAACCAAAACCAAACGACACAAAAAAAAATGTGACAAGTTCATCCAAGTTTTCTTGTCTTTCGGAAATAACAAGTAAGAAAACAACTCTACAGCAAGGTAAGAATGGCAGAGCCGTGATTTAGCACTTCTAAATTTACCGTGTGTTAGTACGGTTAACAGTTTTCTGTAACATCAGCTAGACAGGAGGTGACAACAGCAGTGATTGTACATGTCTATTCTTCACTCTCTTTATAGCTTCGATTTGGTGTCCACAGACTTGAGAATAAACAAATAACTCATGAGATGCTGAATATTGACGTCTCAGCTCAAGTTAGTCATTAATGTTGTCTGTCATATTATTGGATCATTACTATAATTTAATGTGAAAAGAAGTGTCCTATTCAACAGGGTGTTTTATATATATATATATATATATATATATATATATATATATATATATATTAGGGGTGCAACAATACACAAAATTCATGGTTCGGTTCGATACTTTGGTGTCACGGTTCGATATTTTTTTGATACAAAAAAAGTTAATGCCTTTTTCATTTGTCATTTATTTAAATTATAAATATATATTTTCACTCAAAAGTACAGTTTTTAAATTTAATGTTGCTGAAACAACAAAATAATAAAATAATAAATCGATCTGATCGAGAAATCCCTCATCTTTGGAAAAGAGAGTTTATTACAGAGAAATGTCTCTTTCCAAAATAAAAGCTATACTATACGCTTCTTCTGGGCTATATTCTCAGCAGCATATTAAACATATCAGGTCCCCATAAGGAGAATCATGTGCTAACGGCTGTCTAAATAACTCGGGTAAAGTTTGTAGCATGCGTGCTTGTTGTTTTTGTCTGCTTTCACTTGTCTTTGCACTAGGATGATGTTGGTGCAAATGTGCAGTCATATTCGTTGTGTTCCCACTAGTACTGTCAGCGTTAATCTGAAATGACGTTAATGCCACAACACGGCAAATCTTCGTTAACGAGCTACCGCGGATTGCCCAGTGCGTGGGGCTAGACAGCGTCAACACGTTAACGAGCAAACTGCGTTAATGCACTAGTTCCCACCCATGTAATTGAGCATTGCGTGGCACATCCGACATACTGTTTTGTCCATGACGCGCTTACCTTCAGGGTCATACTTCACATGAAGACCAAAATAGTTCCAAAGGCCAGATCTGAATGTACGGAGCTCCGCAGGGGATATGGGAGAAGAAAAAAAATTAAGACGGACTTTTGCGAGATCTCGCAAAACAAACTCGGGATCTCGCAAAAGTTTTAGCTGCATTCTTCGGAGGCCGCCAGCTCGAAGCCAACCGGGAGGTCGAGGCACGATGTGCCGGGAAAGCGGTGTTCCCCCCAGCTGTAGTAGGTCTCGACCTCCCGTTAGCTTCGAGATAGTGGTGTCAGATCTCCGAAAACGTCAGAGCACTTTTGCAAATATGTGATGTCTTGTAAACCGAGCAGGTATCTGACAATTACACAACTACATTCACGCCTCAAAATATCTTAAAAGTGTATTTTGTGACCCAGAAAGAGTAATATTACAACTAAGTAGCTTTGTTGGATTTCAACTTTTGCGAGATCTCGCAAAAGTTTTCCGAGTCCGTCTTAATTTTTTTTTCTCCCATGTCCCCTGCGGGGCTCCGTATGAATGAGGGTGGGGGAGGTTCAATTTGCCATGTTGCAACGAGCTTAGCTTCTGTCTTGCTAGCTTGCGCTGCGCTTAGTGGATCAGCGCTCGACAGTGCAGCCTAGGCGGAGTAGTCGAACGCAGATCCACTGAGCTCTCAACACAGACAGCATCGTCAGAAGGAAAGTTGATAAAATAAATTAAAAATGTTGTATTGTTCGATACATATGCGTACCGAACCGAAAGCACTGTATCGAACTGTTCAATAGCGATACGAGTATCGTTGCACCCCTAATAAATATATATATATATATACTCCTTTCATGCTCACCTTTCCACTCTTTTTACTTAACCTATTTCCCAGAGGAACCCACCCGAGGGATTAATAAAGTTCTATCTAATCTAATATATATTCTATATTCCTTTTTTCCCTCTTCTTTCTGGAGCATTAAAATAAGTACCCTAACTCCTCACAACCTTAAGCCTATTTTTGGAATGGCTAGAGGGGCACCACCTGAGGCTGGAAATGCCTCATTATTTTTTTTGTATTGCTACCTAAAAATTATGGCGAAAAACCTGTTTTCTGTTTTCCACTTACAGCCAACAAGAACGACAAAACTGAGAGCAAGACCAGTGAGGCCAAGAAACCCAAGACTACACGTAAGAAACATAAAATACTTAAAATAACAGGTTAATTTTTTTTTTTTTTGGGGGGGGGGGGGGGGGGGGGATACACAAACTACACAATACACATGTTTTCATGCAGTTGTAAGTTAGTTTCACAGACCTCAATGACTACAAAAGCTCCTTGGGTATTTCCAGTACTTCTTCTACCAGTCAGGTCCCTGTATCCACTTCAGGACCACTTTGAGGTATTTTATCAAAGCAGGGACCAGCATGGTAACACAAAATTCTGGGCCCAAACATGGGAGAAGGTTACCACCAAAATTTCAGATGCAGCCCGAAAATTTTGTCCTCCATGATTTTATTCAAACACTGGCAGAAGTGTCACAACACTGGTAGAACTGGGGTAATATAGAGTAATAAGTATGTTAGATTAAATAATTAAGCGACATATTTTATTGTATAAGCATTAAATGTAATAGAGAGAAAACCCCAACAATCAGACAAACCCTGTGAGCAAGCACTTGGCAACAGTAGGAAGGAAAAACAATGCATACTTTCATAAAAAGTAAATGACATAGTGGTAGGCTTTTACATTTTCACAAATTTTACTATATTATACTAGAATATAAATTATTATACTATTATAGTGATATATAAATTATACTTATTATAATTTCTGTTTCTCTGTAGCCCGTCCTCGCCCAGCCTCAACCGCCGCTCCTGCTACCCCGGCTGCTTCCACCAATGGAGAATCCAGTGCCACTCACCGCCGTCGGGTCATCACCAAACCCCCTGTGCCCAAGCAGACTCCCCTGGATAAGAAACCAGCTGTTCCCCGTGCTCCCCGCACCCCCCGACCCATCAATGCTCCAACACCAGATCTAAAGAACGTCCGTTCCAAGATTGGTTCCATTGACAACATCAAGTACCAGCCTGGTGGAGGAAAGGTAAGACAAAGAGACAGCACAAGAGAGTACTATGAATAATTCAGGAAAGTGATGTACCTGTCAAGATTCATGAATGAATGCTTTTCTTGTAACAGCGAATGATTTGGCGATGGGTGGTTTGTACTTTAAATAGCGCATGTGTGTTATACAGCATAATAACATGAATTAATTCCTTTACTCTGGGATTGAGATTGGATGTCAGAATATATTTAATTTAACCTCTGCATATTTCATAGTTAATTTACAGTTTTTCTTTTTAATTCCTGGTCATTCTGAAACAGATAACATTTTTTAAATAGATAAAAGTAGTGTTGAAAAATGCTGAATTCAAAGTATTTCAAGTGTTTTACCTTAACTGTATAATAGGTCCTGGTACAAACTCTCAGAACAGCACTGCAAATCTTTCTCGCAGTAGAAGTGGATTTCCTGAAACATTGTAAATGTATTCCTGGATCCTCATAATTCTGTACAAACAATGTCAGTGCCTGGAGTGCAGAAACGATCAGATGACTACATGCTCTGACTCTGCGGAATACACTGGATTCAGTTATATTTGCAGTGCCGTACAGCAGTGCCGTTGGCACGGTGCAGCTATGGTTAGACCTACAGTAGAGAACACTAGTAATCAATCAATCAATTAAAGCTTTATTCGCCACATGCAGGTTGCCCTGCAGTGAAATGGGTAAGTAAACAGTCTACCAGCCAACCCAGGTGGCCTTGCATGGAATGGGAAGGAACAGACTCAACACAGTGGTTATCAGGGTGTTTTTGTTCGCCTCCGGCCTTGAGCCCACAGCTGGCACCGAAGGGGTAGCCACATCATAATGGTGATTTTTCTTTTAGAAACAACTCATGAGAATTTCAAGCTGTTTTTAACACTCCGACACTGGTCTCTCAATCTCCCATTGGATAGCTGCGAGTTTCTCCATGATGTTATTTACCTTCAATTCTGTGGTCTTTTCAGTCTTTTGCTCACAGAGCAGATTCTGAGACCTCACGACCCGCGTGTAATCCAGAGGTGTTGTTCCGAGTGGATTCTTCCCTGATGTAATCCAATATACGCTCAGAGGTGTTATTCTGAGCCTTCACTGCAGCCGTTAGCGCCTCCAAGCTCTTAACCATGCTGCCTTCAGTGAGCCCTTTCTGAGAAGCCGCACCTCGTCCCATCGTTTCAATCCCAGTGGGCAGCCTTGGGGGAGTTTGAACAGCCCGTTCCGCTTTCTTAATTTTCCAGCCAGGGCCAAGCCAGCTCCGATCAGCAAGAACCCTGTTATCATGGTTCCGAATAGGTAGATATCTTCAGCATCTTCGATCGACAGTCCCGCCAGGCACACGATCCTGCATGTCTGCCACCCGTCCATCGTGTATCCGGCAGGGAAAGTCCCTCCAGGGCACTCGGGCTCTCACGAGCCCAGACTTCTCGTTGAGAAAAGGGTGTCAATAGCATTCAGAGACCAGGTGATCAAATCCATAATTCTCTTTAGGTTTTAGAAACAGACTGTGAGAGTGTGTTCCAGGAAAGTGAAAAAAGCACGAGACAAGACAAGGACATAAGAAGCTAAGCAGGGAAGATAAGGGAGAGGAGAAAAGTGCGACCGCTGAGAGCCAAACGAGAAGAGAGTAAGAGAGAAAAGCAATCCTCACATGAGCTACTGAGTGTATATAATTTGACACCATTTGAAATAACAATAACTCAGAAACATGTCACTTCTGCACTGTGGGCATTTTAAAGGGCGTGTACATGTTAACTGAGAAAATAGCAACTTTACAACTCTATATTCGTTTTCCAGCGTCCTTCTAACATCAATCTTTTAACATATTCCTCTTTCTGAAATATCCAGTTTTTAACAGCATCTTGCTGCAATGCAAATGTTCTGACAGATGATGTTCTATCTCAGAATGACATACAGAACAGGAAGCATGCATGCTACCTGTATTCCACCACCCTAAAGTTGCCCAGCATGTCATGACATGGATCAGAGACATGACTGTGTTGTCCGTCTCCCTTCAATGTTATGTGACAGTGTGTCTAGAGGAAGGGGTGTGCCGTCGCTTTCAATCACAGGCATCATCCTCTCTCTGTCTGCCCTGCCATGTGAAATAATGTGTCCACTCTATCCATTATATCTTCTCTATTGTCCGTCAGAGAGTGGTTTTGCCTCAGAACAATATTGTGCTGAGAAAGTAGCCATTTTGGAAAATGTTCAGGGATTTTTTTCTTTCTTGTTGGGAGTTATTGAGAAGTTTGACGTCTCTCTCAGACGTTTTGAGCTTACTAAAGCTCGAGCTGGAGATCAATTGGATAGGCTTGGAAAACAGAAGCAGGGAAATGGCTAATATGTGTTTTTTTACTTGTGAATGTTTTCTGTTTATGCACAGATAGTAGAAAACATGGACGTGGCTTCCAAATATGAAAAAAACAAAAAAAGCTAATGGGGAAGTGCCTCACGCTGTGTACGTAAAGTGCTCTCTATCTGAGGGCCAGCGGACGGTGATTTGCTGTCTGTTTACAGGTTAACAGGCTCGTTCACTTGTTTTGGTTCATACTGAATAAAAAATTAAGTCACTTTTATAAAACTTGGTCATATCATGATTCAAAATCGAGAATTATGTTTATTATAAAATCACAAGCTAATTGGCTAATAACTTGTCATTAACAAATGAGTGTTTCGCACCTACAGCTCCTGGTGGCATCGTCTTTTGTTTTGCAGCCATGAAAATGGTTGATGTCGCACTAGCTACGTCCGTCGTAGTATTAGCTAAAGAGTAGCAAAATACAGTCAGGCAAATTTACATACGTGCACACACAATGAAATCGGAATAAAATATGTTTATTCTTGAGCTTCAGAGGTTCTGGTAGGGTTGAATGCTAATAACTAAGCTAATGGGTTCAAGCTTTATGTTGATCATTCAGATAATCGGGGCAGGGATAGCTCAGTAGGTAGAGTGGTGGCCCCATGATCGGAAGGTCGGGGGTTCGACTCCACTGAACGGCTACCCTGAGGTACCCCTGAGCAAGGTACTGTCCCTACACACTGCTCCCCGGGCGCTGCATTGGTGGCTGCCCACTGCTTCACTGGGTGAATGGGTTAAATGCAGAGAAACTATTTCCCTATGGGGACTAACACGCACACTGATCAAGAACGTCTACTTTGCAAAATGTTGAATTATATTTAAATGTTCTCACAACTAATAGTTGCATTCCTCATACACTTGTTGACATTTTGTCCACTTGTTTGTATGTTTTTGTGTTTCTCTAGATAGTCAAAGTTAATTTGCGTTCTTTTGCACTAACTACATCGGTTTCATTTCCATGTGTCTGTAGTGACCTTTTCTGAAATTGCAGATACAAAGTGTCTTTCTGTGCACCAAAATAGGTGCACAATGATTAACAAATATTTATGTTAATATCTTCCTTTCACATCCATTACTTTCTCCTGCCTGGTCATACTGCAGTGTTTGGTTGGGTGTTGTTGTATCCAGCATAGACGTCGCCACTACTCCCATTCAGGGGAACACAATCCATGCACCTTTTCAGCAACGCTTAACTTCCACAACCTGTAGCGTTTAGTCATGATTGTATGGCCAATTAAAGTTAGATTACTGTAGAAAAGGAGCTGTTGCTTTCTGTGCAAATAGTTCTGTGAAATTGCCCTGACCTTGTACTTTTCTGTGTGTAACAAAAGAGCAGTCGGAAGGGAAAATATTGCTATGAACTGTACTTAACCGCTCCATTCACTCTTTCAGGCATTGTGTTTCACAGGAGCATCTTCCCTGCTTTTCAAAACACGCTTTTACTCTTTGAAAGCTTCTTTACACAAACACATCGGCGCCCTGCATCGTAATTACTGGCACTGACTCATTCAGTCTTTTGTGATACTAAATTGCTTATGTTTACATTTTCTATTCAGGAGCAGTTTATGTGACTAATAGCCTTTCCCACCTCAGTATTTAGCAATAATATCAGTGCTGTTTATGTGAGCAGTGGTACACTCCAGAAATGTGACATTTGATTTGTTGTTTTCAGACTGTATAAATAAGCCGACACTCTTTTTTTGTGATGGTATTTGATTAGCTTTTGTCACTAACAAAAGAAAAATGTTACTACATTTGTACTAATGTCATGTTTTAAAAAGGCTCCATCTGTTCCAGTTTTCTACCATCTGAATGCACAATACTCCTGATCTTCATGCTAAATTGTCCCAAAAATAAATTCTAACATTTAACCGGTGCCACTACTATCAATTGATTAACCAAATGTGTGGGTGTATGAATAATATTATATAATTATATAATATTATTCATACACCCACACATTTGGTTAATGTATTTGGTTCTTCGGCTTCTTTTTTAAGTAGCTCTAACATCCATTACACTCACACAATTGGTCCAGGCATTTGCATTCTTTTGATCACACCCATGTCGTCCACCTCGTTGTGGTGTAGCATTTGGTTGGTTGGAGGTTGTATTGACCAGGGGTGCTGGTTGTCTCCTCAGGTCTCTTCCACCCCGAACAACAAGACATCAGACCCCTCCACCCCTGCTGCCAAGGCCAGAGTGAGTCCTTGCCATTGACACCTTCACACCCCAGTACATTCACCCTTCTGTATGCATTCATCACAAGCACCACCTGCTCAACATCTCGAACAACACTCCACCTTGCTGTTCATTCCTACATGCACCTGCATATTCTGTCTGTTGATACTAAAGCAGGTTTCATTGTATGGTATATTTGTAAGAGACAAGTATAAAAAACAACAACTCTAAGACTAATTTCTAACACCAGTACCTTGATTAATAAGTGTAATTGTTTAAAATCATTATTGGACAATATCATATTATGTCATTATTGCAGTTCTGGACAGGCTCTAACTGCGTTATATAAAGTTTTAAAATCTCAAATTTGCTTGGAGTAAACAGTTCAGTGCAAAGGGAGTCTTGTAGTGTCTGACTCTTTCATGCAGTATATTCAGTGTGTTTATAATATTCTAGTGAAGTCTAAGAACTTGGTATACTATTTTAAAATGTTTAAAAATCCCAATGATTTCTTGGCTTAACTTGGATTGCCTCAATATAGAGGCTTGTAGGTGCTTTAACAACAAATCGTGAATAACCAAGAGGTTATTCAGGTTCAAGAATGAGATAAAAAAAAAAGAGAAATGGCAACAGAAAAAGGATGAATCTGTATGCAAATGGTAAGCAATGTGCAATTTTATGGCGTTATTTTTGTGCCACTATTCTGAGCGCACATAAAAAAAATTGCAGGTGCAAGTGTTGCATTTTGAGGAGAAATTTATTTTGAGTAAAGAAAAGCTAAATTTGAGTGAACAAAATTCATTGCTGCGTGCAAAAACTGTATTTCAGTGTTTGCTATTATCCACACACACACACAACAGCAGCCCATCTCGCTCAGTTTTTGCATTTGCGCTTGCTCGCAATGTGTTGCTCGCGCTCTCAACATTTCTGCTCGTGCACGCTCAACTCTTTCTCTACATCGTTATATTTGTGCCACAAAACCAGCCAATCACAGACTTGGATGCAAAAAAAATCTGATTGTCTGTTTTGGTCTCCAACCAGCTCGAAACGAGGCAGCGGCGGAGGAACACAGAGTGGCGGAGTTTGAAATAATACTCTTTCTGGGTCACAAAATAAACTTTTAAGATATTTTCATGTGAGAATGGTGCTGTGTGAACTTCAAATACCTGCTCGATTTATCAAGACATCACATATTTGCAAAAGTGCTCTAACGTTTTCAGAGTTACCCGAGGGCGGCTGCTATTGTGTGTGTGTGTGTGTGTGTGTGTGTGTGTGTGTGTGTGTATGGATAATAGCAAACACTGAAATACAGTTTTTGCACGCAGCAACACGCTGCTGTCAGATGCATTCGTCAGCAAATGTGGCTGTGTTGGTCACTCTTGCATGAACAGCCTACCCAAGCTACCCTACCCAATCTGTGAGCGAACCGGTCCAAGATCACTACCTCCAGAGAGCCGTGTGTGGTTCTTCCACATGCTACTGAGCCTCCCCCCGGTTGTTAAATTGATAAATTGTCAGTATGTCTTGTTTTTTCAGACTTCAATCACCCAATCCAATAAACAACACCAAACAAGAGTCAATAGCAGAATAAGCTGTCTGGCTTTGTCAAGTTTTTCATGGGTGTGACACACAACCCAACTGCTGCTCTACCCACAAATGCTTTGTTCTTACAAATGTGACACCATTTAATGGGAAATAAACAGGCTTTCCATTGATATAAGATTTACTGCCAAGAAGCATTGTTAGAAACAAAGAAATAATCAACCAAACACAAATTCACTTACTCTTTGTGCTAAGATTAATCCACTGCAATGAATACAGAACATGGGTAGTATAACAGAGTGTGTACCATTAGCTAGAAAAGCTAGAAGACATGATATGTGTACAAATACAAAATGCAAATTAATCTCACGCATTATCTTTGGCTGAAATTGATGTTGCATTCTTTGAAATGTGGTCTCCTCTCATGGATAAGTGTCACTTGGTTGCCACTTTTTAGCGGTAATTTACTAAAATATTTTCATCATCCTACTTCTTTATCTAGCATAGCATGAGAATCATTAGAAATTAAGGAGACATGATGAACGAGAACCATGCAGCTGCTTGAAATCAATTAGGATATTTATGATGTGCTATCTGTGAGGAATACAAACTGAGGAGTCTGCTGCTTTTTGTCTGTGTGTTTGTGTGTGTTCGTGCTTACGCATTAAGTGTATGTGCACTCACTGCTCAGTGAGTCATCCTTTGCTGGTGCCACCTGCGTCATCATGCCATTTTCATCCTGGAGAAGCAACACTAAGACAAAGACAGAGAGAATGGAGGAAGGCGTCTTAGGCTTGCTGCAGGGCTTTTTTACAATGCAGCGACAGAGCCAATCAAAGTGATATCACACAAACAGGTTGGTGTTAGCTTATATAGAAGCAGGACAGGGTGGCTGCTTTTGATTCTTCATCATCAAAGTGGCTTATCTGCAACATCTTAAAAGCTTTGACTATTTTACCTGAGAACGTTTTGGACACACTAGTGAGTCCAAAGTCCACAGTCCACAGTCCTTAGGTTGTGAAAAAGATGAAGACATCAAAGGGCAGCCTATTATTTCCATTTCTGGCTCTATATTTTTATTTTGGGAATTTACTAGAATAGCTTTGAATGATTCAAAATTCAAAATAATCCTTCTTTATCATATACTGGACCTTGGTGCAGCCCCTTAGTTTCTCAGCTGTCTGCAAGTGACAGATCATTGAAATTTGCTGTGTCGCCACGGCCATGCTTTTTGACGAAAACTCAAAAACTCCACATTATGACCCAGGTTTGTAGTTGAGACTAACCAAATATGAAGTTGGTCCTACAAAAAAACAAGGAGGAGTTGGCAAAAGTATAACAGCATGAATAATCTCCTGAAATGCCATCTTCAATTCAAAGGGCAAAATTTCATGAGTTTTCAAGCAGATTAAAGGCCTCAAAAAGCCATTAGAAGTGATTACACGTTTCATGCTCCGGCCATAATGATAGTAGTTGGATTAATTCTTATTAAAAGGTAATTAAAAATTAAAGTTTATTTATGAAGGGTATTTTTTCAAGTCAAGTGGCTTTATTGTCATTTCAACCATGTGGTAGTCACAGTGAAACCAGACAGCATTCCTTCAAAATTACGGTGATTTATATAACAGGCAGTCAACACAGGGAGTGCAAAAAAACAGTGCAACACCAGGCAGAACAGAACAATCCCACATAGCAAAATTGGTATGGATCGGATCTGGCCCACACACCGCAAAGAATGACGGCCTTTTGGTGGCCCAGATCTGGTTTGCCAGATGTGGCCCACACATGGACCAGCAGCAGACACACTGGTGGTCCTGTGCCCAGAACAGTTTCAGCTCTGGCCCTAGATGTCAGCCTAATATGTACCTTAATCAAGACATGTAATAACAACATGCGCCAGAATATAATAGTGGAAAAGTAACATGAAGAAACTCTGTTCAGACAATGAATGGATTGATTCTTATATAGCCCTTTTCACTGTCCCAGATTACTGAAAGTGCTCTAAGCAACATGTCACATTAACACACTTTGTCTAAACTGAGTGCTTCCTAACTACATTCATACTCTTGGCATGCAGACTGGAAGAGCCAGGGATCTTACCACTACCCTTCCGATTAGTAGGTGACCGGCTCTACCTCCTGAGCTACAGCCACACAATGGTAAACATGAGTAAACCCTCACTAGGTTTTGGATAAAGTTTACACTCACAAACCTGTCAAACCTGCATTTAAAACGTTGGCTACCACAGCAGTATAGTATTGCAACATGGCATTTGGGTCTTCTAACTAAAACAGGAAAATAGGAACATAACTAGTGCCATCAATGCCAGACCTGGCACACATCTGGTTGACATGCACCAGTCAGTCAGAAGTGCCAGCTTGATGCTGGATCCGGGCCAGACCTGTTTTCTATGAGCCTGGGCCACATAAACCAATCCACAATCGGGCCAGATGTGGCATGCCATCACATAAATGGTGCCATCTATGCCAGGCCCATATCTGGATGACATATGTCTTACCATGCCAGAAGTCAGCCAGCAGTGCCAGCTTGATACCAGATCCGGGCCAGACCTACTTGCTACATGGGATAGAGATACAAGACAGTGCAAACACAACAACAATTTAAACATGCATTTCACTGACAGAAGTTTCACTGACAAATGCAACTGCATGGCAGGATGCTGTAAACGGACCAAACTTCAGTCAGGAGAACAACTGAGATAATCCATCCACAAAACAAGGTTAGTCATTAGTATACTGCTGCATGGGCTGGGCTGTAGTTACATCACAAGGGTTTAAAAACTGAGCTTTAAAATGTACAGTGGTAATAAAAACCGAGAGAGGCCGACAGTGATCCCTAACTGTTTTTAGGGGCTTGTTCAGATTAAACAGAACAAGATACAAATCAATTATAACATGTTAAAAAACATGTTTAGAAGTGACCAAAGTCACATTTTGGCAGGTTGAGTCAAGTTTGCTTTGCTCAAAAATGTCTTTTATCTGCAACATATTACTCAGCCCCAATTCAGAATATAAACCCAGATTGTCCAGATAGGCTTCACACCCAGAGAGACCCGCAAGGTTCAGTTTTAACCAGCCTGATCAAGTTTAGTTATTCATTGTGCACTGCAAGCCCACTCTACACAATACTCCATCCTAAGCAAAGGGTATCATTCAGGCTTTGTCATGCTGTTCACTTTCTGGAATCAGTACAAATCTGATCTGACTTATTAGATTTCTCACTAAGAGGCAGGAAGAATCCAGGTTACTTAACTCTGAATTGTTTAACCTTCCCTGTATCGGTCAGCACTGGATGGCACTACCACAGGTAGAAGCAAACTTTTCTGGTTGATCACAGGCCTTCTACTGAGGGAGATTCAAGATTCAATGTCACATCAATCGGATCACTGAGCTCTTTGGCCCCACAGTATGGTATGCCTTCAACACATTAATTTTAGGACAGCCTTCTTTTGCAGTTTGAGGTTAGCAATCAGGTAGGTTCTCAGTCATCCAGGTCATGGTAGTCTAAGGAGCTTGGAAGGAAAGTGACTGGACTTCTTAAAGTTTCATGAACCCCCAAAAAGCAAACGGCATCAGATTTAAATTGGATAAGTATAATTGTTTTCTACTTATACCTCAAACCTATGGTGTATGGCAAAGACACTGCAATAATTCAGAGAAAACTCTAACATCAGACAACCTGTTATGAGCAAGCACTTGGCAACAGTGGGAAAGAGAAACTCCCCTTTAACAGGAAGAAGCCTCTGGCAGAACCAGGCTCAGGGAGGGGCGGCCATCTGCCGCAGCCAGTTGGGGTGAGAGAAGAAAGACAGGACAAAAGCAATGCTGTGGAAGAGAGCCAGAGATTTTTACATTTCAGTTATGTATCTCATTTGTAGCCAAAGCTGAAATACTAAGGAGAGAAGCTGACCATATAACATGTTCTTCCAGCTTGTAGTGTACTGCTGAAAGCACTTCAGACAGAACAACAGGTTTTTCTGCAAACTAGTCTATTTTTGAATCTTTTTAAAACCACCTTGTGCCCTCTGTTGTTCTGAATCTGTCACTTGCGGTTGCTTTTTTGCTTTGCTTTTAGCAGCATGTGTTAACACAAAATTACTGTCCACGGCACTCTTGCATGTACTCTCTCTCATCTTTGAGTGTTTGTCTTATGCTTTTTTTTGTAGCTATTGCTGTTTATGGAAGCGCTCTGTTGTTATTCACTCAGTATTCTCATCTTTTGCTAATTATGCATTCATTTTTGTAAGAATCTGCATTGATTCTTTCTAAGAATGTTTCCCATTAACATTCTCATTTTGATGGTTTGTCACATAATGTACCAAAAGCATTTTTGCTGTCTCATGTGCAAACCATCAATGAGCTTCTATAAAAAATGAATAGCAAAAAGTCTTCCATACTTACAGTACAAGGCTACTCTGTTTCCTGTCAACTAAACCTGCCAGCTGATCAGCTTTCTTTCTTTCTTTCTTTCTGTCTTTTTTTCTTTCCTCATGTTGCTTGTCTGTGTGTCTGCCTGCTTGTCTTTAGGTTCAGATAGTGCACAAAAAGCTGGACTTCAGCCACGTCACTTCTCGCTGTGGCTCCAAGGACAATATCAAACATGTCCCTGGAGGTGGCAATGTAAGTACTCCTGAAGCTGGAAGGAGACTCTCACATTTTATGCTAATTTAACCTAATTTGGACTATCTTGCTCTAAAGGTTGATCAGTTGGGAATGCCCCTTGTGCCTTGTACACACCTAGCAGGTGTATTTGTTACAAAGAGATAAAATGGGAATTTATGTTCTTGGTATGTAAATCAGGTCCATCGTTGGGGGATGCATATTGTATTGGGTCCTTATTTACACATTCATACAGTATTGCTCTTGCAAAACAATATTCCTGTTCCTGTTTAAACAATTGCCAGATAATCTCATAATCTCATCGTAAGAAATTGAATCAGTCTGACTTATAAACATTGTACTGTCCTCCGGTGTTCTCTGATTGGATCTCTTCAAACAAATTTAGTAAATAGGAGCACCCATAAGATCTGAGACTGACAAAAATATTTACAAGGTTCAATTCCAAAAATGCACTTTGCTGTTTTGCCTCTTGGTTTAGTTTAACGTTCAGTAATTGAACTGACCGCAGGTGCTCATGCCTACCCTTTCAGGACTTGTTTCTACCTGGTCTGAAAACCTGCTTCACTATCGCCATCTCGCACAACCACAGAGTATATACAAAATATTAATTTAGTCTCCAAGTTAAGCCACTGTAGAAGAGCCTTTAAACCTCTAATGGCCATCAGGGGGCAACTCCTGTAGTCGAAAAAGAGGTCTGATTGTACAGAAGTCCATTAATACATTAACCTGCTGCTAACTGATGAGATTATGTTCTCAATTTAGAGTAAAACAGTTGATAAAGCAGGGTATAACAGCCAGATTGTCGAATCTGATGAATGAAAACCAGAGTCACTGTGACTGTTTCCATCTTACACATACTGTAGTCTATCCTCAAAACCACCACTTTGCTCTGTCAGCTCAAATAAACTGGGTTTTTTTTTCAGTGTGGGGACATGCAGTCATACTAAAAGGTCATGGTAAAAAGAAAGTATACCTTGTGTCATTTTTACTTACTAGTGCTTACCAACTAAAACAATCATTTGGAAGTTTATTGGGATTTGTCTATACACAGCTCTCTTAAGATCTGTTATAGATTTGCTGGTTTGCTTGGGATTATTGTCCTTTTACATTAAATCAATATGGCCAAGAATTAGCTGTAGCAGGCCTCATGTTTGACTCTAGAATACTTTGGTATGTAGAGCTTTGTGGTTGACTCATGGTGACGACATGGTGCCCTGAGGCCTGTACTATGAAGCAGGATTTAATCTTATCAAGGTAACTTCAGCGTTCATCCTGAGTTTTCTATACTAAGAAGATTATTCATTTCTTACTGGAGTATATTGCCATAGAAACTTATGCTGTGAACTTGAACTGCGAAGAAGCTGGTTATTTTCAGATTAGAGATCAACAGGTATGAAATCACCACTTGCTGACCAACAGCATTCCCCGAAGGCTCTTTGGACCTCTGCTGTGAGAGTTTGAGGGTTTAACATTTTTCAGCTGCATCTAAAGTCTTCGCATTTCCCTCATGAGCATCAATATTAAACATAGGTTCTTAGATACAACTTAGCATTACTAAAACACAATACACAGACATATCAAGTTTGTACATAGACTAGGCCTAGCCTTTTTTATCTTAAGTCTTTACTCGCAAACCTTTAAACAGCGCTGAGTCTCCAGGTGAGAGATTTAAAAACTAAAGCTGTTGGGAGCAGGTTATGTTGAGAGTGTTGGTTGAAAATCATCTGGATGTTTTCACTGTTTCTTTTAGTTAAAGCATGTTTTATACATGATGTAATACAGTTTCTATGCTGGGGGTTACATTTTACATCTGCAAGCTGCTGCACCTTAGTAGAACCACTGAATGAAGCACAAACTATGTCGCATTGTCTTGGAGATGTGCATGAATTCGTTTGGTGATGAAATGTTACAGTGGATAAAATAATTATTTGAGCTCGTTCACTTAAAAAAGACATAAACACTGTCTAATTTTTATGGTGGTTTCATTTTAATGGAAAGAGACAGGATATCAAGGCAAAATCCAGGAAAAAAAAACACCAGCATTTACATTTTCTGTATTTACTTACATCACTGATGTGTTTTTATAGTGGAAGATGACATTATGGATATTTAAACTGACTTTTAAGGATTTTAACTATTTGTTTATATTCTTTAATATCCATTCACATTAGGGTAAGCTACGGGTCCAACAAAAGGTTTTGACAGTTTGTGTTACTAATAAAATTTTATCAGCAGAGTTATGGTCATCTCATTCTCCAGTCTGTCATCTTATATGTGAATCTGACTGATTTTAGCACATGTTGTGAGGCAGGTCATCGTGCCAGCTGCCAACTCTACAGTCATGGTGTGACTAGTTACAGCTCGTCCTGATTTATCTGCACAAACGGAGCGCTGCCGAACAAAACAAAAAGGCACCTTCTAAAATAATGAAACGGGTTAAAACAGGAAATCAAGCATGATTGGTAAAAAAAGCTGTGAGTCAATTTCACATACTCTGTTGCATTGTCAGGAATGTCACGCCGCTATATGAATGCGGCAGATGCAGTATAATGAATGATAGCGATTTTCTAAAGTGGCCTTGAGTGGACGCTGAAGTGAAAGTTGCATTGTACTGAATGACTTAGAAAATAAAAAGACAAGATTTTTATGTACTCCACCCCAGGTGCAGATCCTGAATAAGAAGGTTGATGTGAGCAAGGTAACATCCAAATGTGGCTCCAAGGACAACATCAAACACAAGCCAGGTCCATCCCAAAACATTTGTGCTTTTTCTTGCCATTAAACCCAAATGGCATCATATTAATTTTTCCTTATTTTTTTAATCCCAGGTGGTGGTGATGTGAAGATTGAGTCTCATAAGCTAAACATTAAGGCTAAGTCTAAGATTGGATCCGTGGACAACGTGGGGGCAGGAAATGGACAGACCAATGGACAAAAGGTCACTCTTAAACACAGTTAAACATGTGTTAGCAGCTCACAGAAAATTACCTTTTGTGGTTCTGCTGATTCATTGTGCCACTACTGGCCACCATGTGCCACCATGAGTTTTCAAACTTTGTATGCCCATGTTTCTGTCTGACCCCTACGAACTGTGTGTTTATTTTTGGCTGCAGGAAGAGAAAACTGAGCAGAAAACATCATCACCCCCAAGTGGCACTCAGACAACAGGACCAGGAGTCACTGCTAAGGCAACAGCACCTGGAGGTGTTGCTAAGGAGAACAGCATGAAGGAAACCACACCCACTCCTTTTGGGGGAGATGGACTGAGGGAGCCCCTCAGTGCAGAGAAATGCATCACTGAGACAAGTGGGTGTAAAGGCACACACTCACACACACTGGCTTCATTTTTTATTGAGAATGCATACAGTTTACAATTATGACAGGTGTGCTACTGAAGTGCCAAATAAATGAGAATAGGGTTCTTAATCCTAGCCAGTCACTTCACGCTATGCTACTCATATCTGCGAACCTTTAATCTGTAAATGTAGGGACTTTAATCTGGATGGTTCATGTGTACAACTATAAGAAATCTCAGAAATTTTTTTTATTGTTCCTTAAAGCTTTTAATGCTGCTGCTAACACCTGTAAACTAATGTTAACAGTAAGTTGTGGGTTAAAACTCTTTCTTCTGCTCACTTTTTAATGCTTTCCATTGTACATTTGAAGTGACAATTACACTGTTATAACTTTGTTTGAAAACAATCAATAGATAATTTAACCAAGATTTCTAACTTTTTATGTATTTTCCAACGCCTGGCTGGAGCAAACCTCTCCAAAGTATTACAATCCCATCTAATGCTGCTTCAGTATATAGGAAAATCCACAGCTTAAATGGCCTACTGTGTCACTTATTAGCAATATGTAGCTTGAAAGTCACTGCTCTGAGAATTTGCAAAAACTCAATTGTAGTGTATTCTGTTGCATTCACTCTGTTTCTGTTTATACTGTGGATATAACACTGCTACTGAACCGCAAATGCCTTGCTTTGAATCAAGGATTTTCTTTAGTTATTTATCTGTGTCACCTTGTACCACCCAGGCATAATTTCTGCCTGAGCTATTTTGATAGTGCTTTAGATAAGGCTACCTTAGGCTACCTGCCTGAAAGCCTGGTGTTATTTGCTCAGAGCCACTTGTGCTGACTTTCTAAGAGATCTCGCCTATCAACACAGAATAGCACACAATTTGATTGTTGCCTGCAGGTGCAAAATAATAGTCTTAATACACTTTCAGCATCTGAGGAACTTAAGATTGCTATTATCTTTATGGCAATATCTTCAAAACTACAGAAAAATTGTCCAATGTGTGGTTTTATTATAGTTTGCAGACTTATGTTAGCATCTGTATGCTTCTCTCATACTTGCTGTATTCAAATTCAGCAGTCCTCTTTTACTTTCTCACTTTCTATTTCCAGTTAATAGGAAATGAATATGGCATTTTGGTCTTTGCCTTTCTGGGGTTTTAAAATATGCATGACTATATTTGGACAAGCAGGCAAAATGAATAGCTAACAGTAACATTAGCTGGTTAGGTTGGTAAGTAAGATGACAGAGAAAAACCCCAGCTCAAAACAAAATATATGTAAACTGAACACTATTTTCATATCTTTTAGTGTAACCAGAGAGTGAATATGTGGTCATATATAGTACTAACATCTCAATCACAAGTCTCTGCCAGATTCTATCTAAAAGATATAGCCTGGGAGCCAATGTTGAAGTCCCCTAAACCTACAGTCCTTTTAATGAAAAGCAGAGGGTGAAGGTTGGCCTTTCAGACAGTATGAACATGTAGTTTCCCTCAGATCTTTCTCACAGTGGTCACATCCAGTTTCAAAACAACAAGATGGGGGAACGTGGAATGTTTAAACTAACAAGGAAGTCATGCCACAGTGGCTACATCCATCTTTTATAAAATTGGGTGATTTGTAGAGAACCAACATTGCTTTATTGTTGTCATGTGTCATGAAAAGTGAAAAGAAGTACAGAGGGAAGCTACAGCATGACAACAGTAATGGGGTTTTTCAACATTAAAGCATATACACCTATTCTTGTAGACCCCTAAAATAAAAATTATGAATAGTGGTACATGTACGATAGGAGTAAATTAAAAATAGATAATGTAGATAGTGTGTGTTTATGAATGAATAACCACATATACCCGCTCCCTGCTTACATGTCGGATAGAGTAGTGAAGCCAGCTCACCTTTTTACCAAATTATGAAATGAAATAATGAGGAGACCTTCAGAGTGAAGATGAGCCAGTCATGGTGGATAAATTCATCTTTACCACAGCTTTACCACTCAGACTCCCCGAGTTCAGAGGGACAACAGACTGTTGCTGTTGCTAAACTCATCTTAATTGATGAATGGCTGTAGCACTAATACAATTTTAAAAATGTCATTTGCCCCATAATTCATATGAGCTCACAGCAGACATCAGCTAGAGCCTGTAAGGCTGATAAAAACAACAAACTTGTTTTTCATCCTATCATTTTTTCTTCGTTTTGCGCTTCATCTGTTTTTTCTTCTTTAACTTGTCTCACCTCAGACTGAGTCCCAATGACCCGCAGATTTTGGCGGGACACGCATGGCGCTCGCTGGCCTGCCAATCAACTACCAACCAACTACCACGGCGCAGTCACTTTCCTCTGATCCCGCCCTTCATCTTGCCCACTGCAGCACCGAACTGACCGATCGCCTCTCAGTGTTTCTCTGGGATCTGCCTGCCAGCTTCCTGCTACCAACTCTGACCTTTGGCCCCTTGTCACCCTTGGGTTGCCCCACCTACCACAGAGAAAAGTAATTGCTGTTTGTCCATGTTTCTCTGTGCAGGTTTCCACCAGCTTCTCCACTGATGCCATTTCCTTGTAAGCACTGACTAAGGTCATTCCAACCTTAAAGCCCAAATGTAACAACCCCAAAGCAATAATCCCACAATCAATCAATCAGTGCTCTATTAAGTATCTTGACCATAGCCACTTTTTCTCATAGAATGTTCACCCTACTAGTGAAAACAGTTGCCTCAGATCACAGTAATGGAGCTTTGTTCTAGACCCTCTGGCAGGCTTTGACATTTAAAAACCAAACTAACAAAAACAGCACCATTCGTAGGTCATCAGACGTCTCATTACAGGTCAGTCTACAATTCATCACACGTTACTTCTCTTGGTATCAGTGCACCAGTTTGTCTCTTCAGAGTTCTTCACAATAATGATTCCTTGAATTTTAATATTATGATGTTTGTAGTCGTGGCTGCAAAGAGCACAAAATGAATCTGGTCTCGAGCGGCTATGAAGAGAGATGTCTGGAAGCAAATCTGAAGATGGATTTTAAAACCAGTGCAATAGCATCTCAAAAGTCAGATGGTTTTAGTACAATTGAAATCATTTAGCGATGTAACTCGTGCATTATGAAGGCAGCAAGAGGGAGGATACAGGAGCTCTGCTGATACTCTGGGTGGTTTCGGCTCAAAGAGGATTTGGCACAAAAAAATCTGTGTTTGATCTCAGAGCCAAGTGTTTTTAAAGTTAAGATCTCTCTAATTGACCTTGAAGGAGTGAATATAAATTCCAGCTGAATGAGTGATATTGAAGGATGGTAATAAACCTTGAAATTAAACAGAGTGGCACAGAACACATGCACTCTATAATGTAATGTAGCACTTATGATGGACAGTGTCAATCACAGTGTCACAGGATTCTTTCTAAACATTCAGTCACACCAGCACATCAAATGTCTCCATTTCAGAGTCATTATAGTGTAGACCTGTGGAATCTGTGTGATGGTCTATGGTTGGCATGTCCATACAGGCCAAATGGTTCCTTGCAAATTTTCACTGCTGACTAATAGTAAGCCGTCTTGACAATGCTGAGAGAACAAAGCAGTTTTCAACTGAGGAAGCTACTGTAGGGATCCAGCTGTTTTTCAACATCAGCTTTTATTTCACCTCGGTACGCTCGGGAGCTTTTTTTTCCTTTTCTTAGTACTTGATTGAAATTATAGGGCACAATCTCTGGCACAGTATAAAAAAATGTAGAAGCTTAGAGAGCTGTTGTGATGACTAACTCTACAGCATGCTTTCTGCTTGCTATATTCCAGGCCACCTGCAGTATTAAGTCATTTGAATTTGTTAACATTTGTTCATATATCAGGATATACTAACAAAAACTTCTGCTTTAGATAAATGAGTACAATTCTTTTTCTTTCTCTGTTACTTACTGTCCACATTCTCCAGAGGAAGTTGAATACTTTGATTTGCAACCTCTTTTCCCAAAAAAGGCAGAAGACTTTGTAGATCATTAAAATGTCGTTTGGTGTTAAAATGTTCATTTGAAAGCATATTGTTGAGATATTCACTCAAGCTGAACTAGGGTTTAATGAGTCACTGTTAGCTTTATTTAACCAGGAGAGCAATTAAGAACACTTTGGGTAAAGGCATTTAAAAGGTAAAAGAACATTTCTACACACCTGAAGCCATTTCTACACGCTCACTGGTGATACACTGCCCCATAGTGGCAGAGGTTTTACTTACATTTTTCAACAATTACAAAATGTTCCTTAAGGTGATCCAACTTTTTTTGAAAAATCCTGCTGATGTTAAAAATGTAATGGCTTTTGCAAAGCACTGCATTCTGCATTTATTTACATTTTACACATGGCCAACTTTTTGGAAATGAGGTTGCAGATCAGTCCTCTGCAAAGTCATCTGATATATCAGCACTGCGGATATTTTGTTTTGGGATGGTGAAGGTATTCAAGTACTAGCTTAATCAACAGCTATTTCAAGACATACAAGTCATTATTTGAGCTTTGAAGGGTACTACACTTAAAATCAACATCATTGTTTGGCTCCTGCACTGATTGCAAACCTTCACACCCACTCATTCACCTGCACCCATCATGAGGGACCTCAGCAGTCACCCTGAGCTTGTATGGCATTTCCTGGTCATGTGGTTGACCCCAGTGGAGGGTTTGGGGCTGCAGACCAACATTCTCTAGTTAAATCCTCCCTCCTGCTGGTGCTTTGTAGAGCCCACTCCATAAAACCATTTAGTCTCACACACATAAGCACAGACTGATACAGGAAAGCACACATATGCTTGCTGGTGTGCATACACAAATAGACACACAAACACAAAGCACCACCGAAAAAAGGTGGTGTGCTGACGACAAGGCATTTCTCTGTTCTGGAATCAAAGAAACTCTTCATTGTTTTCCTTTTTTTGTCTGTCTGTTATTTTGGTGGTCCATGCCGATATTGTTCAAATAGTGATGAGCTGTGTCAGTGTGATGTTCCTATTATACCATTTTCATGATGGTATCATCGCCTCATTGCACCACCTCCTCATCTGTCACCTCTACCTGTGTCTCACTCCAGTTCTCTGACAGCAATACAGTGTAGGGAAAGCCTCCAGTTACCTGCACATGCACAGGGCGTTCAGATAGAGAAGGACAGACAACCACTGATGTTATCCAGTAGTTATGAGAGGAGAGAGATTGCGTAAATGAAATAATGTATTCATGGCTGATCTAACACCAGAGTTTCCTTTGTAGTGATTTACTTATACTAGACTGGACTGTCTAGTAGATTGAATTTACTGAGCGCTATTTAGCCACCGTGACTACCCACAGTAGCAGATGATGAAATGCCTTCTCTGGCGTATAAATGAGTTTACCCTACATCTGTAGTGTAAATAGAAGGAGCTAAATAGTTCTTGTTTGGTTTTTTGCTTAGTTTGTGTGATTTTTTTTTAAAAAGTTTTGTTTAAGTAAAAACCTCAAAGTTAAAAAAAATGTAAAAATTGAAACTCTTAAAGTAAACTGGACAGCGGGAACTGCCCAGCTCCAACATGCCATGAATGCAGCAGTATTTCAGCCAAGCACATCCGAGAGGAGCCTGCAGATACTATAATGAGGCCCACTGAGTGTAAGCTATAAAAATAATGCGCGGGATCACAGTACACACACAAAAAACCTGAATGGCTTAATGCTTTATAGGAAATAATCAACTGAAAGCCAAGTGTGCTCATTTTGTTGTAATTCCAGATACTATCTTAAGAAATCAAACATGTCAGTTTTAGGTACAGTTTAGATTCTAATAAGCCAGCACTGTGATGTGACTTTGATTTGCACACTGAAAGCATCGCTCCGTATCAGCCCGGTAATACGGACAGGCCCCGTGTGCTCAGTGTGCATTAAAAGGCTGGGATGGTCTCTGCTGAAAACACTGAGGGATTAGTGACATGTCTGTGGCGTGCTCCCATAGTTGTCAGATGTGTGAAGTGTTACTACTGCATCCATCCTGTAGAGAGTGCTGCTTAGCCTCTGGAACACTGATAGTCTGGCTCTTAACAAAGGCTGAGTGAAAAAGCTTACGTCACTATTAGAGATGCTGCAGAAGGCTTCCATTCTGCCCTCATTCAAGCTATCACTATATTATTGTGTCTGGAACACTAAATATTATCATAATCATACAAATTATGTACAGTTCCCCAGAAAACTCTAAAGTCTCGTGCACTTGAACATAGTCTTGTTCATTTTATTGATGCACTTAAGTGATATTAAAGTTGCTTCACTGTATGTTGGTAAACATTGTCAGCAGTGTACTGTACATGTGTGCTTCTGGGAACAAAACAGTTTTGGTAGCTAGATGACGTTATAATATTCAAAGAGCAAGTGATCAAATAGTCAACAATTAAGACAACTAAAAGCACCATTTAAGAATATTCAATATTGTGTTGTTCCCTCCAGATCATTCCCATGCGTTGCCTAAAAGTAACATGTCTTACATGACATATGCGTGGGTCATATGTGAAATTAATGATGTGAACCAACTTTCTTCTGGAGCAGAAGAACAAAAGTATGAAAGCACTTTGGGTTGTGGATCGTGTATATATAAGAAGTAAGGTGTAGCTCCATGCGTGAACATCTGGTGGGATGAGCTGATGTTGTGTGTCTAGACCTGGATTTTTGTGGCATTGTACTGTTGGCTACGATGATTTGACGCTCAGCTCTCCAGTCTGCTCTCATGTTGTTCCTGTTAACATTCCCTGTGTCTTATTTTCTGGCCAAGCTGCAGAGTAACATTCTGTAAGAAGTCCATTCAAGGTCTTTAATGACCTTTTGGAGGAGCCAGTGGGCCCCTTGTTTGATTTATTCTGAGAGCGCTGACTTTAAAACTATCTCTGGTCAAGAACAGGTTTCAGTGTTAGCATACAGTGTGTTAATGTTAGCATACAGTGTGTTAAATAACAAAAGCTGATGTTATGAAATCAAGACTGTTAAAATGGCCCTTTTATAAACATGTTGAGCTCCATATTTATATTCTTGGACTAGAGTAGAGTTCAAAATAATGCTTGCTGGTCTTTTGCTTGTGCAGTCCCTCACTTCATCCTATACCTGAAACAAGCCTTTAAATCAGCTTTGTTCTGATTGACGGATCCTATGATTTGGACAAAGTAATCTCACGATTTTTTTCTATTGTAAGGTAAATATTCTAAAGTAATACAATTCTAATGTTATTCAAGTTAAGTTATATACATTGACAGAAAATACAGGAAAGCCCCACAGACCCTCTTTAAAGCTATGAACTTTAAGCCTGTTTCATTTTGCAACACATTAAATCAAAGAAAGAATTCGTTAACAACAGAAAAATTCAAAAATATTTAAGGCTTTCCACCCTGGCAACCAGTATTTGTACACAATTTTATTTGTATTTATGAGTATACACAAACTTTTCAATGTGAAAAAAGACTGTTAATTTACAAAGTTCTTTAGGAGCAGCTTTTTGGGACCATTGATTATGAGCCAGACAGTAGCCTACAACATGCTTGTATCAATGCTCCCAAGTTAGCAGATAAAAAGATTGATGGTGGAGCCTACTTGGTAAGTGGGTTATGAAAAATTTAGAGGCAGACATGTTAATTTATATATATAATATGGCCTTATCTTATAAATGAAAAGAATGTGTAGATTTGAAGAGCTCAAATATTCTTATCAGTTTCAAAAATGCAATCTAGTCCAGCTGAGGTTTTTGTGATTTGAGTCTTGTCTTTGGATATTCAGTAAGGAACCCAATGGACCCTTCAGTTAGTAAAGTTTTAATAGAACCATGGGAATGTGCTCAGTGTTTACTACAGTCATCAGGAGTGTGATACAGTTAATGTTACTTTGGAGCTTGGACAGAAAGTAAGAGTCAGATTCACTCTGATGTCCGTTTGAACTCCCAGTTATTGCACTCAAATACCACCCTTCCACTAGTATTTCACACTGTATATAGACACCATCACGTTTTTATCACTCCGCGTGTAACTCAAATTAGTTCAAATGAAATAAAAAGAAGAAAAAAAAAATCTTACTTCTTAACAGGGTGTAGTGGATGTTGATAGACGGGCATTTATGTTCATAAACCTAGTTAGAGTTGAGGTAAGACATTCTGGTAAGACTGAAAGCATAGGGAAGGAAAAGTGTACTTTTTTTTCAGAGTCTGCCTTTTTTCCATCAAGAAAAGGGCTGCTGAAGTTTCAAGAATGTTTTAAAAATGTATTAAAGATGCAAGATTATGAATACATGTATGAGGTTTGTCTCTGTTCTGTTTTGGAAGATAGCTCACATATGGATAACAATGTTTACCAGATTCAAACTGACAGGCAGGAAGAGAACCAGTGTGTGTCCACTTAGATATGATCTGAAGAAGCTTTGCATAAAGAGAACATGAGGAATTGGCAACATTTGGTGTGAACTGCACTGACACACACTGGTGAGCCCTTTCTTCTCCCTACCACCACCAGAAAGTAATACCCTTTATTAAACAGCTCCTATGTAGACACCTTGACATATCTACCAACATGGGACTGAATTAAGGCAAGTCATGGACCAAATTATCTTCCCACTGTCAATAACAACAATAATAGACCATTCTGAACCTCTTTGTAAAGTAACAGAAAAGTGCTTCAGAAGCAAAGTTTCAAACACTTCAAAAGTAGTGTTGGTAGATATATCTGGAGCCCCTAACCACGTCTCCCACCTGCAGTGGCTCATCAGCACCACAGCACTGAAAAGCAGCTGATTTTACCTCTGTCCTTTACCATATATACAGCAGCTACCAATTAAACCAGTATTCCAGCTGTTTAAATGTCAAGTGGAGTGGAAAATTACAAGTGTGTGTATTGTATTCTGGTCTTCTGCTTGCCCTTACTCAACCTGAGAGGCAGCAGGCAAAAAGAAGCTACTTTTCAGCACTGTAGAATAAACCCACTGTAGTGTGTGTGTGTGCTGTATTACTTTGTAGGGCGCAACACCATAGCAAGAGCATGCAGAAGACAACAAACCAACTGCTGGTTGTTAGAGGTATCTGTCCTATTAGATAGAGCTTATCTCCCCTTTCAATTCTGAATATTTGGTATGAAAGAGATGTTAATTGTGGTTAATTGTTAACTAGTGATGTGAATATTAATCAAGAAATAAAAAGATAAGCAAAAGTTCACTGTTTTGTCATTTCTTCACACATTTCTCTCACATATTGACAGATTGCTTTCCACCAGCACAAGGCCATCAGCAGCTGTCAGTGGATAAGAAATGTTAACAAGTTTAAACCATTGATGCGTTTGGTGGTAATGAAATTAATAACAGCTGCACTAGAGGGGCAACAAAGAGACAACCCACAAAACAGGGATGTTTTACAGGTGAGGTTTTCAGGTGTCAAGGTTTGTTGTGTGTCTCAAGAGTATTGAGGCGATTCCAGCAGACAAGCAGTTACTGTAGGAGAGCTGGACAGGGTTGTAGATGGTTCTTAACCCATCAGCAGGACCATTATCTTCTCTACTCTGTGCAAGGAGGAACAGGATGAGCACTACCAGAGCTACTAAATGACCCCCAAACCACTGGTGTGAGTGTCTCTGACCAAAATCAGAAACAAACTGAGGGCCCAACATCCTCTGGTGGGCTCTGTGCTCACTGCCCAATTCTATGTAGTCCAACTGCTATTAACCAAGTACCAGAATCTACTAATGGTACTTTTTACAGATGAAAGCAGGGAGATCAAAACACCTGGGGACATGTAATAGATAGTATGCGATCTATTACATGCTATCAGCTATCAGCACACACAAATGAAATTATACTTCAGTGAATCAGTAGATTTGAACATGTTAATTGATGCTAGCAAAAATGATATTAATCAGAAACAACTAGTTAATTGTAAATTCATTGATCTTAATGTTATTTTAATCTAACTTTATGAAATCAGAAAAAAATACTTCAAAACTTTTTGCTGTATTAACCACATGAAATATTAGCAAACTATAACATTTTGGCATGTAGTTTTTCTGGTCTGTTTAAACAAATGTACCCACTTTGAACGAGTGTGATATTTTTGGCTTTGTCGTCCTGTTGGCTGCTACCTTCTGTATCATGTTACAACCCACCTGATTTAGATAGCAGAAGCATAGGAGAGCTGGAGGACCCAGATGAACAAAGCATTTGAAACTAAATAGGAAAATTTAATAAACAATTAAATTCTAAATATAATTAAAGTTTGACTGCAGTATTAGTGTGTATTGTTTACATAAATGAATAGTAACTGATGGTACTTGTCAAACTTTAAAATCAATTTACCCAATTTAGGATGGGTAATGAAAACCCTACCTCTTCCCATAATGCATTTACCTGACTGTATTACCACTAAAATACAATGAATTATTAGTACTGTTTCTATAGTTCTTTTTAATCGTGGATGATGAAATTGGACAAGGGTTATTCTCTGACTCGTCAACTGCAGAAAGGACAAAATGAAAACATGTTTAACTGGAGTCGGTGCTTGTCGGGTACTCTTGATGTCTTCAGTAAGGAAGACTTTAGTTGCTGCAATAGAAAGAAGACAAAAAAGTAATTTGATGACACAAATCAGTGGCGCAGATAAAACACACTTTAGCTGAAACATAGCAAAAGTGCAAACTGTTCTGAGAATGTGGGGACATTGCTGTGACTTAACCTGAACTGAACTGCTGTGACTTAACCTGTGACTTAACTACCTTAACCTGAACCTTCTGAAATGCTGGTCTTTGGACATGTTTAGTTGCTAGAGCCAAAGAGTTGGTCTACTTCATTAGTTTGGTGTGTTTAAAAATTCTTTTGCTTTTCTAGGCTAATTAGGCTTCATTATGTGTTTACATTACAGCTTCAGTTCCAGGTGACTTCAAGTCAGGATGTGTCAGAGAAAGAGAGCAAAAAGAAACTGTTAAGACAGTGAACAGTGAACATCTAATTAAAAAGCCAATGTGTGATTGTGGCGGACAGAGGGGGTGTAAAAAGAGCATGAAGAACCAGGTAAGCAAATAGGGAGACAATGAAGTTGGGTGAAAAAACAATAACTATTTTTCACAAAACATTTTACATGTATCTTATGAATGGTTTATGCACTTTCCAATAGTACTCATAGAAAATACCAGTGAACATCCTAAACAGAACTTTGGACATCCACTGAGACAATCGAAGTTGGGTGTGGGTTAATAATGGTCACTGTTGACCACAAATATGAAATTAAATAAAAATGAATAATAAAGATTAGCTGAAAATAAGCCGTGTGGAGACCAGAACTTCTAGAAGTCAGATGTCCACTTGCTTCTCCCCTCGTCCTTGCCTTCTGGCATGGCATTATATCTTTGAGCACAAAGATAACCTGTGAAATTCCTGCTGGCTGCCTTCAGCGCGGTGATGATTTAGTGGAAAGTTTATGAACCACTTCTGACGCACAGCAGAGGAGCAAACAGAGAAGCTGCAACAGGTGATCATTAAGTGACGGACAATAATATACTGTACAGCCATTTGAACTAGGGAACAACAACAATGTATACTGTACTGTACTGTCCTGTTCAACAAATGCAAGAAAGGGCAAGGCAAGAAGCAACCTATTTTAAATGTGAATTTTATATAAAAATTACACAGACATGCTTGTGAGACAGTTAAACTTCTGCAGCACAATCATTTTGTAATTGTATTTTTATCATCCAATTAAAAATGATGGCTTACACCATTAACTTGATGCTACCAATTGAAATACCTCTGTTATGCACAAACCCAATAGTTATGTCAACAGTATTATCATATTTGATCCTGTAATGTTTTAAAGTCTCCAACCACTTTATAACAAGTCCAATGTTACTGAAGGACTTATTCCGACACAAAAGGGAGACTTCACTTGTGTTTTTGGTGCCAGCTGCTGTAGGAATCTCAACTGCTTGGCGCAACCTACTCCTTTGCAGCCACTCCAACTCAACTCAGTGCTCCTCTTTCAACCAGTCCCAGCAGACTACTGAAATAGAGAAGGCATCTTCAACTAAAAGCAGCAGATCACAACCTGTCACATACTTCCACCACCTGACTTAGGCCCAAGAGCCGTCAGACCTAACCTGTCACTATGGATGATAGCATCATACACCACCAGATAGGTGGCAGCATGTACAGAGTGCAGCAGGTGCTGGAGGCGCTGGAAAGGGACTGGGGATCCAAGCAAGCGGAAAGTGAGCGTGACGAATTGGTAGAATTTGCATGGTGTGGAGAAGGATGTTTTTTTCTTAGTCGCTCTTAGTCTCTAGTTTCAATATCTCTTGGTCAAATCCAGCATAATAAAAAAAAACAAGCAGTGCCTAACCGGTCCAGGAGCTCACTGACCCATATAGACCCGTCTGTCTTTACCAGAACTCCAGGGCTACACCAAGCACTGTAGCAATCTTTTATCACCCTCATGTCCAGCATGCCATGTGATCACACGGCAAGTGGGCGATTTGGAAAGAAACTTTGAGCTGAAAGAAGAAAGCAAAAAAAGCACTTTGTCCCACGGTGAAAATTGTCTGAGCATTGTACAGGTGCTGCTGACAATCCTGGCCCTGGCCGTATTTTCTGGTTGATAACCTACCCATCATGCAGCTTTGGTCTTAGGTCCAGGGCGTACTGAATTTCAATTTTGCTTGGGCTTGGGCTTTCCTCTCAGTTTTCTTTAATTAGGTCCAGGAAGAAAATCCAGTAGACGCCTGGGGGACCACCCACACTGCAAAACTGTCCAAATCAATGTTGAATTCTCGCACAGCAGCTCTATTCCCTTGTTGTTGCAGTATATCAGTGACTAACCTCATATTGTGGATGGTTTATCTCAGTTGTTCTCCTGACTGAAGTTTGGTCCATATACATGGTCCATCCTGCCATATGTCCATAACTATCAAGAATCCTCCACATTAACTTTTATCAAGTGGAAAAAGGTTAGCTTTACTGTGTTATGCTAACATATGCTAACATAGTTGTGTCGCTAGCGATCACATAACACATCATTATATACCAGCTAGTCCAACTTCAGTAACCCTACAAAAGTCACTGCTGTTTAGTATTTCTGTCTGCATTTATGTCGGAAGTGATAGCAGAGCTGTATGTTTTAATTTTTTCAGAAATCTCTCAGTCAGAACATGCCATATTACGTTTAGGTGGAAACTAGCAAGCTAACTTTTTGCTAACTTCTAACTCTGTTAAATTTAATAAATTCTGTTTTCATGGATGCCTGGATATTAAACTTAATTGTTACACCTGGTAACAGTGGCGGTCCAAGCCTGTTTGGCGCCCCGGGCGAACACTCCCTCTGGCGCCCTCCCTCTTGGATTTATAACATTATGAATGAAATGTGCACTATTTGGAAGCCCCCCTCCCCTTTCGACAGGTTGTGTGAGACTTTAAATCATCAAACTGTAAATTACAAATTTTAAATTGTTATTGATCCCTTTACCTCTGGTCCTAAAGTGTATATTTATTTTCTTACTCTTCTTATATATATATTGTTTGTTTACTGCTGTAACTGGAGCCTCGTCGTCTCGTCTCTATATACTGGACTGTATGTAGCGGAGATGACAATAAAGTTTACTTTGACTTCAGCACCGCAGGCGCACCGAGGGCTCTCGCGCTCACTATTCGCGTATAGAATTTCGAAAAAAAACATCGGTGCAAATTATAAGTCTGTATCATGTCTGGTGTTTTCGTGTTTGTTGGTTTGTTTTTATTTTATTTTGTGAGTTGGTTATTAGATGCTGCTCCAGCCAGCCAGAGAATCCCCCGCCGCCCCGCCCTCTCCTCCCTGTGCCGCAAGCAGCAGGCGCACCTCGCAAACGGAGGGCGCCCTTACTCCCAGCAAATGGGCGATAGAAAACCGATCGGTGCCTATGCCATTCCCAATATGCGCTGGCTGATGTCAGGGCAGCATGAGTACGAGCAATTTTTTATTTTTATTTTTTTTGCCAATGCCTGTGATGCCGCCCCACCACAATGCCGTCCCGGGCAACCGCCCGTGTCGCCCGTATCAAAAACGCTACTGCCTGGTAAAGCAGCAACTCTGATCATGTTATTAAAGATGAAAGAATTTAGACAGTTTTTAACTCTCAGTGATGCCGCAGTGTTCATTTGACTTTAGGACCTGAAGCGGACGAAGTTTTGAACCCAGATTACTCTGCGAGGCTTTCGACTACGGTAGCCGTAATGCTCCGACAATCCATCAAGCGGTGCGGCTTCATAGCTCACCAAAGTTGTACTAAAACATTTTTTGACAGATTTGTGAGGGCTGTGTACCACATAAAATTGGTTTGAGGTCAGTAAGCACAAACATAAGGTGCACGGGATTATAAGGCACACTGTTGATTTTTGAGAAAATTAAAGTATTTCAAGTGCGCCTTATAGTGTGGAAAATACGTTGATTTCTTTTCCTGCATCCATCCCCAAACCCTGACAAAGCCACCATGTTCTAAAGATGGCTATAGACACCCACTGTTGTACCTGACCTCTAATGGATACATTGATTTGAACTAAATTTGGGTTCATCATTTTATCATGCTCCGCTTCTCTTCCTTAAGAATGGCATCTTGATAGCCAGCAAGTAGTAGATGAAGAACTGAAAGGCCAGATGCATCTCTCAGGTCTTTGCTGGATTTCCTGTAGTTTTCATCTGAGAATCACCTTGCTGGAAACAAAATGCCTAAAGATACAATTTAAAATGGGTTTTTTTTTTTGTGAATTGATTGTTATGATGTTAAGTGGCCTCTCCGTGAATCGCTACCTCATCGTGGTGGAGGGGTTTGTGTGTCCCAGGGATCCCAGGGGCTATTTTGTCTGGGGGCTTTTGCCCCCTGGTAGGGTCTCCCATGGCAAATTGGTTCTGGGTGAAGGACCAGACAAAGAGCGATTCAGAAGACCCTTATGAAGAAAACATCGAGGGAAGAGTTTACCCTGCCTGGGATAGGGTTACCGGGGCCCCGACCTGGAGCCAGGCCAGGGGAGGGTGCCCGAGGGCGAGCGTCCGGTGGCCGGGCCTTAGTTCATGGGGCCCAGCCGGGCACAGCCCGAAAAGGGGACATGGGCTCATCCTCCCGCAGGCCCACCACCCGCAGGAGGCGCCATAGGGGTCGGCCAGGAGCGGAGGCCCTGGCGGACTGATCCCCGGCTGCCAAGACTGGCAATTGGGACATGGAATGTCACCTCTCTGGTGGGAAAGGAGCCTGAGTTAGTGCGTGAGGTTGAGAGGTACCGGCTAGATAGTCGGGCTCACCTCTACGCATGGCTTGGGCTCTGGAACCAGTCTCCTGGAGAGGGGCTGGACGCTGTCTCAGTCTGGAGTTGCCCCTGGTGAGAGGCAACGGGCTGGGGTGGGTATTCTAATATCCCCTCGGCTTGCTGCCGGTACGTTGGGGTTTTTCCCGGTGGATGAGAGGGTTTGTTCCCTGCGCCTTAGGGTCGGGGAACGGGTCCTGACCGTCATCTGCGCTTATGCGCCGAGTGGCAGTTCAGAGTACCCAGCCTTCTTAGAGTCCCTGGGTGGGGTGCTGGAAGGTGCTCCACCTGGAGACTCTGTTGTCCTGCTGGGAGACTTCAATGCTCACGTGGGTAATGACAGCGATACCTGGAGGGGCGTGATTGGGAGGAACGGCCTCCCTGATCTGAATCCGAGTGGTGTTTTGTTATTGGACTTCTGTGCAAATCACAGTTTGGCCATAACGAACACCTTGTTTGAACATAAGAGTGTCCATAAGTGCACGTGGCACCAGGACGCTCTAGGTCGCAGGTCGATGATCGATTTTGTAATCGTATCACCAGACCTGCGACCATATGTTCTGAACACTCGGGTAAAGAGAGGGGCTGAGCTGTCAACTGATCACCACCTGGTGGTGAGTTGGATCAGGTGGCGGGGAGGACGCTGGACAGACCTGGTGCACCTAAACGCGTAGTGAGGGTGTGCTGGGAACGTCTAGCAGAGGCCCCAGTCCGCGAGATCTTCAACGCACACCTCCGGCAGAGCTTCAACAGCATTCTGAGGAAGACTGGGGACATTGAGTCTGAATGGACCATGTTCAGTGTCTCCATTGCCGAAGCCGCTGCATTGAGCTGTGGCCGCAAGGTGGTTGGTGCCTGCCGTGGTGGTAATCCCCAAACCAAATGGTGGACACCAGAGGTGAGGGGAGCCACCAGGCTGAAGAAGGAGTCCTATCGGGCTTGGTTAGCCTGTGGGACTCCGGAGGCAGCGACAGGTATCGACAGGCCAAGCGGAATGCGGCTCAGGCAGTGGCTGAAGCAAAAACTCGGGTGTGGGAGGAGTTCAGAGAGGCCATGGAAAAAGACTTTCGGACTGCCTCGAAGAGATTCTGGCAAATCGTCAGGCGTCTCAGGAGGGGAAAGCACTGCACTGTGTATAGTGCTGGCGGAGCGCTGCTGACTTTGACTGAGAAAATTGTCAGGCAGTGGAAGGAATACCTCGAGGACCTCCTTAATCCCACTGACACATCTTCCGAGGAAGAAGCAGAGTCTGGGGATGAGGGGAATGACCCGCCAATTTCGGGAGGCGAGGTCACTGAGGCAGTTAAACAACTCCTTGGTGGCAGAGCCCCTGGTGTTGATGAGGTCCGCCCCAAGTTCCTGAAGGCTCTGGACGTTGTAGGGCTGTCCTGGTTGACACGCCTCTACAATGTTGCGTGGAGATCAGGGGTAGTACCCCTGGACTGGAAGACTGGGGTGGTGGTCCCCATCTTTAATAAGGGGGACCGGAGGGTGTGTTCCAACTACAGGGGGATCACACTCCTCAGCCTCCCTGGGAAAGTCTATGCCAGGGTGCTGGAAAGGAGAGTTCGTCTGCTAGTCGAACCTCGGATACAGGTGGAACTATGCGGTTTTCGTCCTGGTCGCGGAACACTGGACCAGCTCTTTATCCTCTCAAGGATACTTGAGGGTGCATGGGAGTTTGCCCAACCAGTCTACATGTGTTTTGTGGACTTGGAGAAGGCATTCGACGGTGTCCCTCGGGGTGTCCTTTGGGAGGTGCTGCGGGAGTATGGGGTGTCTGGCCCATTGCTACGGGTCATTCGATCCCTATACAACCGTTGCAAGAGCTTGGTTCGCATTGCCGGCAATAAGTCGGACTCGTTCCCGGTGGGTGATGGGCAGCCAAGTGGCGGAGGGCTTTCACTTCGGTGGCCTCAGAATCTCATCTCTGATTTTCGCGGATGATGTGGTTCTGTTGGCTTCATCGGGTGAAGGCCTCCAGCTCGCACTGGAACAGGTTGCAGCCGAGTGTGAAGCAGCGGGAATGAGGATTAGCACCTCCAAATCTGAAGCCATGGTTGTCAGCCGGACCCACTCCGGGTCGGGGATGAGTTCCTGCCCCAAGTGGAGGAGTTCAAGTATCTCGGGGTCTTGTTCGCGAGTGATGGGAGAAGGGAGCCGGAGATCGACAGACGGATTGGTGCGGTGGCTGCAGTGATGCAGACGCTGCACTGGTCCGTCGTGATGAAGAGGGAGCTGAGTGTAAAAGCAAAGCTCTCAATTTACCGGTCGATCTACGTCCCTACCCTCATGTCCCTACCCGCCACGAGCTGTGGGTAGTGACTGAAAGAACGAGATCGCGGATACAAGCGGCGGAAATGAGCTTCCTCCAAAGGGTGGCTGGCCTCTCCTTTAGAGATAGGGTGAGAAGTTCAGCCATCCGGGAGGGGCTCAGAGTAGAGCCCTGCTTCTCCACATCGAAAGGAGCCAGCTGAGGTGGTTCGGGTATCTGACAAGGATGCCTCCTGGGCGCCTCCTGGGGTTGGTGTTCCCAGGCATGTCCCACCGGGAGGAGGCCCCGGGGCAGACCCAGGACACGCTGGAGAGATTATATCTCTCGGCTGGCCTGGGAACGCCTTGGTGTTCCCCCGGATAAGCTGGAGGAGGTGGCTGGGGAGAGGGAGGTCTGGGCTTCTCTGCTTAGGCTGCTGCCCCCGCGACCCGGCCCCGGATAAAGCGGATGAAGATGGATGGATGGATGGATGGATGGATGGATGGATGGATGTTAAGTGGCTTAAAAACACAACAAACACAAAAAACCCATTCTTTAAAAATGGTCAGGTACATGGAATCAACTGAAACTGAGAAAAAAAGTAGCCAATCTCAGGAGAAAAACTTTAACAGACCTTTAGAAAAACTGGAGAACTATTGTTCAACACCACTTTAAATATTTTGCTATTTGGAAGCAAAATTCAATAAAGAAGATGAGGGATGGGTCAAGGCTTTTATACAGAACCAAAACATCTAATCTAGATGATAACAAGACATTTTAAGGGCCTAACTATTGTAAATATGTAACCATTACATTTAACCCACCAAAAGTCAGAAATTGTGAAAAAGGACACGCCTTAAGTAGACCAACCAGATATAATAGCAGCCTAGTAGACTATATAACAAGTGATCCTTTAGGATGGAATAAAATTCTGAATATATGTGTACACATGTGAATACAAGTCAAGATTGCACAACACTGCCCTCAGTTTTTACTGACTAGCCAAGCAAACTTACATCATTTTGGGCTGTCAGATATGTATTTGTAGGCAGAAACATCCCAGTGTTTCTCCAATGTGTCCAAATATTGGAACTCTAGGATTTTTCAGCTATGTAGTATTTCACCCAGGATTAAACTATGAGTGAAATATGTCTCACTGTTGCACCAAGCCACACTCTAAAACAACAGTAGAATGCTAACAACGTGTTATTTTCGTGTTATAAATTGTTACCTTTTAGACTTCAATATTTAATGTACAAAATGCCAAAGTGAAAAAAAAATATTCAACCAACTGTGCATAATTCTTGTTATTTAGCTTATTTAGATCATCAAGGTTAATCTGTTGTAACTTGCAGACAGTTTACCCCACTGAGGTATTCCTTACATGAAATTATAATGCAAATCCTCTAACAACACTTGCTGAAGCAGTTCTGCACTTGTTTGGATAGGTTTATACACATTTACACTACTGCACCTGATGTAGGGAACACAGATAAAACTACATGTGTCAGATTTAATATTGGCTGTGGCAACCATAAGGGATGACTAAACAGGGGTTTGCTGCAACACATGTACAGTACATACTTAGTATTAATAGAGGCCTAGAACTGGCTTAAATGAGTTGTGAAGTGGCATGATGGATATAGACTGAACATGTACATGAAAACTAGCTGTAAAACAAGTAAACAAGATTGTTATAGTGCCTAATTTTAAAGTAATAATTAAAAATTATAAATAAAAATAAATGAAAAGTTATCCGTTGTAATCAGGACAGAGGGGTAATATTTCTGCTTACTTTTAGCATATTCTGCATTTTTATTATAATTGCATTTAAGCTAGTATTGACATCTGTGATGGATGTCCACAACAGGCAGTCTCTGATATACCAATACTTTAACAGTGAAGGCTTCTTAGCCTAAGCTACAACTGGAAATTCTATTGATCAGTCTCCATACAGTGTACATACAGTATATAATGTTAGCAGTGTGTCAGCCCTCATACCAAACTTCTGAACTCCTTTACTTAGCTCTAATCTATTCCAGGCACCGTCAAAGGTCCCATTCCCAGCTGTCCAGAATCCTTGTATCCTTGTCTTCTTCAATGACTTGTATATAGAAGGGAAGGTGTGAGACACCTTGTCTCTTAAGTTTGAAGTCTGAGCCAACTGTGGTTTCAGATGTGGTTGCTATTCTTAGAATGCTTGATATTTACTGAAGGTCACTTGAGGAGGTGTTGAGCATTGGTCCCTGCCTCCATATGTCCTCTTGTATTACCCTTTCTCCTTGCCTTCAGTTAGACAATAAAGGAGTTAGTGTTTGGTGTCTTTGCAGTCAGTTCTAGAAGACTTCTGTACATTAAAAAATATGTCTGTTGCTGAAGACTGAATTTCTGTTGAACAGATGAACTTTGCAAGGTATGGTTGAACTTCATCAATCTTTATATAATGTATTTGTTTTATATTTACTGTACAGTTAATGCCTATAAATATAAATACCATATACATTTTTCTATTTCTATTCTATTCTGTTTAGCAGATTAGCATTACTGTTGTTCTAATATCTGTTGTAAATCCAAAGTTTTCTTTATACACAGTAATGTGGAAAAGTTTTTGAACTACGCCTCATTTCTTTATATTTTGCATCCAAGAAGCAGGAATTTCTTGATAATGTGTATTTTTTTGTCAGAATGTTGCATGAATTAAAATAATTTGATTTGTTTGAAATTTTCTTACCCTTTCCTTCCTTCAAAGGTTTTTTTTAAATGGGAAAACCAGAGGAATGAGACAAACTCGGGAATTGCATGTCACTACGTAAGGTGAGTTCTTGGGAGAATTGCTGTTTGAATTTTTATAAGAGGTCACAAATCAGACACTTAACTATACCAATGTAGATATGTGCATATGAGAAAGTCTTGATTATATGGTTGAATTACGCAGTGGCTAAAAGGCCAGACTACTGTCTATATCAGTGGTCATTATTATAAGTTACCCTTGTAAGTAGGACAAATTCTAAATAACATGGTCTCTTTGCAATAAAGAGCTTAAGCTAATTAGAAATCTGCTGGAAGTGCTGAGGGTGCTGTGGCGCTGTGGGGTATTGTAGGGAACCTCTATGTCTACAACTACTAATTGAAAGATAACATTTTAATTTTGTTTTTTCAATGACAATAGTGAATTTTAAGTTGCTTAGGTTCATTCGTGTCTCTAACTATAGTGTAGTTACCAAACTTTTTGTAAACAGGCATGCTGTCACACATGAAAATGGATATGGAAATTTCAGATTAATCAATTAATCCATGAAAAAGGGCGCAAGTTATCAGATGATCAGAATCAACTGACGTAATCGTGTGTATTGTGCTTATAGTTACACGATGAATTCAAAAATATCTTGGCTGTTTCATTTGCTGTTCAGAGGAGCAGGGAGCTAAACTTTATAGTGTTTGGATGCACAGGGCATGATGAGAAGTTCATCAGTGTGTGACTGCTGAGTGAAGAAACACTTTGTGCATTGTGCTCTGCTACCATACTGTCTGCCCTAGCTTTGCCTGTATCCATGATAAGCCATGTTCTGATCATCAAGATATTTTGTCAATCTTCCCATGAGCTAGGTGCCATAGTCACTTTGTGTATTTACCCAGTATTTTCTGTATTAATTTTCTCTGATGATTATCCTTTAGTATTTGACCATGATAAAACTGTATTATTGTCATCAGTGTTTTTACTACTGTATTTTACATCATTAGGACACAAAACATGCAAAAAAAAAAAAATCCAAAACATGCACAACCAATATACATTTCAAAGAATGTATCAATTCTATATATCTCTTTCCTGGATGGGTGGTGTAGCACCTCTTACATAAAACAATGTTTTCACTAGTTAATTAGGTGGGAAAACTCAGCCACCATCCATTGTCTAGAAACAATGTATTCAAAAGACAGCATAGGTCCAGCCAGACTTTAGCCAATCTATCATGAGAAACACTGACACACAAACAAACACCCCATAAAGCTGTTTAACATGAAGCTGCCTATTTCGACTAGTGAGGAAGTTTGATGTAATTATATAACTTTTTTCTTTTCTTTTTTTCATATAACCTTTTTTAAATCAAATCAAATCAAATCAAATCACTTTTATTGTCACATCACATGTGCAGGCACACTGGCACAGCACATGCGAGTGAAATTCTTGTGTGCGAGCCCCACAAGCAACAGAGATGTGCAAACACAACAACACAAACGAGCAAAATACAAGAATGGCCAACCTGAAACTAATAAATATATGTACAATATATAATAGTGTATGCATTTCTGGATGTGTATACTAAATATTTTCCTACGTGTGTGTGTGTGTGTGTGTGTGTGTGTGTGTGTGTGTGTGTGTACACATTTTTACAAATTAAATAGTAAAAAAAAAAAAAAAAAAATAATAATAATAATAATAATAATAATAATAAAATATATAAAATATACAGAGTTGAATATGTGCAGAACAAGTGGCATTTATATACAGTGTGGAGTGCATAATGTTGAAGTTCCAGTAGTGAAGCTGAGGTGTCTATGACGTGTTCAGCAGTCTGATGGCCTGGTGGAAGAAGCTGTCTCTCAGTCTGCTGGTACGGGACCGGATGCTGCAGAACCTCCTTCCTGATGGAAGCAGTCTGAACAGTTTATGGCTGGGGTGACTGGAGTCCTTGATGATCCTCCCCGCTTTCCTCAGGCAGCGCTTCCTGTAGATGTCTTGGAGGGAGGGAAGCTCACCTCCAATTATCCGTTCAGAGCACCGCACTACTCGCTGGAGAGCTTTGCAGTTGTAGGCGGTGCTGTTGCCATACCAGGTGGTGATGCATCCAGTGAGGATGCTCTCAATGGCACAGTGATAGAAGGTCCTGAGGATGCGGGGGCTCATGCCGAATCTTTTCAGTCTCCTGAGAAAGAAGAGGCGCTGATGCGCCTTCTTCACTGTTTTGTTTGTGTGTACTGACCACGTAAGATCCTCAGCCAGATGTACTCCAAGGAACCGGAAGCTGCTCACTCTCTCCACAGCAGCGCCGTTGATGGTGATGGGGGTGTGTACTTCTCTGCACCTCCGGAAGTCCACTATCAACTCCTTTGTCTTTGCGACGTTGAGGGTGAGATGGTTGTCTTGACACCAGTGGGTCAGGGCGCTGACCTCCTCCCTGTAAGCCGTCTCATCACCGTTGGTGATAAGACCCACCACTGTAGTGTCGTCCGCAAACTTCACAATGATGTTGGAGCTGTTAGTGGCTGTGCAGTCGTAGGTGTAGAGTGAGTACAGGAGACTGTTTTCACTCCTCCATTAAGAAATTAATGATTATTTATTAATTAACTTATATATGAAAGATACAACTAGTTTCACATTTTGGACAGAGAGGACAGATGGTTTGAAAGAGGAGTGAAAGAAGTCCACTGTGAACGAACATCCTTGAACAGAGACGGTGTCTGCCAGCTATAATCCAGTTTTGAGATCCCTTCCCAGACGCCTTAACGCCCACTCACATCCTGGCCCATCCTGATTAGGTAGAGGATCAATAGGGGGTCCACGACCCTCTTGGTGACACTCCCATAAGGCTTAGAATATGGGACTCTCCACCATTTGCTCTTAGAACTGAAGAAGCTTGTCAGATGAAACTTAAAGAAGTCCAGACACTTTTCTTTCCAAGCTCCTTAGAATACAGCTGGGTCATAATGTATTTTTTGTTCTGTGATCAAAAACTCTAAATCAATCTTCGAGTCTGTAGATTGTCTCACATGATATCCACTCTGCTTTTTTAATAACCATTTAATAGCCATTTTCACACATGTGATACATTTTCTTGATTCCAAATTATTTGAGAAAAGTGTATGCAGTATCATGTTATATTCAAGCTGTACTTACATTTTACAGTTTAATTTTTTAGTTATATTTCTTATATGTAATATTAATTAATAGGACTGCCACTAATAAGCAACAAAAAAAAGTCAAGACACAGTTTCAGATGCAGATTCATTTTATTCTACTGACCAACCAACATGCATAGGGAGACACCGTTACTAATACATCCGATGTCTCAGAAACAGGGATTCAGACCATGTGTTTTACTCCTCATCATGACCTTTCTGGAAACAGAGACACAAACAAGAGAGAATGAAATATTGTTAAGTATTATTGGACATATTAATGGTTCACTTTAATGTGACAAAACTGAAAACTTTCAAGTGTTGTAGATTCAATTTTGGACATATTTGTAAAATTAACTTTTAAATATGCAGTTATATGCAAACTGTAAAATGCATCTGTGGATTCTGATGGTAAATGAAATCTTTATAAAATTCCTAAAACAGATACATGCGATGTGTCATTATACAGATACTGACCTTTGACCCTGCGTCACGGCTTTTGACACGTAGTTTGTTGACCTGGGACTCGGCAATGTCAGCTCTTTCCTCAGCTTCATCGAGCTCATGTTGAAGTTTGCGGAACTTGGTAAGATTACTGTTGGCCTGTTCCTCCTGTAGAACAGAAGCACAATATCCTTAAGATGACCTGCTGTATATTTTCTATATTTCTATATGATTAATAGGCGAGTAGAAATGATGAACAGGTGCAATGCTTTTTTAGTGTGTAAAATGTAAATGCAAAGACTACTTACAGCTTCCTCAGCAGCTTTCTTGTAGGATTTCACCTTTAGCTGCAACTTGTCCACCAGATCTTGCAGACGGGTAAGATTCTTACGATCCTCTTCTGTCTGGAAGCAAACAAGAAAAAAATTGTATTTCTCTGAGTCAAAGTAAATATGAATTTAATTTTTACTGTTTCTTCCCTCATTCTCTAAGGTGACTCAAAAATACCTGATACGTCAGCTCTTTAATCCGTCTCTCATATTTTCGTATTCCCTTGACGGCATCACTTGATTTCCTTTGTTCAACTTCAACTTCACTCTCCAATTCTCTGATCTGTTGAACAAAAAGATTACTTATAACATACTAAATATTTTCCTTGTTTGATGATTTGGTAATTTATTATATCGATTTGACTTCATTAACACGATTTTGACTTACCCTGGCCTCGAGCTTCTGAATCTGCTTCTTGCCTCCCTTCATGGCGATCTGCTCAGCTTCATCCAGGCGGTGCTGCAGGTCTTTGATGGTTTGCTCCATGTTCTTCTTCATTCGCTCCAGATGAGCGCTGGTGTCCTGCTCCTTCTTCAGCTCCTCTGCCATCATGGCAGCATCAGTGATGGCCTTCTTGGCCTTCTCCTCTGCATTCCTGCACTCCTGCACTGACTCCTCCACTTCAGTTTGAAGCTGGGATGTATCAGCCTCCAGCTTCTTCTTTTGGTTTATCAGGCTGGTGTTCTGGTGTTCAGATGAAAAATATGATTTTTTAAATTCCTGAGTATATTTTCAATAGATAGTTTCTGTATCAAGTCTTCTCCAGTCTTACCTGTGAGTGCAGTAGCTGCACTCTCTCACTGACATCCAGCAGCTCTTGCTCTGCAAGTTTGCGGCTTCTCTCCGTTTGATCCAGAGCTGCTCTCAGCTCCTCCACTTCAGCCTGAAGAAGGTTGTTGCGTCGCTCAACAATGACAATGTTTTCCTTCATATCATCACTGGCTCGCAGAGAGTCGTCCAGCTGAAGTTGAGTATCCTTGAAGATAAAAACCCCCAAAATTTTAACTGATGTTTCACTTTGGCTTTGATTTTTGTTTCAAAGAAGTAGAACTGCTTGTTTATTCAGACCTTCAGATGGGCATGGACGGCCTTAAGTTGTTTCTGAGCCTCAGCTGCCTGCCTGTTAGCCTGGCTTAGCTGGATCTCCATCTCATTGAGGTCTCCCTCCATCTTCTTTTTCAGACGCAGGGCCTCGTTCCTGCTGCGAGTCTCAGCCTCCAGAGAGCTTTGAAGAGTATCCACAGTTCGCTGGTGGTTTCTTTTCGATTGCTCCATTTCTTCATCTTTCTCAGCTAGCTTGCGCTCAATGTCAGCCTTTACTTGGTTAAACTCAAGTTGGGCTCTGAGAATCTTCCCTTCCTCATGCTCCAGTGTGGCCTGTCACAAATAGAAATTAGACACAATGACTACATAACTTGTAATGAATTAATCCTCACAACCTAAAATCTTTCAAATTTGAAAAAGGCCAGTATGCAGCAGCTTACCTCTGCTTCCTCCAGAGCTGTCTGTATCTCAGACTTCTCTTGTTCCAACTGCTTTCGAATCTTCTCAAGCTCATGAATATTCTTTCCACCTTCGCTAATTTGTTCAGTGAGGTCAGATATTTCCTCTGAGGGCATATTGTAAAAAATAAATGCCGTTATACTGTGAACAAACTGTTCATGTATGATTTTAATGGGTAATTAAGTCACCTTGTAAGTTCTTGTTCTCTCTCTTCATGGTCTCCAAATGTTCAAGAGATTCTTCATAGGAGTTCTTCAGTTTGAAGAGCTCAGTGCTCAGAGACCTGGCATCTTTCTGAGAGCTCTCCAGCTCTGTTTGAGACTCCTCGTACTTCTGTTTCCACTCTGCCAAGACCTACAAGAAAGTTTTCATTTTAGATAAAAGATTGACCTTCTGCTTCAGTGAAATAATAAGTGCCGGATGAAAACCTTGTCAAAGTTTCTTTGTTTCTTGTCCAGAGCAGCGGCAGCAGCATTAGACCTCTCTACATCCACCATGAGATCTTCAATCTCATTCTGCAGCCTGTGTTTGGTCTTCTCCAGAGAGGAACATTTAGCATTCACTGCTTCAACAGCCTCCTCAGCCTCCTGCAGACGCTGAGCCAGCTTCTTTCTAGGTGATGAAAATATGTATTTGTGGTTAAACGCTCTTTACCTTTGCTGAGTTCGTGGACTTAGTGTATTTGGCTTACTTGGCCTCTTCTAGTTCTTCGGTCCTCTGGATGGCATCAGTTTCATACTTGGTTCTCCACTGAGCCACCTCAGAGTTGGCCTTGGACATGCTACGTTGCAGTTCAGCTTTAGCCTCCTGCTCCTCCTCATACTGCTCCCTGAGCAGGTCACAGTCATGGCGAGAAGACTGCACTGCATGGGCTAATGCGTTCTTGGCCTAAAAGAAAGTGTATCTTTATTAACTGGGTGTACCAATGGTCTCTACCTAATGAGGTTACACTGATGATTATTTGCTACCTTGACTTCTTCCTCCAGTTGTCTTTTCAGGTCTTCAATTTGCTGAGTGTACGACTGTTTTCCTCTCGTGAGTTGAGACACCAGAGAATCCTTTTCCTCAAGCTGCCTCAAAAGTTCACCTTATTTAAGCATAACATTAAATTCAGTACCGCACAATGGCACAACTAAAATATGCTGTTCAGGTCTAATGCATACCGTTCTCAGTTTGAAGCTTTGCTTTCTGCATGGTGAAGTCATTGATGGCACGCTGTCCCTCTTCTGATTTTGTTTTATATTCATTCATCTGGTCTTCCAGAGACCTGCACATTTTCTCCAAGTTGTTCTGTGAACAAAAAGCAGTAGATGGCCAATCATGTACACAATTATAAAATTAATGTTTGATTTGGCAATGAGAACAAACCCTAATACCTGAAAGTAACTTACCTTTGCCTTGACAATTTGTTCCATATTGGAGACCACATCATCCAGCTCCAGTCTGAGCTCACTCTTCTCCTTCTCCAGTTTCTGCTTGACTCTCTGCAGGTTGTCAATCTGCTCTCCCAGCTCAGCAACACTGTCGGCTTGTTTCTTCCTGAGTGTGGCAGTAGTGGCTTCGTGGTGCAGAGTGGCCTCTTCGAGGTCTCTGCGCAGTTTCTGGAACTCGGCCTCCCTCTTCTTGTTCATCTCAATCTGGGCAGCTGTGGCTCCTCCAGCCTCCTCCAACCTCTCACTGATCTCCTCCAGCTCTCTGGCCAGGTCAGCTCTCTGCTTCTCCACCTTGGCTCGAGCAGCTCTCTCTGCTTCTAGCTCTTCCTCCAGCTCCTCAATACGAGCCTAGATCGGAGTCAAAAGCAAACCTTGACATTTAATTTTACTCCTCCAAACCATATGTTTTTCTTTTTCTTTTTCATGGGTCTTGTTTGATTCGTTACCTGCAACTCCTTCAGTTTTTTCTGGAGCTGGGCACTCATCACCTGCTCATCCTCAACTTTACCATTCAGCTGACTGATTTCAAAATCTTTCCTTTGGATATAAAATAAAAAGGTTTCACTTGAGGCACAATCGAAAGTGTGTTTTTATTGCTTCATTGTAAACCTGCCCATCTCATCTTACTTTTTCAGCCTCTCTTCGAGCTGCTGCTTATCATTTTCTAGGTCCATGATACTTTCTTGAGCTAACTTGAGGTCTCCTTCAAGCTTCCTCTTTGCTCGCTCAAGGTCCATACGGACTTTCTTTTCTTGCTCTAAAGACCCCTCAAGCTGTGGGGGGAAATAAATATTATTACAATGGTACTGATATATTAAAATTATTATTCATTAACTACCAAAGTCAGTCTATGTTCTTACATCATCCACTTGCTGCTCCAGCTTAGTCTTGGCCTTAGTTAGAGAGTTGACTTTGTCTTCCTCACTCTGCAGGTCGTCCAGAGTTTGCTGATGAGCTTCCTGTAAAGCTTTCTTTTCCTTGGTCAGCTTGGCAATGATTTCATCCAATGCAGCCATTTCCTCAGTCAAGTTTTTTACCTATAGCCAGAATAGAGGTTCAGTTTAGTAACAGATTAATTTCACAATGACAGTCATTAATAGGTTTGTTGTACCTTGTTCTCAGTGGCATGCTTCTCCTTCTCCACTTTAGCTAGAGTTAACTCTAAGTCATCGATGTCTTTCTTCAGCTCGGAGCACTCGTCCTCCAGCTTCCTCTTCTTAGCAGTCAGTTCTGCATTCATCTCCTCCTCATCCTCCAGCCTCTCTGTCAGCTCTTTGATTTTGGCCTCCAGCTGAATTTTGCTCTTGATCAGCCCCTCACATCTTTCTTCAGCATCGCCTAGATTGTCTTGCTCCTGAAGACAAAAAGTATGACATACGCATTAAGCCGACAAACACACACAATACATGTGATGTTGATATTTGTTGTCATACTGTAAGAAACTATCCTTTAACATACAGCCTGAACTTGGAGCTGCAGGTCGTTCTTTTCTTGGAGAAGAGTGACCATTTTCTCTTCCAGTTCTTTCCTGCGGGCTTCTGATTTTGCATAAGCCTCTTTCAGTTTGGCAAACTCTTCCTTCATGTTGGCCATCTCTTTCTCAGTCTCTGCTGACTTCAGCAGAGGTTTGATCTTGAAGAACATTTTCATCCAGGGCCAATTTTTGACCCCCATGAAGGCACGGATGTTCCACTGGATCACAAGAAGAGCATCCCTGCAGACAACAGATAATCAGTGTTTGTAAAACTCCACCCACCGTTAATCCTTCATTAAAAATATGTTTTTAATATATTTAACCAAACCCTCACAACATTCTCCTATGCATGTATCTAATGACAGTTGCCGTATTTTGTGTCCATAAGTCCATGAACATATTGCATTTTGATATTTTGTTCGGTGATAAAATATGGTTCAGTGGAAAATATGTCTTGTATACTGGACAGATGATAAATTTTAATGATGCAAATCTGTTTTGACATTGTGCTGCACAACATAAACTGAGTTGGCTAACAGAATTTGACCAAGCTTTGATAAGTTACCTGCGTTCAACAATCTTCTGGAATTCAATTCTTGCCAGAAGGCCTCTTGATCGAGCTTGGATGCCAGTGATGATTAGGGCTAATCTGTCATCTCTCATCTCCTCTAGCTGGCCCAACAGCCCAGCCTTGAAAAACACCTTTTACAGCAACACATAGCAGAGTCAGTAACAGCTTGTTTCTGTTCAAAGTGTTCTATAAGTATGCAAATACTGACCTTGGTGTGTCCCAGTTTGTACTGGCTGTGGTCTAAATCTAAAGAACCCAAAAGTTTTTCAGCAGCCTTCTTGTTGTCAATGAACTGTCCCTCGGGAATGGCGTTAGGGTTCAAAATACGGTACCTTTGTTAGAAAAACAACAGATGAAAGAGTTGTTTCTTTTCAAGTACTTACTAATATGGATGGATTGATACTAATATGCATTTGTTTTAAGAGAACTTAAACCTCTGCTTGAAATCTCCATAGAGGATCCTGTTGGGGAAACCCTTTCTGCAGATCCTGATGCCTTCCAGCACACCGTTACAGCGCAGCTGGTGCATCACCAGAGGGTTCTCCATGGCCCCTGGAGTCTTGGTCTCGTTGGGGATGATGCAGCGTACAAAGTGAGGGTGAGTTGACCTCAAGTTGGTCATCAGCTTGTTCAGGTTCTCCTGAAAGTTTTTCATATGTAAATTGTTGCTATTGCTTTTGACACCAAGTACAGTAAGTACGTAAGTTTCCTTTTGGGTGTTTACAAAGTAGTTGCCATAGTCAATTTTAGTCAGATTGTTGACCTTTCTAATGCAGCTCATAAAGGGTTTGTGTCGCCTGGTTAATTTCAGTGTCTATAACTTCAAAACTGGGCAAATCAGAACAAAGTTTTGAACCTCTATCAAACTAATGAGAAATTCTTGCTGAAGTCATGATGTATAACTCAGTACAATCTCTCCTTTACATTAAAAAATAAAAACATATCTCACCCTGTGCAAAGCTGATACAGTTTGGAAGGAAGAACCTTTCTTCTTGGTTCCACCTTTGCCCTTCCCACCTTCCTGAGCTAAAAAAAAATTAATGTCGAACTTTATTGAGAGAACCAACAGATCACAACAGATTTTTAAGGCATTTCAAATCTGTAGAAAAATTGATTACAATACTGTTGTTGTTGTTGTAAATTATTATTGACTTCTAATTTTCACTATGGGATGTCAAAATACCTGAATCAGCTCCTGCATATCCGGCAAAAAGCAAGCCTAAAAGCTTAAGGTTAGACTTCTGGAAAAGACCAACAACAGTCTCATTCAGAGGATCCTTGTTCTTCACCAACCAGTTGTTGATATTGTAATCAACAGTTCCAGCGTAGTGCACAAGGGAAAAATGAGCCTCTGGTTTTCCTTTGACAACTCTGGGCTTCTGGAAATTGTTAGATTTTCCCAGGTGGTTGTCATAGAGCTTAGCTTTAAAGGTGGCATCACTGGCTTTGGGGAACATGCACTCCTCTTCAAGGATGGACATGATACCCATGGGCTAAGATAAATATAATGAAGAAAAACAATTTTCATGACAAAAATGTTAACATACATTTTAGTTTTAAGAATAACATGCACAAACAGTGGGATAAAAATAGAAATGTTTTATATAGTCCAGTGTCACACCTTTTCAATCAGGTCGATACAGGCCTGCAGATCCATACCAAAATCAATGAACTCCCAATCGATGCCCTCTTTCTTGTACTCTTCCTGCTCCAGTACAAACATGTGGTGGTTGAAAAACTGTTGCAGTTTTTCATTGGTGAAGTTGATGCACATCTGCTCAAAGGTGTTGAACTGAAATGAAATGGACCACAGTATGTTCATGATTTAAAATGCATCCTTACATTAGGGACAACCATTTATAAGATTATAAGAACTTATTTTTCCAAACTCACATCAAAGATCTCAAATCCAGCAATGTCAAGCACCCCAATAAAATACTGGCGGGGCTGTTTGGTGTCCAGGGACTGGTTGATTCTCACCACCATCCACAGAAACATCTTCTCATATACTGACTTAGCCAGTGCACCGATAGCGTAGTACACCTTAGAACGGAAATATGTGATTCAAAATAAATGGTGCGTTTTCATTAAATCAAAGCCTGACAAAATTCCCTGTAACTCTGTACCTGGGCGACATTCTGTCCTTTGGTGACCCACTCGTTTCCTACTTTGACTCTTGGGTGACAGAGACCTTTGATGAGGTCAGCAGAGTTCAGGCCCATCAGATATGCAACTTTGTCAGCATCTGAGAAATAGTGACAGTGATACATTTTTTGCATATTTTATTTTGCACAGTTTAAGATGTTCTGACAAAAATAACATCATCCATTCACATTCAGTATTTTTTTTACTTTAAATTGTACTTTAACTGTTCTCCCCCAGAGCTGTCTGTTTTTCTGGTGGATAGTGGCTCTCACCATGGCTTCTTGCAGTTCCAAAGCCTAAGAAATTGATTTTTAACCCTTTGCAGACTGATAGATGTCGTCTGTTGTAGAGGGTTTTTTTTACATTGTTGTATCCTTCACTTTGTTAGGTTCCATTTAGCTTCTATTTAAGTGATTCCTTGATTCATCAGGTCTGGCATTAGTCAGGCGTCAGAGTGCCTAGTTATTTGAATATAATCTATTATGTTATAATTATATTCACCTTCAGTACCATCGGCCTCTGCCTGCTCTTCTCTCTGCTTCTGTTTAAACTTCATGTTGCCATAGTGCATGATTGCACCAGTAAGCTTGTAAATACTGTTCTTCTCTTCTTGAGTGAAGCCCAGAACATCAAAGGCTTCCTGACGAAAATCAAAAACATTAATTTTACTATTTTCTTTTTTGTTTTATTAAATGAATTTTCGACTAAAATTGCTGCAGTGAATCTGAGATTCAACTCACATCAGTGGCCATCAGCTCTTCAGAATCATTGATAGAGGCTACTGTTGTCTCTCCTTGGGAGATGAAGGCGTAGTCATAAGGGTTGTTGGTGATGAGCAGCATCTCTAAAATTAAATAGAAAATGTTTATTTCACTATGAAATGTATGATTGAGTACAAATCAAACACCTGTCCTGTACTCATCCTTACCTAGAAGTTCAGGCTTTATCTGAGACAGGATCTGGTAGAAAATGTGGTAGTCCCTCTCAGCTTTGAGCTGGAAGGTCACACGAGACTTTTCCAAAAGGTCTGAATGAGTTATTATAAATGGTATGAAAGTGTGACACACAGTAACAAATTTAATAGAGTTTTTCAAATGTTTAATTATGAAATAATACTCCAGTTTTAAACAGGCTTTGCATGGTTAAAGCACTCTTGGTTCATATTTCCAGAGGCCTCCAACCAAACAAAAATGGCTCAGAAAATGGATACATGGATTATCTTAATTTTACTTACAGGTCTCGATGTCAGCCGAGGCCAGCTTTCCTCGGTTGTCAAAATGAATACGGATGAATTTACCCTGGGAGGAAAATGTGTGTTCACTTGTATTTTTGGAATAAGAAGTAACTTCATTTATGAATGTAAACAAGTAGTCTGACATCAGCCAGATACAGACACTCACAAATCTGGAGGAGTTGTCATTCCTGATGGTTTTGGCATTGCCAAAGGCCTCTAGAGCGGGGTTAGCCTGGATGATTTGATCTTCAAGGGTTCCCTGATTTAGTTAAACAAAAAAGAACCTTGAAAAACAGCAATATTATGACTATATTTTGTTTGTCGAACATTAAGAAAATCTTGTCTCGTAAGAACCTTCTTCTCTGCAGCTGGATCTTTCTTCCCACTTGGGACAGCAGCAATGCTGGCAAAGTACTGAATGACACGTTTGGTGTTGACAGTCTTTCCAGCTCCAGATTCTCCACTGAGTAGAAAAAGACATACATTTCAAGACCAAGAAGTATAACTCTTAACTGCTGAAAAAAGACCCTTGTTGGTAAAGTTACTTACGTGATAAGGATTGACTGGTTTTCTCTGTCTGTCAGCAAGAGAATATCAGAAAATCAGGGAAAATGCGACGATGTCCAAACAAAATGTCAATCAAGATGAATGCTAAAAGGGATATTTGTACCTGCCAGCATGTACTGGTAGCCATTGTCAGAGATGGAGAAGATATGAGGAGGAGCTTCAGTCCTCTTCTTTCCTCTGTAGGCAACGACCACCTCCTGATTGTAGACTGGCAGCCACTTGTAGGGATTGACAGTCACACAGAACAACCCAGAGTAGGTCTGTCATGTAAAGAGAGGGATATTAAATTTTGTTTCAGATGCGAAAATGTTATTTCACTAAAGATAACTTTCAAGTTTGGTAACTCACGTAGATCATCCACGCTGCGTAACGCTCTTTGAGGTTAAACAGCACAGCTGGTTCATGGAGGAAGGTGAACATCGCCATGTCTTCAATTTTATCAAACTTAGGCGGGTTCTGAGGGTGCACATCGCACTCCTTCACTGTGACGGTCTGCAAAAAGAAGTACCAGGTATTGCACAAAGCTAAAAACTAAAATACATTTGAATGGAACTGATATGATGAATATACCTTTCCAAATTCAGTGTCGACGGTGGCTTTGTCGCCATCGCGGCTAGTGATTGTTGCTTTAACGTACTCAACTTCAGGGTCAGGAACGAAACACTGTTTTTTCATGTCAAATGGGCGAGTCTGGGCCTCCAGACGCTCCTTATCTGACTTTCTCAGGTAAGGAGCCGCCGCCCCAAACTCTTTCATGGCAGCATCCCCCATTTTTCAACCTTTAAAAAAATGTCTATTAAATGTAAATAAGCATAAGCATATATTAACCAAATTCATGTAAGACCCAGGAAAAATGCACACAAAGCAGGTTTAGTAACAGAGACAGTAAAAGAATTTCTAAAAACAACAAAAAATATTTATATTCTTGTATATCAAGCATTTCCAGTAACTTTTAGTATGCAGAAGGCTCAAATTAACGTGTTATGCAGCAGGTCTTTGCATGAGACACAACTACTAAAGGTGTTTGAGGTGTTTGGGTATTTAAGACCAGCAACCCCAAACAGACATAATTGCAACAAAAATGCCCATTCTTTTCTGACACACACATGCACCAATAGAAAAATGCATTTAAGTTAACTGATTCAGAAATTCAAGAAGTGTAGCTTTAAATTTTACCTTAGGCGTTTCACTCCACAGGAAGTAACGATTTGTGCTATTCATATGAAGCACACAGAAAGGAACCAAAGATCACATATAACATCACAAATTCATTAGACATTTGACAGCAAGGTTCACAGAAACAGGAGTCCTGTCACTCAAATCAATTGCTAACCTATTACAAAATATAGCTAGCAGCAGAAATTTTAATATAATTAAAACTTTTATACCTGCGTGGGTGTTCTCTTACCTCTGACTGTCAACCTTAAGAGAAATGACTGATCCAGTGGCTGACCAGGCTACCTCTCCATTAATAAAGGTTGTAGGTCAACCAAATATGGGAATGAATATCAGAGAAATGGCATCCAGGTTGTCTATCACAAAAAGCATTCTCCAAATTGGGTAGAGCCTGGAGCAGCTATTTGCTGCTCTCACCTTGTGAGCAACAGAGTAATGCACCCACATGGGCATGACAAAGAAGGGTGAAGGAGGAGGTGGGGGAGGCTAGGGCAGATGGTAGTCTGTCTGTCTGTCTGTCTGTCTGTCTGTCTGTCTGTCTATCTATCTATCTATCTATCTATCTATCTATCTATCTATCTATCTATCATCGTCTGTCTAATTCTAAGTATCAGTATCTAATTAATTATTTGTAAGTAGGTTTAAAACAAATGGTAAGCCAAAACACCATGAGATAGAGATTCAGATATTTTAACCAGGGTTTCTATTTTAGGGAACAATAATTAGGCCGATTTTTTTTTCGGGATGAAAAAAAAAAGGATATTTGTTAATTAGAAGGTAGAGCCACCATGTCATAGGCTTTTGCACTCTGTCGTCTGTTCAACATATGAATACAGTAGGCTAGGATTTGTGTCACTTTAAGCATCTTGACATCTAAAGTTCAACAATAGTCTGTAAAGCAATAGGGTGTAAAATACATTTCAAGAGGAAGAATAAAGAGCAGCTGTTGTCTACAGAGAGGCAAGACAAGGCCAAGGTCGCAGCTGTGAAGTCCCTTTATTATCACTCACCACTGTTCTCAATTAGATCGACACCCTTAGTCTAACCCTGGTCACTCTGCATTCTTTACTTTTCTTTACCAACAATAGATGTGTTCAGATGCAATGCAATCCAACCCAAGTTCATGTTTCATGAAAAAAGGGAATCAAAGGGCTGTAAGTTTTGTACCAAATTAATATTAACAAAATTATAACTCCTCTATTTTACTAAAGAGCATCTGTAATATGATTCTTCTTTTAGCTTCCGTTATCTTTCTGCAGTTCAAGCAAGCATATGAATGGTTCACTGCAACTTTCATGTGTTGTGTTTGTGGGGTCTTCACTCAGCAATATGAGTAGTATAATTGTGTTGCTATGCTAAAATTTGCAGTAAGTCATATTTAATTGATCAAGGAGCATGACCTCCCTAATAGTGTGTCACATGTAATACATGTGTGTATGTTCTATGTTACTGTAACTCGTCATCAGCTGTTTCTGAACAGAGAAGAAAAATCTTGGTCCGTTCAGCAGATCAATAGCACAATAGTATATAAAATGGGTATTTGTTGTACTTGCATGTACATCTCTTGGGTCTTACAAATAACGTTGCCTTCCCCTTTCCTCTACACAGTTTTAATAGACAAAATGATTTCTGGTGGAAGAGCAGTGGGAGTTTTCCTGATGCTGGACTTTATTTCTTGGTTATTGTTGTTATATTATTATTATTGTTATTGTAAAATTATTCATATTGTGTTTCAACTCTGTCTCTATGATAAAGAGACAGAGATATAAGGAAATACACACAGATGTGAACGTTTAATTTCATTTTTGTATTGATTGATTCATTTTGCAAAAAGTTTTAGCCCAACATAAATTAAGAGCTCTACATGCAAAGTGTTCTTAATTTTAGAGGTCATAACTCTTCTCACAAGAATGCAAATTATTTTTGTCTTTCTCCAGATGAAGCAAACCTTTTATTTCATTTAGTTTTCTATTAAATAAATGACCTTTTGCCACTAGAACAAAAGACGAGAGGGCACAAATGACCCCTGACTATGTAGCTATATACTTCAACCTGCTATCAGATGTGACATGCAGCTAGTGCACTTGGCTGGCTTCTGTTGACATGGAATTGTTTTCTTCCCTTTATCCTTGAGCACAAAGATAACTTGTGAAATTCCTGTTAACTGCCTTTAAGGGCTTGGCGGTTCAGAGTATAGCTTGGGGACAGCTTGTGACGCAAGTAGTTGAGATTGGTTTGTATTTCTTCTTTGACCAGCAGCAACAGGTGATAACCTCAAGGGAACATAACAATATACTATAGCTAGTATATATACTATAGCTAGCGTATTGTGGGATAATATATCATTTATATAAAGCAATATACTATAATTAATCTACGTTCAGTGCAAAATGCATGAACAAATAAACCTGTATGTGTTACAAATGAAACCTCTAAAACAAGACAAGGAGGGCAAATCAGCTTTCAAAGTTTCTCATCAGTTTCTTTTCTTTGTTTGTTTGCTGTTGTTTTTTTTGTTTGTTTGTTTGATGAAGGTCTGATGAAGGTCTGGCACAAATTAAATCCTTCTACAACCTCAATTATGTGACTTTCTATCAGATCCCATTTCCTTCTCCTTTACTTATCCTCTGTCTATTCCAGGCTCTAGGAGAGTACTCTTCCAGCCATTTAAGGTCTCATTCCCAGCTGTCCACGGTCTTTGTGTCTTTGACTTTTATGATCACATGAGCACACAAAAGAAGGTGTGAGGCACCTTGCCTCACTTAAGTGTGAAACTAGATCCAGCAAAGCTATTGGCAGAATTTGTCCTATGTTACTGTGAAAGGTCACTTCTAAGTGGTGTTGAACTTTAACAGAGGCTTACAGGAGTTGATTGTTCTCCTCCCTTGTCCTCTTCTCACTCATTCAGACTATGGACCTCTCTATAGGATCAAGTCCAGAGTACTGCTTGTCTTCAGATGAGGTAGTGACCAAGAGATCCTCTCATGAAATATTGAAAAGGTAATGTTGGCCATTTAAAGATTTTATTATCAACTTTTTGTTTTACTTTATGCAGAACTTCTCATTCCTGATTGCGGAAATGGCAAAAATAGAAAACATTTCTTTTAGACCTAATATGCTCATATTGTTAATGTACTATTTCCTGTTGGAGGACACACCAAGACCAGATTATCTGCTGCCAGTCTGTCAAGTCTGCTTGTATCCTGTGCTCCAAATGGCCCTCCCCAGTCTGGCTCCAAAAAGAGAGTGCTTGTTAAAAGAAAGAATGGGCACTACTACTGATGTGAAGGTTAGTAGTTTTCACTTTTATAGTTTAGTTTTTCAGTATGTTAGCCTTTAGTCATATCAAAATGGAAAGAAATAGTCAGAAATAAATGGTTGTGTCTCTGGATGATGTCCAGTTTTCTATACCCGAAAGAAGTAGTGAGAAGATGGCTCATATTTATGCAAAAAGAGTAGTCTGTGAGCTTGTTTTGTTAATTATCTATTGTGGGTGCATGTGGAGTAGAAATGTCTCACTTATCAAGCACTGTGTCATTTACAGTTCTGTACATAAGCATATTGTTCTTAGTAGCTTCCTAGAGTAATAATAATAATAATAGTTCAAGACTACATTCATAAAATTCTTCTGCATTTTCTAGTTGGTAGTGTCATTTAAGTAAGTGTTATAGAAAAAAAATGGATTTATTTTCTTATTTGAATCAATCAACCTGAATTCTGCAGTCCTCTCTTCACATGTCACTAATTATTCTTTTAAAGTCTTCTTCAATACCATTGTCACCTATTTTAATCTCATTTAAATCCAGAACACCCAAAAAACATTTAAAAAAATGTTAGATGTCATGCTACAGGGAAATATAAAACATATAAAATGACTGAAATTTTAAAGAAAATGACAAAGCAAACTCTTCTTATCATGTAACATGTAGAGTAAGTTCCATTATCAAACTATAAGAAATGGATCTGTGAGCGCCATCTGGTGGTCATTTGATGTTTGACTGACTTCTGATGAATGAGGTATAAAAGCTGCCTAGTAATAATACCGTTGTCTACCTTACAAAATAAAGCGCCGAGGCGACTGGTGTTGTGATTTGGAACTATATAAATAAAATTGAATTGAATTAATAATAGTCCCAATGGGAACAACTTTGTCATTTATAAGCTACACATAGTTTTCTGCAACACATTTTTTATTTCTAAAAGCTCAAAGAAATTGATTTAGTGACCATGGTTTCGAATTTTGTATTCTCTACTATATTGAATACCAAAATGCTTTTTTTATTGTAATGTATTAGTTTTTGTGATTTTGTCTGAAATCACAGTAAGTACAACTGACAACTTGTTCCCTCCTTTCATTGGAAAGAAGTGTGAGAGGGAAAACTACATATTACTATATCTATGGGGAAATTCAGTCAAATTACCGATACATTCCTTATAATGCAATTCTTTAATACCAGTAATAGACATTTAAAACATAACACTTTCACTTTATCTTTGTTGCTATCCTTTTAGTTAATTTTGATCTTATTTTTCTACTAGTTTGGTTCAAATTTTATATTTTTTTGTTTTGTAAAATCAAGTTTGGTTCTCACCAGTATAAACAGCAAACACTTTTATCAATGAAACTCGCAACACTGTTTGAGATGCTCATTAACTTTATTCTACTAAACAAAAACACATGCATAGGGAGACTTCATTGCAGGACCAAGAGGTGTCTCAGAAATGATCATTTCAAGGTGAACTTCATTCTTCATCAAGTCCTTTCTGAAACAAGAAAGAGGGGAAAAGAGGATCATTAGTGATCATTTTTTGATTTGAAAAGAAGAGCTGGATTGTAAATGAAGTGAAAACAGTCAATGCTCACTCTACAGTGATTCTGCAGTGAGACTACAATGCATGCTTTCGCTTTTATTTTTGTCAATGATCCTTGAGATAAAAAGCTAGAATTTGTGTTGGTGATCTGTCAGCAGGATGCTAAGAGTCCTACTATTCCGGACTAACACTTTTTTTTAACATGTACACATACGAACCTTTGATCCCACATCACGGCTTTTGGCGCGCAGCTTGTTGACCTGAGACTCGGCAATGTCAGCTCGCTCCTCAGCTTCATCGAGCTCATGTTGAAGTTTGCGGAACTTGGTAAGATTACTGTTGGCCTGTTCCTCCTGTAGAATAGAAGCACAATATTGTTTGTAAAGAAAATATTCAGTCAGTGGTCAGATGTAAGGGCGGTATTTAAAATCTGTATAACTTACAGCTTCCTCTGCAGCCTTCTTGTAGGACTTGACCTTTAGCTGCAGCTTGTCCACCAAATCTTGAAGACGTGCTAGATTTTTGCGATCTTCTTCGGTCTAATTAGTACAAATTTTTACATAGTTTTGTTTCTGAGTGTAATTTCCATCAGACAAGCTAACTGGTTAAGAATTTAAGTTACCTGATAAGTAAGCTCCTTGATACGCCTTTCATACTTTCTTACTCCCTTCACAGCATCGCTGGCCTTTTTCTGCTCATTTTCCACCTCATTTTCAAGTTCCTTGACCTATAAAATTCAGATCCCACAACAAAATTCAGATAACATCACTTAAATTTAGACCAGCTATTTATTTGATATATAGATGCTGTAGTCAAAGAGATTATAGGGAGAGACTGAAGTGTTATACCCACCCTGGCCTCGAGCTTCTGAATCTGCTTCTTGCCTCCCTTCATGGCGATCTGCTCAGCTTCATCCAGGCGGTGCTGCAGGTCTTTGATGGTTTGCTCCATGTTCTTCTTCATTCGCTCCAGATGAGCGCTGGTGTCCTGCTCCTTCTTCAGCTCCTCTGCCATCATGGCAGCATCAGTGATGGCCTTCTTGGCCTTCTCCTCTGCATTCCTGCACTCCTGCACTGCCTCCTCCACTTCAGTTTGAAGCTGGGATGTATCAGCCTCCAGCTTCTTCTTTTGGTTTATCAGGCTGGTGTTCTGGTGTTCAGATGAAAAATATGATTTTTTAAATTCCTGAGTATATTTTCAATAGATAGTTTCTGTATCAAGTCTTCTCCAGTCTTACCTGTGAGTGCAGTAGCTGCACTCTCTCACTGACATCCAGCAGCTCTTGCTCTGCAAGTTTGCGGCTTCTCTCCGTTTGATCCAGAGCTGCTCTCAGCTCCTCCACTTCAGCCTGAAGAAGGTTGTTGCGTCGCTCAACAATGACAATGTTTTCCTTCATATCATCACTGGCTCGCAGAGAGTCGTCCAGCTGAAGTTGAGTATCCTTGAAGATAAAAACCCCCAAAATTTTAACTGATGTTTCACTTTGGTTTTGATTTTTGTTTCAAAGAAGTAGAACTGCTTGTTTATTCAGACCTTCAGATGGGCATGGACGGCCTTAAGTTGTTTCTGGGCCTCAGCTGCCTGCCTGTTAGCCTGGCTTAGCTGGATCTCCATCTCATTGAGGTCTCCCTCCATCTTCTTTTTCAGACGCAGGGCCTCGTTCCTGCTGCGAGTCTCAGCCTCCAGAGAGCTTTGAAGAGTATCCACAGTTCGCTGGTGGTTTCTTTTCGATTGCTCCATTTCTTCATCTTTCTCAGCTAGCTTGCGCTCAATGTCAGCCTTTACTTGGTTAAACTCAAGTTGGGCTCTGAGAATCTTCCCTTCCTCATGCTCCAGTGTGGCCTGTCACAAATAGAAATTAGACACAATGACTACATAACTTGTAATGAATTAATCCTCACAACCTAAAATCTTTCAAATTTGAAAAAGGCCAGTATGCAGCAGCTTACCTCTGCTTCCTCCAGAGCTGTCTGTATCTCAGACTTCTCTTGTTCCAACTGTTTTCGAATCTTCTCAAGCTCATGAATATTCTTTCCACCTTCGCTAATTTGTTCAGTGAGGTCAGATATTTCCTCTGAGGGCATATTGTAAAAAATAAATGCCGTTATACTGTGAACAAACTGTTCATGTATGATTTTAATGGGTAATTAAGTCACCTTGTAAGTTCTTGTTCTCTCTCTTCATGGTCTCCAAATGTTCAAGAGATTCTTCATAGGAGTTCTTCAGTTTGAAGAGCTCAGTGCTCAGAGACCTGGCATCTTTCTGAGAGCTCTCCAGCTCTGTTTGAGACTCCTCGTACTTCTGTTTCCACTCTGCCAAGACCTACAAGAAAGTTTTCATTTTAGATAAAAGATTGACCTTCCGCTTCAGTGAAATAATAAGTGCCGGATGAAAACCTTGTCAAAGTTTCTTTGTTTCTTGTCCAGAGCAGCGGCAGCAGCATTAGACCTCTCTACATCCACCATGAGATCTTCAATCTCATTCTGCAGCCTGTGTTTGGTCTTCTCCAGAGAGGAACATTTAGCATTCACTGCTTCAACAGCCTCCTCAGCCTCCTGCAGACGCTGAGCCAGCTTCTTTCTAGGTGATGAAAATATGTATTTGTGGTTAAACGCTCTTTACCTTTGCTGAGTTCGTGGACTTAGTGTATTTGGCTTACTTGGCCTCTTCTAGTTCTTCGGTCCTCTGGATGGCATCAGTTTCATACTTGGTTCTCCACTGAGCCACCTCAGAGTTGGCCTTGGACATGCTACGTTGCAGTTCAGCTTTAGCCTCCTGCTCCTCCTCATACTGCTCCCTGAGCAGGTCACAGTCATGGCGAGAAGACTGCACTGCATGGGCTAATGCGTTCTTGGCCTAAAAGAAAGTGTATCTTTATTAACTGGGTGTACCAATGGTCTCTACCTAATGAGGTTACACTGATGATTATTTGCTACCTTGACTTCTTCCTCCAGTTGTCTTTTCAGGTCTTCAATTTGCTGAGTGTACGACTGTTTTCCTCTCGTGAGTTGAGACACCAGAGAATCCTTTTCCTCAAGCTGCCTCAAAAGTTCACCTTATTTAAGCATAACATTAAATTCAGTACCGCACACTGGCACAACTAAAATATGCTGTTCAGGTCTAATGCATACCGTTCTCAGTTTGAAGCTTTGCTTTCTGCATGGTGAAGTCATTGATGGCACGCTGTCCCTCTTCTGATTTTGTTTTATATTCATTCATCTGGTCTTCCAGAGACCTGCACATTTTCTCCAAGTTGTTCTGTGAACAAAAAGCAGTAGATGGCCAATCATGTACACAATTATAAAATTAATGTTTGATTTGGCAATGAGAACAAACCCTAATACCTGAAAGTAACTTACCTTTGCCTTGACAATTTGTTCCATATTGGAGACCACATCATCCAGCTCCAGTCTGAGCTCACTCTTCTCCTTCTCCAGTTTCTGCTTGACTCTCTGCAGGTTGTCAATCTGCTCTCCCAGCTCAGCAACACTGTCGGCTTGTTTCTTCCTGAGTGTGGCAGTAGTGGCTTCGTGGTGCAGAGTGGCCTCTTCGAGGTCTCTGCGCAGTTTCTGGAACTCGGCCTCCCTCTTCTTGTTCATCTCAATCTGGGCAGCTGTGGCTCCTCCAGCCTCCTCCAACCTCTCACTGATCTCCTCCAGCTCTCTGGCCAGGTCAGCTCTCTGCTTCTCCACCTTGGCTCGAGCAGCTCTCTCTGCTTCTAGCTCTTCCTCCAGCTCCTCAATACGAGCCTAGATCGGAGTCAAAAGCAAACCTTGACATTTAATTTTACTCCTCCAAACCATATGTTTTTCTTTTTCTTTTTCATGGGTCTTGTTTGATTCGTTACCTGCAACTCCTTCAGTTTTTTCTGGAGCTGGGCACTCATCACCTGCTCATCCTCAACTTTACCATTCAGCTGACTGATTTCAAAATCTTTCCTTTGGATATAAAATAAAAAGGTTTCACTTGAGGCACAATCGAAAGTGTGTTTTTATTGCTTCATTGTAAACCTGCCCATCTCATCTTACTTTTTCAGCCTCTCTTCGAGCTGCTGCTTATCATTTTCTAGGTCCATGATACTTTCTTGAGCTAACTTGAGGTCTCCTTCAAGCTTCCTCTTTGCTCGCTCAAGGTCCATACGGACTTTCTTTTCTTGCTCTAAAGACCCCTCAAGCTGTGGGGGAAAATAAATATTATTACAATGGTACTGATATATTAAAATTATTATTCATTAACTACCAAAGTCAGTCTATGTTCTTACATCATCCACTTGCTGCTCCAGCTTAGTCTTGGCCTTAGTTAGAGAGTTGACTTTGTCTTCCTCACTCTGCAGGTCGTCCAGAGTTTGCTGATGAGCTTCCTGTAAAGCTTTCTTTTCCTTGGTCAGCTTGGCAATGATTTCATCCAATGCAGCCATTTCCTCAGTCAAGTTTTTTACCTATAGCCAGAATAGAGGTTCAGTTTAGTAACAGATTAATTTCACAATGACAGTCATTAATAGGTTTGTTGTACCTTGTTCTCAGTGGCATGCTTCTCCTTCTCCACTTTAGCTAGAGTTAACTCTAAGTCATCGATGTCTTTCTTCAGCTCGGAGCACTCGTCCTCCAGCTTCCTCTTCTTAGCAGTCAGTTCTGCATTCATCTCCTCCTCATCCTCCAGTCTCTCTGTCAGCTCTTTGATTTTGGCCTCCAGCTGAATTTTGCTCTTGATCAGCCCCTCACATCTTTCTTCAGCATCGCCTAGATTGTCTTGCTCCTGAAGACAAAAAGTATGACATACGCATTAAGCCGACAAACACACACAATACATGTGATGTTGATATTTGTTGTCATACTGTAAGAAACTATCCTTTAACATACAGCCTGAACTTGGAGCTGCAGGTCGTTCTTTTCTTGGAGAAGAGTGACCATTTTCTCTTCCAGTTCTTTCCTGCGGGCTTCTGATTTTGCATAAGCCTCTTTCAGTTTGGCAAACTCTTCCTTCATGTTGGCCATCTCTTTCTCAGTCTCTGCTGACTTCAGCAGAGGTTTGATCTTGAAGAACATTTTCATCCAGGGCCAATTTTTGACCCCCATGAAGGCACGGATGTTCCACTGGATCACAAGAAGAGCATCCCTGCAGACAACAGATAATCAGTGTTTGTAAAACTCCACCCACCGTTAATCCTTCATTAAAAATATGTTTTTAATATATTTAACCGAACCCTCACAACATTCTCCTATGCATGTATCTAATGACAGTTGCCGTATTTTGTGTCCATAAGTCCATGAACATATTGCATTTTGATATTTTGTTCGGTGATAAAATATGGTTCAGTGGAAAATATGTCTTGTATACTGGACAGATGATAAATTTTAATGATGCAAATCTGTTTTGACATTGTGCTGCACAACATAAACTGAGTTGGCTAACAGAATTTGACCAAGCTTTGATAAGTTACCTGCGTTCAACAATCTTCTGGAATTCAACTCTTGCCAGAAGGCCTCTTGATCGAGCTTGGATGCCAGTGATGATTAAGGCTAATCTGTCATCTCTCATCTCCTCTAGCTGGCCCAACAGCCCAGCCTTGAAAAACACCTTTTACAGCAACACATAGCAGAGTCAGTAACAGCTTGTTTCTGTTCAAAGTGTTCTATAAGTATGCAAATACTGACCTTGGTGTGTCCCAGTTTGTACTGGCTGTGGTCTAAATCTAAAGAACCCAAAAGTTTTTCAGCAGCCTTCTTGTTGTCAATGAACTGTCCCTCGGGAATGGCGTTAGGGTTCAAAATACGGTACCTTTGTTAGAAAAACAACAGATGAAAGAGTTGTTTCTTTTCAAGTACTTACTAATATGGATGGATTGATACTAATATGCATTTGTTTTAAGAGAACTTAAACCTCTGCTTGAAATCTCCATAGAGGATCCTGTTGGGGAAACCCTTTCTGCAGATCCTGATGCCTTCCAGCACACCGTTACAGCGCAGCTGGTGCATCACCAGAGGGTTCTCCATGGCCCCTGGAGTCTTGGTCTCGTTGGGGATGATGCAGCGTACAAAGTGAGGGTGAGTTGACCTCAAGTTGGTCATCAGCTTGTTCAGGTTCTCCTGAAAGTTTTTCATATGTAAATTGTTGCTATTGCTTTTGACACCAAGTATAGTAAGTACGTAAGTTTCCTTTTGGGTGTTTACAAAGTAGTTGCCATAGTCAATTTTAGTCAGATTGTTGACCTTTCTAATGCAGCTCATAAAGGGTTTGTGTCGCCTGGTTAATTTCAGTGTCTATAACTTCAAAACTGGGCAAATCAGAACAAAGTTTTGAACCTCTATCAAACTAATGAGAAATTCTTGCTGAAGTCATGATGTATAACTCAGTACAATCTCTCCTTTACATTAAAAAATAAAAACATATCTCACCCTGTGCAAAGCTGATACAGTTTGGAAGGAAGAACCTTTCTTCTTGGTTCCACCTTTGCCCTTCCCACCTTCCTGAGCTAAAAAAAAATTAATGTCGAACTTTATTGAGAGAACCAACAGATCACAACAGATTTTTAAGGCAGTTCAAATCTGTAGAAAAATTGATTACAATACTGTTGTTGTTGTTGTAAATTATTATTGACTTCTAATTTTCACTATGGGATGTCAAAATACCTGAATCAGCTCCTGCATATCCGGCAAAAAGCAAGCCTAAAAGCTTAAGGTTAGACTTCTGGAAAAGACCAACAACAGTCTCATTCAGAGGATCCTTGTTCTTCACCAACCAGTTGTTGATATTGTAATCAACAGTTCCAGCGTAGTGCACAAGGGAAAAATGAGCCTCTGGTTTTCCTTTGACAACTCTGGGCTTCTGGAAATTGTTAGATTTTCCCAGGTGGTTGTCATAGAGCTTAGCTTTAAAGGTGGCATCACTGGCTTTGGGGAACATGCACTCCTCTTCAAGGATGGACATGATACCCATGGGCTAAGATAAATATAATGAAGAAAAACAATTTTCATGACAAAAATGTTAACATACATTTTAGTTTTAAGAATAACATGCACAAACAGTGGGATAAAAATAGAAATTTTTTATATAGTCCAGTGTCACACCTTTTCAATCAGGTCGATACAGGCCTGCAGATCCATACCAAAATCAATGAACTCCCATTCGATGCCCTCTTTCTTGTACTCTTCCTGCTCCAGTACAAACATGTGGTGGTTGAAAAACTGTTGCAGTTTTTCATTGGTGAAGTTGATGCACATCTGCTCAAAGGTGTTGAACTGAAATGAAATGGACCACAGTATGTTCATGATTTAAAATGCATCCTTACATTAGGGACAACCATTTATAAGATTATAAGAACTTATTTTTCCAAACTCACATCAAAGATCTCAAATCCAGCAATGTCAAGCACCCCAATAAAATACTGGCGGGGCTGTTTGGTGTCCAGGGACTGGTTGATTCTCACCACCATCCACAGAAACATCTTCTCATATACTGACTTAGCCAGTGCACCGATAGCGTAGTACACCTTAGAACGGAAATATGTGATTCAAAATAAATGGTGCGTTTTCATTAAATCAAAGCCTGACAAAATTCCCTGTAACTCTGTACCTGGGCGACATTCTGTCCTTTGGTGACCCACTCGTTTCCTACTTTGACTCTTGGGTGACAGAGACCTTTGATGAGGTCAGCAGAGTTCAGGCCCATCAGATATGCAACTTTGTCAGCATCTGAGAAATAGTGACAGTGATACATTTTTTGCATATTTTATTTTGCACAGTTTAAGATGTTCTGACAAAAATAACATCATCCATTCACATTCAGTATTTTTTTTACTTTAAATTGTACTTTAACTGTTCTCCCCCAGAGCTGTCTGTTTTTCTGGTGGATAGTGGCTCTCACCATGGCTTCTTGCAGTTCCAAAGCCTAAGAAATTGATTTTTAACCCTTTGCAGACTGATAGATGTCGTCTGTTGTAGAGGGTTTTTTTTACATTGTTGTATCCTTCACTTTGTTAGGTTCCATTTAGCTTCTATTTAAGTGATTCCTTGATTCATCAGGTCTGGCATTAGTCAGGCGTCAGAGTGCCTAGTTATTTGAATATAATCTATTATGTTATAATTATATTCACCTTCAGTACCATCGGCCTCTGCCTGCTCTTCTCTCTGCTTCTGTTTAAACTTCATGTTGCCATAGTGCATGATTGCACCAGTAAGCTTGTAAATACTGTTCTTCTCTTCTTGAGTGAAGCCCAGAACATCAAAGGCTTCCTGACGAAAATCAAAAACATTAATTTTACTATTTTCTTTTTTGTTTTATTAAATGAATTTTCGACTAAAATTGCTGCAGTGAATCTGAGATTCAACTCACATCAGTGGCCATCAGCTCTTCAGAATCATTGATAGAGGCTACTGTTGTCTCTCCTTGGGAGATGAAGGCGTAGTCATAAGGGTTGTTGGTGATGAGCAGCATCTCTAAAATTAAATAGAAAATGTTTATTTCACTATGAAATGTATGATTGAGTACAAATCAAACACCTGTCCTGTACTCATCCTTACCTAGAAGTTCAGGCTTTATCTGAGACAGGATCTGGTAGAAAATGTGGTAGTCCCTCTCAGCTTTGAGCTGGAAGGTCACACGAGACTTTTCCAAAAGGTCTGAATGAGTTATTATAAATGGTATGAAAGTGTGACACACAGTAACAAATTTAATAGAGTTTTTCAAATGTTTAATTATGAAATAATACTCCAGTTTTAAACAGGCTTTGCATGGTTAAAGCACTCTTGGTTCATATTTCCAGAGGCCTCCAACCAAACAAAAATGGCTCAGAAAATGGATACATGGATTATCTTAATTTTACTTACAGGTCTCGATGTCAGCCGAGGCCAGCTTTCCTCGGTTGTCAAAATGAATACGGATGAATTTACCCTGGGAGGAAAATGTGTGTTCACTTGTATTTTTGGAATAAGAAGTAACTTCATTTATGAATGTAAACAAGTAGTCTGACATCAGCCAGATACAGACACTCACAAATCTGGAGGAGTTGTCATTCCTGATGGTTTTGGCATTGCCAAAGGCCTCTAGAGCGGGGTTAGCCTGGATGATTTGATCTTCAAGGGTTCCCTGATTTAGTTAAACAAAAAAGAACCTTGAAAAACAGCAATATTATGACTATATTTTGTTTGTCGAACATTAAGAAAATCTTGTCTCGTAAGAACCTTCTTCTCTGCAGCTGAATCTTTCTTCCCACTTGGGACAGCAGCAATGCTGGCAAAGTACTGAATGACACGTTTGGTGTTGACAGTCTTTCCAGCTCCAGATTCTCCACTGAGTAGAAAAAGACATACATTTCAAGACCAAGAAGTATAACTCTTAACTGCTGAAAAAAGACCCTTGTTGGTAAAGTTACTTACGTGATAAGGATTGACTGGTTTTCTCTGTCTGTCAGCAAGAGAATATCAGAAAATCAGGGAAAATGCGACGATGTCCAAACAAAATGTCAATCAAGATGAATGCTAAAAGGGATATTTGTACCTGCCAGCATGTACTGGTAGGCATTGTCAGAGATGGAGAAGATATGAGGAGGAGCTTCAGTCCTCTTCTTTCCTCTGTAGGCAACGACCACCTCCTGATTGTAGACTGGCAGCCACTTGTAGGGATTGACAGTCACACAGAACAACCCAGAGTAGGTCTGTCATGTAAAGAGAGGGATATTAAATTTTGTTTCAGATGCGAAAATGTTATTTCACTAAAGATAACTTTCAAGTTTGGTAACTTACGTAGATCATCCACGCTGCGTAACGCTCTTTGAGGTTAAACAGCACAGCTGGTTCATGGAGGAAGGTGAACATCGCCATGTCTTCAATTTTATCAAACTTAGGCGGGTTCTGAGGGTGCACATCGCACTCCTTCACTGTGACGGTCTGCAAAAAGAAGTACCAGGTATTGCACAAAGCTAAAAACTAAAATACATTTGAATGGAACTGATATGATGAATATACCTTTCCAAATTCAGTGTCGACGGTGACTTTGTCGCCATCGCGGCTAGTGATTGTTGCTTTAACGTACTCAACTTCAGGGTCAGGAACGAAACACTGTTTTTTCATGTCAAATGGGCGAGTCTGGGCCTCCAGACGCTCCTTATCTGACTTTCTCAGGTAAGGAGCCGCCGCCCCAAACTCTTTCATGGCAGCATCCCCCATTTTTCAACCTTTAAAAAAATGTCTATTAAATGTAAATAAGCATAAGCATATATTAACCAAATTCATGTAAGACCCAGGAAAAATGCACACAAAGCAGGTTTAGTAACAGAGACAGTAAAAGAATTTCTAAAAACAACAAAAAATATTTATATTCTTGTATATCAAGCATTTCCAGTAACTTTTAGTATGCAGAAGGCTCAAATTAACGTGTTATGCAGCAGGTCTTTGCATGAGACACAACTACTAAAGGTGTTTGAGGTGTTTGGGTATTTAAGACCAGCAACCCCAAACAGACATAATTGCAACAAAAATGCCCATTCTTTTCTGACACACACATGCACCAATAGAAAAATGCATTTAAGTTAACTGATTCAGAAATTCAAGAAGTGTAGCTTTAAATTTTACCTTAGGCGTTTCACTCCACAGGAAGTAACGATTTGTGCTATTCATATGAAGCACACAGAAAGGAACCAAAGATCACATATAACATCACAAATTCATTAGACATTTGACAGCAAGGTTCACAGAAACAGGAGTCCTGTCACTCAAATCAATTGCTAACCTATTACAAAATATAGCTAGCAGCAGAAATTTTAATATAATTAAAACTTTTATACCTGCGTGGGTGTTCTCTTACCTCTGACTGTCAACCTTAAGAGAAATGACTGATCCAGTGGCTGACCAGGCTACCTCTCCATTAATAAAGGTTGTAGGTCAACCAAATATGGGAATGAATATCAGAGAAATGGCATCCAGGTTGTCTATCACAAAAAGCATTCTCCAAATTGGGTAGAGCCTGGAGCAGCTATTTGCTGCTCTCACCTTGTGAGCAACAGAGTAATGCACCCACATGGGCATGACAAAGAAGGGTGAAGGAGGAGGTGGGGGAGGCTAGGGCAGATGGTAGTCTGTCTGTCTGTCTGTCTGTCTGTCTGTCTGTCTATCTATCTATCTATCTATCTATCTATCTATCTATCATCGTCTGTCTAATTCTAAGTATCAGTATCTAATTAATTATTTGTAAGTAGGTTTAAAACAAATGGTAAGCCAAAACACCATGAGATAGAGATTCAGATATTTTAACCAGGGTTTCTATTTTAGGGAACAATAATTAGGCCGATTTTTTTTTCGGGATGAAAAAAAAAAGGATATTTGTTAATTAGAAGGTAGAGCCACCATGTCATAGGCTTTTGCACTCTGTCGTCTGTTCAACATATGAATACAGTAGGCTAGGATTTGTGTCACTTTAAGCATCTTGACATCTAAAGTTCAACAATAGTCTGTAAAGCAATAGGGTGTAAAATACATTTCAAGAGGAAGAATAAAGAGCAGCTGTTGTCTACAGAGAGGCAAGACAAGGCCAAGGTCGCAGCTGTGAAGTCCCTTTATTATCACTCACCACTGTTCTCAATTAGATCGACACCCTTAGTCTAACCCTGGTCACTCTGCATTCTTTACTTTTCTTTACCAACAATAGATGTGTTCAGATGCAATGCAATCCAACCCAAGTTCATGTTTCATGAAAAAAGGGAATCAAAGGGCTGTAAGTTTTGTACCAAATTAATATTAACAAAATTATAACTCCTCTATTTTACTAAAGAGCATCTGTAATATGATTCTTCTTTTAGCTTCCGTTATCTTTCTGCAGTTCAAGCAAGCATATGAATGGTTCACTGCAACTTTCATGTGTTGTGTTTGTGGGGTCTTCACTCAGCAATATGAGTAGTATAATTGTGTTGCTATGCTAAAATTTGCAGTAAGTCATATTTAATTGATCAAGGAGCATGACCTCCCTAATAGTGTGTCACATGTAATACATGTGTGTATGTTCTATGTTACTGTAACTCGTCATCAGCTGTTTCTGAACAGAGAAGAAAAATCTTGGTCCGTTCAGCAGATCAATAGCACAATAGTATATAAAATGGGTATTTGTTGTACTTGCATGTACATCTCTTGGGTCTTACAAATAACGTTGCCTTCCCCTTTCCTCTACACAGTTTTAATAGACAAAATGATTTCTGGTGGAAGAGCAGTGGGAGTTTTCCTGATGCTGGACTTTATTTCTTGGTTATTGTTGTTATATTATTATTATTGTTATTGTAAAATTATTCATATTGTGTTTCAACTCTGTCTCTATGGTAAAGAGACAGAGATATAAGGAAATACACACAGATGTGAACGTTTAATTTCATTTTTGTATTGATTGATTCATTTTGCAAAAAGTTTTAGCCCAACATAAATTAAGAGCTCTACATGCAAAGTGTTCTTAATTTTAGAGGTCATAACTCTTCTCACAAGAATGCAAATTATTTTTGTCTTTCTCCAGATGAAGCAAACCTTTTATTTCATTTAGTTTTCTATTAAATAAATGACCTTTTGCCACTAGAACAAAAGACGAGAGGGCACAAATGACCCCTGACTATGTAGCTATATACTTCAACCTGCTATCAGATGTGACATGCAGCTAGTGCACTTGGCTGGCTTCTGTTGACATGGAATTGTTTTCTTCCCTTTATCCTTGAGCACAAAGATAACTTGTGAAATTCCTGTTGGTTGCCTTTGAGGGCTTGGCGGTTCAGAGTATAGCTTGGGGACAGCTTGTGACGCAAGTAGTTGAGATTGGTTTGTATTTCTTCTTTGACCAGCAGCAACAGGTGATAACCTCAAGGGAACATAACAATATGCTATATATACTATAGCTAGTATATATACTATAGCTAGCGTATTGTGGGATAATATATCATTTATATAAAGCAATATACTATAATTAATCTACGTTCAGTGCAAAATGCATGAACAAATAAACCTGTATGTGTTACAAATGAAACCTCTAAAACAAGACAAGGAGGGCAAATCAGCTTTCAAAGTTTCTCATCAGTTTCTTTTCTTTGTTTGTTTGCTGTTGTTTTTTTTGTTTGTTTGTTTGATGAAGGTCTGATGAAGGTCTGGCACAAATTAAATCCTTCTACAACCTCAATTATGTGACTTTCTATCAGATCCCATTTCCTTCTCCTTTACTTATCCTCTGTCTATTCCAGGCTCTAGGAGAGTACTCTTCCAGCCATTTAAGGTCTCATTCCCAGCTGTCCACGGTCTTTGTGTCTTTGACTTTTATGATCACATGAGCACACAAAAGAAGGTGTGAGGCACCTTGCCTCACTTAAGTGTGAAACTAGATCCAGCAAAGCTATTGGCAGAATTTGTCCTATGTTACTGTGAAAGGTCACTTCTAAGTGGTGTTGAACTTTAACAGAGGCTTACAGGAGTTGATTGTTCTCCTCCCTTGTCCTCTTCTCACTCATTCAGACTATGGACCTCTCTATAGGATCAAGTCCAGAGTACTGCTTGTCTTCAGATGAGGTAGTGACCAAGAGATCCTCTCATGAAATATTGAAAAGGTAATGTTGGCCATTTAAAGATTTTATTATCAACTTTTTGTTTTACTTTATGCAGAACTTCTCATTCCTGATTGCGGAAATGGCAAAAATAGAAAACATTTCTTTTAGACCTAATATGCTCATATTGTTAATGTACTATTTCCTGTTGGAGGACACACCAAGACCAGATTATCTGCTGCCAGTCTGTCAAGTCTGCTTGTATCCTGTGCTCCAAATGGCCCTCCCCAGTCTGGCTCCAAAAAGAGAGTGCTTGTTAAAAGAAAGAATGGGCACTACTACTGATGTGAAGGTTAGTAGTTTTCACTTTTATAGTTTAGTTTTTCAGTATGTTAGCCTTTAGTCATATCAAAATGGAAAGAAATAGTCAGAAATAAATGGTTGTGTCTCTGGATGATGTCCAGTTTTCTATACCCGAAAGAAGTAGTGAGAAGATGGCTCATATTTATGCAAAAAGAGTAGTCTGTGAGCTTGTTTTGTTAATTATCTATTGTGGGTGCATGTGGAGTAGAAATGTCTCACTTATCAAGCACTGTGTCATTTACAGTTCTGTACATAAGCATATTGTTCTTAGTAGCTTCCTAGAGTAATAATAATAATAATAGTTCAAGACTACATTCATAAAATTCTTCTGCATTTTCTAGTTGGTAGTGTCATTTAAGTAAGTGTTATAGAAAAAAAATGGATTTATTTTCTTATTTGAATCAATCAACCTGAATTCTGCAGTCCTCTCTTCACATGTCACTAATTATTCTTTTAAAGTCTTCTTCAATACCATTGTCACCTATTTTAATCTCATTTAAATCCAGAACACCCAAAAAACATTTAAAAAAATGTTAGATGTCATGCTACAGGGAAATATAAAACATATAAAATGACTGAAATTTTAAAGAAAATGACAAAGCAAACTCTTCTTATCATGTAACATGTAGAGTAAGTTCCATTATCAAACTATAAGAAATGGATCTGTGAGCGCCATCTGGTGGTCATTTGATGTTTGACTGACTTCTGATGAATGAGGTATAAAAGCTGCCTAGTAATAATACCGTTGTCTACCTTACAAAATAAAGCGCCGAGGCGACTGGTGTTGTGATTTGGAACTATATAAATAAAATTGAATTGAATTAATAATAGTCCCAATGGGAACGACTTTGTCATTTATAAGCTACACATAGTTTTCTGCAACACATTTTTTATTTCTAAAAGCTCAAAGAAATTGATTTAGTGACCATGGTTTCGAATTTTGTATTCTCTACTATATTGAATACCAAAATGCTTTTTTTATTGTAATGTATTAGTTTTTGTGATTTTGTCTGAAATCACAGTAAGTACAACTGACAACTTGTTCCCTCCTTTCATTGGAAAGAAGTGTGAGAGGGAAAACTACATATTACTATATCTATGGGGAAATTCAGTCAAATTACCGATACATTCCTTATAATGCAATTCTTTAATACCAGTAATAGACATTTAAAACATAACACTTTCACTTTATCTTTGTTGCTATCCTTTTAGTTAATTTTGATCTTATTTTTCTACTAGTTTGGTTCAAATTTTATATTTTTTTGTTTTGTAAAATCAAGTTTGGTTCTCACCAGTATAAACAGCAAACACTTTTATCAATGAAACTCGCAACACTGTTTGAGATGCTCATTAACTTTATTCTACTAAACAAAAACACATGCATAGGGAGACTTCATTGCAGGACCAAGAGGTGTCTCAGAAATGATCATTTCAAGGTGAACTTCATTCTTCATCAAGTCCTTTCTGAAACAAGAAAGAGGGGAAAAGAGGATCATTAGTGATCATTTTTTGATTTGAAAAGAAGAGCTGGATTGTAAATGAAGTGAAAACAGTCAATGCTCACTCTACAGTGATTCTGCAGTGAGACTACAATGCATGCTTTCGCTTTTATTTTTGTCAATGATCCTTGAGATAAAAAGCTAGAATTTGTGTTGGTGATCTGTCAGCAGGATGCTAAGAGTCCTACTATTCCGGACTAACACTTTTTTTTAACATGTACACATACGAACCTTTGATCCCACATCACGGCTTTTGGCGCGCAGCTTGTTGACCTGAGACTCGGCAATGTCAGCTCGCTCCTCAGCTTCATCGAGCTCATGTTGAAGTTTGCGGAACTTGGTAAGATTACTGTTGGCCTGTTCCTCCTGTAGAATAGAAGCACAATATTGTTTGTAAAGAAAATATTCAGTCAGTGGTCAGATGTAAGGGCGGTATTTAAAATCTGTATAACTTACAGCTTCCTCTGCAGCCTTCTTGTAGGACTTGACCTTTAGCTGCAGCTTGTCCACCAAATCTTGAAGACGTGCTAGATTTTTGCGATCTTCTTCGGTCTAATTAGTACAAATTTTTACATAGTTTTGTTTCTGAGTGTAATTTCCATCAGACAAGCTAACTGGTTAAGAATTTAAGTTACCTGATAAGTAAGCTCCTTGATACGCCTTTCATACTTTCTTACTCCCTTCACAGCATCGCTGGCCTTTTTCTGCTCATTTTCCACCTCATTTTCAAGTTCCTTGACCTATAAAATTCAGATCCCACAACAAAATTCAGATAACATCACTTAAATTTAGACCAGCTATTTATTTGATATATAGATGCTGTAGTCAAAGAGATTATAGGGAGAGACTGAAGTGTTATACCCACCCTGGCCTCGAGCTTCTGAATCTGCTTCTTGCCTCCCTTCATGGCGATCTGCTCAGCTTCATCCAGGCGGTGCTGCAGGTCTTTGATGGTTTGCTCCATGTTCTTCTTCATTCGCTCCAGATGAGCGCTGGTGTCCTGCTCCTTCTTCAGCTCCTCTGCCATCATGGCAGCATCAGTGATGGCCTTCTTGGCCTTCTCCTCTGCATTCCTGCACTCCTGCACTGCCTCCTCCACTTCAGTTTGAAGCTGGGATGTATCAGCCTCCAGCTTCTTCTTTTGGTTTATTAGGCTGGTGTTCTGGTGTTCAGATGAAAAATATGATTTTTTAAATTCCTGAGTATATTTTCAATAGATAGTTTCTGTATCAAGTCTTCTCCAGTCTTACCTGTGAGTGCAGTAGCTGCACTCTCTCACTGACATCCAGCAGCTCTTGCTCTGCAAGTTTGCGGCTTCTCTCCGTTTGATCCAGAGCTGCTCTCAGCTCCTCCACTTCAGCCTGAAGAAGGTTGTTGCGTCGCTCAACAATGGCAATGTTTTCCTTCATATCATCACTGGCTCGCAGAGAGTCGTCCAGCTGAAGTTGAGTATCCTTGAAGATAAAAACCCCCAAAATTTTAACTGATGTTTCACTTTGGTTTTGATTTTTGTTTCAAAGAAGTAGAACTGCTTGTTTATTCAGACCTTCAGATGGGCATGGACGGCCTTAAGTTGTTTCTGGGCCTCAGCTGCCTGCCTGTTAGCCTGGCTTAGCTGGATCTCCATCTCATTGAGGTCTCCCTCCATCTTCTTTTTCAGACGCAGGGCCTCGTTCCTGCTGCGAGTCTCAGCCTCCAGAGAGCTTTGAAGAGTATCCACAGTTCGCTGGTGGTTTCTTTTCGATTGCTCCATTTCTTCATCTTTCTCAGCTAGCTTGCGCTCAATGTCCGCCTTTACTTGGTTAAACTCAAGTTGGGCTCTGAGAATCTTCCCTTCCTCATGCTCCAGTGTGGCCTGTCACAAATAGAAATTAGACACAATGACTACATAACTTGTAATGAATTAATCCTCACAACCTAAAATCTTTCAAATTTGAAAAAGGCCAGTATGCAGCAGCTTACCTCTGCTTCCTCCAGAGCTGTCTGTATCTCAGACTTCTCTTGTTCCAACTGCTTTCGAATCTTCTCAAGCTCATGAATATTCTTTCCACCTTCGCTAATTTGTTCAGTGAGGTCAGATATTTCCTCTGAGGGCATATTGTAAAAAATAAATGCCGTTATACTGTGAACAAACTGTTCATGTATGATTTTAATGGGTAATTAAGTCACCTTGTAAGTTCTTGTTCTCTCTCTTCATGGTCTCCAAATGTTCAAGAGATTCTTCATAGGAGTTCTTCAGTTTGAAGAGCTCAGTGCTCAGAGACCTGGCATCTTTCTGAGAGCTCTCCAGCTCTGTTTGAGACTCCTCGTACTTCTGTTTCCACTCTGCCAAGACCTACAAGAAAGTTTTCATTTTAGATAAAAGATTGACCTTCCGCTTCAGTGAAATAATAAGTGCCGGATGAAAACCTTGTCAAAGTTTCTTTGTTTCTTGTCCAGAGCAGCGGCAGCAGCATTAGACCTCTCTACATCCACCATGAGATCTTCAATCTCATTCTGCAGCCTGTGTTTGGTCTTCTCCAGAGAGGAACATTTAGCATTCACTGCTTCAACAGCCTCCTCAGCCTCCTGCAGACGCTGAGCCAGCTTCTTTCTAGGTGATGAAAATATGTATTTGTGGTTAAACGCTCTTTACCTTTGCTGAGTTAGTGGACTTAGTGTATTTGGCTTACTTGGCCTCTTCTAGTTCTTCGGTCCTCTGGATGGCATCAGTTTCATACTTGGTTCTCCACTGAGCCACCTCAGAGTTGGCCTTGGACATGCTACGTTGCAGTTCAGCTTTAGCCTCCTGCTCCTCCTCATACTGCTCCCTGAGCAGGTCACAGTCATGGCGAGAAGACTGCACTGCATGGGCTAATGCGTTCTTGGCCTAAAAGAAAATGTATCTTTATGCACTGGGTGTACCAATGGTCTCTACCTAATGAGGTTACACTGATGATTATTTGCTACCTTGACTTCTTCCTCCAGTTGTCTTTTCAGGTCTTCAATTTGCTGAGTGTACGACTGTTTTCCTCTCGTGAGTTGAGACACCAGAGAATCCTTTTCCTCAAGCTGCCTCAAAAGTTCACCTTATTTAAGCATAACATTCAATTCAGTACCGCACAATGGCACAACTAAAATATGCTGTTCAGGTCTAATGCATACCGTTCTCAGTTTGAAGCTTTGCTTTCTGCATGGTGAAGTCATTGATGGCACGCTGTCCCTCTTCTGATTTTGTTTTATATTCATTCATCTGGTCTTCCAGAGACCTGCACATTTTCTCCAAGTTGTTCTGTGAACAAAAAGCAGTAGATGGCCAATCATGTACACAATTATAAAATTAATGTTTGATTTGGCAATGAGAACAAACCCTAATACCTGAAAGTAACTTACCTTTGCCTTGACAATTTGTTCCATATTGGAGACCACATCATCCAGCTCCAGTCTGAGCTCACTCTTCTCCTTCTCCAGTTTCTGCTTGACTCTCTGCAGGTTGTCAATCTGCTCTCCCAGCTCAGCAACACTGTCGGCTTGTTTCTTCCTGAGTGTGGCAGTAGTGGCTTCGTGGTGCAGAGTGGCCTCTTCGAGGTCTCTGCGCAGTTTCTGGAACTCGGCCTCCCTCTTCTTGTTCATCTCAATCTGGGCAGCTGTGGCTCCTCCAGCCTCCTCCAACCTCTCACTGATCTCCTCCAGCTCTCTGGCCAGGTCAGCTCTCTGCTTCTCCACCTTGGCTCGAGCAGCTCTCTCTGCCTCAAGCTCTTCCTCCAGCTCCTCAATACGAGCCTAGACCAAAATCAAGGCACACCATGCCATGAAATTTTGTTGCTCTACGTTACTTTTCACCACTTTTCACACTTTGTTCTATTCTTTTATCACCTGCAACTCCTTCAGTTTTTTCTGGAGCTGGGCACTCATTACTTGTTCATCTTCTATTTTACCGTTCAGTTGACTAATCTCAAAATCTTTCCTGTGGATGGAAAAAATATATTTTGCTGGTACAAAATAACTTTGTTATGAAAACAAGTGTTAGAAGTTCAGTTCTTAATTCTTACTTCTTCAGCCTCTCTTCGAGCTGCTGCTTATCATTTTCTAGGTCCATGATACTTTCTTGAGCTAACTTGAGGTCTCCTTCAAGCTTCCTCTTTGCTCGCTCAAGGTCCATACGGACTTTCTTTTCTTGCTCTAAAGACCCCTCAAGCTGTGGGGGAAAATAAATATTATTACAATGGTACTGATATATTAAAATTATTATTCATTAACTACCAAAGTCAGTCTATGTTCTTACATCATCCACTTGCTGCTCCAGCTTAGTCTTGGCCTTAGTTAGAGAGTTGACTTTGTCTTCCTCACTCTGCAGGTCGTCCAGAGTTTGCTGATGAGCTTCCTGTAAAGCTTTCTTTTCCTTGGTCAGCTTGGCAATGATTTCATCCAATGCAGCCATTTCCTCAGTCAAGTTTTTTACCTATAGCCAGAATAGAGGTTCAGTTTAGTAACAGATTAATTTCACAATGACAGTCATTAATAGGTTTGTTGTACCTTGTTCTCAGTGGCATGCTTCTCCTTCTCCACTTTAGCTAGAGTTAACTCTAAGTCATCGATGTCTTTCTTCAGCTCGGAGCACTCGTCCTCCAGCTTCCTCTTCTTAGCAGTCAGTTCTGCATTCATCTCCTCCTCATCCTCCAGTCTCTCTGTCAGCTCTTTGATTTTGGCCTCCAGCTGAATTTTGCTCTTGATCAGCCCCTCACATCTTTCTTCAGCATCACATAGATTGTCTTGCTCCTGAAGACAAAAAGTATGACATACGCATTAAGCCGACAAACACACACAATACATGTGATGTTGATATTTGTTGTCATACTGTAAGAAACTATCCTTTAACATACAGCCTGAACTTGGAGCTGCAGGTCGTTCTTTTCTTGGAGAAGAGTGACCATTTTCTCTTCCAGTTCTTTCCTGCGGGCTTCTGATTTTGCATAAGCCTCTTTCAGTTTGGCAAACTCTTCCTTCATGTTGGCCATCTCTTTCTCAGTCTCTGCTGACTTCAGCAGAGGTTTGATCTTGAAGAACATCTTCATCCAGGGCCAATTTTTGACCCCCATGAAGGCACGGATGTTCCACTGGATCACAAGAAGAGCATCCCTGCAGACATTTGACTTGTAAAAAATTCTGTAGTAATCCAGACTCTGCTTATTTAATGTCAATGAATCGTTTTTTCAGTCTTCAGTTTGTGAGTGTGAAAGTATCTATTATATCTAAATAAACCTGAAAATATTAATTGTCAGAGTAAATTGTTTAATGTTGCCATTGTTGTACTTAAATTTGTAAACTTTGCCTTAAACAGCATGTTTAGATATTCTTTTGTTCTCCTCCCCGGCCTGTTGAATGCTGGGGAGGCTGGAATGTTTAACCGCAGGCACAGTCCATGTGAGATTCTGGTTTCCTTATCTTGTGGAGGATGTTCACTCACGGCCATTTAGCCATACTCATCTAGCCTAACCATTAAACCATTAAAGTTAGGCCATATACGGGTGTGGGGAGATGTCCTGTGGATAACTAGGAAATGTGGTTAAACAGTTGTAAGCATATATTGTGTGGCGGGAAGTCATGTATACACACACACACACACACACACACACACACACACACACACACACACACACACACACACACACACACACACACACAGTGTTTTAACTTTTTGTGACCATATGGGTGGTGCTTGTATTCACTGAATAAAAGGCTGCAGGGAAGGCTGTTTCTTTGAAGTTGGCTGGGAAACAGGTGAGGAGCGTTCAGCTCCAAGAGCCTGGTTCCGACCAGCCTTCCCTTGCTATCAAGTAAAGACCGGTTAAGTTGTTGTCTTGCTTTCTTCATGGGTGATGAGTCTCTGAGCTAGCGGGCCTGCTAAAGCGCAGAACCAACATTAATGAATAAATAAATTACGTTCTTTATTTAATTTGTACCCTTTATGAAGATGTTTTCAGTGTTCCAAGGAAAATAAAATAGCTTGCTAGGATAGTGTAAGGTATTGAGACTACAATACAGTGTCAGAGGACTTTTACACCAAACTCATTTGGTTCAAACTTTTGGACTTCACCTGATCCTAAAAGTAATGTTGTGAAACCTCCTCAAAACTAAAGACCATAGCACACAACCTAGCGGTGTTTTTGACTTTCAGTTAATGAAAGGAAGACGAATGCTACCTTTATTAAAATGTTTTGTCATTTCTTTGATATTCCATTTTTCATGTAACTTTTGAACTGATTTGAAATCGGAGTTTCATTGTACCAAATACCTGCGTTCAACAATCTTCTGAAATTCAATTCTTGCAAGAACACCTCGGGATCTTGCTTGTATCCTCGTGATGATTAGAGCTAAACGGTCATCTCGCATCTCCTCCAGCAGTCCAAGCAACCCAGCTTTGAAGAATACCTAAGATCAAGAAACCCATGTTGAAGGCACTTTTTGTGTGTGTTAGAATTACTCTTGACCACTTTATTATCATCATGGACATGATAACACCAAGAATAACAGCATATGCCAAAATTTGTTCTATCAGTACTGACCTTGGTGTGACCCAGTTTGTACTGGTTGTGATCTATATCCAAAGAGCCCAAAAGCTTCTCTGAAGCCTTTTTGTTATCGATGAACTGTCCTTCAGGAATAGCACTTGGGTTTAAAATGCGATACCTGGGGAAAAAGTGAGCATTTCAACTTTATTTTATATTACATAAAATGTCAAACCACAAAAACACACCAGAATGGATAACTAAGAAATTTGATGTTGCTTATATTTTCCAATTATCTAACAGACACCTCTGCTTGAAATCTCCATAGAGGATCCTGTTGGGGAAACCCTTTCTGCAGATCCTGATGCCTTCCAGCACACCGTTACAGCGCAGCTGGTGCATCACCAGAGGGTTCTCCATGGCCCCTGGAGTCTTGGTCTCGTTGGGGATGATGCAGCGTACAAAGTGAGGGTGAGTCGACCTCAAGTTGGTCATCAGCTTGTTCAAGTTCTCCTGATAGCACATCATAGAGAAAAGAATTGCCATTGTCCTTCAAAATACATTACAATTCAAAATGACTTTTAAGGTCCTAAATTCAGGAATAATGTTTCTATTAACCAATCTATAACATGTACAGTTATACTGATATTACCCTGTGCAAAGCTGATACAGTTTGGAAGGAAGAACCTTTCTTCTTGGTTCCACCTTTGCCCTTCCCACCAGATTCAGCTGTAAGATACAGTTGTTATTTGTGGGAAAGTGGGCAGGGGAAGGTTGGGCTAGTAGCTTATTACATGATGCTTTAATAATCACTTGTAAACTAAGATGCTAGTAATTTTTTAAAACCTACCCGAGTCAGCTCCTGCATAATTTGCAAAGAGAGTTGCAAGAAGTTTGACGGTCGACTTTTGGTACAATGCCACAACAGTCTCATTCAGAGGATCCTTGTTCTTCACCAACCAGTTGTTGATATTATAATCAACAGTTCCAGCGTAGTGAACCAGGGCAAAGTGAGCCTCTGGTTTTCCTTTGACAACTCTGGGCTTCTGGAAGTTGCTGGTTTTTCCCAGGTGGTTGTCATAGAGCTTAGCTTTAAAGGTGGCATCACTGGCTTTGGGGAACATGCACTCCTCTTCAAGGATGGACATGATACCCATGGGCTAAAGGACAGAAAGTATAAGTGTTTGTTAAAGACTATATTTGCATTAGTTTTAGCTGAACATGTAATTGTACAGTGTTTCACCTTTTCAATCAGGTCGATACAGGCCTGCAGATCCATGCCAAAGTCAATGAAAGTCCATTCGATGCCCTCTTTCTTGTACTCTTCCTGCTCCAGTACAAACATGTGGTGGTTGAAAAATTGTTGCAGTTTTTCGTTGGTGAAGTTGATGCACATCTGCTCAAAGGTGTTGAACTGAAGCGAGACGGACAACAGTATGATCAGGATTTAAATTGTATTTTACATCCAGGACTACCATATAAGAAGAATATAATATTTCCAAACTCACATCAAAGATCTCAAATCCAGCAATGTCAAGCACCCCAATAAAATACTGCCGAGGCTGTTTGGTGTCCAGGGACTGGTTGATTCTTATTACCATCCACAGAAACATCTTCTCATACACTGACTTTGACAGCGCACCGATAGCATAGTTCACCTAACAAGGAAATGCATAAAAGTACACCTTGATAAAGTTTAGGGAATTATTTTGGAATTCTCCAAAAGTTTCATATTATCTCACCTGGGCCACATTTTGTCCCTTGGTGACCCACTCATTTCCTACTTTGACTCTTGGGTGACAGAGACCTTTGATGAGGTCAGCAGAGTTCAGGCCCATCAGATAAGCTACTTTGTCAGCATCTGTGGCAAAATAGCAGTTTTGATTTAAAGTCATCAGTGCCCACAGAGATCCTCACTGACTGTAGTTTGTCAATAGTCTTCTCTCACCTTCAGTACCATCGGCCTCTGCCTGCTCTTCTCTCTGCTTCTGTTTAAACTTCATGTTGCCATAGTGCATGATTGCACCAGTAAGTTTGTAAATACTGTTCTTCTCTTCTTGAGTGAAGCCCAGAACATCAAAGGCTTCCTGACAAAAATCAAAAACATTATTTTACTATTTTCGTTTTTGCTTTTGAATTTTCGACTAAAATTGCCGCAGTGCATCTAAGATTCAACTCACATCAGTGGCCATCAGCTCTTCAGAATCATTGATAGAGGCTACTGTTGTCTCTCCTTGGGAGATGAAGGCGTAGTCATAAGGGTTGTTGGTAATGAGCAGCATCTCTAAGGAGATAGAAAAATATAAAATTACAAAATGTCTAGCTGTTTTCCATATAGTGATAGTTCTTAAGGTTAATGACTGTGTACCCAGAAGTTCAGGCTTTATCTGAGACAGGATCTGGTAGAAAATGTGGTAGTCCCTCTCAGCTTTGAGCTGGAAGGTCACACGAGACTTTTCTAGAAGGTCTGTAAGAGAAATCAATTATTTGTAACTTATCTGGTATACAGATAAGTTGCATGTAATAGTTAAGTCCAGAGGTGTGGACTCGAGTCACATGACTTGGACTCGAGTCAGACTCGAGTCATTAATTTTATGACTTTAGACTTGACTTGAAAAAATGTTGTAAGACTTGTGACTTCACTTGGACTTTTACACCAATGACTTGGGACTTGAATTGGACTTGAACCGGTTTACTTGAAAAGACTTGATATTTCACCCCAAATATAAAATTTAACATGCATATTATATAGAGATTGAAAATGTGACGTCATTCACGGGTAGAACCGCAAAGGATTCTGGGAACTCGTGGCAAGAGGTACTAGCGCACACAGGCTTTCAATTGAAATCAGTCACACAGCGATAAAAAGAAACACAAAAATGTCAAGAAGCCGTTGTATTATTAACTGCAATAGCCGGTCGCATGACAGCCACGGGAAGCTGACGGGTAAAGAGATCGGTTGTTATCGGATTACGACGTTGAAGAGAAATTGTTCAAGCCATGTTTCCGAAGTAACAAAGAGGCGACGGATGGCCTGGATTGCAGCCATTCAAAGATCAAATTTAACGTCCCAGAACCCTCCAGCTCACACGTTAGTCTGCTCCAAGCATTTACACGAAGGTCAGTGTTTTTTAGTAGTTAATACGTCATTTTTCTTAGTGAATTGTCCTGACACAATATTGCGTTTCGCTTCTGTTATTATGGTACATTGACAAAAACATACTTTTATTCACAGGATAAAACAGGTTTTTTGTATCACTAATTGCCCAGTACGATTACAGCATACAGTATTATTGTCACTGCTTCATTTCTGTGTACCAGAAATTATTTCCACTACTAATTAATTACCGTTGAGCTCAAAGGTCTTATTAATAAACGGTTAAGGAATGTGTATTTATGACGACAATTTGTGAGACTGGTAAACTTATGATACGTACGATGGTCTTTCGTTCTACACGGTGCATTTCAAGGTCCTGTACCCATCCGTCGGTAAACTGTACCTGGGCTTGTTGCAGTGACCTGAAGTTACTAAACTTCATGAGTGTATGCACTCACTCCAAGAACCGTATGATTATAAATATGCATATAAATATGCTACGATGAGATAGCTGACTTCATCTAACTAGCAAATGTTGTCCAGGCTACGTTGGTGATGCAGTTTTTTTTAATGTGTATGATATTTTTGTCATGCGATTTTTAAAGCCAGTCCTACAACCGCATCCAAGAATAACATGCAGCTTATCTCAGAACTGTCGGTGAAAACTATTCTTGGAGCTAGGTTTAATTGAGCTGCATTTTAAAGAGGTGCAATTTCACAATTTGTGTATATTTTCTAAGTTCACTATTTTGTCATGTGTTGAGAAAAACACAGATTTTAAAATTACATGGTCTAATATTTACATTTAGCATATAACTGCAACATGCTTTTTTCTTTCTTTTTTTTTTAAAGACTCGAAAGGACTTGAAATTCAAAGTTTCAGACTTGTGACTTGACTCGGACTTTTACACCAGTGACTTGAGACTCGACTCTGACTTGCCTGACATTACTTGAGACTTGACTTGAGACTTGAGGATAAAGACTTGAGACTTACTTGAGACTTGCAAAACAATGACTTGGTCCCACCTCTGGTTAAGTCTACTTTCAAATTTTCCACATAAACACAGTTACTTACAAGTTTCAATGTCAGCAGAGGCCAGCTTTCCTCGGTTGTCAAAGTGAATACGGATGAATTTCCCCTGTTAGGTGGAAAAAAGCAGATTTTAGTCATCATATAGCCATGCACAGGGTTGGTGTGACAAAGGAGAATGCAAGGGATAGAGTGAAGTTGAGGCAGATATTCCACTGTGGTGACCCCTAAAGGGAGTAGCTAGAAGAAAAAGATGGAGATGATAAAGGGAAAGAAGAATCTAAAGACACTCACAAATCTGGAGGAGTTGTCATTCCTGATGGTCTTGGCATTGCCAAAGGCCTCTAGAGCGGGGTTAGCCTGGATAATTTGATCCTCCAGGGTTCCCTGATGTGAAAATCAAAGACAAGATCTAAAGTGCAAAGCTTCCCAAGTGGAATTGTGATTGTGAAAAGCATCTTGAGGCACTTGTTGCTGTGATTTGGTGCTATACACATACCCATGAATTGAACTGAATTGAATTGAATTGAATTGAAAATGTTTGAAAACCTTCTTCTCTGCAGCTGGATCTTTCTTCCCACTTGGGACAGCAGCAATGCTGGCAAAGTACTGAATGACACGCTTGGTGTTGACAGTCTTTCCAGCTCCAGATTCTCCACTGAGTAGAAAAAGACATACATTTCAAGACCAAGAAGTATAACTCTTAACTGCTGAAAAAAGACCCTTGTTGGTAAAGTTACTTACGTGATAAGGATTGACTGGTTTTCTCTGTCTGTCAGCAAGAGAATATCAGAAAATCAGGGAAAATGCGACGATGTCCAAACAAAATGTCAATCAAGATGAATGCTAAAAGGGATATTTGTACCTGCCAGCATGTACTGGTAGGCATTGTCAGAGATGGAGAAGATATGAGGAGGAGCTTCAGTCCTCTTCTTTCCTCTGTAGGCAGCAACCACCTCCTGATTGTAGACTGGCAGCCACTTGTAGGGATTGACAGTCACACAGAACAACCCAGAGTAGGTCTGATAGTTGGTGAAAAGAGGAGAGCAAAGTGTCAAATATGTAGAATTTGTGGGAGGGCAGTTAGTGTGTTGTGCTGTCAGCTCACGTAGATCATCCACGCTGCGTAACGCTCTTTGAGGTTAAACAGCACAGCTGGTTCATGGAGGAAGGTGAACATCGCCATGTCTTCAATTTTATCGAACTTTGGCGGGTTCTGAGGGTGCACATCGCACTCCTTCACTGTGACGGTCTGCAAATGGAAATCAAACAGTTAACAGCCATGTTAACCAAAACAGCACCAAAGTCCTTCGTAGACACATGTACACACTTATGCAGAACCTGAACTTTATTCACCTTTCCAAATTCGGTGTCAGCAGTGACTTTGTCGCCATCGCGGCTAGTGATGGTTGCTTTAACGTACTCAACTTCAGGGTCAGGAACGAAGCACTCTTTCTTCATATCAAATGGGCGAGTCTGGGCCTCCAGACGCTCCTTATCTGACTTTCTCAGGTAAGGAGCCGCCGCCCCAAACTCTTTCATGGCAGCATCCCCCATTTTTCAACCTGTTACAAATGTGAACGTTAGTCTCTAACAATGAATGCAAGCTAGAATCATTCATTGACGATTATTAACGGTGTGAACTGCAGTCGTTTAGCCATCAGTTACCAGGTAAAGTGCGAAAAGATGCAGGAATAAGCTACAACATCAAAACAGAAGAACAGCAATCATGTCATTACAATGCAGTGTTCTGCTGCAAAATCTTGTATTATGACATTCATGTGAGTGTCACACGTACCACTCTCATAACTGTTGTTGCAGACCAAGAATGCCACCCGCCCACCCACTCATGACATTTTTTTATTGCTGCAATAGTGTGGTGTCAGTCAAAAACTAATATGTACAGAGGCAAAAGACTTTCAGTCAGTTTTATTTACGTTGCCGAATTACAAAATCTCAGCTTTGCCTCAAGCTGCCGTACAATCCTTACACCATTCAAAACTCGTGTTTTAATACTTTGAATTTCAATACAGAATTATGCCATAAAAACCATGATGAGAATAGACACCCACTTACTTAGAGTATTAACAATAAAACTTGCACATTTCTAGTTAAACCACAAAAACGTAAGTCCTAACTGAGGGTCATTCCCGTTCAACTCAAACCAAGCACAGCTTTTACCTAGGGTGGGTTGGATTCCAAAAAGAAGAGCAGGATCTGTCAGGACTTGCTGTTTAGACCAGAAGAAAAAGCAAAACAAGAAAAATTCCATTACCACTACCACACAGCATCATAATTTATTACCCCACACTAATACGATGTACATGTAAAGTATGGTGACCTTCTATTCTGAACATTAAATTATATGTAAATGTTTTGCTTACCTTTGACTCTAAACCTTCAATCAAGTGGAGTGAAGAGCCCTGCAGCTGACATCTGCCCTTCATCCTTTAATAAAGGTTCTTTATCCACCAAATATGGCCTGAATTTTTGGAGAAAGGTTACACATTAAAAAAGCATTCTCCTAATTGGGTAAGTTGTACTGCTGCTATTTGTTGTGTTCACCTTGTGACAAGCAGGGCGAGAACAATACAGGACAAAGAAAGGGGAGGGCAAGAGGTGGGGATCAGGGACAGGCTTGATATCAAGTGACTCTTATTTTATTCGTTTAATTCGTAACGGGTAACTTTATATATTGTTTGTAATACTGATGAAATTCAGTTTAATACTTCAAGTCATATTTACAATCTTAATATTTATATTTGTCTGGGTTTTACTTACTAGAATAATCCACATGTATTCACTATGTCTGAAGAATCTTCAGCCTCTGTTCTATAAAGTCATTATTGTCACATGGTGTTGGTTGTTTGCTTACAGCAGCTGATGATCTTTCCTGATTACAACTTGCATACAAGGCAAAGCAACAAAACCAAGAGCAAATGGTCTGTTTAGATTCAGGGGTTATGACAATAATTCATTCAAAACCTGGTTACAAACAGTAACTTTCATTTTACTACTTAGCACCAGTCAATTCAATGCCCCTTTTCCAAATTCCAAACAAAGTAGACAAGCAAAATTAAAAAGACTAATTTGCTCCTAAAATATTGTACCTCTTGAACAGCTTTGGCCTCATTGCTCATGCTAAGATGTTTAATCAGAAAGGCAAACTTCAGCAAAGGTCAGGCATGTGAAAGGAAGGTGAAAAGCATTTCTGGAGTCACTGCTGCTGAAACAAAGTATAGCAGCTGTTGTCAAGTGAGAGCTAAGATCAGGGATCACTCACCACTGTTCTGCCCAGTTTGGTCTTCACCCTTTGTCTCACAGTGTCATCATGGCATTGTTCCCTCTCCTTTGGCCTTGAGGACAAAGATAACCCTGTGAAATTCTTGTCTGGATTTTTTCTCTCTGATTGTGAAGGGCGGCAGTAGCAGAAGTGCATTCTTTGATGTCACGATGGACGGGGGGTAACAGGTGCACATCACTGAAAATGCTCCATATGTTGAAATGTATCTGGTGTTTTCTAAATGTTTGCATTAAAGCACTGGGAAGTTTTAGCTAGCTAGGGTTTTATGCCAAGTATTTTCTTTGCCCACAGTCATTGAACATTAAAATTAGATGAACATTGTCGTGGGGAGAAGCAGAGACTTTATGTGACGCAGACAGATCTCCATTATCAGCCCTTAATAACTGAGGGAATTAGAAATTTGGTTTCCTATGGTAAAATGAGAATGACCTTCACTGTGTTGGACTCATTCTCATTCTCAGCTGTTTAAGCCCCTGTGGAAATCTTCATCTGCTCTTTGGTCCCTTCCTGGCTTCCATCCCTCATCTAGCTGCCTAACCCCTCTAAGGTAAGGTCACATGTTCTTTCATGGAAAATATAAATGGTGTCACTTTATGCTGGGGGTGTCTGTCTAATAATCCTAAAGTATTTCTAAACATCAAAGGCCTAAATGTTAAGTAGTTGACACACAGAAGCCTGCAGCACAGAGGTGACGGTATTAAAAGGCTGTCAAGCCCCAAAGAGTCAAAAGAAAGACAAACAAAGCCACGGCTTAGATGGTTGTGTGTGTCTCAAAGTCTGGATAGGAAAGAATAACACGAAGCAATTCGCTTATTTTCTTATAATCTCTCCATTAATAGTGAAGACCTTTGGGCTGTGTTAGATCAGGGTCAGCTTTCACCTAAACCACTGACAGCACAAGAAGGTGTGCTTCATTCAGTCTCTACTGTCCTGCTGCAGAAGCATAATGAACGGTAAGCCTGTCAAAGATTCAAATAGGAATACATTTGCTGTAAAATGTGCTCTTATTTTCTTAGACATACTCTAGTTTCTTTTTTGTGTGTGTTTATATGGTTTATTTCCATCTATATTTAATGTGATACATTTTCTCTGAAAGTAGCACAGTGAAAATTGATGATGTCTTTTAAAGAATAATTCTTATTAGTTGTTTTGTTTTACAGCGTTAAAATATCCGTATATCACAGTGAGAGATTGTAAGCAAACCTGAGATATGTCCAACAGTTGTTTAGTGCATTAGACACGAGGCTTCTTTAACCAATGTTGTTTAGTTACAGCCTTGTCTAAATCATCAGGATATTATGTTACAACAATTATACTCAACTAATTACACTGTTTTTATATTTGACCAAATTATAATGTGTTACAAAAAACACACACAGAGATATAAAGTAAAAAATGCACATCATAAATATAGTAAATAATTTACTCTTGAATTTGTTTGTTTCATTGTTCTGCACGTAGAGATTCTAATACTGTCCTCCTCTGGTTTTAGGGAAGATTTTAATCATATTTATTCAATCATTTTCTGCTATTCAATCACATTGTTGGAGTATTTTAAACTGAGAGTATTTTCTTTCTCTCTCCTTTTACTTAGTGAAAGTAACTATTTCTAGCACTGCCTCCACACTCACCAATGGTCCTTGTGTATATAGTAGCATAAGATAACAAGTGGTATTGTGCTGATGGCAAAGAACTCATCACGTTACAGTTATTTCATTGAACACGTGTCACATTATGAAGTCTCTTCACTAAAAAAACTTTGCAGCTAATTTTAAGACATCAGGATCAGTGGTATGGGACAAGACTGAGTAAGAGACATACAAGCACTTTTACTTTGAAAATTACACTTTATTGTGGAAATAATTTTTAGGCTTCATTCTGTTTAGCAACCATAAAATTACCATTATTCCTCCCTCAGATTTATTATAAAAAAACAACTTCTGACACAGCATTTTTTTAGACCATTGCAAGTAAATTTAAGCTGAATACAGACTCTCATTATAGCTTTTCTATTTCTTTCCTAAACATATTTTTGTCTACTTTGATTACTGCAGCTCGATAAATCTCAAAAACTTGCTGGATTGAGTTTTAAAGGCTTCACACAGAATGAAATCTGCATTTGCAGAAATCTATTTCTGTGGCATATGCTGTATGAAATGATTGTAAATAGGGTGGAAAATATTTTCAGAATACCCACTAACAGTTAATAAGACTTTGCAGATTTGCAGCTGCAACTGTGAATGAATATCAGAAAACAGCACAGAATTCAACACAAGGTGGCAGAAGTTACCCACCTAACATCACACCCCAAACATGATCCTGTGTAAAAAATATAGTGATTAGTAAACTGATTAGCTTCACATGTTGTTAATGTGGTAACACCTTACACTTAATATCAGTTTGTCCTTGAATTCTTTGGTACTTTATAGAATTTTTATACCTTCAAAAACATTGGTATTTTGTCAGTGATGAACACGTGAAATGTAAGTTTATTGACGACTTTATGTGGTGCTACTTAAAAATGAATAAGCACACATTAATTTGAATGCACTTTGCTTTATTCTACAGTTACTTTGGAGACAAAGGAGAACCAATAGAGAAGATCCCAAAGGTCTTAGGTGGCCGTCTGTGAGTTTCACTCCTCATCTAGCCCTTTCTGTGATGAAGAATGATAAGAAAGCAAACAATGAGAGACAGATTAGTGACTGAGGACTAACAACACTCAAATGTGTCGGACAATAAGTACACCAGTAGTTGCTGCCTTAAAACTAATATTCCCATCGATCCATCCATTCGCTTCCGCTTATCCTGTATCAAGGTCGCGGGGGGCTGGAGCCCACCCCAGCTGTCTCATGGTGAGAGGCGAGGTACACTGGTACAGGTTGCCAGTCTGTCACAGAGCTAACACATAGACACAGACGACCATTCACACTTACATTCACTCCCGCATTCACACCTATGGGTAATTTAGAGTTTCCAATTAACCTGCCCCACTAACTGCATGTCTTTGGATGGTGGGAGGAAGCCAGAGAACCGGGAGAGAACCCACGCAAGCACAGGGAGAACATGCAAACTCCACACAGAAAGACACCGGCGTGATGGTGGAATTAAACTCAGGACCTTCTTGCTGTGAGGCAACAGTGCTAACCACTGTTATATTAAAATACATATTAGCTGAATAGAAAAGACTTTTAGTCACTGAGAAGCATAGGCTTCCATAGTTGAGTGTAGCTGATGAGCGTCTCTACTTATCATTTCATTCTATACTAATATTTATAACCTGCCTAGCTAAAAAGTTACAGCTAAGCCAAAAATGTGTTTTTATCTCTACTTTTATCGTAGATATCATTTTACTCAAAAGACATTTATTTTATTTTCATGTTTAAATTCTAAATACCAGCAATGATCTTACATTCAACAAATTCACTGAAAATACTGCAAGTAGCAACAACAGTGAGAGCTGGGCTTAAAATTCAGTTATGACACTGATGAAGATTAAGTATTGCTTTGTCTGCCGATGTTCTTGAGTTTGGGATATTTGGGGCACTTTTGGGAAATTTGTAAAATCCTCCACCCGTCAAATACATCTTAACCTTCCTTATTCTGTTATTCTTTGTTATATAATATTATACATTATATATAATAGTCCTCAATTCATCATATCAGTGTCTACCTCAAGAAGAATTTATTGTTTTGACATTTAAACTGATATTTTATTCAACTATTCTAATCTACAAGATTAATATTTCGATTTCAGAATATTATTGATTTTTTTTCAAGAATGTATTCTCTGCAAATGAAAATGGTCAATGTTATTAAATCATAGGGGTGGGGGGGGGGAAATCGATACTGTGTAGTATCGTGATATTTTGTTTGCTAATAATGTATCGATACAGGGACAGCAGAAATCGATATTTTGTTACAAAAATAGGTTTTTGTGCTCTGACTTCAGAGCATGTTGATCCTTTTTCTGAGCAAGAATCCTGACATTCCTTCACTGTCCAAATGTGTTTAAGTTTTTTTTGGCAGCAATAAACATGACAGTTTACTTATTTTAATTTAAGACATGTTTTATTTTAATTAAGTTTAAAACTTTTTTATTTAATGTAAAATTATATTTTGTTTTAATTTACTTTCAAATTCTTCAGTTGCTGAATGGGCTGCATAGTTTTCATAAATTGCATAGTTCAGAATAGCTATAATTGTACCAGATGGTTGCATTCAGTTAAGTTGGACTAGACTGTAATACAAACCGTTCAGTTTATTTTTTAGCCTCGTAAAAAACAAACATGTAAAACTACATATTTTTAGTGAAAACTGTCACCTGAATGAGACAAATGAAGAAGGCTTCTGTGAGATGATAAAATAATAATAATACTAATAAAATAAACTTGCACCACTAACCAACTACTAATGTAAATGCCACTAAAACAAACCATACAATTCAAAATAAATGGATTTTTAAAGCATCGCTTCGAATGTGTTTATTGTGTCCTTTTTTAATGAGCCATTTTACAAATTGCAGAATAAAAACAACTTGAAATTAATCGTGTTGAACTGATAATGACGCGGTGAGTTATCATGAACATCATAACAGGGGTTGAAAACTAGAGAAGCCGCTTACCTTAGAGCCCACGTCACGACTCTTGGCACGCAGCTTGTTGACCTGAGACTCAGCAATATCAGCTCTCTCTTCAGCCTCGTCCAGCTCGTGCTGCAGTTTACGGAACTTGCTCAGGTGAGTATTGGCCTGCTCTTCCTACAGGATTAAAAAACAACACAGTCCACAATATTAAGAGGCATGGGGGAGTCGACGTTTCTTGAAGCCACACATCGTAAAATAAAAGGTGTCGGCACAGATGTAGCCAAAATGTTTGTGTTGCAGCAAAAATATGATATGGTATGTATCGAACAGCTATGTTTAAAACTGCAAAAACTTAAAGTATATGTATGGGAAGGAATATTTAAAGAGAGAGGAAAAATCAAAGTTAGAGACAACTTTGTTAGGAATAAACTCACAGCCTCCTCTGCAGCTCTCTTGTAGGCTTTGACTTTGAGCTGGAGTTTGTCAACCAGATCCTGCAGACGCAGAATATTCTTGCGGTCCTCCTCAGTCTGAGTAAGCCATGGAGACAGATGAGAGAAAATAATGAACCTTTGTAATATTTCCGAAAACTCTGTGGGAATTATTTTGTTAATCTGTGTATAAAGGGGCAGGATAAGAGGACTCCTATGACTGAAAATGTATGTTTGCCTAAGATAAAGCAGCACGTCTAATATTTTATGTGAAGTAACAGGAACACAGACCCCTTTACTCATATCACACAACTATACATTAAATGTGCTATTAACTTCCTGTTGCTGAAACTGAAACACAGTAAAGGTAAAAATGTGAAGATATTAAATTCTTTAATAAGAGTCACACCCTGGACTTGCTGCTGACGTTAAGGAAACTTGAATCAATGTCCAAAATTAACTATAGCAGGTTTTCATTTGTGTAGATTTCACAATAATAATAATTGATTTGAGAAATTACTGACTGAGTCAATTATCTTAAAGTATATGAATATATATGAATATTAATTATTTAAGTACTCAAAATGTCTAAAGAAAAAGACCTGGTATGTGAGCTCCTTAATGCGTCGCTCGTATTTACGGATTCCCTTCACTGCCTCGCTGCTTTTCTTCTGCTCCGACTCCACCTCATTCTCAAGCTCCCTCACCTGAAAAGATGCAAAAATCATTTTCTACAAAGACTCTGGTCCACCACAAATTTTAAAGCTGCTTACATTAAGTATAAACATTTATTACAATTTTAGTAAAAACACATCAACTAAAAGACAGTAAACTAAATTAAGTTAAAAAAAATACCTGTGATTTTTCACATTTGTGTACTTGTGATTCTTACCCTGGCCTCGAGCTTCTGCACCTGCTTCTTGCCTCCCTTCATGGCGATCTGCTCAGCTTCATCCAGGCGGTGCTGCAGGTCTTTGATGGTTTGCTCCATGTTCTTCTTCATTCGCTCCAGATGAGCGCTGGTGTCCTGCTCTTTCTTCAGCTCCTCTGCCATCATGGCAGCATCAGTGATGGCCTTCTTGGCCTTCTCCTCTGCATTCCTGCACTCCTGCACTGCCTCCTCCACTTCAGTTTGAAGCTGGGATGTATCAGCCTCCAGCTTCTTCTTTTGGTTTATCAGGCCGGTGTTCTGTATATTATTAAGGTATGCAATGCAAGAATATGAGAAAAAGTGTCCATCTGCACTTTAGAAAAAGTATTCATACATCTGCATGGTTGCAGTAAACAGAACTCACCTGTGAGTGCAGTAGCTGCACTCGCTCACTGACATCCAGCAGCTCTTGCTCTGCAAGTTTGCGGCTTCTCTCCGTTTGCTCCAGAGCTGCTCTCAGCTCCTCCAGTTCAGCCTGAAGAAGGTTGTTGCGTCGCTCAACAATGGCAATGTTCTCTTTAAGGTCATCATTGGCCCGAACAGAGTCATCCAGCTGAATTTGGCAATCCTAGATGAGATAACATTATTCACATTAAAATTTATACCCAGTTTGAATGTAAAACATCTGAAAATTCTTTCACTTTTTTTAGTTTACCTTCATATGTGCATGGACGGCCTTAAGCTGTTTCTGGGCCTCGGCTGCCTGCCTGTTGGCCTGGCTTAGCTGGATCTCCATTTCATTCAGGTCTCCTTCCATTTTCTTCTTCAGCCGCAGAGCCTCATTCCTGCTGCGACACTCAGCTTCAAGAGAGCTCTGCAGGGTGTCGATGGTCCTCTGCAGGTTTCTTTTGCACTGCTCCATCTCTTCATCCTTCTCGGCCAGTTTGCGTTCAATATCAGCTTTAATTTGATTGAACTCAAGCTGGGCTCTTAGAATCTTACCCTCTTCATGCTCAAGAGAGGCCTAGTGGGCAAGAAGTTGCAGAATTACACATAATGGCAGTTAGTTTTACTTAAAAATGTCTTATTAATTATTCGGAGCGTGTACCTCAGCTTCCTCGAGAGCAGACTGAATCTCACTCTTCTCCTGTTCCAGTTGTTTCCGTAACTTTTCCAGTTCATGGATACTTTTGCCACTCTCACCAAGTTGCTCAGTGATGTCAGAAATCTCCTCTATGGGATGTCAAACACTGCGATTAGGATGACTTTAAAGTTTAATGCTGTGTCTACAGATCTTGTGCACAAACACCACCAGCAGACCCTACCCTGTAAATTCTTGTTCTCTCTCTTCATGGTCTCCAGATGATCCAGAGCTTCCTCATATGAGTTCTTCAGTTTGAAAAGCTCAGTGCTCAGAGCCCTTGCTTCCTTTTGGGAGCTCTCCAGCTCGCACTGAGACTCCTCATACTTCTGCTTCCACTCAGAAAGAACCTGCAGTGTAACAAAGGCCAACAATAAGTCTGTGTTTGCCAGATTGATTATTCCAATGGACTTATTCCAATATTAGAAATAGTGCTGAAGGAAAGACAGCATTTATAACATTCACATTCACTCTTAACAATTGTGCTCAGAAGGGGGCAGCCTGTTGTGGATTTTTAAAACTACCACACGCTGCATGTGTGTTTATATTCTGCTTAAATAACCCCTGTGGGTGCTGAGATTGTTTCTAGTGTAAGGCTTTAGAAGCCACCTTGCATATTGATACTTTTGTCACAAACACTTCAGTGTGTTTCACCTTGTCAAAGTTTCTTTGTTTCTTGTCCAGAGCAGCGGCAGCAGCATTAGACCTCTCTACATCCACCATGAGATCTTCAATCTCATTCTGCAGCCTGTGTTTGGTCTTCTCCAGAGAGGAACATTTAGCATTCACTGCTTCAACAGCCTCCTCAGCCTCCTGCAGACGCTGAGCCAGCTTTTTCCTTAAGAAATCATCATTCAGAGCTGTTTAATTAAAATGCAGCTGTGTGGTGGATAACTAAACTGTGAATTCAACTGCTACAAGTAGCTGCTTGGTCATCCAACAGACAAACTTTTTGTTCGTCTTACATTTTAGTAGGAACATAATACAAACAAAAAGCTGATCTGATAGACGAACGGTAAAGTTTCTTTAGGATAATAAACCATCTATTTAAATTTCAGACTCTTACTTGGCCTCTTCTAGTTCTTCGGTCCTCTGGATGGCATCAGTTTCATACTTTGCCCTCCACTGAGCCACCTCAGTGTTGGCTTTGGACATGCCACGCTGTAGTTCAGCTTTAGCCTCCTGCTCCTCCTCATACTGCTCCCTGAGCAGGTCACAGTCATGGCGAGCAGACTGCACTGCATGGGCCAGAGCACTTTTTGCCTGTTAAAAGAAAGTTATATGAAGAGGTGACACTTTTTAGGAAATAACCGTCTGGTGCTGTCAGCCGGCAGCACCAGACGGCACCAGTGAAACTTTATTTCACCTTGGTCTCCTCTTCCAGTTGTCTCTTTAGATCCTCAATCTGCTGAGTGTAGGACATTTTCCCTCTTGTGAGTTGAGACACCAAGGAATCCTTATCCTCCAGCTGCCTCGAGAGCTCACCTAATGTTATGGTAAATGTAGATTGTTATTGTTAAGACCCAAAGAACACAAAAATCCTTGTCTGATTTCAGAATAACAATTGAGTTTTTCAGGTTTAAACACTTTTATACAAAATTGAAGTGGATAGTGTTTTCTATCATACAAACCAAGTACATGTAGGTTGTAGTAAAGGAAAAATATACCATTTTCTGTTTGAAGTTTTGCTTTCTGCATGTTGAAGTCACTGATGCAGCGCTGAGCCTCTTCAAACTTTGTCTTGTACTCATTCATTTGATCTTCCAGAGTCCTGCATGCTTTCTCTAGATTAGTCTGAAATTCAACACAAATGTTCAATATGCATGTATTAAATCTATGTCAACATGGCTATGTTAACATTGGAGAAAAAAAATTACCAAATAATGTGATTTTAGCACACCTTTGTCTTCACAATATGTTCCATATTGGAGACCACATCATCCAGCTCCAGTCTGAGCTCACTCTTCTCCTTCTCCAGTTTCTGCTTGACTCTCTGCAGGTTGTCAATCTGCTCTCCCAGCTCAGCAACACTGTCGGCTTGTTTCTTCCTGAGTGTGGCAGTAGTGGCTTCGTGGTGCAGAGTGGCCTCTTCGAGGTCTCTGCGCAGTTTCTGGAACTCGGCCTCCCTCTTCTTGTTCATCTCAATCTGGGCAGCTGTGGCTCCTCCAGCCTCCTCCAACCTCTCACTGATCTCTTCCAGCTCTCTGGCCAGGTCAGCTCTCTGCTTCTCCACCTTGGCTCGAGCAGCTCTCTCTGCTTCGAGCTCTTCCTCCAGCTCCTCAATACGGGCCTAGATCACAGCCAAAATCACTGTTAAAGACTTTCTCACTAATAAGTGTTAAACTAGTTTTGATAGCATCACATATTAGTAAGTCATTACCTGAAGCTCTTTCAGTTTCTTTTGAAGCTGAATGGCAATGGCCTGCTCATCTTCAATTTTATTATTAAGCTGGCTGAGCTCAAAGTCCTTCCTGTGGGGAAGAAGGAAGGGCCACTTATAGCACTACTTATATAGCTTTACTTAATTTGTTTGGAACTTTTAGGATGTGAACGTGCTTACTTTTTCAAATGCTCCTCAAGTTGTTGCTTGTCATTCTCAAGGTCCATGAGACTCTCTTGGGTCAGTTTCAGGTCTCCTTCCAGCTTTCGCTTTGCTCTTTCAAGATCCATCCTAATCTTCTTTTCTTGTTCCAGAGAACCCTCAAGCTGAATGTTATTAGAAAGAAGCAAACTAATGTCTCCATAATACAAAGGAAAATGGTTCACCAATCAAAAAGTTAAGCTAAAGTGGATAAGTTCATTATAATTCTTACATCATCCACTTGCTGCTCCAGCTTAGCCTTGGCCTTGGTCAGAGTGTTGACTTTGTCTTCCTCACTCTGCAGGTCATCCAGAGTTTGCTGATGAGCTTCCTGTAAAGCTTTCTTTTCCTTGGTCAGCTTGGCAATGATCTCATCTAAAGCAGCCATCTCTTCAACAAGGTTCTTGACCTGTTGCAGGTAAATGATGGTATTACAAATTCTGTGCACAGCTTAGACACATGACTCTTTTTCATACCCTTGTTGTCAGAAATAGAAATATCAAATTAGTCATACCTTGTTCTCAGTGGCATGCTTCTCTTTCTCCACTTTAGCTAGAGTTAACTCTAAGTCATCGATGTCTTTCTTCAGCTCGGTGCACTCGTCCTCCAGCTTCCTCTTCTTAGCAGTCAGTTCTGCATTCATCTCCTCCTCATCCTCCAGCCTCTCAGAGAGCTCTTTGGCTTTTGCTTCCATCTGAATTTTGTGTTTGATCAGCCCCTCACATCTTTCCTCGGCATCTGCAAGATTATCTTGCTCCTAATATTTGATGATATTCATTAGCGTATAAGATACAATATCCCTGGTTGAGTGTATAAGGAATATTGTGATTAGACTTACAGCCTGAACTTGGAGCTGCAGGTCATTCTTCTCTTGGAGAAGAGTCACCATTTTCTCCTCTAGTTCCTTTCTTCGAGCTTCAGATTTTGCATAAGCTTCTTTGAGTTTTAGGAATTCTTCCTTCATGTTGGCCATCTCCTTTTCTGCCTCAGCAGATCTCAGCAGAGGTTTGATCTTGAAGAAAAGCTTCATCCAGGGCCAATTCTTAACCCCCATGAAGGCACGTATGTTCCACTGGATCACAAGAAGTGCATCCCTGTCAAAGATCAACCATTAGTACAACCATACTCATTATGATCAATAACAGTTTTTTTGCTCCTTTCAGCTTATTTATATTTAAGTCTGTCTGACCTCCTTTCAACAATCTTCTGGAATTCCACTCTTGCGAGCAGACCTCTTGATCGAGCCTGGATTCCCGTGATTATGAGGGATAAACGGTCATCTCTCATCTCTTCAAGTTGGCCAAGAAGACCAGCTTTAAAGAATACCTTTAAGAAGCACGAATGACATTAATATATTAGTGTTGAAGAGTTGAATTACTTTTACTTTTTACCAGATATTTCAAAATCTATCAGATAGATAGATAGATGTGTTTCTGACTTTTTTGATACCTTAGTGTGACCAAACTTATACTGGTTGTGATCAATATCCAAAGACCCAAGAAGTTTCTCTGCTCCTTTCTTGCTGTCGATGAACTGGCCCTCAGGGATAGCAGCAGGATTCAGGATGCGATATCTGTAAAATCACAGGTGTAAGTGTCTAGGAGCTTAGTATTACAATTTTTGAAGGAATTGTATAATATGTGATCCTTTTCTTCTTTAAATAAACATCAGTTAACCCAAAAGCTCGTCATAGACACCTCAGCTTCACTACTGGAACTTCAACATTATGCACTCCACACTGTATATAAATGCCACTTGTTTTGCACATATTCAACTCTGTATATTTTATATATTCTATTATTATTATTATTATTATTATTTTATTTTATTTTTTTACTATTTAATTTGTAAAAATGTGTATATACACACACACACACACACACACACACACACACACACACACACACACACACACACACGTAGGAAAATATTTAGTATACACATCCAGAAATGCATACACTATTATATATTGTACATATATTTATTAGTTTCAGGTTGGCCATTCTTGTATTTTGCTCGTTTGTGTTGTTGTGTTTGCACATCTCTGTTGCTTGTGGGGCTCGCACACAAGAATTTCACTCGCATGTGCTGTGCCAGTGTGCCTGCACATGTGATGTGACAATAAAAAGTGATTTGATTTGATTTGAAGCTCTTTGAGATTAAAATCTCTCTTTGAAGAGACACATGACCAAGAAGTGGAATGTAATACCTCTGCTTGAAATCTCCATAGAGGATCCTGTTGGGGAAACCCTTTCTGCAGATCCTGATGCCTTCCAGCACACCGTTACAGCGCAGCTGGTGCATCACCAGAGGGTTCTCCATGGCCCCTGGAGTCTTGGTCTCGTTGGGGATGATGCAGCGTACAAAGTGAGGGTGAGTTGACCTCAAGTTGGTCATCAGCTTGTTCAGGTTCTCCTGATAGCACATCATAGAGAAAAGAATTGCCATTGTCCTTCAAAATACATTACAATTCGAAATGACTTTTAAGGTCCTAAATTCAGGAATAATGTTTCTATTAACCAATCTATAACATGTACAGTTATACTGATATTACCCTGTGCAAAGCTGATACAGTTTGGAAGGAAGAACCTTTCTTCTTGGTTCCACCTTTGCCCTTCCCACCAGATTCAGCTGTAAGATACAGTTGTTATTTGTGGGAAAGTGGGCAGGGGAAGGTTGGGCCAGTAGCTTATTACATGATGCTTTAATAATCACTTGTAAACTAAGATGCTAGTAATTTTTTAAAACCTACCCGAGTCAGCTCCTGCATAATTTGCAAAGAGAGTTGCAAGAAGTTTGACGGTCGACTTTTGGTACAACGCCACAACAGTCTCATTCAGAGGATCCTTGTTCTTCACCAACCAGTTGTTGATATTATAATCAACAGTTCCAGCGTAGTGAACCAGGGCAAAGTGAGCCTCTGGTTTTCCTTTGACAACTCTGGGCTTCTGGAAGTTGCTGGATTTTCCCAGGTGGTTGTCATAGAGCTTAGCTTTAAAGGTGGCATCACTGGCTTTGGGGAACATGCACTCCTCTTCAAGGATGGACATGATACCCATGGGCTAAAGGACAGAAAGTATAAGTGTTTGTTAAAGACTATATTTGTATTAGTTTTAGCTGAACATGTAATTGTACAGTGTTTCACCTTTTCAATCAGGTCGATACAGGCCTGCAGATCCATGCCAAAGTCAATGAAAGTCCATTCAATGCCCTCTTTCTTGTACTCTTCCTGCTCCAGTACAAACATGTGGTGGTTGAAAAACTGTTGCAGTTTTTCGTTGGTGAAGTTGATGCACAGCTGCTCAAAGGTGTTGAACTGTAAATAAAGTGACAACAGTATACTTGTTGTTATTACTAGTGTTTGTCCTGTCTGTGTTATTTCTTTTGTTGTTGTTGTTGTTGTTGAATTGAGGATTCTTACATCAAAGATCTCAAATCCAGCAATGTCAAGCACACCAATGAAGTACTGGCGGGGCTGTTTGGTGTCCAGGGACTGGTTAATCCTCACCACCATCCACAGAAACATCTTCTCATACACTGCTTTAGCCAGTGCACCCATAGCATAGTACACCTAATGCAGAAATCCCCCTGTAGCTTTAGAATTTACAGATAAACCCATAATGTAAACCTTATTCAGCTGTTGATCATCTTATTACCTGCTGTACATTTTGTCCTTTGGTGACCCACTCGTTTCCTACTTTGACTCTTGGGTGACAGAGACCTTTGATGAGGTCAGCAGAGTTCAGGCCCATCAGATAAGCGGATTTGTCCGCATCTGAAGAAAAAACATGCAAATTTAATTCTTTCAATGTAAGCATCAGATACAGACACGTTTAACTTTCAGGCTTTGAAAGAGCTCCTCTCACCTTCTGTGCCATCAGCCTCTGCCTGCTCTTCACGCTGCTTGTTCTTGAATTTCATGTTCCCATAGTGCATGATGGCACCAGTCAGCTTGTAAATGCTATTCTTTTCTTCTTGAGTAAAGCCCAGCACATCAAAGGCATCCTAAATTAGAAAAGGGGTGTTTCTTACTTATTTTTACATAGTATCAGAGTGTACAGTGTAGAGTTACAGGGAAGATCCAGGGATAACATGGTATTTGCTCTCTGAGCCTTCAAAATCCTGCATTAAACTCGGACTGTCATCTGACATCAGATATTTAATCCAGTCTGTTCAAGTTGTATTCGCTCACATTTCATGATTCAATGACACTCTGTTATAAATACTCCTAAAAGAAATGTAAAGTTAAAGCTGACATCTGGAGTGAAAATTTTTTGTGTGTTATTTGAATTTACAGCCTGTGAGGTTTAAATGTAGAATACCCAAAGTATTAATTGAACTAATATGACTTAATAGCGGCACAGGTGCAGATTATTGTTGCATTTCTACTCACATCAGTGGCCATTAGCTCTTCAGCATCATTGATTGAGGCTACTGTTGTCTCTCCTTGAGAGATGAAGGCATAATCATAAGGGTTGTTGGTGATGAGCAGCATCTCTGAAAGGAGAACCAAAGTTGGATTTTTCATTTTAGTTCTACAGGAGTGTTGTTGCTGGTTCTCGAAACTCAGGTTTTTATTTACCGAGAAGCTCGGGCTTCCTTTGAGACAAGATCTGATAGAAGATGTGATAATCTCTCTCAGCCTTGAGCTGAAAGGTGACACGGGACTTTTCCAGCAGATCTGTAAACATGTTTGCATTATGTAGATAGCTGATCATTGCGAACATAGAAATAAATTGGATGAAAGCACAGGAAAGGGACTTACATGTCTCTATGTCAGCAGAGGCCAACTTCCCACTGGCTGCAAAGTGAATTCGGATAAATTTACCCTGCAATGTACGAAGGAAAAAAAACATTAAGAGCCTTGGGCAGTGTCAGAATATTACTGTATACCTGGAGTATTTAGGAACCACATTATACTTTCAGAAGTATGACAACTTCACCAAGCTGTGAAACATGGTAACTGCAGGTAGTGACGGAAGTGTAACTAGTAAAGTGATAAAGGTGAGCCGCCCCACATAGATTTCAATCCTGAAAATCTGGGATAAGGGTAACACTCCAAGCATGAGTTTCTTTCTGCCTGATTACTGACTAGTCTAAACTCAAGACAAATAGATACAGTACAAGCCTAAGCATAAAAAAACAATCAAATGAGTTACTGTTATCAACAAAACTTTACAAATCTGGAGGAGTTGTCATTCCTGATGGTTTTGGCATTCCCAAAGGCCTCTAATGCCGGGTTAGCCTGGATGATTTGATCCTCCAGAGTACCCTAAGAAAAAAAAAGCAAAACCTTTATTCAAAACACTTACACTGCAGGAAAAGCTCTACATCCTGTAAATTGAAGATTCAAACCTTCTTCTCAGAGCCTGTATCCTTTTTCCCACTTCCAGCTGCAATGCTGGCAAAGTACTGGATGACTCTCTTGGTGTTGACAGTTTTCCCAGCACCAGATTCTCCACTGAAAACACAAATAGAATGATCAAACAAACAGGACACATTATTCTTCTGGCTGTTCCCTGCACGTCCAGTATATCCACCATCCCTCCTGCGCACATGTTCAAACCATCTTAGTCTCGCCTCTTTAACTTTGTCTCCAAGCTGCTTAGCTTGAGCTGTGCTCATTTCTAATCTCGGCCATCCTGGTCATTCCCAAAGAAAATCTTCGCATTGTCAACTCTGCCACCTAAAACTATTCACCATACCATACATCATAGCAGGTCCTTTTCATCCATCCTTTTCACTCTTGCTGCAATCCTTCTGTCACAAATCGCCCCTGGCTCTTGTCTCCACCCACCCTGCCTGCACTCTGTTGTTCGCCTCTCCTGTACACAAAAACATTGCTTTGGATGGTTGACCCCAGGTATTTAAATTCATCTGCCTTCGCTATCTCTTCTCCTTGCATGTTCACCTTTCCGCCTGTCTCGCTCTCATTCACCCACACCTCTCCAGACTTTCTTCCAAAGGCTCCCACTTTCACTACAGATGACAGTGTTGCCTGCAAACGTTACAGTCAGCCTGTCCCTCACCAAAGCAAGCCAGAATGGACTCAGACCCTATTCCCGTTGCCTCGCCTAGAACTCAAGTAGACAATCCAGTCATCTCTATAATAAGCCACCCTCTCTCACTGTACTTGATTTGTCTATGGCAACAAGTGAAAAGCGCTATATGAGTTCATTAGAATATGTAATACGTATTAACTGTTTTAGAGATATTAGCGACATTTTAAAGCCTTCTTTTGAATTTCTTCCCTATTAAATTAATGAAATGATGCCAACATTAAACCTTTCCAATATACCATACTAAGATCTTCTGTTCAAGGACTTCATTTACATACTAAACTGACAAAGCACCACTTAAGCTAATATTCCTGTGGTTAAGTAGACCATCGAGCATGTCAGCAAAAACTGAAAGGTTTCCAGATGCCACTTAGTACAATTCTCACTGTATGATTTACTGTAATTACCAAGATCAAACATACAGAGTCAAAATGAATGACTTACGTGATGAGAATTGACTGATTTTCTCTGTCTGTAAAAGAGCAGGACATATAAGTATTTTAGGACAACTCTTACTACAAAATCTTATTTTAATTTCAACATGCTTCAACAATGGAAGGTAAATTACCAGTTAGCATGTACTGATAGGCATTGTCAGAGATGGAGAAGATATGAGGAGGAGCTTCACTCCTCTTCTTTCCTCTGTAGGCAACGACCACCTCCTGGTTGTAGACTGGCAGCCACTTGTAGGGATTGACAGTCACACAGAACAACCCAGAGTAGGTCTGATAGTTGGTGAAAAGAGAAGAGCAAAGTGTTAAACACGTAGAATTTGTGGGAGGGCAGTTAGTGTGTTGTGCTGTCAGCTCACGTAGATCATCCACGCTGCGTAACGCTCTTTGAGGTTATACAGCACAGCTGGTTCATGGAGGAAGGTGAACATCGCCATGTCTTCAATTTTATCGAACTTTGGCGGGTTCTGAGGGTGCACATCGCACTCCTTCACTGTGACAGTCTGCAAAAAAGGACACAGTAGGTCTTAATATGGACTTATTTCCAAAATATTGTAGGAAGGAGATCTATCAGTCTAGGATGAATTATGCCAAACAGTTTGAGAGGAAAAGAAGAAAAGCACAAAACGAAGAAAAGCATGTATAACCCAGTTAAGTCGGTTCGGTGAACAGGAGTACACTGGAGGACTGCTGTACCTTTGACAAACATAATTAATTATGGCTATCCACTTTGATGTGACAGTACAAAATTGGCTTGTTAAAAAGGTTGCAAAAGTACCCATTCATTACATAAATGCACTCATGGTTGGACTGGCTCTTGTCTAGTCTTATTGTTGACTCAAAGCTTTATCCGTTTCATGTCTTAGAGTTAACCAGCTAGTCTGGAAGTTCTTAATGCAGATCCTCGCAGCTGCAAGGCTACAGTGTGAACTTGTTGGAGTCTTTTAAATCCACTTTGTATAAGAACCTTAACATTTAAGGAAAAAATAAATATTTTACATATTTTCTTTGTGTGTGTGTGTTTTAGCCAAACAGAGGCTGTAAAATAGTAAATGTCTTATATAACACTTTTTTACTTCAGCATTCAAAGCCTCATTCACCGATTAATACAAGCACTTTTTCTACACCCAAGAAAAATCTAACTTTCACACACATCCATACTCCTGTGAACACATCAGAGAGCAGCTTGGCGTTCAGTATGCCCAGGGATATTTAGGCATGCATACTGGAGACTGGAGCAGCCAGGGACCAAAAGCCAACCTTCCAATTAGTAGATGACCTGCCCTACCTCCTGAGCTACAGCCACTGTATGCTGATATTGCATCTCAAAATATAGAAGAAATTATGTAAAGCTGTACCTTTTACTACTTGGTCCTAAAAATGGTACACATAATTACCTTGAGGTGTCAAAGTTTATCCTAAGTGGAAAAAGGTTGATTGAAATATATTTTTATTGTACTCTTGCTTCTGAGTGTGTTTGACAAAATAAACAAAATTCAGCTGTTGAGCTCAGCTGTGTCATGGAGAAAAAGACTGTTCTGGTTGTATCTATACTACATTTGTTAGAGGAAAAATAAGTTCACACCATTTTGGTCTTAGTTAGGAAACCAGCTGTATGAAGAGCAGCTGTGCCAACAAATCACTCACCTTCCCTTTCTCAGTCTGAGCAGTGACTTTGTCCCCATCACGGCTGGTGATCGAAGCCTTCACATATTCATCACTGGGGTCAGGAACAAAACACTCCTTCTTCATGTCAAACGGGCGAGTCTGGGCCTCCAGACGCTCCCTGTCTGACTTCCTCAGGTAAGGGGCCGCTGCCCCAAATTCTTTCATGGCAGCATCACCCATTTTTCACCTTGTGTACAACAAAAAGGAACAAATTACTTATGCTGCAGATAAAGATTTTTCTTTTCCTAAATTTTTTACATAACGTTATATTTCCATTTTTCTCCAGTGTCCATTTGGACACACGCTTACCTTTATCCTTACTGAGAAGACTGAGGTGTACTGGTCCTGAGGAAAGATATAATGGAAAATGGTGAGACTGGTCTGCAGCACAGATAAGCCTATAGCATCAAGATCTAATTTCTCTGTTTGTGAGCACCCGTCCTCACGCCTTACCTTGAGATAGAACGGTGACCTGTTGGAGTTTCACCATGAGTTCTCCTTATAAGCAAAGCCCCTCTGCCAAATATGGAGGAGGGCTTTAAGGCCCAGGAATGTTTTTGTGTCTGGTTGGGCTGGGAGTTAGTGAAGGGAGGTGGTTAATGAGTGGTGGAGGGTAATATAGAAATCAGCGGGACAGAGTCTTATCAGTGATGGAGTCTCCCAACGAGGCCATATTAGGAGCTCCGTGCATGCAGTGCCGTGATTAATCAGCCAGGGGACCACAATTCAATCTTTAAATGGACATGGGGAGGAATTCCTCTGTCATCATCCCTTAAGTGTGCTTGTGTTGCAGGAACAATACATGTCGTACCGAACAGAGGCATCCTCATTTAAGACAGGCAGAACTAGCACAGGGTGAAGAATGTTTAAATGTATTTAAATGATGTGTCAATTACACAGATCCTGCAGGGGTCTAAAAACTCTTACCAAAAATGTATTTTATTAAAACCTTAAGATGTGTATATATTCATCATAGGACAGATACTAACAAAAAGCTGTTCTTTCTGCACATCACTGTTATACATGGTGATTAAATAAAATTAGATAAAAAATACAAAGATCAAGAAATCTTTATTAAGGCCCTGCCCACACATACATGAGATTTTCAAAAAAAATTTGTCCTGTCATCAACTTTTCTAGAATATTTTAGACTTTTTGGATGAACTCTTGTACTTGGCGTGCTCTTAGTAGTGCTATTCTTTTTTTTTTTTTTTTAAATAAAAAAGGAATTAGAAAACCCCCCCTGTTTTAAAACCCCCTATGTATGTCTGTGGAAGTGTAGTGTAAGACAAGTAGATGACAACACTGAATTTATCTTTTTTTTTTTTTTGCTAAAATTCAGAGTGGAGTTGATTTAAGTGAGTTATTATGTATCAGTTTTGTTTGTTTGTGTATTCTTTGAATAATTTAATCTGATATGATCAGAAATAAGTGAGTTACAGATTGAAACGTAAGTAAGTCAGCTTGAAACCCAAGGTAGTTGTAGTGTCTAAAACCCAACTATAAACTAGGTGTGAAAAAAATAAAAATAATAATAAGTAGTAATAGTAACTAATAATAATAACTTTAACAATGAAAACTAACTGAAGCAAAATTTTGTACTTACGAAATATAGGTAATTTAGCAATTTAAAACAATTATTGTGTAGTTTGTAGTATCTGCTATAAAACTAGCAAAACAAATATGTGATGCAGCCAGAAGTAGTTTTTATGTTTTATCTATTTTTCTAAAGATTGTGCAAATTTACAAAAACACCCTTAGATAACAATAATTACGAAACCCACCAAAAACAAACGCTAACTGCAATAAAAACTAAAAACTGAAACAACAGTGGAAACAGAAATGAGAAAAAATTTGAAAATAACCCCAAATAAAGCCTTAGTGAAAAATGTGTAACCATGTAATCCCTACTTAGAGCAAAAAAGCATCCTTTGAATATTTTCCCATCCTAAGGATGTTGCTGAAACACAAAAGACGGCGCACAACGTATCTGGGGAGATATTTTAGAGAAGTACGTTATGTATGGTTCTCAATTACTCTAGGAGCTTAGGGAAAGGCATCGTATTGTGTGTAGTTATCACAGAATGAGCTTTGTGGTAACAAAAACAGACATCACATACTGAGTAAGTCGGTCTAAATAAAGAGCATAAGCATTTGAGCTCAACTAGGCAACAAGGGCGGAGTAACACAGACAGAGGTCTGCCACAGGTGACATGCTTGAGATTCATTGAAAGGCAATGATGACACCACACCAGAGGGCTCAGCATCGCACTGAATCGATCGTGTTGTGCAAAGGTTACTGTAAAAGGCACCTCCCATTATCAGGCAGCAGCTAGCAAAAGCTGGCCCCATGGTTACAGCCCCGTTTAAATGGCATTGTAACTTTGAGGACAAAGATAACTGTGTGAAATTCCTGCCGAGAATGCGGCACTTTGATCGAGAAGAACAGCCACGGCTTTCAGGGTGCTGCTATTGCTTGCAGCCAGGAACAACTGTAGCAGATGATGGTCTCACACTGATCTCAGTCTCACATAAATCTCCTGAGAGTGACAGATATTATCCCACAGCCTATCAAGTGAGAATGGCCCTGCTTCTTTGTGGAGTCGGAGCTTAACTGCCTTCAACATTGTAGCACGATTTACTTTAGGTCATAATAATGATATGATATGTACAATAACAAAGAAAAAAAGAATGCATTAAAACTCTGTTAAGTATAAGACCTGCTGATATATAGTCCCATTAAATGTCATCTGTATAACTTTAACAATATAATACTGTTTAATAATGTGCAACTTACACACATGCATACATTATGCATAGCACTCATCACAGCCAGCCACTAGCACCAGTAATAACAGCTCCTTGAAAGGTTAAGAGATAAAAGGAGGGTCAACAGCTGCTGACAAGAGCTGAGATTATTTCCATTCTGATAACTTCCCCGGCCCTCTTATTGACAGCTGGCGTCAGCTGGAAGTGAGCGATTCCATGCCCTGCTAAAGAGCAAGTGGAGATAACATCAACCTAAAGGTCAAACGTCACTGAAATATTTCTTTATGTCACAACAAATACACATTGTCACCACATACACTTAATTAAATACAAGGTTGGCCTTGGGCCCAGAGGACGTCCACACGACAGGCAGCTATTGTTACAAACTGTATCAGTGAGTATTATGATTTTTTAAAAGAAAAAAGCCCACTTACATAAAAACAATGTTTTTAATGTGCTTTACTCTGTATTTCACTGTAGAGTATTTATAAAAGTGGTGTGTAAATAAAGTTATCACTGCCATTGTGGATTAGTTTTGCAGTCTGTCTAGATCTGGAACCAGGAATATTTGGAAGAATTTCAACAATGAAAGATCAGATGAAATTAGAAGATTAAAAAATGAGAAGATTCTATTGAGAACTTCAAGGTACAGTCTAATATATGGCTTCATATGTGGTCTAATTACAGAAGCAGGGAATTGCTGTGTCATTCATGGCTTGTTTTATTTACTCGAGCGTGAGCGCCGATATCTTGTTAATGACACTGATAATCTTCAGCGCATGCTGTGCTGTATGTGGTGTGAGCAGAGGTGTGAATGTGCTTTCATTAGCTCATAGACAGACTTCTGTACCTGTGAGCCCAAACAAGGAGTTAAAGATATGGGATGTAATAAGAGAAGACAAAGGGCTCCCTAAATTTCACACAAAGGGATTTTGGGGCCTCCCTCTCCTCCCTCCTCCTCTCCTGCCTCATATCAATATTTAGTCTCCAGCGGAAACAACAACCACTAAGACCTGACAGCAGCACCAAGGCAAAGCTCTAGACAGGTAAGATTAGCAGTTTCTGTAAATGATAAAAGCAATGGTGCCTCTACACCATTGCAACTATTAGGGATCAGAAACAGCTGCATTTTCAAATATTATGTTCAAGACACTGTAAAAAAAATACATTAATTGATTAAAAAGTAAATAAACCAACAGAGTCGAACCTGCTAGATTAAGCATGAAGATCCTGACATGCAGTTTGTATTGCATCCCATTGTGTTTATCTTTCTGTCGATGTTTGCTTGTTAATCCTCTGGAATTCTCCCCAGGCCTTTGGAACAGACAGACCTGGGCAAGGATTCACTGACCAGCTGCAAGTGATTACAGGCAGTATTACAGTAGGTCCAAGTATGAGCACTGGTTTATGTTTGACCTTGAGGTCCAGGCTCTTGGGCTTTCTTGACCTCTATTTTAAGAACATGAATTTTGTTTTTTCTCTCGCCTCTTTTATTTATCATCACTATCTCACTATTTAACTTTTCTATTCTTTCCTACTTCTTCACTCGACTTCTAATTTTCCCATTTAGGCCTAGAGCTTGATATATGCCAGTGCTTTGGATTTTACACCATAGCACATGTGTTAGCGTGACATAAAGCTTTCCAGTAAAGAACTACAGACCTACATTACTTGCTTTTAATGCTATTGCAATAGCCAATATTTTGCGAGTGTAGACAACTGCTGTTTCCTTGTTTTCACAGCGCTGACAGAATCTGTTCTGAAGCCTCTCCTTATCGCATTTTATTAAAAGTGATTATTGTTCATGGTGTATTCCCCTCAGCATGGTCTGGTCACTTTCACTATTATAGATTTAACTGAACACTTGTCTGCATTTGTAATTGTACACTGGTGTGCTCTAATCCAGTGTACAATTACAAATGCAGACAACAAAGCTGAGAAGTCGAGATTAACCCATCCCCAACCACACCCAGGTGCTTTCAGCTGTTGGACTGACCCGAAGCAATTCTCCCATTTATCATTTATCATATATCTATCTATAGTAGCTTGTGAAGCCTTGTGGATGGGCCTGTGTCTAGAATCCAACTGGGATGTGTCATGAAACCTAAATGTGTTAACTACCAGCCACTATCCCATACCTGACTCATGGTTTATGTTATAATCTACTTCTAAGATACTTATTTACTGTAAATGCAAGTGAAGGGAGGACGCCTTCAAATGTATTTGACATCAATATTTTTTAGCATCTAGAACATTGTAGCTGCATTTTCACCATTAATAGGTATATCTACAATTTTATGTTTTTAACTACCAGTTAATGTACTACTGCATTATATTGCATGTGTTAGAGGTCATTCAAGTCTTGTACAATTTGTCATGAACCCACTTTGAGAAAAACAGAACGAATACAATGTTGTGCAACAGCTTAATGAGATTTTATTAGCACTGCAGGCTGTAAATAGTGATAGTTGAGGGGATCTATAACACACAGCAGACAAAGGGGTTTCTGTTGACTCCAAAGCTTCACTCCTCATCAAACCCTTTCTGTAGCAGCCGGGGGAGGTTGGAAAAGAAGAAGAGAAACAGCTGTCAGGGCTCCAGATTAGTGCAGCTTTAGTGCAACAAAGCAACTATATATATATATAATTACAAAGTGATATCAACTGACAGAACACATACTCTATCTGTGCTAAAGAACGAACAGCAGAGCAGCAAAAGAGTTAAATGCAGCCACTAGAGGGCAGCACGTGTCAGGGTCAGATGCTGCAAAGTGCATGTGTCAAACCTTGGATCCGACATCGCGGCTCTTGGCACGAAGCTTGTTGACCTGAGACTCAGCGATGTCAGCTCTCTCTTCAGCCTCCTCCAGCTCATGCTGCATCTTGCGGAACTTGCCAAGATGAACATTGGCCTGTTCTTCCTGTTAAGGTTAATGAAACAAACCTGAGTATTTGGAGACAGAAGACGACACCACGTGTAGACTTCACCTCAAACATTACCACACTTACAGCCTCCTCTGCAGATCTTTTGTAGGCTTTAACTTTCAGCTGCAGCTTGTCCACTAGATCTTGAAGCCGCACGATGTTCTTGCGATCTTCTTCAGTCTGTGGAAATGAGAAACAAGGTTACACATTTGGCCTGTGAAAGACTGGCAACCTGTTTAGGGTTTACTCTGTAAGGGCTCTGTCAATCACTCCCATAACCCTAAAGCAGATAAGTAGTGAAGAAAATAAATGGATGGATGGTTTCAAACTTACAAAAAATGCTTAATTCAACCTGGGAAAAGGATGCTGATAGTTTCCACAAACCTGGTAGGTGAGTTCCTTGATGCGACGTTCATATTTACGCACCCCCTTCACAGCATCACTGCTTTTCTTCTGCTCCATTTCCACCTCATTTTCAAGCTCCCTTACCTGGTTGGGGACATGAAATACAGATAACTCTCCAAAGAATTTCTTTCAAGAATTGAAAAATTTAATTTCCCAGAAATAACACAGATATGTAAAAGAAGTGCTCACCCTGGCCTCGAGCTTCTGCACCTGCTTCTTGCCTCCCTTCATGGCGATCTGCTCAGCTTCATCCAGGCGGTGCTGCAGGTCTTTGATGGTTTGCTCCATGTTCTTCTTCATTCGCTCCAGATGAGCGCTGGTGTCCTGCTCCTTCTTCAGCTCCTCTGCCATCATGGCAGCATCAGTGATGGCCTTCTTGGCCTTCTCCTCTGCATTCCTGCACTCCTGCACTGCCTCCTCCACTTCAGTTTGAAGCTGGGATGTATCAGCCTCCAGCTTCTTCTTTTGGTTTATCAGGCTGGTGTTCTGCATACAATAAACAAAGACAAATGATGTCGTATGATATGCAGTACCTTTGGTCAGCAATTTAATATGAACCTTTCTGTCTGTGTCACCTGTGAGTGCAGTAGCTGCACCCTCTCTGTAACATCCAGCAGCTCTTGCTCTGCAAGTTTGCGGCTTCTCTCTGTTTGCTCCAGAGCTGCTCTCAGCTCCTCCACTTCAGCCTGAAGCAGGGTGTTGCGTCGCTCAACAATGACAATGTTTTCCTTCATATCATCACTGGCTCGCAGAGAGTCGTCCAGCTGAAGTTGTGTGTCCTAGAAAAATGTTTGATCCTCTGGTTATAAATAATCCATTACAGAAATAGAAACATGAGAAATAATTACTTTTTAGTTTACCTTCAGATGCGCATGAACAGCCTTAAGCTGTTTCTGGGCCTCGGCTGCCTGCCTGTTGGCCTGGCTTAGCTGGATCTCCATCTCATTCAGGTCTCCTTCCATTTTCTTCTTCAGCCGCAGAGCCTCATTCCTGCTGCGAGTCTCAGCTTCAAGAGAGCTCTGCAGGGTGTCGATGGTCCTCTGCAGGTTTCTCTTGCTCTGCTCCATCTCTTCATCCTTCTCAGCCAGTTTACGCTCCATGTCAGCCTTGATTTGGTTGAACTCAAGCTGAGCTCTTAGAATCTTGCCCTCCTCGTGCTCAAGAGAACCCTAAGACGGTCGTGAAATCACATTTTGAACTGTTCTTTTTAAAGTTATAAATATATATACATAAGAGACTGGAGGATATTAGGTTTTAGTCGCACCTCTGCTTCCTCAAGGGCAGACTGAATCTCACTCTTTTCTTGCTCCAGCTGCTTACGGACCTTCTCCAACTCATGAATGGTTTTTCCCCCCTCACCAAGTTGCTCAGTGAGGTCAGAGATTTCCTCTGTGTATGAAAGTGGTTGTGTTCAGTGTACTTTTCTTTTGTACCTGTATGTGTGTGTGTGCATGTGTTGTGAATGTGCGTTCAGTTACCCTGAAGATTCTTGTTCTCTCTCTTCATGGTCTCCAAATGTTCAAGAGACTCTTCATAAGAGTTCTTCAGTTTGAAGAGCTCAGTGCTGAGAGACCTGGCCTCCTTCTGGGAGCTCTCCAGCTCACACTGACACTCCTCAAACTTCTGTTTCCACTCAGAAAGAATCTGAGATAGACATTGAGATAGAAATGGTATGAATTTAGGCTTAAATCACTGACCTCTCCATAGTTTCCCCTGTATCTGCACTGTAACAACTCTTTGACAAAGCAAGAGGTAGTTATTTGTCACAGACATGCCAGGTTTATAGTTCAACATGAAGAACAGAAAGCATGATTTTAATGATTAATGTGTTTGCAGTAGTTTAACGATAAAATATGAAAAATACTTTGTCAAAGTTTCTTTGCTTCTTGTCCAGAGCAGCGGCAGCAGCATTAGACCTCTCTACATCCACCATGAGATCTTCAATCTCATTCTGCAGCCTGTGTTTGGTCTTCTCCAGAGAGGAGCATTTAGCATTCACTGCTTCAACAGCCTCCTCAGCGTCCTGCAGACGCTGAGCCAGCTTCTTTCTAAAAGTGAAACACAACTGTTTTTATATTTTGGGCCATTATTTAGTTATTGAACATTTGTACTCTGTAGCCTTCTATAGATATAAAAATCTATCGAAGGCTTGCAGACGTACGTATGTTTATGCTTGCTTCCAATTACATATTAGAAGCTTGTTTTATTTTGTTTTTGCCTGAAAGGGAGCTTCAGGAACAACACTTTCCTTTCAGAAAATGTTAGATTTTACATTTGTTCAGGTGACCACAAGAAGTCAACTATGTACGCGGCATTTTTTAACTTTCGAATATAACCAACTAGTATTGTTGTTTTTCTGTCATTCTGGGCCAACGACACCCAGCAAAGGACACCACGTGCACTGTGGACATTGGGGTGTATGCTCATTACTTGAACTCCTTGATCAAAACGGCTCAAATCAAAACATTGAAGACGTAATTATCGTCATCACAGCTGTCGCCACTCAGCAAAATCTTCTGCACCAGCGTTGGTATTGGAGAAAAAAAAAAAGCTACAAAAAAATTCCAACTGTTTTCAAAGTTTCCTCCAGAAGGTCTCGCCTTATCACGTATACCTTCTCTACCTATCATCTGGAAATCTCAGAGCTTCTGTACTGATACATTATTGAAATGGCACTGAAGATCAAACACTCGTGTCTTCAACCCATCCATGGTACCCGCGCAGCAGGTTGTAAAAATTGGGACGTGCACAACATGCCATGCCACCATTTGATAGCAAAAAAGGTATAAAAAGGCCTTAAAGCAGGTGGTCCTATCTTTACTGTTCTTCTTTTGAGCTCTTTATCATATTTCACAGCCAGGCTCCACCATCAGCCAGCAGGCCACAGCCAGGCTCCACCATCAGCCAGCAGGCCTAGCCAGGCGCCATCATCAGAAATTCCGCTTCCGGGTCCCTCGTGGTGGCCGCCTCGTGCTCTCGCTTCAGTATGCCACCCAAGAAAGGCCCAACACCAGAGGAGGTTGAGGACATTAAAACCTCCCTCGGAGCGCTGTGCGGAGACGTGGCCGCAGTCAGGGCACAGCAGGAGGCTTCTGCTGGGGCTTCTGGAGGAGGTAAAACAGCTACGCCTCCAAAATGCCGAGAAGGACAGACGGATCATGGATCTCGAGCGGCGGGTGGATGAGCTGGAGCAGTACACCCGTACGAACGACGTGGTCATCAGCGGTATTAAAATCAAGCCGCGCTCGTATGCGCGCGCGGTGGCTGGGAACGTCGGGGAGCCCAGCGACGAGGAGACCCGCTCGGTAGAGCAACAGGTGGCGTCCTTCCTCCAAAGCAAGGGGATAGAGATGGACCTGGAGCACATAGAAGCATGTCACTCACTGCCCAGGAGGAGTGACAGACTGCCGGCCATCATTATGAGATTTGTCAATCGGAAGAACAAGGTCGCACTGCTGAAACAAGGACGCAAACTGAAAGGCACGGACGTTTTCATTAATGAGCATCTGACACGAAAAAACGCAGACATCGCGAGGAAGGCAAGGCAACTGAAGAAGAACGGTAAAATACAACATACATGGGTAACAAACTGTAAGATTTTCATTAAGCTAAACGGGACACCAGAAGAGGCAAAAGTACTGATAGTGAGGAACATGGAGGATCTGGACAAGTATAACTGACACCAATGTATCAATTACACCAGGAAATGACATGGACACGTTGAAATTAGTTCTTCAACAGAAAGTAATTGATCTAGATTGTGAATATAAGGAGCATAATATAATAGATCCAGAAATAGATTCTGAAAGTAACTTTCTCTCTTCTTTTGTTAAAAATTGTAATTATTTCACTCAGGAACAATATGAAAAAGAAATTAACCTAGACGGGAAGCTCTCATTAATTCACTTTAACAGCAGAAGTATGTACTCTAATTTTGATTTCATTAAGGACTATTTGCAACAATTTTCTCGCCCCTTTAGTGTTATAGCCATCACTGAAACTTGGTTCAATGTCGATAAAGGAATAGATTTTTGTTTGAATGGATATGATTTAAAATACATGAATAGATTAAATAAGGCGGGCGGCGGGGTTGCTATATATGTTCATAACTCTATAAAATATAATGTTGTAACAACTATGTCTATGGCTATTGATGGAATTTTGGAATGTTTGACTATTGAGATTATGAATGAAAAAAAGAGAAATGTTATAATAAGTTGTATATATCGGACACCCAGTTCAAGTATTGACACTTTTAATGAATTGATAGAAAAAACGTTTGCTTCGGTGAACCAAAAATTACTATTTATCTGTGGTGATTTTAACATTGATTTGCTAAATCCAACAAGGTTAAAAGCCATTGATGACTTTACTGACACAATGTACAGCTTATCACTATATCCAACAATAACAAAGCCAAGCAGAATAACTTCACATAGCGCCACTATTATTGACAACATTTTTACTAATGTCATGGATTTCCAAATTAATAGTGGTCTGCTTGTCTGTGATATAACTGACCACTTACCAGTTTTTACTTTGTGTGACTGTGATTTAAAAAAAATAGATACCAAGATCATGATAGCAAAGCGAACAATAAATGAAGAAGCAATTCATGCCTTCAATTTCGATTTAGCACAACAAGATTGGAGTTCGGTGTATGAAGAGTCAGATGTGGACAAGGCTTATGATAATTTTCTAGATATTTTTACTATGTGGTACAATAAACATTGTCCTGTAAACGAACACATGACAAAGAAAAAAAAGATAAAAAGTCCTTGGCTCACAAAAGGAATTATTAATGCTTGCAAAAAGAAAAACAATCTGTATAAACAGTTTATCAAAGTAAAAACAAAAGAAGTGGAACAGAGATATAAAGCATATAGAAATAAATTGACTGATATTATAAGAACGAGCAAACAACTTTATTATAGAAGAAGATTATTTGAAAATAAAAACAATATAAAAGGAACTTGGGATGTGTTAAACAACTTAATTAAACAAGGATCTTCTGGAACATCATATCCTGAATATTTTACTGATGCAAATGGTGAAAATCACAACATGAGTAATATTGTCGATGGGTTCAATAAATTCTTCATAAATGTTGGCCTTGAACTAGCAGCGGACATCCCGTGTCATAAAAATGAAAATATCAGTAATATAAAATCAAATCCCTTTTCACTGTTCCTCTCAGCTACAAATGAGCAAGAAGTAATAAATATCACATTAAAATGTAAAAGTAAGTCTTCAATGGATTATCATGACATAAATATGTCTGTAGTTAAACAGGTTATTCTGAATATTGCTAGTCCCTTAACATATATCTGTAATTTATCATTTCAGTCCGGTTGTTTTCCAAAAAAAATGAAAATTGCGAAAGTAATACCACTATATAAAAGTAATGACAAACACAGTTTTACCAATTATAGGCCTATTTCTCTACTGCCTCAATTCTCAAAAATTCTAGAAAAACTTTTTAATTCAAGATTAGAAAAATTCCTTGAAAAACATCAAATAATAAATGTTGGTCAGTATGGTTTCAGAACGCAAAGAACCACTTCAATGGCGATAATTGAGGCAGTAGAAGAAATTACTGATACACTGGATAAAAATAAATATGCAGTTGGTATTTTTGTTGACCTCAAAAAGGCCTTCGACACAATCAATCACTCAATTTTACTGGATAAATTGGAAAGATATGGTATTCGAGGGAAAGCTGGTAACTGGTTAAAAAGTTACCTAACAGGTCGGGAACAATATGTTAGCATAGGGCATTACCACTCAGAGAAACTTGGTATTACATGTGGTGTTCCCCAAGGGTCAGTGTTGGGACCAAAACTTTTCAATGTATACATAAATGATATTTTTGATGTTTCTCAAGTACTTAAACTCATACTGTTCGCAGATGACACCAACATATTTTTCAGTAGCGATGATTATACTGATCTTGTAATGACTGTAAACAGGGAGCTAAAATTAATAAAAAAATGGATGGACATAAATAAATTATCATTAAATATAAATAAAACTAAAGCAATGTTTTTTGGTAATTTAAAATATAATGTAGAATTACCAATTATCATTGAAGGTGTACCAATTGATAATGTGAGTGAAAACAAATTTTTGGGAGTTATAATTGATAACAAAATTTCATGGAAACCCCACGTCAGACACATAAAAACCAAAATTTCCAGAAGCCTCGCAGTTTTGAACAAAGTGAAACAATTCCTTGATAAAGATGCACTTCGTACTCTGTACTGTACCCTGGTTCTTCCATATCTTACATATTGTGTGGAAGTGTGGGGAAATACATATAAAAATACAACTAATCCATTAGTCACAGTACAGAAACGAGCACTGCGTATTATTCACAAGGCTGGTTATCTAGAACATACTCACAAATTCTTTCTTCAGGCAAAGTTACTTAAATTCCAGGATCTGGTTAATTACAATACATCCATAATTTTGTATAAAGCTTTTACTAAACTTTTACCGGCAAATTTACAAACTAGATTTGAAATTCGAGAAAAGGTTTATAATGTGAGAGGCTTTGGAGAATTCAAATTACCCAGAACTCGAACAACCCGTAAAGGCTTTTGTGTGTCTGTATGTGGTGTGAAAATCTGGAACAGTCTGAGTTTACAATTGAAACAATGCAAAAATATTCATAGATTTAAATTTCTCTACAAACAGTTGGTCTGGTCACAGTATACTCAATGATGGGTTTTAGTGTGCTCTGTAATGTCTGTCCTCTTACCATTGCTGGTATGGATTCCAAAATAAAAAATAAAAAATAAAGTGTGCGTATGTATGTACATATATGTACTTGTGTGTGTAGATATATATGTATGTATATGTATGTGTGTCTGTTACTTGTAGTTATTACTGCCTGTTACCTGTGGTAATGCAATTTATAATTTATATATTCTGTATTCAGTTATGAAGGCTCTAATTGTTGGTTGCGAGCTGCCGCTTAGATGCTTGTATCTGCCCGGGGCTGTTGATGGGTCTGTATGCAATGATGGGCGTAGCTGCGGGAAGTTTATTGTTTTTTTTTGTTGATGAGTGAGTATAGGGGTGGGATTTAATAAGTTTTCTTCGTCCCACTCCTTTTTCAGGCAAGTTTTGTTTTTTGTTTTGTGTATTTTATGTTCAATATAGGTATTTGTTGTGCCTGAAAATGAATAAATAAATGAAATGAAATGAATGAAATGTTTAGATTAATATTCTTGTTTGTATTTAACTTACTTGGCCTCTTCTAGTTCTTCAGTCCTCTGGATGGCATCAGTTTCATACTTGGTTCTCCACTGAGCCACCTCAGAGTTGGCCTTGGACATGCCACGCTGCAGTTCAGCTTTAGCTTCCTGCTCCTCCTCATACTGCTCCCTGAGCAGGTCACAGTCATGGCGAGAAGACTGCACTGCATGGGCTAATGCATTCTTGGCCTGGATGGATATATATATATATAATATGTGTATAATGGGGGCAATTATCTTGCAGCTTGGGTTTTTATTTTTAATTTATTTGGATCTATACTAGTTTTGCATACCTTTATTTCCTCTTCTAGCTGTCTCTTTATATCTTCAAGTTGTTGGTTATAGGAATTCTTTCCTCTAGTCAGCTGAGAAACGAGAGATTCTTTCTCTTCCATCTGTCTTAAAAGCTCATCTGCAGAGGTTCAAGTTCATTATATTCCATTGTTTTGTATTAAATGCGTATGACATTTTAAGTGAACACAGGATAATACAAACCATTCTCTGCTTGAAGCTTGGCTTTCTGAGTGGTTAAGTCACTAAGGGATCGTTGATATTCATCACACTTGGTCCTGTATTCATTCATTTGATCCTCCAAAGTTCTGCAGGTCTTTTCCAGTGTAGTCTAAATATAACAGTTCACAGACAGTCTAGATGTTAATCTGTTATTTGAAGTGACCAACCACATTTTTAAACTTACCTTAGACTTTACAGTTTGTTCCATATTGGAGACCACATCATCCAGCTCCAGTCTGAGCTCACTCTTCTCCTTCTCCAGTTTCTGCTTGACTCTCTGCAGGTTGTCAATCTGCTCTCCCAGCTCAGCAACACTGTCGGCTTGTTTCTTCCTGAGTGTGGCAGTAGTGGCTTCGTGGTGCAGAGTGGCCTCTTCGAGGTCTCTGCGCAGTTTCTGGAACTCGGCCTCCCTCTTCTTGTTCATCTCAATCTGGGCAGCTGTGGCTCCTCCAGCCTCCTCCAACCTCTCACTGATCTCCTCCAGCTCTCTGGCCAGGTCAGCTCTCTGCTTCTCCACCTTGGCTCGAGCAGCTCTCTCTGCTTCGAGCTCTTCCTCCAGCTCCTCTACACGAGCCTGGTGTGAGAATAACATGTTGAAATGAGTCAGTACTTTAAAAAATACAGTTAAGACAAAAAACAGTGCACATTTTGTCACCTGTAGCTCTTTCAGTTTCTTTTGCAGTTGAATAATGATGGCCTGTTCATCTTCAACTTTGCTGTTCAGCTGGCTGATTTCAAAGTCTTTCCTGCAGCATTTTTTCTTGTCAGTGTTAGGCAACAAAACAGTGTACATGGTATTCAGTGATGATACTGACTGAACAATGTTGAGATGAATGCTTACTTTTTCAGACGCTCCTCCAGCTGTTGCTTGTCATTTTCAAGATCCATCACAGACTCCTGGGTCAACTTTAGATCTCCCTCTAGCTTCCTCTTAGCTCTCTCGAGGTCCATTCGAATCTTTTTCTCTTGCTCAAGAGATCCTTCAAGCTTATGGCAAAACGAAATATTATTGCATTTCTGAATAGCTTAATCCCCAATATAGTGTCATCTAAGTAGCATAATTTCAAAAAGTTTATATTTTACATCATCCACTTGCTGCTCCAGCTTAGCCTTGGCCTTGGTCAGAGTGTTGACTTTGTCTTCCTCACTCTGCAGGTCGTCCAGAGTTTGCTGATGAGCTTCCTGTAAAGCTTTCTTTTCCTTGGTCAGCTTGGCAATGATCTCATCTAAAGCAGCCATCTCTTCAACAAGGTTCTTGACCTGTTGCAGGTAAATGATGGTATTACAAATTCTGTGCACAGCTTAGACACATGACTCTTTTTCATACCCTTGTTGTCAGAAATAGAAATATCAAATTAGTCATACCTTGTTCTCAGTGGCATGCTTCTCTTTCTCCACTTTAGCTAGAGTTAACTCTAAGTCATCAATGTCTTTCTTCAGCTCGGTGCACTCGTCCTCCAGCTTCCTCTTCTTAGCAGTCAGTTCTGCATTCATCTCCTCCTCATCCTCCAGCCTCTCTGTCAGCTCTTTGATTTTGGCTTCCAGCTGAATCTTGCTCTTGATCAGCCCCTCACATCTTTCTTCAGCATCACATAGATTGTCTTGTTCCTACCAAATAGAATTCTTGTTAGTGCTCACTTTAATGACACATTTAAAACAATATATAACTATGGTGTCATTCTTACTGCTTGAACTTGGAGCTGCAGGTCATTCTTCTCTTGGAGAAGAGTCACCATTTTCTCCTCTAGTTCCTTTCTTCGAGCTTCAGATTTTGCATAAGCTTCTTTGAGTTTTAGGAATTCTTCCTTCATGTTGGCCATCTCCTTTTCTGCCTCAGCAGATCTCAGCAGAGGTTTGATCTTGAAGAAAAGCTTCATCCAGGGCCAATTCTTAACCCCCATGAAGGCACGTATGTTCCACTGGATTACTAATAAAGCATCTCTAGAAGTTTTTTCAAGTAAATTAGGGATTCAGTTAAGCATAAAATCACAAAACAATAACTACTGAATGTTTAATGACCAGTATCACGTGGCTGTAGAAGATACCTGCGTTCCACCATCTTCTGATACTCAATGCGAGACAAAAGACCACGGGATCTGGCTTGAATCGCTGTGATGATTTTGGAAAGACGCTCATCTCTCATCTCCTCAAGCAGACCCAGCAAGCCAGCCTTGAAGAACACCTAACAACAGCAATGGGTTTTAAGGTTGCAAAATTCTGTTTTTATTTTTGGACATTTTTAATGATATGAGTAACACCTGAGAAGATACCTTTGTATGCCCAAACTTGTATTGGTTGTGATCAATATCCAAAGACCCAAGAAGTTTCTCTGCTCCTTTCCTACTGTCTATGAACTGGCCTTCGGGAATGGCAGCAGGATTCAGGATGCGATATCTAGAAAATGATGTAAACTTGTGCTTATAGTGCAGTGGAAATGCTATCAAAGTTTTGAGATACCCCTACTGAAAGTAGAATGAAGCACACGAGTGTTTTTCATATTCTCTAGTCTAAGGTGTCTAATATATCAGATTTCTTCTTGTATAAAAATATTTTACTGCATAATTAGTAAAAGCAAAAACTTCAATACTCTGAACTCATGTAATTTCATAATGGAATGTCTGATTCTTTCTGAATTGGTGTGAGAGTCAACAAGAGGTCTTTATACATGTCTGAAAAACAGAATGTGAATTTCTTAATGTATTAGGTAAATTTACTACTTTCAAATATTTTTAAGTATGAAAATCTGTGCTTTTAATGTACTCATATACTTTTCAACTTTTTATTCTTTTTGAAAACTTGACGACATGATAATTATTGCTCATTTGGAAGCATTTTTCTTTATAGTTTTTCAAGAAATTGAGTACGGGTTTGCACTAAAGAGCTTAAAGCTAGCAACTTAGGTAACTCACCTAGCTTCTCCAAACTAAATGAGTTTTTCAATTTTTCAATCTTCAAAGACTTACCATGGATATTTTAGAAATACATCTGTAAAGATTGTGGCTCATTGGGGTTGGTTTAAATTACAAATGAAACGTACTTTAATGTGAAAAAAAAATCATCTAACCAGTTACTCATGAGCTCCTATCAGTCAAAGCCTATATGGTGCCCTTTCCAGCAATCTTTTACAGTTTTGTTTTGGGATTTTTTTTTTTTGTTAATTTAGGCTGCATATCACAATATCTGTCAATGTAAATATTTTTGCAGTAAAATATTTTACACAAGCACTAGTATTGTTCTTGACAGCACTAACAAGATCCCATTTCATATATTAGACATTTTAGACAGTATGAAAAATTGTTTGTTTTTCTTGTGGTCTGGGTATCTCGCATGTGGGAGCATTTCCAACCTGTGATCTTAATGAGGTAATACCTCTGCTTGAAATCTCCATAGAGGATCCTGTTGGGGAAACCCTTTCTGCAGATCCTGATGCCTTCCAGCACACCGTTACAGCGCAGCTGGTGCATCACCAGAGGGTTCTCCATGGCCCCTGGAGTCTTGGTCTCGTTGGGGATGATGCAGCGTACAAAGTGAGGGTGAGTCGACCTCAAGTTGGTCATCAGCTTGTTCAGGTTCTCCTTTAATGAGGTAAAACAGATATTTAGAAATACTAATGATAGTTGCATGTAAAAACCATTTAGTCCAAGAAATCTAAAACATAAGCAGTACCCTGTGAAGAGCAGACACTGTCTGAAAGGAGGATCCTTTTTTCTTCTTCTCTTTTTTTCCCTCGACAGCTTCAGACATAGCTGTTGAGAAAATATGTGTTGTTAGTACTAGACAAGAAACCCTACAAATATCTTCAAACTAGATATTCAGCCAGGTGTACCTGAGTCAGCTCCTGCATAATTTGCAAACAGAGTTGCAAGAAGTTTGAGGGTAGACTTTTGGTACAATGCCACAACAGTCTCATTCAGAGGATCCTTGTTCTTCACCAACCAGTTGTTGATATTATAATCAACAGTTCCAGCGTAGTGAACCAGGGCAAAGTGAGCCTCTGGTTTTCCTTTGACAACTCTGGGCTTCTGGAAGTTGCTGGATTTTCCCAGGTGGTTGTCATAGAGCTTAGCTTTAAAGGTGGCATCACTGGCTTTGGGGAACATGCACTCCTCTTCAAGGATGGACATGATACCCATGGGCTGCAATTTATGAGTGAAAGGGCAAAATATGAGTTTTGTTTTTTTTTTAAATACCATATTTGAGCTGAACATGTAATAGTTCAGGGTCTCACCTTTTCAATCAGGTCGATACAGGCCTGCAGATCCATGCCAAAGTCAATGAAAGTCCATTCGATGCCCTCTTTCTTGTACTCTTCCTGCTCCAGTACAAACATGTGGTGGTTGAAAAACTGTTGCAGTTTTTCATTGGTGAAGTTGATGCACATCTGCTCAAAGGTGTTGAACTGTAAAGAAAGAAAGAAAGAAAATGTATTCAATTTTAATCATTCTGTACATATTATGTTGGGAGAGATGCAGTTTACTGTGATTACTCACATCAAAGATTTCAAATCCGGCAATGTCCAGCACCCCTATGAAGTACTGGCGAGGCTGCCTGGTCTCCAGTGACTGGTTGATTCGCATTACCATCCACAGGAACATCCTCTCATAAACAGCTTTTGATAGAGCACCAACAGCATAGTTCACCTGTGGAATGGGAACACAAGGACCATACAAGAAGCCACAAAGCAAGGAGGGTGTATTCCTCATTTTTGAATCTAAATCTAACCATTTAAAGATAACTGTATTGAAATATGCCTTCTCTTATTCTCTGACCTGGGCCACATTTTGTCCTTTGGTGACCCACTCGTTTCCTACTTTGACTCTTGGGTGACAGAGACCTTTGATGAGGTCGGCAGAGTTCAGGCCCATCAGATATGCAACTTTGTCAGCATCTGAAGAAAAAATAGAATACTTTGATTGGTTTGATTCTGTGCCAAAGTGCCAAACAGAACCACACTGTACCTTCAGTGCCATCAGCCTCTGCCTGCTCCTCTCGCTGCTTCTGCTTGAATTTCATGTTACCATAGTGCATGATGGCACCAGTCAGCTTGTACACAGAGTTCTTTTCCTCTTGCGTAAAGCCCAATACATCAAAGGCACTCTGTAGAACAGCATACAATAATGTCTCAACATCCTTAAAGTGAAAATATCACTTTAAGTAATCGGTCCAAAACTTCTACGGTGCTCTATAAGACCAACACCTGGACTTATTAAATGAGAGGTTATAAAATAGCAATAAGTGAGAGCCTGACATCTGTTGCCATGAGTTCCTCAGCGTCATCAATGGAGGCCACTTGGGTTTCCCCCTGTGAGATGAAGGCATAGTCATAGGGATTATTGGTGATCAGCAGCATCTCTGGAAGACACAAGGTGAAAAAAGGTGATAAAGGTGGGCATGTGACAATATAGAACCTATGTTTTATATTTTTTTATACCGTTCCATGCACTAACCCAAGATTTCAGGCTTTTTGTTGGACAGAATCTGGTAGAAGATGTGGTAATCTCTCTCTGCCTTGAGCTGGAAGATCACACGAGACTTCTCCAGAAGGTCTGACAAACGTGAAGTAGAAGGTATTTGTGTTAAATATACTGTGTGACTGTTTGACAAAATAAATATTATATAAGTGTTGAAAGAATGTTTGTTCTTACATGTTTCGATATCAGCAGAGGCTACTTTTCCCCTGGTATCAAAGTGAATTCGGATAAATTTACCCTGAAAAGATAATATTTGCATTTAAAAACCTTCCTCTTACTGACTAATTCCATAGAAACATAATATTCACAATACTCATGGTTCAGTTTTAAAATATTTGCCACTCACAAATCTGGAGGAGTTGTCATTCCTAATGGTCTTGGCATTGCCAAAGGCCTCCAGAGCAGGGTTAGCCTGGATAATTTGATCCTCCAGGGTGCCCTGTCATAAAGGAACACTGTGGTTGTTAAATGTGTGAATATTTAGAGGTTATCTCTTTTTTCTTTTTCTTTTTCTTTTAATTAAGAATCTCTGCTAGCAGATTATATGAAATCAGGAGAAACGTTTGTAGTCTTTGCAGGTCTTAAGCCATCATCATTGATGAGAAGCAATCCAAGCCTGTCACCCTGGTTAAAAGTGAAAAATTCTTTTGGTTAGTGTCAATTAGAATATCTATTTCTCTACTTGTTGTCCATGGTTACCCTGAAGAACAATTTTAAAAAGCCTAACATGTTTTGATAACATAGTGTTTGAGGTACTTTGCATTTGCATTGATGAGCTCTTGGACCTAAGACAGAGTTTACTGCTTACCTTGTCCTTGACATTTGTGTCCTTCTTAACACTTCCAGCCGCAATACTTGCAAAATACTGGATTACTCGCTTTGTGTTGACGGTCTTTCCTGCACCAGATTCTCCACTGTAATTGCAAAGTCACTCATCAATACGTAAATGCACCATATTGTAGAATAATGTTGTGTTGTGTATCCAAGACTTTACATACGTGATCAGAATTGACTGATTTTCACGGTCTGCAAAAAAGTACGTTTGCAAAGGTTATGTCAGTATATGTCCCAAAACTTAAACCAAACTGTATCTATTAATATCCATCTGTACCTGCCAGCATGTACTGGTAGGCATTGTCAGAGATGGAGAAGATATGAGGAGGTGCTTCACTCCTCTTCTTTCCTCTGTAGGCAAGAACCACCTCCTGATTGTAGACTGGCAGCCATTTGTAGGGGTTGACAGTCACGCAGAACAACCCAGAGTAGGTCTGAGAATATAAAGAAAACCATTGCTGTTAAGGCATAAATGCATTTCTATTTCTAATTTAAAACTTTTTGTTTGGATTTGCTTCAGGCTTTGGACATGCCGCTCATTTGATGGTAACTCCTAGAACATTGTTGTGTCTAGATTCAAGATTCAAGGTCTTTATTGTCAATGCAGTGTACTAAAATGCCACTTCACCCCAAGCCCCCCGTGGTGCATTTATAAGAATATAAAAAACATATCTAAAAACAGATATGAGACTAGAAATTACAAATAAGTAATAACTCACTAAATTTGGGTAAAGTTAAGAGATAAAAAGTACTATTACTAACTATATCTATGCACAATAAACAAAGACAGGACAGAGGCAATATGAAGTGGCCATGTGCAATTATAGTAAAGTGAGATGATTGTGCAGTAGGAATGAATACCAGGTTCAAGTTATGAGTCAGGATATTGTACACAAGACAGGACGAAGACGTGCAAGATGCAAAATGTGCAAATATAGTATAGTTTAGATGTGTTCAGTAACTATGTGACTGAGGTGTGCAAATAAGCGTATTGTTCCTAGTTTGTAGTAGATTTGTGGAAGTTTTTGAGTTTTTTGGTGAGTATTGTAAGGTGTTTTTAAAAGTGTTTGTGTTTATCAGTCCTTTGGTGGTAGTGAGTTGAGGGCTTTGACTGCTTGGGGGGGAAAGCTCTTGCTTCTATGTTAACATTTTAAGTACATTCCTAGTTAATGGAATACAGTATTTGCTAAAGTTAGAAAAAATGAAGCTTCTGAATATTTCTGGCAGCCCCCAATATCAAGCTTAACCACAGTTCATAGGTCATCTTCGTGCCAACGTTCCCCAGCCGATCGCTTATTGCTTGCCTACAGTTCTTACACATCTGCTATCCTCTTTGCAACCCACTTATATGCAATCTCTTCAGTTTCATGCTGTGTCTGATTTAATCAATGCCATCTCATTCCTGTTCTTTTCAGAACATTTTGCTGCTCCTCATCTGGTGAAAGCACCAGATGTAAATGACTGCAAATAGGTTTTACCAGGTTTTCCTTGTTTTTGACTTGCTAACTACTCACATAGATCATCCATGCTGCATAACGCTCTTTGAGATTAAACAGCACAGCTGGTTCATGGAGGAAGGTCAGCATGGCCATGTCTTCAATCTTGTCAAACTTTGGAGGATTTTGTTGCAGAATCTGCAAGTCTTTGACAGTCACAGTCTGGAAGGAAGAAAATAGAATGTGTTTTGATGATTTGGGTTATGAAACCAAACATTAACCTCCTGTTGTCTGTGTTACCTGCTTGTTCTGCCCTGTTATTGTCAGCATTACTTGTGTAGTGTTACAGTGCATACCACAGGCTGTCATTGCCAGATGGCAGCAATACCTCGCTTCATCACTCAGCTGCTCTGTGCTGTGAGCGGAGACTTTAATTGCACTAGTAGACAGGCTTCCATTTGAACTTGTCCTGACACTCACTTAAGGACAACACTTTAAATCATTCATAGATTTACACTCAGATTATCACTTTCTCCCAGACATGCACTCATATGCACTCACATCTAATGTGTTTCCTGTGCTGCTCTAACTGACCTGGTTACTGGAGTGGCTCCAGTTCATCAAAATCACCTGATAGATTTAGTTTTATGGTACAGAGTGGTGTACTGAACGATCAAGTGGACCAGGCAATCGATTGCCTACCACTACAGTATGTAAGGTAGGCTAAGTAAGATTATATTTGACTTAACCGCAATCTCACTGTGCAAACAAAATGCTAAAAACAGCAACGAACTAACCTTCCCATTCTGGGTCTCTACAGTGACCTTGTCTCCATCTCGGCTGGTGATGGTTGCCTTCACAAACTCTTCTACTGGATCAGGGACAAAGCATTCCTTCTTAATGTCAAAAGGACGCGTCGAGGCCTCCATACGTTCCTTCTCCGACTTCCTTAGGTACTGGGCAGCCGCCCCAAACACAGACATCTCTGCATCCCCCATCACAGCACTAATATACATGCAAAGAGTTGGTTCAGAGCTTGATACTTTTTCTTTCTTTTCTTTAAAAATTTACTGCACTCCATACTTATGCAAATGAAAATCTAACTTATTTTCTTTGTCCAAACCATATATAGAATTTCCACTGATGGAAATATATAATTGCCATATAATTGACTCTGTAATATAAGTTGTTATAAAAAGAAAGATCATTTACCAGTGGGTTCAACTCAGATGACAAGTGAGCTCAGACTTCACTGTATGAAATGATGATTCACCTGCAGTAACCAGAGAAAAAGAGTGTTTAATGAGATTCTGCAACATCCTTTTGGGTCATGTAAATGGACTGGATCTTATGAAGTGCTTTTCTACAATACTTAAGCACTTAAAGTGCTGAATACAACGTGTCTCAGTCACCCAAGTATTTTTTCTACATCTTAGTGCTTTCTATCTAACATTCACACTCAGATGGGAGCAACTCGGGGTTTAGTCTCTTGCCCACTTTGGCATGTAGCAGCCAGGGATCGAACCAGTAACCTTCTAGATTAGTAGATAACCTACCACAGCCATACAAAGTACACCAGTCCAGTGTTAGCTAAGTGTTAAATAGGACCAGGAGACCTTATAACACCACATTTAAACCTGTTTAGTTTAGACAATGGGAAAATAAACTATGATAACAGCATGCAAAGTATAACCAGACTTACAGAGGCCAGGTGAAGAGAAAGCAGCTGGTAGACCTGCAGGCAAAGCTGGGATCAAATATATAACCCCAGATAACCCTACCTTACAAGGCCAAGGGCACCACCCTGACCTGATAACACACACACACACTTGGTAACCACCATCATTTTCATCACTTATGACAGGGCTCTCCATGGTCATGAGATGATGTCTGGCTGCCCTCTCTGCTTGTTTGTCTCCACCTCTCATGTCCAAATAATGTGATTTTTGGGAACACCGCCAGGAACTTTCTGAAGCATAACTCATCTGTGACTCACCCAAACATAGCTTCTCTATCTCTAATTCTGCCACACTTTTTTCCTGTCATCTCTTGCACTGAATTCTTCTTCCAAGTGGGGACTGGTCATGGATGGAAACCAGATTCCATTTACTGCCTGGGCAGAAGGGGAGAAAAGGACAGAATGACACTTGAAAGGCACAAATTGCCACCTTATTTACTTATAGTCTACAATGACTCAGTCATTTTTGCCATGGGCAGTGCACTTCCATAGCTTGGACTTTTCTCCTTGTCAGCAGTCCAACTTTCAGCAGCCCACAGAGCAGATGGAATCTTAGCAAAACATTATACAGTTTTCACCCAGTTAGGCACAGTTTGCAGGTTGTCTTAAACACATGTTTGTGTTACACACGAGACACAATATTAAAGGAAGTTTAAAAATACATCACAGATGTCATTTCTAAAATACAACTCAGAACCGTTCACACTTGTCGCGAATGATGTTCATAAAGACTCGTTACAGCTGATGCACTTCAGAGTGCACAGCTCTGCACACAAGGTTGATACCAGCGACTGAAAACAATCTAAGGGAAAGTAATTTCAGATTAAATGTGGGCCAATAACCATGTTAAGCTGAAATAGTTTCACATGGAATGACAGGCAATTTGAAAACAGACCTGCTATAGTATGAGACTAATATATGTCGGACTTTCAGATACTCAGGAAAGTGTGTCCTTTCACATTTTTCTCAAATTTGTTCATGTTTTAGCTTTTAGAATTATATTGGATCAGTAAAAAGTGAAATTGGATAGTATTAAGTCAATTAAAGATTGAGACATGCATTGCTAAAGACTTGAGCCACCCCGTTTGTTTTAACACTTTGCTTATTTTTTTGTTATTTTAAAGGCTCGTCGTGAGCAACAGGTTTTTAGGCTTTCTGAAGGTTTAGACTGCTTTGTTAGTTTTTTTCAGTCAAGTCATTGTAACAGACTATTTTCAAAGGAAAGTTATTTGTTGTTGTTGTTGTTGTTGTTAAGCCGCTGAAGACTGACCTATGAATCATTCAAAGCATACAAAAGGCACCTAGCTCAAGGTGATTTCCAGTGAGCTATTAGCTGATCCACTCTGCAGTCCCACCTGGAAAGTGTCCGATTGGTAACAGCTTCATTTTTCAGTCTGACAATGATCCCAAACACACTCCCAATGCAGTAAAAACATTGGATAGAAAAAACACGCAATGAACACTATCAGTCATAGATCGGCTTTAATCTTGTGCATGACACTGTATACATCTTTTTTGGTCTTTACATTTCCAACACAGCCCCGTGGGATTAAAAAGCTTTTCCAAGCCCTGAACATTCTGTTTTTTGTTTTGTGGAGTGTGGAGTGAATCTGGTTTTGACAGATACAACTGTTTCAAAAGATTTGTGAGATTGTGTGAGAACAATTAGAAGTTCATATAGTGCCAAATCACAACAGCAGTCAACTAAACATGCTTTATATTGTAAGGTAAAGACTTGACAAAGCCAATCAAAGGGGCACAGAGAGATTGATTTACAGCCTAAACTCCAGGAATTAAATGACCCCCCTTTGATTCTAGGTGAGGTTGTTTTTCTGGGAAGAGGTTGGATTTAGTTTGGTGATTCAGTAGTGGTCAGTGTTTTGGAATGACTCACTGAACCAAAGCTTGTACTGATGGTGAACAATTGACAGACGACTTGGAGCCATGGGCTTCTAATACACTTTCTAATAACAGTTTTATTTTTTCAGTTATTATACAGGAAGTTCCACTTTTGATTTTACATGTGGTTGAATCTTCTTCACACTCACAGTTTGTAGATTATGAATCCTTATAGATGATGATTATACTGTAAAGAGAGAAAGCGGGAGCGAGAATGACATTTGTATATATGAAATTAAAACTTGAAAATATTTAGAATGTTTAAGCATGAGCAAAATTACATTCAAATAAAATTTTCAAATATGTCTAATTAAATTCTGAGTACACTGAAAGATGTTTGAACATTAACCTGTGACTGATAGTAATACTGAAATCATCCACAGGATAGCCTTCTGAACACTTGGATTTTAAAACTGCAATCCTGAAATGTTCTGTTTCTTAGTTTAATTTGAAAACATTTTGACACCTGGCCATATGCAAATCAATGCCAGGAGGAGGCTATACTGCATCACCACCTCAAGGATTTTAGTTCCATTCTTATTGCAAGTACAAAAACATATTTCTGAGAGTATTGGTTGTATTAATGATATTGTGTCTGTCAGTTCAGGCAGGGTATTATTAGATGCTATTCTTGGTAGCAAATTCTTACACCCATCACACCTCACTGAAGTGATTTGTTGGTCTATTTAAAGCCTCTCACAGCTGCATTCATTCTATGAAATTCACCCCACCCCAAACTTCCTCTGCTGTAGTCAGACTGTTTTTGTAATCACCACAAACAGATCAAATGGATTTTACAAAGACAGACTTTCATTTTAAGTTTATGATTCAGTCACTATAGAGCAAAAATAGGTGATTTTTTTTTTTTTGAAGACACCCACCTGGCAACCTGTGCAGCTGCTTTGCGACTGAGTTGCCCAAAGCCTGAGAGTGACCAGTGAAATAATTCAATAGAATCACCGAGCATACACAGATATATCTTAATCACAAGGAGGTTGCTTCCTATTTTTGCTCAAATCACACTAACTGCAATCGTTCCCAGTCAAGCTTTGCAAGTATTACTTTTTAATTTATAAACTCCAGATCTGACAGATGCTGAAAAAAACAAGCAAAAAAAACTACCCCAACCCCCCCACCACATTAAAAACAATCACCAAAGCAGGGGACAACTACGCTCTCTTGACCTGTGTAGTGCACTCTATGTAGTATTTTGCATTGTAGTAACTGTAGACTGGGATTTCTAATCGATTTAAAGGTTTCAAGCGTATCTGAGACCAGAAGCTTTGAAGTTTTCCGACTCCCATTTTGCAATAGGAAAGGATATTGATTCATCCATTCTGGAGAGTGTCCTGTATATTTTAGACAGTAATTTGGGGGTTTTGAGATAAAGGAATTGTACCACATTTTCTTGTTTGCAATTTCACTTGATTAGGCTTAAATTTCGTTTTCAAAATAGATTTACTTTTTTGACATTCAACAAATCCAGTTTTGATAATCCATATTGTTTAACTAATGTATCAAATAGAATAAAGTCTATTCTGTAATTGGCTAATGGGTTCTGGGTCAAGACAGTTTAACTACAGCCAGCTTGAAGGCCTGTGGTACATAGCCGATTATTAGAGATAGGTTGATCATATTTAAGATCGAAGCATTAATTAATGGCAGGACTTCTTTGAGCAGTTTTGTACGAATGGGGTCTAAAAGACCCGTTGATGGTTTGGAAGAAGTAATTATTGAAGTTAACTCAGAAAGATCAATTGGAGAAAAAGACTAAATGAATATCAATGGTGCTGAAAGTAGCTGTAGATAATATTACATCTGTGAGATGATTATTAGTAATTTTTTCTCTAATGATAAAAATTGTATTTTTGAAATTCATGAAGTCATTACTAGTTAATGTTGAAGGGATGGTTGGCTCAACAGAGCTCTGACTTTTTGTCAGCCTGGCTACAGTGCTGAAGAGAAACCGAGGGTTGTTCTTATTTTCTTCAATCAGTGATGAATAGTAAGATGTTCTGTCTTTGTGGAGGGCAGCAAACTATTTCTCCAGGCTAAATGATGATCTTCTAAATTTGTGATACACCATTTCCTTTCCAGATTACGAGTCATCTGCTTTAAGCTACGTGTTTGAAAATTATACCACAGAGTCAAGTACTTCTGATTTGAAGCCTTATTTTTCACAGGATCTAGTATTTAGAGTCATACGAGGTGTGGAGGCAAAGTTATAAGCAAGATAATCAACCTCTGTGGGAGTAGCATTCAGGTAGCTGCTCTGTGTTGGTACAGGGCATTGAAGATGATAAAAGTGAGTGGATTATATTCTTAAACTTAGTTACAGCGCTTTCAGAAAGACGTCTACTTTGATAAAGTCTACAGTCTGACATTAAAGACATTAAATTTAGTGACCTGCGATTGACGTAACCGAGTGTCATTACTGCCAACATGAATTATAATTTTATTGGAGGATGATTTTACAAAACCAGTTTGGTCAGGATGTATTAAAAGGGGGTTATCTTCACTAATCTTTTTGAGAGAGCTTTGCAGATTATTTTAAGTGATATTGGGCGATAGCTGGTAGGAAATACAGGGTCTTCCTGGTTGTAGCAGGGGACAAATTTTGGTAGAATTCATATTTAGTGGTAGTGTGCCATTTTCCTTGATTTCCTGCAACATTCCATGGAATACTGGTGCCAGAATTGTCCAAAATTCTTTGTAGAAATCTGCTTGAAATCCATCTGGACCTGGAGCCTTATTATTGGGTAAACAGTGGCTTCCTGGAGTTTTCCTCATGTCAGTGGTAAATCCAGTGCTATTGCTTGACTGTCTAATAATTTCAGAAGGTTTATGTCAAGAAACATCAAGAAACTGATCAATTTCGTCATTGGATGGGTTTACAGAAGTGAATATAAAGTCTTGTAAAAGTCTCTGAAGGTGTTATTTATTCTTTTAGGGTCATATACTGTTCCCAGATAAGTCCTTGGTCGTTTTTTCTTTCTTTATTTTCACTTTCTCTGGTTCACTTAAGATCAACCTGATTTATTACCATGTTCAAATATTTGCAAGAAAAGATTTCATATTAAAATTTTCTGTTAATAATTTTATTTAATTCTAGATTTGCTGTATGTATTTTGTTCAGCATTTCCTGTCACAGGCAGGAGACAGACTTCTTCTAAGGATTTGATGATTTCTTCTAATTCCTGAATACATTTGTTTACTCTTTTCTTTTTATCTCATGAGAATGAAATTGTTTTACCTCTCATCACAGCTTTCCCTGCTTCCCAGAGAACAGATGCTGATGTTCCAGGCACATCTTCACCGTCTAAGCCCAAAAATATTCCTGACAACTCTGTCAGGACCTCCTGCCTTTAGCCTCACTAAAACAAAGCTGACACATCCACAGGATTCAAAGAACGAATGAATGAGTGAATGAATCTTTAAATTTGTCTGCTTAATATACTCAGCTAATCATATGCACATCAACCGTTCAAGAGCAGTTATTTCAACTCACGAGGACAATGCCTGGCTTTAGACTGCCACATTCATGTCACTTCTAGTTCCTATGAAGTAATCACAAGGTTAGGGTTCAAATCCCTTACAGACCACAGAAAAAATTCTTTTTCCACTTGACTGTACTCTAAATGATAAATATCGCCATGAATTTGTTACAAATATAACATGGAAACTTAAATTTTATGGAAACTTCTTTTTAGCGTTATTCTAATTTCTTAAAGGATATTTGCCTTTTTCCAAGCCGCCACTGTAAATATATGTAAGAATGTATTCTTAATGACTTGTAAATTATGAAAAAGTGAGAAAAAGTAAGGCAAACACTAGTTCAACTTCAGCTGATATCTCTTGAAAACAAAATACAGATTTTCCAAAACCTCTATGTTTTATGTTGAACACATTCTGTTGATGGCATCAGTCAGATTTGAAACACTGAAAAAATAAACCAAAATCTGCAGTCTGGCTTTGTGAAGTCGTTGCTGTTTAAGTTGACTAGTTCAAGATTAGTTGCTGACTTTTTAATAACAGCACTGTGAATGCAGAATGGTGGAGTCATTTTGGTATATGTCAGTTTCTGTGCACCTTGCACCTTTGAAATCCTACTGCAGGAATGAACACCTGAATGTAGAAGATCCTATACTACTATAATCATCATCATTAATAAATGTAAACTAAATCTGTTATATTGAAAATATGGTGGTAATTACTAGCAGTCTTCTACTCTGTTGGTGTTCTTTTAAGTACTTTCTAACCACCACACACATTCACACTCTGATGGATCCACTGGGGACAGTATGGCATTCAATTTCCTTAGCCAAAGACATTTTGACATGTGGACTGAAGAAGCTGAAGAGTGAACCACCTACCTTCCAACTGGTGGAACCCACCCGAGCCACAACCGCTCGCTGAGCTTGCTGAAGGTTAGCAAGAGATTGTGGGTTGGGTTAAAACGTGAACTTGAGAGTGAACTTAAACAACTACTTCTTACTAGCTTACAACTGCTTCCTTCTCTCACTTCAACCTGGTTGCGGCAGATGGCCGCCCCTCCCTGAGCCTGGTTCTGTCCGAGGTTTCTTCCTGTTAAAAGTTTAAAAGTTTTTCTTTCCCACTGTCACCAAAGTGCTTGCTCATAGGGGGTCATGTGATTGTCGGGTTTTTCTCTGTGTGTATTATTGTAGGGTCTACCTTACAATATAAAGCCCCTTGAGGTGACTGTTATTGTGGTTTGGGGCTGTATAAATAAAATTGAATTGAATTGAATTACAACTAAGGTATGCTGAAAAGCATACATCAGCATCAGCACGCAACACAGAGAACCTTGAAGCAGATGGACTACAGCAGCTGAAGGCCACAATAGAAGATTGGAGAAAAATTGCAAGAAATGATTTGTTTCAATATCTGCTGCAGCACTCAGAGTGTTGGGTCAGAACTTGGTGTGACCAACATGAAAGCAGAGCTTCCTCATATCAATGGTTCAGGCTGCTGATGGGGTAACACACCATGTCACAAAGACCAAATCATCTTAGACTGTTTACTTGAACATGACAGTGAGTTCACTCCACTCAAATATCCTCCACAGTCACCAGATCTCAATCCAATAGAGCACCTTTGGCATGTGACATCAGAATGTACCAAAACATCTGAGGAATGTTTCCAGCAACTCTTTGAATTCATGCCATAATCAATTAAAGTAGTTCTGAAGTCAAAAGAGAGTCCAACCTAGTACTATCAATATATAACCAATGAATTGACAGGTGAGTGTATACCAGGGGTGGGCAACTCCAGGCCTCGAGGGCCGGTGTCCCTGCAGGTTTTAGATGTGTCCTTGAACCAACACAGCTGATTTAAATGGCTAAATTAGCTCCTGAAGTTCTCCAGAGGCCTGGTAACGAACTAATCATGTGATTCAGGTGTGTTGACCCAAGGTGAGATCTAAAACCTGCAGGACAGCGGCCCTCGGAGCCTGGAATTGCCCACCCCTGGTGTATACAATAATTTAATTGTTTATTAACAGTAATTGTTTATTACAATTTATTTCACTATTAATGTACCATTTATTAACAGTGTTAACAAACAGAACATACTCACATCATCATGTTCATTAAATCCTTTAGTGACCCCTCATGAATGATGCTATCACTCAGAACATTTATTTACTCCTCTGAAGTGAACCATTCAGAGTCAAGCATACTTTTTTAGTTACTAGTATACTAAGTTTAAAGTAGCCTATCAATAGAATGTAGCGCTCACCTTTGTCCTGTCATTGTTTATGTATTAAGCATGTGTGCACTTTAATAACTGCCGGTGTGATAGATTAATAATAGACCTTTTATTTGCTACCTTGCCTGACCCCGCTGCTTTCCACTGCATGAGCAGACTGGATGAACTGTTAGAGCCTGTGTACTGTCCACACTATCAGTAGCATTCTCCACCTGATAGCAGGTGGAGAGATAAAGGCTTGCTTTTACAAGAACAGATCTGAGCCATGCACAGAAGATATAGTCATAGAAGAAAAAATATCCACCACAACTACACGGAGAGGCTAAAGCGGTTATTGTCAGGCTGGTATAATGTTACTTTTTGAACTACAAAGGACAATACAAAATGAGTTTAGTTAGTAAAAAAATAAAGTAAAAAACATAAAATTATATGTTAAAGTATGAAAGAGGACTCCAGCATGTCTGACCCTGTCTGTCCTTTCTGGCTTTCCAGTTTGGAACATTTTCAGCAGCAGGACAGGGCAGAGGAGATCAGGTCAGCAGCTGTTTGTGTTGCCAGTCAGTCTTTAAGGGGGATTAGAGGCGAGATCCCACAGCTGACAGCTTCGATGACTGCCACACAGATAGCCAACCCTTTAATGGATCCGGAAGTGGGAGAGGCAGCACAGCATTACTAGCTTTCTATCACATCAAAGAGAAATTCAGAGTCACACAGTACAGAACAAGCTTGACAGATGTAGGAAGCGAAAGGTTTCAAAGATTCTGGAAAGAAAATTACCTAGAGATGTGTCCAGAGACACCATAACAATGGCCAAAACACTTGTGAATGACTTAGCCAAGTTGGGAAATGTAGTTCCAATGAAAACAATCACTCCAACCTTGCAGAGGGATGGAGTGCGAGGTTGCACTTCACTTGGCTGCTGGTTTAGCTCACTGGGATGAGCGGGTGACCATATGCTGCCTTGCAGAGAGCAGCCGGCCTAGGTTTGGTTCCAACCCGTTGCCCTTTGCAGCATATCTTCCCTTTCTCTCTCCCTCTGTTTTCCTGAGAAGAGGGAGCATAATCTCATCAAGGTGCAAGGAATCGTGAAGAAGAAAGCTATGTGAAGATTTTGAAAGAAAACCCCAAGCAGTCAGCAGGATAACTGGGTCTGGGTCATAATTTTGTCCAACATGCTGACCCATAATGCTCCCTTTGAAGAACTATTTTCATAAGTTAACATTATTAACTGGGAGCTTACTTGAAGACATATAAGAGACAAGTGTCAGTTGACTATTTTTTTATTTATTTTTTTTGCTGGATAACAATTATTATATAATTATTTTAAGTTCAATCAGAAAGATCTGTGGTCACACATCTGTCTGCTTTCCAGGTTTTTGGTGGCTAATTTAAGTTTTACATCACTTTCCCACTCTGTCAAGCTCACTGTGGACATCACTGGTCTAGTCCAATCATCTTTCTCCCTGCGTTCTCAAGGCCAATCAGCCTCCACTCCCCATACTTTAAATCTGTCATTCTGCCTTGCAGATGCCTTCATGCAACCCACCTCCTCCCCATCTCCTCCTTACCTTACAAGTTACTCAGGCTCCATCCAAGCCTCCATCTTCATCTCCACCACCAGCATCTAGACTCCACTGGGTCCTGCTCTAACTCCTATCATTCTGCTGTGTTGGGCCGTCAGAGTTTAACTGCCAAATAGATTAATTGAAATCTGTATATCAATAAATCATGTTCAATTCTGTCTCCTTTTCAGGAGTGACTGTTGGCATCAGAGGGGTACTGAAACTTGTTTCTGCCACTGAACAAAGTTTTTTTTTGACATGCATAACTCGAAATTTTGAAGGTATCTCTAAATCCCCCACTGTTCTGTCTGCTCTACAGTTGTACCTACATGATGCCTCCATTACTTTGTGTTGTCGACTCTGTGGTCTGCTACAGCTGAACACAGGATTGTCACACCAGAGGATCGCAGCAATGGCATCCTGGTAAACAGGAGCATGACTCATTGTCACAATGATATCACCAGATTTTGAAAAGCAACTACGAGTATTGAGATTGAAAAGGAAGAATGTGACCATTGACTTACTATGGTCTGACTGGTCTGATCACTGGTGTGTGCCTGCATGTAAATGTAAGTGTAAGTGTGTGTGTGTGTGTGTGTGTGTGTGTGTGTGTGTGTGTGTGTGTGTGTGTGTGTCATAGGGACATTTATAGTCATATTTTTTATAGTCATCCTTTGGGGGCACAAACCAAGTTTACTTGGTGATGGCTTGTTTGAGTTCAGGTTATGTTTAGGGTCCATACTGTCCATTACTTGTTACATGAAAGTGACTATGACTATTACACCGGTTGCAGTAAACTGTTATGTCTCAGCTGATCCACAGAGTGGCAGGGTTTTTGTTCACCCCCAATTCAAAAGCATACACTATACATATAAGTTCTAATATATTATATATAAATGTACCTGTCCACTGGTCGATCACATGAGCATGTGGAGGCAGGGAGTTCATAGCACAAGCATGCTCCCATCCTATTATAAGATTGTGCTTTGCATTATTAAATATAATGTGTTTTATTTATCCATTATATTTCTAAACATGAAGAAGTCACAAGCAAAGTGAGACCACACCACAGCACATATTTAAACAAGGACATAAAAAAAAACATGTATGTATTATTGTAGGGTCTACCTTACAATATAAAGCCCCTTGAGGTGACTGTTGCTGTGCTTTGGCTATATAAATACACTGAACAAAAATATAAATGCAACACCTTTGTTACTGCTCCCATTCCCCATGGGATGGACGTAGAGACCTAAAATTCATTCCAGATACACAATATAACCATCCCTCCCAAACAGTGGTCACAAATCAGTCCAAATGTGTGGTAGTGGGCACATCTGCTATATTGAGATAATCCATCCCACCTCACAGGTGTGCCACATCAGGATGCTGATCTGACATCATGAGTAGTGCACAGGTGTACCTCAGACTGCCCACAACAAAAGGCCACCCTGGAATGTGCAGTTTTGTCTCACAGCAAAATGCCACAGATGCCACAAGCAATGAGGGAGCGTGCAATTGGCATGCTGACAGCAGGAATGTCAACCAGATCTGTCGCCCGTGCATTGAATGTTCATTTCTCAACCATAAGCCGTCTCCACAGGCGTTTCAGAGAATATGGCAGCACATCCAACCGGCCTCACAACCGCAGACCTCGTGTAACCACACCAGCCCAGGACCTCCACATCCAGCAGGTTCACCTCCAAGATCGTCTGAGACCAGCCACCCAGACAGCTGTTGGAACAATTGGTTTGCACAACCAAACAATTTCTGCACAAACTGTCAGAAACCGTCTCAGGGACGCTCAACTGCATGCCCGTCGTCCTCATCGGGGTCTTGACCTGACTCCAGCTCGTCGCCGTAACAGACTTGTGTGGGCAAATGCTCACATTCGATGGCGTCTGGCACGTTGGAGAGGTGTGCGCTTCACGGATGAATCATGGTTCACATTGTTCAGGGCAGATGGCAGCTGAGAACGTCCCAGTTCTTGCATGGCCAGCATAGTCACCGGACATGTCACCCATTGAGCATGTTCGGGATGTGCTTGACCGGCGTATACGACAGCGTGTACCAGTTCCCACGAATATCCAACAACCTCGCACAGCCATTGAAGTGGAGTGGACCAACATGCCACAGGCCACAATTGACAATCTGATAGACTCCATGCGACGATGTGTTGCACTGCATGAGGCAAATGGTGGTCACACCAGATACTGACCGGTTCTGGGTCCCCAGACCCCCAATAGCGCAAAAAACTGCACATTCCAGGGTGGCCTTTTGTTGTGGGCAGTCTGAGGTACACCTGTGCACTACTCATGATGTCAGATCAGCATCCTGATGTGGCACACCTGTGAGGTGGGATGGATTATCTCAATATAGCAGATGTGCCCACTACCACACATTTGGACTGATTTGTGACCACTGTTTGGGAGGGATGGTTATATTGTGTATCTGGAATGAATTTTAGGTCTCTACGTCCATCCCATGGGAAATGGGAGCAGTAACAAAGGTGTTGCGTTTATATTTTTGTTCAGTGTAGATGGACCATGACAGTCTCAAAACAACATTTCTCCATATTTAATTTTAGGCTAATGTTGATTGTCCAATAATGCGTATTCAAATACAAATAGCCTTCAACAGATCGTTCTGCAGTCAAAACTCCAGTTCTCCAAACTGAATATTAAAAAAGCGTAGCTCTAACAACAAGATAATGGTTCTCATTGACTCTCAATAATCCACATTTTTTTAAGACGCGTGGGGTGGGGGATTCTTTCAAGTAAAAAAAAGCTTTTCCTGTAGATGTCAGCAGCACTACAATAATGAAATCCAAGCACAGAGGGTCTCTGTATTGCTCTTGGGAGTGCTGTTGCGCTACAGACAGCGCTACACTGAATCTTACAAACGCTGTTGTTTGCAATCATGTGGAAATCATCTCACGATGGTGGAGCTGCTCGGGATAGAAGTAACAATGCAGATGAATGGTCAAATAATAAGTTAAAGAAAGATGAACCTGATTTCATCATCATTTCAACTGCTGTAACAAAAGAATTTGCCACATCTCAGATAAAGTATTTTTCAATTATTCACTCATATTTGTTCATGCTGAATATGTACATTATTTGATTTGATTTTATTGATTGATTAGCATTCAAATTCAAATCTCAGTGAAAACAGTGAGAAAAAAAAAACAAAAAACAGTGAAAACAGAACAAAAATCTACCATAAAGAAAGAAAGCATGAGACAAGGCTAATCAAAAGGTATTGGCTGAAGCATTTGCTTATTACGCCAACCCTTTTCACAAAATATCTTTTTGTATGCAGCTCCTGTACACAGGGCTTGAAGAAAATAATAAAACAAAGCAAAAACCAAACAAAACAAACAAACAAACAAACAAACAAAACAAAGAAAAAAAAAACTTTCCACCTTAGATAAGTAACTACATCAAAGTAAAGAATCAAGAGGTTGTTGTTTTTTTTTCTCCTTTTTGTTCTTTTCATTCTTGATTTATATATTTTTCTAATACTCTATTTTTAAACATGTTTTTAAACAAGGAAAATGAACTACACCTTTTTAAATCACTGTCATAACTATTTATTCACCCTATACTATAAAGACACATCTCCTGGATGCACTGGTACGCATCTTCAGTGATGTATCCTAGGGTCATCAGGTGTTTCGGGTCTCACAACATCATACACCCTCGCCCAGGCGACCCAGCCGGGGGTGATCAGGCCCCGACTTGCGTACCAGTAGCTACCCACGGATCAGCCCTCTTAATCCACAGCCACCTTGTGGCTTTCTCTGCCGCTTCACTCACAGCCTGGATGGCCCTCTTCTTGGCTGCCCCAGCCACGCCCAGCCGGCCTAGAACTTTGCAGAGTGATCGTCCTGCAAAGCCCCTACAACCCACTTCTATGGGCTCATAGAAAGTCTTCCAGCCCCTTCCCCTGCACTCTTGCACTAGTTCCTGGTACTTTCCTCGTTTCCTTTCATTAGCCTCCTCAATCCGCTCTTCCCAGGGCACTGTGAGTTCCAGCATGATCAGCTGTTTTGAGGCCTCAGAAATAATTATCAAGTCTGGCCGGAGTGATGTTTCTGCAATGTTCTGAGGAAACTTTAGTTGTTTACCCAGGTCAGCCTGTAGCTGCCAATCAGAGGCTGTGTTGAGAAGGCCAGTTGTCAAATGTGGGCGCCCCTGGGGTTTCTCTCCAGCCTTAATAAAAGAGATTGCCTTCCTCGGAGCATGATGATGCTTGCTGATGCTGATTGCTGAGGCAATCTTTTCAGCAACTACTCTGAGCACCTGGTCGTGCCGCCAACGATACCGACCATCAGCCAGGGCCCTTGGGCAGCTGCTAAGGAGGTGTTCTAGGGTCCCTCTTCCAGAGCACAGGGGACAGGCAGGTGTCTCGCTCTTTCCCCACAAATGGAGGTTTGCTGGGCTTGGCAGAGTGTCGTATACTGCCTGCACTAGGAATCGGATCCGGTGGAAGTCTGCCTGCATGATGTTTGCCCAGGTGACCTTGCGCTGCAAGGTGCTCTCCCACCTTGTCCATGCTCCCTGCCGCTTAAGGCCTACAGCTCTGCTTACTCGCTCCTCCTCCACACCTGCTCGGACCTCTTCCTGGAGTAGCTGGTGTCTCTCCTTTCCCTGTGCCCTGCTGACCTGGGCCTTTGGGATGTACCCCAAGCCTGCTCCCCCTGTTGCTAAGACCCCCATTAGTGTTTTCTGCCTTAGGCGTGACTCCGCCACCTCAACTGCCTTCTCAGCCTTCCACTTTCTTCCTGTCCTTACCTCAATGCCTGCTGATGCCACCTTGCAGTCTTTAGAATCTCTGTACTGTAGGGCTTCTCGTGTGCGAGCCACCTTGAACTCTTCTGTGAGACCACTGAAGGGTAACTGCACGCTGTTGCTTGTCCCATACAAGGCAGCGCTGGTGAGACTGCGGGGAAGTCCCAGCCACTTACGAAGAAAGCCACTGATCTTTCTTTCAAGGGATTCCACAGTAGTTATTGGAACTGTATAGACAAGCAAGGGCCACAGGATTCGGGGCAGGATGGAATGCTGGTAGATCCAGGCTTTAAATCTTCCAGGCAAGCCGGACTTGTCCACCTTAATAAGCCACGCTCCCAGCTCCTCATTTGCCTTCTGGATAGCAGTAGAGTCTTTCAGGCTGGAGTCAAAGAGTTTCCCCAAGCTCTTAACTGGTTGTTCCGTTATGGATGGAATAATGGTTCCTGAAATTGAGAACCGGAACTTGTCCGTCACCTTGCCCTTCTTCAGTACCATCGATCTTGACTTGGAAGGTTTAAAACTCATCCTTGCCCATGAGATGAGTCTCTCAAGACCTTGCAAGATCCACCTACACCCGGGAACTGATGATGTTGTAATGGTGAGGTCATCCATATAGGCTCTGATAGGGGGCTGACGAACACCTGACCTTGTTAACGGCCCTCTGCACTCCACCTCCGCAGCCTTTACCACCATGTTCATTGCCAGGGCAAAGAGCGTAACTGAGATGGTACAGCCTGTTATTATACCTTTTTGGAGTCGGTGCCAGTCTGAAGTAACTGCCCTAGAAGTGACCCTAAGCCTGAAATTGGCGTAATAGTCCAGGATTAGGTCCTTGATCTTGCTGGGGACGTGGTGGAGGTGCAAAGCATGCTCAACCAGTTTGTGTGGGATCGACCCATACGCATTAGTTAGGTCCAGCCACAATACAGCTAGGTCGCCTCTGTTCTCATGTGCTTCTCTTATAAGGTGTGTAACTACACCAGTGTGCTCTAGGCAACCAGGAACTCCTGGGATTCCCCCCTTCTGAACTGATGGATCAATGTAATTGTTTCTAAGGAGAAACTCGGTCAATCTCCGGGAGACAACGCTAAAAAACACCTTCCCCTCCACGCTCAATAGCGAGATACTCCGAAACTGGTTTATGTTTTTCGAATCCTCCTCTTTGGGAATCCAGACTCCCTCTGCGCACCTCCACTGATCAGCAACTCTCCCTCTCCGCCATATCACCTTTAAGATCTTCCACAGGTGGCGGAGCAGCTCTGGGCAGCGCTTATAGACAAGGTAGGGTACGCCACTGGGACCTGGGGAGGATGCTGAGCGGGCTGCTTTGATGACCTCACACACCTCCTTCAAACTTGGCTCCGTCAACTTGAACTCTACTGATGGTGGGGCAGGGTTGATGAGAGCTTTGTTTGGTCCCAAGTCTTGTTCCCTCAATGGGTCACTCGTGGTCTCATGAAGGAAGTTATTCACCTCCTCTGCTGAGCACTCCAACTGCCCGCTTCGCTTGACCCCAAGCAATTGTTTGGAAAATCGAAAGGGATCAGCAATGAAAGCTGCACGTTTCCTGGCTCTCTCTCTTCCTCGCCTCCTGTGCCATTCTGCTCTACGGAGGGTAATCAGCTTCTTCCGCAAGATGTTATGCAGCTCCTCTAAAGCTTGCTTCTCCTCCGCATCAGCGTTCTTGAACTGCTTCTTAAGGCTCCTAAGCTCCTGGCGTAGTTGATGAATCTTCATGGCCCTGCGGTTCATGGTGCAAGGGGTCTTGTTGTTACACTTCTCGATCAGGCCGAACCTTTCTGAGGCGTAGCTGACTATGATGGTGGTCATTGTTTTAAGCCTGCTGTCGGCACCTCTTTTGGCCACAGCTTGTATGATGTTGGAGACATCCTCATCAAACTTCTGCCACTCGCTCTGGCTGCTGGCTGGGGGCCACTTAATCCGCTGTTGTGGAACTACACTGCTTGGATTGGAAGAGTCCTGTGCATGGAGGGACTGGGCTCTGTGGGGTGCCTCCTGGCCGGGCTCCTCCTGCGTCTCACCAGGTTCAGGACCTGTGCGTTGCACCTCACTCTGCCGCTCCAAACATTTCATTCTAGCCTGATGGACCTTTAGGCCACGCTGGTTCTTGCACAGCTTGCCGCAGATACATGTCTTACTCGTAGTCCTTTCCATTGCATTAGTCGTTAACCTGTTCATTGTAAATAATTCGTATCCTTCCAGTCCCTAACTTTCTCATTATCGAGCCATGTTTCTGATATTGCAATTATATTAAACTTTTTTAACTTACTTAAACATTCTGTAATTTTAGAAAAATTTTTATACAGGCTTCTACTATTGAAATGTATGACCGACAATGCATTTGCCATTTTAATATTCACATTGAATTGGTCATCTGTATAGTACTCACAAGTATTATTGGTGTTATTGTAGAAGTGGGTATCTGGGTCAATGCTACTTTCAGGGTCATTCATGTTGTGCTCTGCATAGTTAAACGTTTTGAAGTTCGTTTTCTCAGCGTGTGTGGCAAAATAACCACCTTGACAGTCCTTTTCATAATCAAAGTCTTCCTCTTCAATATCTCCGAATGGAAACCTATAATCTGTGTCCAAACTTGTCATTTATGTGTTTTTGTTGTTGTTGTTTCCATTGTTTTTGAGCCATAAGGCCAGAAATACTTTCCATACCCATTGTTCATTATCCAATCGTCACTTTTCCAATAGATTCCATAGCAGATTCCTGATTATTTATATTGCTCTAAGTCTTTGAGTTCTCTTATCATCACAACTTTCGCTTCTTCGGGATTGCCATTTAGTCTTATCATTACTTTGCAGTTCCTCGTCCATGTCGCTTGTATCTTATTTTGTTTTCTCAGGATGCGTGCCTGTCTTGCAATTTCAGCAGTCTTTTTCGTTAAATGTTCATTTAAATACACACCAGTCCCTTTTAGCTTCTTACCCTGTTTCAGTAACTCAATCTTTGTTTTGCGACTCACAAACCGAAGAATGATTGCTGGCTTTGTTTTACTGTCTTTTCTGGGGAGCGTGTGGCATGCTGCAATATGATGGCTCTGAATACTTACATTCTTCGTTTGAAGGAATTTTATCACTTGCTGTTCAAGCGTTTGCTGCTCCTCTACCGGGGCATCTTCACCGTCTTTACCTCCGCCAGCTGTTACTCTGGCGTAGGTTCGGTGTTGCGTCTCCAGACCACTTATGATTAAATCATCCATTCTTGTGTATTGTTCAAGGTCCTCGATTCGCCGTTCCAAGTCGTCTATTTTCTTGTCCTTGTCCTTTATGAGGTTTTTTAGTTGTTTTATTTCATCCATTAGGTCATGTAGCATACCTTGTTGTTTAGCCACTTTGCTCAGTTCATCAGACATGAAATTAAGCGATTTCCTAATCTCCTCCAACTCCTCTTCAACTCCTGGGTTTGCTTTTTTAGGTGGCATTTTGAAAATGATGAGATTGGTATTTCCTTTTAGCCAAAATATTGAACAGTGCAGAGAGATGCGGCAGTCTGTGTAAAATTATACACCTGTAAATCAGACGGTGTTACAGTGTAACAACACATAACACAGAAACACACACACTAATAGAGACATTAGTTTAGGTAATACAATGAGAGTAAATAAAAATACTGAACATATTTCAGTGGCTGATTGAGTTCTCATCATTTTTTTCATGCTTACAAAAACTATAAAACTATAGTTTTATATATAGTTGAAGCTTTCTATTTTAATTGTTTATCCATTCATCGGAGCTTATCCACTATTCATTGCTTCTAGCAGACTAATCTTAATGATGCATTGGTGTTGTCTTGACATAGGCTGTCCAGCTTCATTGGAGGATTGCACTGGACCATTGGTTCAGTACAGGAGGCAGGACTGACAGTAGGCACCAATCTTGAACAAGGGCTTAAAAAAGAACATGCTGAAAGAGTTACAGTGACATAAAAAGACAGAGGGGGAATACTGTGGCCTGTAACGATACTCCTAGAACACAAACACGTTTTGTAACTTACTCAGCACACTAAACATAGTCTTGGTCAGGTATCAAAAAGTGTGATTCAGATCCTTTCATGTCATGGATTTCCTCAACAAAGCCTGCTCATAAGATGCTGGTTACAGTTATGTAATGTATTTCCCAAAATATTGAATTTATCAGAGCTAATTTTCTATGAAGTCTACATTGAAGACAAAGCTATTGACTGTAAGTAATTAATGCAACAACACTGAGACTGCTAAGCAGGAAAGATCTAGTGCTGCTTAAAATGAAAGTGAAGTTTACAGAATGGCATACAGTTGATATGTAGTATGAATATAACTGAAAATTAATCTGACTAAAAAGCAAAACAGCTATATATTTAAAAAGTAAACAAAAACAAAGACTTAATAACAACCAATGCAGATGAAATTATAAGAAAAAAATAAGAAAAACTGGACTTATTTAGAGCATGCTAAAACAGCACAACAGTACAACGTAACAACAACAACAACAATAACAATAATAATAATAATAATAATAGTGCCATTTATTGGTATGATGTAAGAGCCACTAAGAGTTGAAGGATCACTGTGTATAACAGAAATTGTTACAGAGAGAGCTCTGTGGACTTTAAGTGACTGGGTGCTGAGAGGACAGAAGTGCCTTGGTCAATTTGGCTCAATTAAAGAAACTAAATGAAACAGAATGACAGCAGACCGCGGAGAGCAAGAAAGGACAGCAAGTGATTGACAGAGACAGACTTCTACAGCAGCTGAGCCTCAGCTCAGATACAGTACAAAGGTTATAGCTATTAATACACCAGGACACATACAAACACACACATAATGTGACACATTTAATTTAATTGATGTCACTTCTGGTTCATGACGCTGCTCAAGTCAGCATTGCTCAGTTTACTCTCACCCTTTAACTTTGCTTTGCATTAATGTGAATAATCTGAAACCCCATGATATCCATTTTACTGTCAAGAAATCCATGTCAGTGGTTCGACCTTCAGCTACTCCAATATGAGCAATGTGACACGGGTAAGAGCACACTATGTACATATTGGGTGGTTGTGAATGACAAGAGCACTGAGGGAGAAGCTACTGTTACACTGAAGATAGCAGAAGAGTATTCTGGAGCTACAACTATGGGATGTCTCTGAGTGTCACAGCTGGGTTGACACTGCATTTTTGAAGAATCAGTGCAGGCGTGACCAGTGACAAACGCACAGTCTCACAGTCGCATAGCAGGAAACCAGGAAGGAGAGAACTTCTTCAACAGAAGCTCACTCAGCTCTGAACTAAAGCTGTGAATGGAGAACAGCAAACTTCCCTGACTCAGTAGAAGTGCCTGCTGGACTGAAGAATTTGAGGGCTGGATTTCATGGGTTGTCAAACGCCAGTTGTCAATTCATTCATACATACCCCTGGAAGTAAATACTAACGTCACAGCAGCTAACATTAGTGGACTTTTATCACACCCCTAAGCAACAGTGGATTTCTGGAGGATCAATCATCATTAATAATCATGCTCCAATGGATCTAATCTTTGAAAACTGCAGTTTGTTTCCCTAAATTCAGTGACTTTATTGTGCATTTGCATTTGTCTGGTCATTGCTACTATCTCCTGGACTACATAAGATGGTGAATTCTTCTTGTTTCTTCTTGAATTCTTCTGCAAATGTAATGTGTGGTTAGCGTTACATGCATTCTGTAGAGGATTACAGATTCATCACATGAAACAGTGAACACTGTTGGGTCTGAGGTGGATAATCTGCACAAACACAGCGAGCAGCAGGTGGCTTTTGTATATTGTTTGAAATTCAGTCAGCATTTTGGTCCAAATGTTCCTCAGCACAGTCCTTGTAGTCCTGACAGACCTGGCAGCCAGGTTTATGGGTACCACCTTGTTCCGGCGGCACTTCCACCTGTTGTTGTCAGCACTGGTGATGTTCGGTCCCATGCTGAGTCTTTGGGTGTCTCACCACAGCATCTTTGCCAAGAAGAATCACTTCCTCTACAGGTGAGACTGCTTCCTGTTACACTTCCTGTCAACTTTGTTCTGTCCTGATATTTAATATTTCATATTCAGTCGATATAATTTCTTCTTCCATCACGTCCTGTCTCCACTGCTCTCATCTCTGTTCTCCTTCTTCCAGGATGTTCTTGCACTCTGGTTGGGGTTGGACCTGCATCTTTGTTGGCTCTTTTGTTTTCCTCCTCTCCTTTTCCGTCCGTCGTTCCCTGTCTCTCTCCATCCGCCACCTCTCACGGCTTGCGGTGGCCGGTGGACTATGGCTTGGTTTTTGCAAACTCTTGGACCTCCTGGAGAATGCCACAGGAAGCTGCTATGAACCTTTAGAAGCTGGAACAGTGGTCACAAATGGCCAGACTCTGCTGGTGCTGCGAGAGGGGGAGAGCAAGTCTGAGTGTCTGAAAGCTGGAATGCTGTGGAGGGGATATGAGGTTTCTGAAGACATTTTCCTTCTCTGCCTTTGCTGCCTGCTGCTGGTAGAGGAAACAGCTGTGTTTGGACCTTATTTGAGCCTTGGGGGAATCTCAGATGCCCCACTGAGAATCCTCTTTCTGTTCTGTGTTCTTCTGCTCTGGCTCTGGATCTTCTTGTTGCTCTGTCTCTTAGCTTACTTTCCTCAGTTCCCCACCCAGCTGCTGGGGGGTGCTCTTGGCTGTCTCAGCTGGAGAGGACTATATCAGGGCTGGTACCGCCTGGGGCCCAGCTGGTACTGCCCCGGGAGGCCTGGTTTGGGACTACTTAACATAAAGGCTGTCGGTAATGACGTGGAGGATGCACAACTGAAACAACCAAATCACGATCACTGCAATTAACTTAAAAAACAAACAAACAAACATTTGAGAACTAACTGTAAAATAAATTGAATTCCAAACAAACAGATGTACAGTGTGGGTTATCAGACCTCTTAATTCTTTCATGTCAAATATGTTTATTTACCTTTTCTGTTACATACAACCGATGATTCACATCTGCTCTTCCTTTGAAAGCTAGAATTGTGTGACAGCCAAATCAACCCAGCACTGGAAAGACAAATGGAGAACACAGAAGCAGATTTACAGAGACATTAATTTGGTCGAGTTTGCTCACTTTCTGTTTTGTCCAGATTTTTTGCTGTGGACTTCAAGGCAATGAAGAAGTGCCAAAAGCTACAGTCCTGTCACTTGTAGCCAGAGGTGGCAAAATATAGACATTCTGTTCTAAAGCAGAAGTGCAGTTCTTTATCATAGCGAGACTATCTCTGCACTCTGTTACATATTCCATATGTACGGGGTATGACCCCCATTGGCCGTGGCGTTACACCCCGTACATATGGAATATGTAATGAAGTGGAGAGATAGTCTCTCACTCAGAGATGTTACAATGTAACCGTACAATAGTTGCATTAAAAAAATACTCCAGTAAAAGTTGAAGAGTAGTGATTAAACTTCTTTACTCAAGTACAAGAGAAAAAGAAAGTGAAAAGCAGCTCCTTGAAGGACAATTCTACTAACCATTTTTATGCATAGATAACTGGACCTGCCGCTATATTAATATAATATTAAAATGATATTAGTACATGAGAATACACATATTAGTCAAATCTAAATTCTAATGAATGCACCCAGCTTGAATCTGTTGTTTAGGACACAATAAGTAAAATATTTTTTTCTTTTAAAGAATGTTAAGTGAGATTTGGCAAGTGGGGGAACACTAAGATCTGTTGTACTGGCTCAACGTGGGGAAAATGCTAACACTCACAATAATTTCGAATGTAAGCTTGAGCATTAGTGGACAAATTGTGATCAGCTTAGCTGCTGCTCTTTGTGGATTTAAACGACTGACTTCAACATGTGTTTCACAGCCATCTCGGTGGAGTTTCATTTCTTACACTAACAGTATACTGGATGTTGCCTTTATACTAGACAGGTGGATGAATTCATTCAGTGAATGAATCTAAGCATCATCAGCTTAAATGCAAATCCATCATCTACACTACATGTAACCTAACACTGACAACTACAGCCACTGAGTATCAGGCTAACACAGTGTTTTACTGTAAATTCACCAGATTGATGCAAGCTAACCTGTTTATCCTGCACATAACTACCCTGAATGTTCATGAAACATTTGATGAACACATAATTAGTGCATGGTACAGTAGTACCATTTGCTCCAGTTCTTCTTGTTCTTGTCCCCACGCTTTGTCAGATGCTGACCAAGTCTGTAGGGGCTACTTTGGGGTTTAAAGTTAAAAAACCAGGCTGTGAGACCACGCGTGGAAATATCATAAACAAACATAAAGTACCTGCAAAGCTGTGTGCCATGGGTCCTTGATGTCATATATACTGTTTTGTATATTTTGTTTTTCAGGACATTTCACAGTATAAAAAAATAAATATTTTATCAAAATACATCATATACTGATAAAATATGGGATTCAAAATGATAAAATCACAGATAACCTTTGAATATTATTTTGTGTGCAGTTTGTTACAGAATGTGTCGCTAGACAAAGCTCCAGCTGACATTTTTTTTTTCGGGGAGATAAAAGAAAGAGCATTAACTTCACTCAGAGATGGAGAAAGATGTAAGAAAAGAAAGGACAGGAGAGGAAGACGAGAGGTTATGTTTAAGGGTAAGAACTGCTCAGTGAAACATGGTAAATTCCAGTCTGTGTTTTTGGTGATGTTTGTCGAGCTGATAGAAATGTTGTTGAAAAATTATGTTGTGTAGAAATGTTACACTCTTTGTGCTCATTTCTCTTTAGCGCAAGCTAGATCCTGACTACAATATCACTGGTGTCGCCCACTTTTATACTTTTATACTTTAATAATCGCTATAAATGATACAGTTGAACCTAAAGTAAGGAGCCTGTTTTGAAGACGTAAGGAGTAGGTAGTATAGATATTTGTGTTAAAATGTAGGGAGTAAAAGTGTAAAGAATTTTAAAAAAAATGAAAAAAATGAATACTCAAATGAAGTACAGATACCTGAAAATTCTACTTAAGTAGAGGAACAAAGTATTTGTAGGCTACTTGTTTGTTATTTTTAACAAGTAGAATAGTATAAACATGAACAGTAGCAGTAAATCAGACCAGATGACCAAGCAAACTTTAAACCAAGCCATTTTTACAGGGAATGTTTTTCACTGGAAGAAAGTCTAGTCTCACTAACATCTGGCTGTTAGTGAGAGTTCATAGTTCATAGTTCCGAATTCCATGACTTTATTTCTCCTGCTGACAGTTTTTTTTTTTATCTTGTGCTCATTTAATAGATATAACTTCTATTTGATTTTAACTTGTGCTAATGCATGATCACTTTATCTAAAATATATTTAATAGTCTTTGATGGGAGTGAAAAAGGGAAAGAACTGTCAAAATAACTTGACTTGGTGTGAAGGCTTAAATACAACATTCAGACTGTTGGAGGTCAAAACAAGCTTACGTGAGGCAATTTAAAGTCAAAGCTCAGTATAACCAAAGCCAAAGGAATCAGGCAGGTGAACAAAAAACGATGGCACAAAGCATCGTCTGGAATAGGGTTACGGGGCTCCGTAGGCCTTGGGAGAGAGCTCCGGGGAAAGAATCTGGTGATCAGGCCTTGGCCCTTAGGGTGTAACCGGTTTCTGCTTCACTCTGCTCTAACAGGCCAGCCCAAATAAACTGCTCCACTCTGCATAGGGGTGCAGGGTGGATAAAGAAATCGCAATTTTTATTCAGAGTGCCAGTAGATTTTCTTTGTGGCTGTAATCACCTGCTCTGGTGTTTACTGCTCTTTGTAGGTTTATGTATATGTATCTGTTTAAAATTATACTAAGGCTTAGGATTCACCCCTATTCATTGTTAGAGGTGTGTAAAATTCTTACACTTGCTCGCTGATAATTTCGCAATTAGCCCTTCAAAAATGGTTAATACTGGGTCAAAAAACAAGACAGAAGAGAGAGATTAAGGCGACTGAGGCCTCCAACTGTGGATCCAAAACAAATGGCAACCTCGGGAGCCAACTCTTATATTCCTCTAGTTAAGTTTCCTTCCTTGTACAGAGGGTACATTTCTTTTCTACTTTTTTCTAACTGGCCCACCTTGTGTGACTCACAGGTGTCCTGACATATGTAAGATTTATTTATATTATGCTTTTCAAGAACAAAATGCACCTATACAGTTCATGGATGTAGCAACCCAGCAAACTACTATTTATTGATGACTTATCACACCACCCTCTAGTCCAAATACGGTTACCAACACTACTGTAGCCATATTGGTAACATTATGACTTAAAGTGAGTAATATCGATGTTTCTTCGCCCATCTTCTGTATACAATAAATAGTTTAAGAAGACAACTGAATGTTTTCTTAACTTATAACAGCATTTTTATTATTGCTGTATATTTTAATACTTTCCTTCCAGTATTGGCTGTAAAGACAAACTCAAGAGACATTTTTCCACCTTAATTCATTTTATTGATAAAACATCTCCAGAAAGAAAATATATACAAAACTTCAGCCATCAAAGAGCAGTTGATGGCTGCCTCGAAGTCTGACATCAAATCAGCCGTTAAAGTCCTCACACAGTTTTCACAGCACTCGAACATGTTGGGAGTTTGTCTCGTTCATCTAGCACATAGAAAGATTGTGAGCTTCTTGTTTGAAAAACAGATAACGTTTCCAATTGATGTGTTTTTCTGTAGGGTGTAAACTCAGTTTTCAACTCTTCCTAAATGAGTTCAATAATCTATCAGAAATTTTTCTAAAAGACAGGAATTCCTTCATTTAAAAAAAAAAAAAAAAAAAAAGATGAGAAGGATCGATGCTGTGTATGTACAAAGCAATTCTAATGATCATCCTGGACTCACAGGAAGTACATGACAAAAGACAATAAAGGCATGGTTTTCATTTTTGTTTGCAGATGTCAATCTCAACGTTGCTGAATGTGCATCTGCTGGTCATTCCATCACCAAATAACTACAGTTGGTTCCTCAGTGGCATAATTCAGTGGTGGTGGATGACACTCAAGTCTGCAGTACTACAGCTTCTGAGCGCTGGTCAGCTGCAGCACCTCAGATGGTATAAACTACAGAGCACTGAATAATGACTGACCTGCTGTTTGTTGCTAACATGCTAACTGTTACAGCCAAGTCTGTGAATATTTTAGGTGTTTAAAGAGGAACGTGTTTGTATTATCAGTCTTAGTGAGAACTGACACAGGAAATGAAAGCTGGCCACTAGAAGGTGTCAGTGTGTTGTTAAGATTTTGGGGATAAAAAACCAAAAACGTTTTTTAAAAATGAAAAATTTCAGGGGGGGTGGGGGACATTATCAAGAGAATGAGGGGATGGGGGAGTCAACAGAGTCCAGAGCCTCCCAGTGACAATTCATCATGGCATCGTAGAGCTCCTCACTGCGCTGCATGAAATCTTTGTTCCACAGGTCGACGTCACACTCGGGAATGGGCTCTAGAAAAAAGAAACCACAATGCAAATCCCCACTCTGTGAGTGTCTCCGACATTTCTCTGGATAGATTTTTTCCCTAATGTTATGTGACTCAGCCTTACCTTCTGCATTATCCTCATCTATGTCTTCAGCCTCCACATGGCTCTGCTGCAGAATGACATCAGGGATTAGAACTACTTTCTCAAACATGGAAATAAATCTGAAAACTGCCTGGATGTGATAATACATGGCACTAATTAACACAATATAAACACGGACAATGTGTCAGCTGTGCTATGTGTACTGGGTGTATACAGTGAACATGTTTCAGTGAACATTTTCACTTGGCAGTGACAACAGTTTGCAGTCAGTTAACTCAGCAGTGTCACTTGTCCTGTCTACACTGAAGCTGCTTTGTTCAATTGGCCCATTCTGGGTAAAGAGAGCTGGTGTTTGGATGAATTACTTGTGAGCATTCTATATAACATGATAAATGATGTAAATGAGAATCTTAAACTTTTGGAAGGAAGCTGATTGTTCTTTAGCAAAGGTTAGCAGTTTCTCACGCTAAAAGTCATTTTGCTAAGCTTTGCTAACTTCCTGAAATGTCAGGGTTCCTTTAAGCACTGGTGTGAAAGTGTTCCCCTTACCTCTACGGCTCCTGACATGTCTGTGGACATTGGTGGCATCCCCATGGGAGGTGGTGGCATCATGTGACCTGGTGGTGGGTATCCATAGGCTCCGTAACCGTAGTTGTAGCCACTGTTGTAGCCGCTGCCATAGCCGCTGTTGTAGCCGGTACTGTTGTAGCCACCATACTGGTCGTAGCCCCCCCACTGAGAATAGTAACCCTGGCTTCCACCACTATGGCTGCCATAGTAACCAGACTGAGTCTGGTTGTAGTTGCTCTGGTAATTCTGGCCCTGGCCCCCGTGGTAGCTGCTCATCTTCTGGCTGTAAAACAACAAAAAGAACAATTTTTGGTTTGTTTGAAGGTTATCTGATGAAAGATCTTCATGAATGAACATGTCTCAGAGGAGCCTGGATGGATTTAAAGGTGTAGACATATGCTGAAACAGTAAACTGGACTATACTTTTGTTACAGACAAATCAAATATAAATCAGTCATATGGTAATGGTAGAAAGTACACCTAAGTAAGCTTTTGGATATCTATATAATAAACCTAACCGGGTCCTTAGCAGGTGTTAAAGTTTAGGTAAACACTACATCAAACCAGTAACACATGGCATACTGCATCATGTCAGTTAGCAAAAACAGAGCCAAAATACTGGTGGTGGTCAGAGGGCCCGGTGGCGCCAGTGTCCGGCAGCCTCGCCTCTGTCAGTACGTCCCAGGGCAGCTGTGGCTACAATGTAGCTTGCCATCGCCAGTGTGTGAATGTGTGTGTGAATGGGTGAATGACTGAATGTAGTGTGAAGCACTTTGGGGTCCTTAGGGACTAGAAAAGCGCTATACAAATACAGGCCATTTACCAAAATGCAGGTCTGGACTTTGACTGGTCCCCTCCTGGGAAGATGTCTTGAATATTTTAAACTTGTGAATAATCTTTGTCACTGGAGAATGACTGACTTCAGAATGTTTTGAAGTGGCCTTCTAACCTTTCCCAGACTGATGCGCAACAATAACTGCTTCCCTAAGACCTTCTTAGCTTTGTGTTAAAACACACATGAACTCTCCAGACCAGCAAACTGCCAAAACATCTGCTTTTACAGAGGTGGTCACACTTAACTACATCTATTTGATTATTATCATAGTTCTTTGTAAATTATGAGAGTATAATATATTGTTGGTCATCTCAGGCTGCATTTACTCATTTTAAGACTTGCTATTATGTTATTATGTCCTAAATCTTGAAATTGAAAGAGGGTCTACTTTCATTTTACATGACTGTATTTTTCCAGTCAGGCTGACTTTGAGGCAGATTGAATTTTAAAGTGTGAATTTTAGTTCAGTCTTTTGGTTACTAAAAGACTATCAAATAAGACCTGATAATAATAAAAACCCCAGGTTTCTCTTTCTCTTGTCCTGCTAGCCCTCAGTGAAGCCTTCACCAGCACTGACCCTGTGCTACAATCATCCTAGGCTCTGGTCACTCACCTCTTTTCCCTCTCTATGGTTATAAAGCACTCTGCATTTAACAATTGGTCATTATTAAACTCTGACTCTCTTATTCAGAGTGTTTTTTATCCCACCTCCCACTGCTTTTCTCTGTCCTCTCAGTCTAACCGACTGTAGTAGATGGCCCTCCCTGAGCTTGGTTCTGCCAGAGTTCTCCTTCCTCCTTCCTGTTAAAAAGGTTTTTTTTCCTTTCCATCATCAAGTGCTTGCTCATAGGCCATCACATGAATGTTGGGGTGTTCCTCTCCATTATTGTAGAATCTTTGCCTACCAATATACAATCACTTGTGGTGAGTTTTGTTGTGGTTTGGCGCCAAGTAAATAAAACTGAGTTCAGGTGAATCCAAATTCCTCTGTCCTATTTTCTTTGGCACTTTCTCTATTCTATTCTCTCTTATCCTTGTCTGGGTCTTACCTCTTTGCAACAGCAATACTGAGCCTGAGTGGCTTTCCTCCCAGCATTGTACCCTGGCACTCCTCGATCGCCTTCTTCTGCTCGCTCTCCTCTCCAAACTTGACAAAGCCATAGCCTCTGCAAGTCAGAGAACAGTTACGCCTCCTTTGCACCGCCAACGCACACTCCATACTTGGCATTTAATAGCCACTTATAATGAGAAACAGAATATAATGGGTATTATTATGGTAGAACTGAAACTTGTTGTTTTACTTTTAACATGAGGTAGCATCACTTGAATTGTGAGTTGCTCTTGCTTAGCCTATATGGGGAAAACAATAGTTTTAGCATTAAGACGGCAAGAAAACATTTCTTCAGCCTTTTTTTTTCCGAAAATAGATGAAGATGCACTGATGGTCAACGTCCATAGCACTGCTATCCAAATCATTATTATAGCACAGAAAACAGAAAAAAAAAATTACAGTATACTCTTACAACATTCATACAAGAAGGCAATACATCATACTATAGGAAGAAATACAAAATTCACAGTCAAACAGAATAATACTGCTGCCGCTGTCACGTGCACCTCAATGAGCTGACGTACCTTGAGTATCCATACTGGTCGGTGACTACTTTGGCTCCTTTGCATGAAGGGTACTTCTTAAAAACTTGATGCAGCTGGAAGTCATCTATCTCAGAAGCCAAGTCGCCCACGAAAACTGAGAACTCTGGCCTGAGAGAAGCAAGATCAAATATTCTTACTCAGTATGATAGACTGATATACTGATATGTTGACTGCTTTAGCCCACATCCCACTTAATAAGGACTGTTATGCAAGTTATCCTTCGTATTTAAACAGGAAGTGTATTGGAAGCTGGATAATTTACGGAACAACTTTGTTCAGTTTTAGATCATAAAATTGTAATTGCCCATTTCCTGACCCCCTCCCATGATGCATGTCACCCTCAGCTTTCACTGTTTATACAATGAGGGCCAGAAGTTTATGGACAACATTTCTTTGGTCACATTGCTTCTACACATCACCACAGTGGATTTTAAATTAAGCAATCAAAATGTGATTGACGTGGAGGCTTTCAGCTTTAATTCGAGGTGTTCAAGTGAAGTGTTGTGTTAATCGCTTATGAATTACAACCATTTTACTATATACCTATAGTATCAATTTTAAAATCCTAGATGACTTCCTTCTTGAGTTATTGCATTCACCAGATTTTTTGACCTCAAGGTCAAGGTCAGAGGGCTTAATTTGAAACTCCTACGGTGCTTCGTTCTCAGGGTGGGTGGCCCATGTTGCCCGCCCACCCACCTGGCAAGGTGATGGCAACACCCCAGCAGCCTTTTATGGCTGAGGGTAAAACAAAATAAATCAATAGAAAACTGTTATTGTCCAAAAATGTATGGACCTGTATGCCACTGCTGCATGTCATTAACTTCTATCTTCTCTCTGTTCTCATTTATTTTTTGCCCCGATTGCCGTCCGTTGTTTTCGTTCCTCTTTTCTGTGCCGTCTCTTCCTCCAGCTAGGCAAGTTAGCTGGAGGAACTAAATTCTACAGAAAACTGCCTCCAAAAGTTTGGCGTTATGTAGCAAACAAAGACTGAATGGAAGTAAAGCCTTACCCTGCTTCTGGCCGTTTCCCATAGGTGGCATAGTTTAGCTTAAACTTCCGGGGCTGCACAAAGGAAGAGAAAGAACACACACTAAGCTAGGCAGACACACCAAAGACATGTAGTATAGCACTGATATTGCTGGAAATAAAAAGTGGAGTTACTATGGTTGTTATTTGGGTTTACATACCTCCACCACCCAGACCAGCCTTTAGCCCATTCCTCAGTTAGTTCCTACCAGAGACTCTATTCACCAGCTTCAAACAAAGTACATTCATGTACAAGCCTCTTAGCCACCTTCAGCAGCAGATACAGCCCAGTGAACAGGGGAGCCCAGTAGCTTGGCCAGCCCACGGGGCCAAAAGCATTTCAAACCAAGGAGCAAGCAGCTAAAGCTCACAACTTCCCAAACCACTTGGAACTGAAATTTGAAAGATGGGATGCCTTTTTTTGTCTTGCATCACCAGACTTAACTGGACCAGCCGTCTCTGCAGTTAGTATGAGACAGCTGCACTTAACATGATGTTTAACTAGTTTTGCTTCTTGATAAAACTGGTTTAAACTGACAGGGAAATCCTCACAGTGACAGCACTAAGAGCAACAAAAATCTGGTGTGTTCACAGAGACAATAACAACAGGATGTTAAACTGACTCCTAAGCACCTAACACTGTGTTTCTGTCCTAACAAAGCAGGACCAAGACTAGTTGAGCTCCACTATCCACAGATCAACAGTCAAGTACTGTTTGATAATTCTACTGAAAAAGGAAGGCGGTATTACATGTCAACAATATTTTTGTATTTATGATGAAATAATAATGATGAATAATATATGTGAGTAAATATCAACTGCACTACAGAACTGACCGGGTTTGATCCAGGAACCAGTTTCCCGTTGAGTCTCTGGACACACCGCTCCACACTCGCTTCATCTGCCAGCTCCACAAAACAGTATCCTGCTGAACCGCTGCACAAGAGAACAGAACCGGTAGCTACTTTTAGTGTTGAACGAGAAAGAGGCGGGAAAAACGCAGACAGATCAGGCATAACATTATGACCACTAACATATGAAGTGAATAGCACTCATTATCTTTTCATCATGGCACCTGTTGGTGGGTGATATATTAGGGAGCCACTGAACATTTTGTCCTCAAAGTTGATGTGTTACAAGCAGGAGAAATGGGCAACGCTTAGAAATTGAGAGAGTGGAGTAATGCTTTGTGCGATATTCTTCGGGGAAACTTTGGGTCCTGCCATCCATGTGAATGTCTCTTTGACACTTGCCGCCTATCTAAAGAGTGCTGCAGACCGTGTGCAACCTTTCATGGTAACTCTTTTTCCTGATGGCTGTGTGGCTATTTCAGGAGGATAATGCGCCCTGATAACAGGAACACAGCAATGAATTTGAGGTGTTCACTTGGCTCCCAAATTCCCCAGATGTCAATCCAATCAAGCATCTGTGGGATGTGCTGGACAAACAAGTCTAAGTTCTGCAAGTTGTGAGGTGTGGCCTCCATCATTTAAAGGATCTGTTGGTAACATCTTGGTGCAGATACCACAGCAGAACTTCAGTGGTCTAGCGGAGTTAATACATATACATTTAGGCTGATGCATATATCCTACCCTGTTATCCTGTGAGTGATGATCTTGACCCCAAATGGAGACTCTCCCATAGCACTAAAGGCCTGTTTGATGAAGTTCTCATCCATATATGGGTCGAGCTACACACAAATACAAAGAAACATCATATGCACCACATTAGGTTCTGTGCAATATAATACAATGAATGTTTATGATTTACTGTATGTTATTACGCAATAATACAGTACAATGCAACAAAGCATGGCTCTTTGTTCTAAGGCTACGTTCACACTTTAGGTGAAAGTGCATCAAATGCGACTTTTTTGACCCTATGCGACCCATATCCGATCATGGTATGACAGTGTGAACAGCACAAATCCGATATTATCAAATCCGATCTGGGTCACTCTCGTATGTGGTGCTGAATCCGATACATATCTGATGTTTTAGAAAGCGACTGCTGTTTGAACGGTCATGTCGCATTAAATCCATCTTTTACGTCACTGACACAAGACAGACGCCAATTATCAGCGCCAGAGAAGACATGTGAACGCTTCCTGCCCATCCAGTGTAGAGGTCAGTGAAACTGTTGGGAAGACAACGTGAACATTTTATTTGTATAATCTGCAGATTCTGATAGAAATCTGCAACTATCCTTTGAAGCACCGCTCTTCTCTAAAACAGCGATAAGGATCATTATTAGGCCAAATGTAAATAACAAAATAACTTTATAACTTAAAGCAAAATTGGGAAACGTAAAGCCGGAAACAAGTCTTTACATTAAGGGCCATCAGTCAAACAATACTGTTTGCTCTGGGTCTAAACAGAGCGCGTTGTGTGTGACGTCTTCTTTTGCGCACGCGGGCCGCTTTGAGGGTTCACACTAGAGCGCGTTTGCTGTCACTTTTTATTTGTAGTGTGAACAAGCAGACAAAAAAAATCAGATTTGATCAAAAAATCGGAATTGAGCATCAAGACCTGCAGTGTGAACGTAGCCTAACTGATACTTGTTTCTACTACAGAAGCTACTACAGAATATTTAGTAAAAATAACCAAACGCACACAAATTAAACCTCATTTTAGCATTCCTATGTAATTAAGCGGTTTCGAAATCACATGAGAAAATGCACAACTAACATGACTGACAAAAAACGACACATTTGGGATTTTGATGTCGCCCAAACCCACAGCAAAAGTCAAAACGCACAACCAATAAAACTGATTAAACTTCCTATAATTTATAATCTTGATAATCTCTTTCTGCTATTTGCACATTTTTTTTTACTGTAAATTTCCAAGTTAATTTGTAAATTTTTGTAGTAACCTGTAAATTGTAAATACTGTAAAACCTTTTTCTGTCATTTAATGGTCGGGCATTGCACAGCTACAAGCATTTCACCCCCATGTCATACTGTGTATGGTTGTGTGTGTGTGTGTGTGTGTGTGTGTGTGTGTGTGTGTGTGTGTGTGTGTGTGTGTGTGTGTGTGAGAGAGAGAGACAAATAAAATTTGAATTTGATCGATCATCTGTGTGTCTTTAGCACAGGCACAGCGCGCCTCCAGACCGAGGTTGTTTTTTTGTTTGGTTTTTTTTTTCAAACTAAAAAAAAAAAAATTGTCCTTTCGCTTAACCCTATACCAACTTTGAGTTTAGAGAATAATTTTGTGTGTGGCACTTTTTACGGCTTAATCTGTTAATCTTTGTTGGCGTTATATTTAAACTTTAATGATTAGCTCGCATCACTTGCTAAAGCTCGCCACAATACGAGGAGGAGCCTGGCCACAGACAATAACATTAGAGTTGTTTGATGACTTATCGTCGTTAATCGTTAATATGTGGTATTATTGAATTATGTTACACCAAATCTTTTCAAACTGTGTACACTGGAAGACAGTTTAGTCCAACATTTTACAAGTAGTAGGTTACCATAACTCAACCTAGCTAGCAGTCGCCACACATAGCTAAGCTAAGATCACACACAGAAACATGGATTTCAAACATACATCACCCATCCAGAGACTCGTCTGTCTGTTGAACATCATGGATGCGAGATAAGATGGTAAGAGTATATATTCGTGGTACAAAAAGCAAATGTTTTGTTTAAAGTTATCTACACGGTCACACTGGACACGTCCATTCGTTGTTCCACTTCCGCCTTAGCCAGCAGACGTGTGCTCCGGTCTTTTCAAATTAAAAGTCTCACTCGAAACTATTGTAGCTGGCGTAGACCATAGGTCGAAATAGTCAGAATTGGGAAATAAGTCAAATTAATAATCACACAAATACATGTGCCTTGATTAATTTATATTGACATTTGGTAGCATTTCGAGGTCTACAAGGTGAAAATAAATATATCAAGGCGTCGGACATGTGTGATATGGACGCATTGCGCAGGCCAAAAGTTGGTCCTCATAAAAAAAATATTGTCACACTTTCCTCGCTGGAATATTTTATATTTTATTTCCACAACTGTATTTATTACAAATCCGTCCGAGTTAACTTGACATGCAGCTTAAAAATAACCAGGTTCCACCGAGATTTGAACTCGGATCGCTGGATTCAGAGTCCAGAGTGCTAACCATTACACCATGGAACCACCACGCCTGAAACCACCGATGTATTCAAACACTTTGTCTTCTATCTGAATTTCTTATGTTATTAAGACTCTACAAAAGTGCTATTTTTATATCATGCTTGAACCGTTTCAGTGCTACCATGTGTCTGCTACAGTAATATCAAAGACTACGCAGCCCATTCCTTCATGCACACATATGCTTTATTGAGAATTCACAGCAAAAGAATGATTAATCACTCTCAGAGCAAACCACCTGACAGTAACCCTCACTCCATAGCCTTTAAATAGCACACCAACTTTCATTAATTGCTTCTGATTTAGTTGTCCACTACCCTTTCATGTAAAAAGCCCCAGACGACACTGGAATAAATATGCCACCCAGCTTCCAAATTCAAAGAAACAGTTTATTATTATTGCCCTTATGTGCTGGTTAGAGGCAGAGTGAGTGGTCAGGTTAACCACACAACTGATTTGACCTCTGTATGGCTGGAACCAGAACGATTTAAACAGGTGTCAGAGTCCTATAGAAGACACAGTATTTAAAACCAGTAAACTGAAGTGACTATCAACTCATTGCTACCCCACTCCAATAATAAGTCATTTGTTATTAGTTTTATTTTGAATAAAATGTGAATCCCCTGTCCGAACCAAATGCAAATTGAGCCTACTCTTGTTAGAAAGGCAGGGACAGCCAGATAACCACACAGAATAAAACAAAACAAATTCAAGATGAGTAGGCTCTGTCTATATTGTATTCAAATTCCCACCCCTGGTCGGAAGTGTGAACACTGGTTTACATGCATTTCATCTGAAGCATTGCAGCTGAATACGTCACATCAGAATGGAAGGACTCTGGTAAATTTCCAAAAGTTACACGATTTGGTAACATTTGGTCAACTGATTATCGTTTCTAAAAGTGTCCGACAGGAGCAGGACATTGCGACTACTAAAGCACCCACTGTGCTCAAGGCTTAAGGAACTGAATACACCATTTAAGCAAAAGTTACAGGTGTCTATGAGCATGGTAGCCCTGTTTAATGTCTAATAATTGTATCCTACAGATTCACTGTAGATTGATTTTCCTAATGAAAACCTGCTGCCTACAAGTGTGTGAGGAGAAGGCAACAAAGGTCTGTAACTGACTTCTATCTTAATAATATTTTCTCATATTTTTCTTATTTAATTCAAAACTTTTCTTGTAGAACCAACAAACTAATGGATATAGCATCACTTGAAGACATTTTCACACATGAAGCTCCAGGGTTTTCTGGTTCCAAACAAACAACATATCATCACAACTGGTTCACATTCAGTCAAGGCCAAGATATCTGGGAATTTACTTTCCATTTTCTAACCATTTGGGAAGGGAAAAAGATTTAACGCTTGAGTAAATTTAAAAAATAAAAATAAAATAAAAAATCTACTGCAGACTTTATGCAGAAAAAATCTTCACCTCAGAAAATCAGCTCAGGATATTTTCCACAGTTGTACGTTCTTATATGTAGCACACATGTGTTCTTGTGTTAAAATGACTTTAGATTTCTTGCAGCTCCTTATGGAGCCACCAGCTTAGAAAACAGTTCTCACACAAAAGCACAAAGTAAGGCAATGTACAGCACTCACAAAAACACAAACACAAAGAAACATTACCCAAGTACTTGAAAAGTCTCTAATCCCTCTTAAACTGCCTACAGAGAATGACGCTTGGTATATCAACCGATGTTAGCATAGAAACATTCATTGACAGTCTAGTTTAGTGCAGATCAAACACACTCAAATCAGGTACAATGGAAATTTGTCACACTGTATATTTTACACTTAGCAAACCCAACATCTAACAGCCTTCAAACAGCTGCACTACCATCAGTCTGTAACAGACCAATCCCACCATTGAACTTTTGGAACAACCAAAAAGGTCCCAAGTCAAACTAAAGGAACAGGTCACTCACAAGCTCAAGACACATCCTTGACTTCGTATTTCGCTGGGATTTTTCACAATGTAGCATTATTTCACAGTGAAACAGTCCAGCTTCAGGGGTTATAGAAATATCAGACAGACGGTACAGAAAGATTTCAGAGCAGTAAGCAGGAAGAGGTTCAACATTTTCAGTATGATGAAGTACTAAGAGAATTAAAAGGCTAATCAAAATTCAAAACCATGCACATGGAGTCAGTGTACAGTTTAGCATCCACCAAATCTGGCACCGGCATTTCAGCAGTTTTTCCCGTCAATTAATTTTCCAAGTGTGTAGACTGCACAGTAGCAGAAATTGTTTTCAAACTGGAGACAATATACATCAGTCCATCTCAGGTTGTTTTACATACATCTGTGAAATACATTTCTCTATGAAAGGTTTTTTAGAAAACTTACATTTAGCTGATGGCAACATGACACCACTGAAACACACGATTGATTTTCTTGTGACGTTCTGCTTTTAAATTGATGTCAATGATTTTGACTGAGCTTATGTGGTGGGACTTATACACTGCTCTCGGCAGAGGTGAGATCCCCTTGCTGTATAATCTGTAGTCTTTAGCTTTGATGTTCTGCTCATGTATGTAAAACGGTGGAGGCGACGCTGTGTGAAGTAGCTGAGAAGGTGCTGACTGACGTCACGCTAAGTCTGACTCATGTATTTGCAGGAATCTGAAGAGGAATGCAGAAATATAGGAACTTTTGCATTATTTTAGCTGATTAAAGCTCCCATCACTGAAAGAGAAAGGAAGGACATCATGTGGTGTGGGAAAAAGTCCCTTTACTGTACACATTTAAAAATAATAATCCAATTTAAATCTGGTATGGTTGTTCAATCTTGCAGTCATATCAGACTCCCATACTCTCTGGGAGTTCATATTTGGACTTCACAGAGAGCAAACATCACAACCTGTGTCGAAACGACCAAACCTTCATGCAGCTCTCAGGATGAATAGAAACAGGCCGTGAGTCACAACTCGCAGACTAAAAAGCAGCTTTCAGTGTCCAAGCCCAAAGGTGGTCTATCAGGTCAGGAGCATGCTACATCATCAATTTGTATTTGTCCCAGGATCAGACCGCAAATAGCCTTTTGATTTTTATAGGAGTAGAAGCAGACATTTTGGACTACATCTTGTGAAATACATGTGCTGACTGACTCGTGACTGAATATATTTTACAGTGTAGCTGAGATAGGCTGCAGCCCTCCCACGACCCTGACAAGGATAAGCGGAAGAGGATGGATGGATGGGTGTATATATTACAAGAGACCCTGGACTACAGTTTGATAGACCTGCAGCTCAAGTGTGATCAAGAACAGCAAAGTAAACTATTACACCAAGTGAACTGTGATGTGTTCATATAACATAGGGTAGTTAACCCCATATTACAGTGGAAGTTTATGATATGAAGACATATGGAGTGTATTTGCCCAGTCTCAAATAATACTACTATGGTACTATTAGTACTACTACTACTACTACTACTACTACTACTAATAATAATAATAATGAGGGGGATTACTCAATCTTGATGAGTATTCTAGTGTGCTTGCCTGTAACATGTTCTTTTCTTATTCTTGTTTTCTCTTCTGATTGTTGTGATAAAGACGATGAACACCAGAGATGTCCCTCTGTGGGTTTTGTTGCAGTGTTCAGTGTTGTGCTCCTCAGTTTGGGGGGTGGGGGGTTGTTTTCCACTGTATGTCCTTGTATGCAAGTTCCTGACAAAAGGAAGACATGTCGGTTCTCCACGCTGCAAGAAAGTATGCTTTCAGAGGAGTGAGTATTCAGAGCCATTGTGCCAGCTGTTGCAGTTTCCAGTCATAGCCAATTTGGCTCCACAGTCCTGCTCTTTTGTCCATGCTGGTAATTGTGACTCCAGTGCAACTTGATGGTAGATGTTTGGTGTCCCATGATGATGAAATCATGCAGGCCTGATTATGTTTCCAGCCCACTCTTGCTGGCTGCTGTGTCACCCTAATCAAACCACCTATGGCCCTGTCTCCGTGTGTTTCACTGCTTGTCATTGTCTGTGTTACCTCGTAGTCTTTTCAGTAAGGCCTCGTGATCTATACCTACACTGGCCACCAGTCCTCCTTCATTTTCTGGAGCTCCTCTGTAGTCGATGTTCTCTCCCTTTAGAGTTGTCATTTGGCCCCCTACAATCACAGTGATTACATGATTGAAATGGTCATTGGACAACAATACAGCTGCATTTAGTATTTCATTTCTTTTGAAGTATCTGTTTAGGTGTAGTTAAGCCAACATGCAGCCTAAGGTAATAACTGTTACTTTCATTAAGGAGGCTGCATGATTGGTTCAGTTTGCTGTTTGGATTGTCCAAAATATTATGGACAGTTATATAAAAATAGGATAATGTATTAAATCTTTTCAAATGAAACTGGAACCAGAAGCTTCTTGACGAGGACTCGTGCTTATTGTGTAGTGATCTTTTTAGCCTCGTCTGAGACGTACCATCTCACAATGCTCTTGTTAATTTAATGAAGTGGGAAAACAGGACAGGCTGGAAAAAAATCTTTGCTACGTTACCCAGTTCAGTCAGTAGTGCAGCACCAGCACAGATGTCCCACTTCTTAATAACGGTGGTGTGGACGTAAACATCTGCCTCCTCTGTAAGGCTTGTCTCACTTGAATGTGTGTCCAGCAGTGACAGGACTTTGTATCCTGAGAAAGACAGAAATATTAAACCATGTTAGCATCCTCATCCGCCATAGCTGAGGTATGACATCTTGTACTAATGTTTGAAAGCAGGAAAAAAGGAAAATTTTTAAAATTTAAAAACATTAGGAAAAAAAAGCAACAATAAAAACACACTGTGCAGTGCATTTTCTTAAATTATAGAAACTAACTAACTGACTGCAACACAAAGTCTTTGTGTGAATGGAAAATGGATTTGAAAACTAGACATTTAAGTGCAATTAAAGCCTTTGACTTTTAAATATTAAATAAATGTAAAGGACCACTCACCTGCTCCACCTGCTTCTATGATTGTTGTGCTGTTTCCAAAAGCATTCCGAATACGATTTTTAACTTTTCCAGAGTGAGAACGTGATACTATCACTTTCTTAGGGCTGGCGTTGTAGGATGAGCGGCGATTCACATTTGATCCATGACCTACGACCGCCCAGGCTGAAGGAATGATGAAAAGTACACAGAGAGACGGAAGAAGCTGTAAATGTCTCTTTTTCAGAGAGAGAAAAAGTCTTTTACAGTTAAAATAAATGAATAAATGTTTGCAAAAAACCCCAAATACATTTAAAGCAATTTGGCCCAAAGTTACACATGTTTTTTTGTATATGTTCAACTTTTCCAAGTGATTGACAAATGCCAATATGCAGGTGTGTGCAGTGTAATAGTGGCGCTCTGAATACAAATAAACACAATAAGTCTTCTGGATTATTTTGGCTTTAAAATGGTGTATGCTGCTCATTGCATTAGCAGCTGGTGAATGTTTAGAATATAAAGAGGGAGATCTGTTTTTAGGAGCTGAGACACGAGGCTTCAAAATGCAGAGCAAGAAGCTTTTTTTTTTTTTTTTTTTTTAAACGTACAATGTATGCACAAAGTGTATCGGGTGTTCGGTGCCTCACAGCAAAATAGCCAAACTATTAACGAAGGTGACGCCTCACAGACATCCATCAGATAGAGCTGCCTGTGCCTTCAACTGTCAGTCCAAGCAGCCATGCCCCTAATAACAGTAGTCCTTAAGAAAATCCAGAGGTAAGTTGTAAACATATTCAACCCTGTACAGCTGCTGAAGTGAGAAATATCCACTGACAGCACAACAGGTTTTTATACCAGCCTATTAAAAATTCTTTATGGCCAAATTGGGCATTGTAACAGGGAAGTCTACAGAGAATGTGATACTTTTAGAGCCAGCCTCTATTGGCCAAGCTCCAAAGGAAGAGGAACGAATGGTTTCCGGCACTTGACATTTGATTAACTGTGTAGCACCAGAATTTGCTGCTTCTGCACCGTAACACAGCAATTGTGACGCAGTTGTGCTTTACAGTTTACTTATTTACCAAGATGACTTCCCAAATGGGAAGACCAATAACTTAGAAAAAGAAAACGCCCCTGAAAACTCACCAAGTGATGGACTTGGCCAATCACCCAAGAAGCTGACTTCGCTCAACAATGACCTTATATTATTGGACTGGATGTGTAACAATAAAATGTGGAGCCTTGTTTAATGTGAAAGCGGCTGAAGCACTTAACCTTACCAGTGAAGCCAGCAAATGGCTGGTGTACAACTCCAATCACAGGTTTACCATCTACAGCCACACACACCATGGTGGTCACATATTTCACCAGATTCTCTGTGGACAGATGAGCAAAGAGGCAGAAGGCAGAATGAGGATAAGACAGAAACGGATAAAAAGACATCTTAATCTAGAATAAAATGCATGAATCACAACAATAATTTATGCTGTTGTTAAAACCCAAAGGGTCCCGTGGCAGTTTAAATGTTTAAGCTTGATATACAAGCGTTTGAAAATGACTCTCTCTGGCTTTACTTTTTCCACAGAAATGTTCCTTAATAACACAGTTATGGATCCCAGCACAATACAAGTATCACTTTCATATTACATTTGCATGGCACTGAAAGCCTTTCCGCAGCCTCACATGCTACTTCTTAAGAAATCAACATGCTTCAGTTTAGAACACGTCACTGTGGCCGGTGGAAACGTTGGACGTCGGCGACTCATTGTCAGTCACCTAAATCAACTAATCATCTCTAAACACACTTCTGCTTTAATTACCGCCCACTGCACGCTTTTCAAGCGTACAGCAACCAGCATACTAATTTTAAACTAAAGTAGGTCATGTGCACAGCCTGTCACCCACAGAGACTCAGTATGCGCATACATAAGGACACGTTCACAGAGTCAGTCTCACAAATACACATCAGCACCCAGTGTGTTCCTCCATCTGGGAGGCTGCCAACGAAACAGGCCAACATTTAAACTGTTACCCGGGTACATCATGAGAAAGAATGCTAATGACATGATATATTTTACAAATAAATTATTATTCAATTTTAATCTCATTTTAATATAAATTAATAATTTATATTAAACCGAGAATGCAGCGGAGTTTCTCCTGCTCTATATTAATAAAGAGGTCAATTGTTGTTATATAACACTGTTTTATATAACAATACTGACTGTAAAGACATTTTATCAGGATATATTTTTCTTTATTTAACAAATAATGAGCTTTAGAATAAACCAAAACATCTCAGTTGTGCAATTCTGAGCATGTTCAATGGCCTTGTGTCGAGGAAACAAACAGATCTTTACTGAACTTGTGTAACTGGATTTCTTTTAATCAATTTCCAACAAATGATTTTATACAGTATTGTGCAAAAGACTTGAGCAATCCCTTATTTATTTGTCTTATGTTCTCTTGTCCACACCATGCCAAAATACACCACGTTTCCATCTAACAGCACTTTCAGAATCACCTTTTTGGTGCAGAAATACTATTTAATGCCTATGAAAATATATTTATTATTTTTGCAGATTCAATTCAAGAAATGGGAATTAATTACATGTTTTCGAGACAGGGTTACTGCACCGAGCGCTCCAATTACCATGGACTACTGTTGCCTTCCCCCTCCACATCTTCTCGAGCCTTTCTCTCAGTATTTCTCGAGCGTCTCGTGTTCCTTCTTCCTGATGTTGCTGTCATTAAGTATTGCTACATCTATCACTACAGCCGTCTTCCTCTGCTTGTCCACCACTACTATGTCCGGTTGGTTAGCCAATCCGTATCTGGAAGTCCCACAGGATCTTAGCTCGGCCATGCTCAACCACCCTAGAGTGCGTGTCCCATTTTGAATAGAATAAACAGACACACACAAACCCTCTATAGTCTATTCTATCTTTTGTTTTGAAAATGGTAGATTTGACATCATCAAACATCATACACAAAATAAGAAAAACCTCACTGAGAGCACACAAGCTGCCACACTATTAGTTGAATATACCATTCTCCTGTGGAACTTCAAATATGATATCAGTATGAGATGAGGCTGGCTGAGCGTCAGTGATATGCACACCTGTGTATTCCTGTGTCGCGTCTAGGGGATCGATCCACACAGTAATGCTCTCGACTGGAATGTCACTGCTCCCCTTAAACTTCTCACTTATTGCACCTGGAATGTTCTGGCTCCATTGTATTGAATTATCCTCCATGTTGTCGTGTTCTTCACTGTTCACCTAAAAACAAACACACAGAGAGGGAGATTAGTCCCAGTTTGTGATTTAACTCCCAGATTTGTGGAGCCGCTTATAAATGAGAGCCCTCACCTGCCAACAAATACAAGGCAAGATAATTTGTGTTTTCCCAGGAGATTTCAAGGCAGCATGCAGAAGTAAAGAAATCTGGGCTCACCGTAACTTCAGGGAATGTGTTCTTCAGTAGGTAAAACATCTTTCTGTGAGACTGCAGGTCGCCCATAGTGAGTGGATCGTTAGCTCCTTCCTTTGTTTTGCCCTTTGATTTCTCCTGCAGGACATTTTCTTCACGCACCTGCTTTACCTAGAGAGATTTACAAAGCTCACATTTTCACCAGCTAATGATGGCTGTGTGTGGCTTACTTTTCTCTATAAATTCATTCATTATCCAGTTTATTCTACACTTTGCAGATGGTTTGCTTGATATCTGTGAAGGAGTCGTTTAGAAAGGTTTTTTTCTTTTGAAACATAAAAACATCAATATTTAACTACAATCAGAGATTGACACAAATTTGTCAGTGGCAAGAAATTTTATTTTCAGTCATATGGGGCTTAAATAAAATTGAACTCTTACCTCTTTGCCACCTAGTTCTGCTGCCTCCATTGAGACAGCCAACAGGTCCCTCAAGTCCACTGTTCTTCTCTGCCTGCATGGATAAATGGACAAAACAAGAATCGTTAGCTTCCCAATGAACTTTTCGTCACAGCTAACCTGCTGAAACTGTATGAGCCTTATCAGGTTTTATATGATGCTAGAATTTCAAACTCAATAATATTTAGTAGTACTTTTGATACTATGGGGAAAGCTTTGAGCTCATCTTGAAGTAATAGCAGTAATGACAAGTACGTCATTTCTTGACAAAGTAAACTTGTTAACTTTTATCAAATTTTCCCAGTTACACGTTAGTTTTACTCAGCTACGTATTTAGGATCACGTTTGGAGGTTTTAATCATTTCATTACAGATCATGACAGTAAATTATATTTTAGAACCTACTAATAAACAAAGGGTACAGCAAACAATACAATACCTAACACATCCAAATAATTTAATTATTATAAAAGAGCAGCACTATGAAAATATTAAAAATGAACTTTGGATAAAGTGAGCTTATGCCAAAATAAAAACAACTGAAAAAAAAAGAAGAAAAAAGTTCACACTGCTCTGCCTCAGTCGCAGCTCTTCAGGCCTCAAACAGTCTGATTTGACTGCTCCGTTCTGGATTTCACTCTTTGGTCCTCCACACAGCGAGCATTGTGTCCACTCTGCCACAGCTCAATATGCAAACCATTCAGCCTGCAATATTTATTGATCTTTTATCCAACTACAGTCTGGTAGCCATTACCTTAATGACAATGATTAATGTTGCTATTGGGTGATCGCTAATAAAAATTCACACACACACCAGCCAGGTTGACATTTCTGGTAACTATTTAATAATTCAATGTTGTTGAAATGGGAGCTTGAATGACCTCTGACATTCCGTCATTTTCAGTCCAGTATTTGAACCTGATCATTGTGAGATGAATATATTTCTTTCTTAAACCACTTAACACTGACATATAAATCATTCACACATAAAAAAGGCATCCAGCTCAAGTGATGAGCCAGCGTTCTGCCTACACATGAAAGACAACTTAGCAAAGAGCCAATTTTAAGTTCTATTTAAGCACTTTATTAGCAGCAGTATAATAAAGTTTACTCCAATTTCTTTAGTTGAAGTTACAAAAATACCCAAGATAACAGGTTGAAAGGCATCGGATAATAAAATGCTTATCAGCTTTTAGCTGAAAACTTGGACTATCTCTGCATGGTACGAAGTGCATCCTTAGCAAAATAATGTTGAGGAATCTAAACAAGTAGAGGACAAAAGAAAAAGTGGGCCTAAAAAATAAAGATAAGCAGTATCTTAAACTCTTTCATTTTTCAGCATGAAAAAGATCCCAAAGACTCTGCAAACGTAGTAAAAGAGTACCCGGATAGAAAAATGGACAAATGAACATCATCAATCATGGATTGGCATCCTTAGAGCTGGGACTTAAACATTATTGACTCAGGGTGGGATGATTTTGACAAGAGAACGGAACAAAACGCAGCCAACATCCAAAGAACTTTGAATGTCCTTCGACTACTTAAAGAAATTATAGGAAAGATTACCTAAGAGAGTTCAGCCTTTCAAACTTCTTGAAATTACACAAACACGTTTGTGTTGTATGCTTGAATGTTTCAATAAATTGCTGCAGCTATTTAACATTTTTTTAGTAAGAAATGAAGGCTGGATCAAGACTTTTGCGCAGTACTGAATGTTATTCTTCATTTGCTGGCTGGTCTCGTCAATAAAGAACTAGAAAAGGGATGACATAGCTTCATCTTAGCCTTGTGATTATAGGTGTGGGTATTTAGCCAAAGATTTGGAGATTTTAAAATGGGCTGAGGCAGTGTTTAGTTTCAAACAGTGTCACAGAACTACATCAAGGCTAATCCTAGGCATTTTTTAAACAAAACATACCAGTGCTATCACAGTATTCACAAAACCCACACTGATTACAACCCTCTTAACTAAAGCCAGTTCTCTCTCTCTATTTTTTTTCCCCTAAACTACACAGAGTCGTTTAGAAAGGCATATTCATTCTGCAGGACAACAAAGCCAACTGCACAGGCAAAATCATTCAGAGTCAAGTTCAGAACAAAGAGCCCTGCCACATGTTGCATGTGCCTCACAAAGCCCTGCATCATAGTGGGGCTGCATGAAGTGACAGCCTTGAGAAGAACTAAATCCATTGAAACTGTGGCAAGTTATTTCCTTAACTTATTGAAAAATAAAGACACTTATACTTTAATTTTACTGCCTGAAACTGTCAAGTGTTACATGTAAATGTAAGAGTGATATGAGCCTGTGTTTCAGATTACCTGGTGACAGTGAGGTACCAACTGCTATCTGTTCTCAGAGTGGATGTCAGTGAGCTCTCCCTGTATGCTGCCAACGGGGAAGACCAACCAGATTAACCTGTCACATATGTGCACCTTCTTCATTCTGACCAGATTTCAGCTCAACCATGAAGATTAACATCAGAGTTTGAGTTACAATTACATCAATAAATCTGAGATCATCTGCCAGAAGGTGTTAATAGGTTCCTTTCTAAGAAACCTTACAGGTAGTTTCTTTGTGAGGGAACGGTACATAAAACCACTGACACCTGCAGATGCCATGTATGATGTATTGTGCACAGTGCAGACATGTGATGGGTTAATCTGGTTGGACTGCCCCGCTGGCAGCATACCAGGAGCGGACTAACATCCGCTCCGAGTACAGATAGTATAAAGCAGGGGTCCCCAATCCCAGTCCGCGAGGGCCGGTGTCCCTGCAGGTTTTAGATCTCACCCTGGGTCAACACACCTGAATCACATGATAAGTTCATTACCAAGCCTCTGGAGAACTTCAAGACATGTTGAGAAGGTCATTTATCCATTTAAATCAGCTGTGATGGATCAAGCCCAGCCAACATTTATATGTGGGGCCCATATGGTTTGGAAATGGGCTGAAAAATGGGCCCCATATAGGATTGTCCGCGGGTTCCGTAATGGCCCCATATTAAATGCCCATATAGGTGTTATGTTAGGAAAATCTGGGAACTAAATGGGCCCCAACTGGGAAAAGTACACAGAAACCCACCTGGGCCCCATCTTTCAAGTTTTTGTGGGTACCATGTAGGCACCACATAGGCTAAAAAGTGGGTTTTAAGTGGGATTGTCCGCGGGTTCCATAATGGCCCCATTTTATAAGCCCATCTCGGTGTTATATTGGTAAAATCTGGGAACTAAATGTGCCCCAACTGGGCAAAGTACACAGAAACCCACCTGGGCCCCATCTTTCAAGTTTTTTGTGGGTACCATGTGGGCACCACATAGGCTAAAAAGTGGGTTTTAAGTGGGATTGTCCGCGGGTTCCATAATGGCCCCATTTAATAAGCCCATCTCGGTGTTATATTGGTAAAATCTGGGAACTAGATGGACCCCAACTGGGCAAAGTACACAGAAACCCACCCGGGCCCCATCTTTCAAGTTTTTGTGGGTACCATGTGGGCACCACATAGGCTAAAAAGTGGGTTTTAAGTGGGATTGTCCGCGGGTTCCGTAATGGCCCCATTTTATAAGCCCATCTCGGTGTTATATTGGTAAAATCTGGGAACTAAATGGGCCCCAACTGGGCAAAGTACACAGAAACCCACCCGGGCCCCACCTTTCAAGTTGTTTTGTGGGTACCATGTGAGTACCACATAGGCTAAAAAGTGGGTTTTAAGTGGGATTGTCCGCGGGTTCCATAATGGCCCCATTTTGTAAGCCCATCTCGGTGTTATATTGGTATAATCTGGGAACTAAATGGACCCCAACTGGGCAAAGTACAAAGAAACCCACCCAGGCCCCACCTTTCAAGTTGTTTTGTGGGTACCATGTGAGTACCACATAGGCTAAAAAGTGGGTTTTAAGTGGGATTGTCCGCGGGTTCCATAATGGCCCCATTTTATAAGCCCATCTCGGTGTTATATAGGTAAAATCTGGGAACTAAATGTGCCCCAACTGGGCAAAGTACACTGAAACCCACCTAGGCCCCATTTTTCAAGTTCTTAGTGGGTACAACATGAGGAAAACATGAGCTAAAAAGTTGGAATGGCATTAGCAGTGGGTTCTGTATTTGCATCTTATTTCTAGTTTGAATTGACTAAGTTCTGGCACTGAGTGGGCCCCATGTAGTAAAACAGTCACAAAATAAATTTTTCAGACGGCTAATACGGGTTCTGTGACACAAAGACACCAAATATATTAAAGCTGACCGCAAACAAAATCTAGTTTGTAAATAAAACCATTTCAAAAATCACGAGGGTACACAAAACAACATTTTTCACATTTATTTTGTCCAACAACTGTGATTTTACGTAACTGTATTCCAAAGTGCGTAAACGTTTAAAAACTAGAAATGTCAAACTACAGCAAAATTCCTTAGATATTTGGAACTGTAGCAACATGGGGAAAAAGTCAGATGGAAAACTCAAAAGCTTATCTTGAATCAGCAGGGTTTGTTTTTTTACAGAGCCGTAAGTCTATTTTGTACCCTTGCAGCCCTCGGTCCTCCTCTGTCTTTAGCTCCACTGAACCACTTGGACAGAGCCTTCTCTGCTTCTTGCAAGTTGACTTTTGATGTTAAATAATTCTTCAGTGCCTCTGCAAATGAAGAAGAAGAAAAACGGGCAAGCCAAAGTAAAGTTAATCTTAGCTTACTTCATTTGGTGATGATTTTCAAAGAACAATGTTTATTTCACTTTATTGCCTCAAAAAATATATACAAATTGCATGATAACCAATCTCAGTTACACTTTCAAACACTTTATTAAAAAAGTTTAGTTTTCTAAAGTTCAAATGTCTCAAGTGAAACTAACTTACCATACACAACATTAAAAAGACGCAAATCTCTGAACTTTTTTTCCCCATGTCGGCCAAGCATGTTGTACTCCACAGCCAGCTCAGGTGATATGAGGAATTTCATCATCCTTCTTGTGGCATCGTCTACACTTGTTTCCCCTGTATCTGCTACCATGGCAACCTGAGGGGAACATACAAAAAGGACAGATTAGATACTGGCATCTGGTTAGGATGCCTCCCTGGTGAGGTGTTTTGGGCACGTCCCACCAGGAAGAGACCCAGAACACCCAGGACATGCTGGAGGGACTATGTTTTTCGGCTGGCCTGGGAATGCCTTGGGATTCCCCCGGAAGAGCTGGGCCAAGTGCCTGGAGAGAGCGAAGTCTGGGCCTCTCTACTTAGTACCGGATTGGGTCGAGGGGCAGCAGCCTAAGCTTAAGATAATGGACCGGAATGGAGGATAAATGGACACTTTACATATTACTTAATGTTTACTGTGTGGTGATAAACAAAAAAATGGTAGTAAACACAAGCTAAACTAAAAAAATTAATTGCGCTTCCTTAACCCTTTATCCCCAATAATGTTACGCAGGATAACTGGTAGGTCTGGTAGGTTTTTTCCTCTACTGTATACTATATGAATGTAATCAAGGATTAATAACAGAAAGAAAAAAGAAATTGAAATTTTGCCATTTTTACTAATCAAAATGTACATGAATAAAATATTTAAATTAGTCAATTCAAATTAATAACTCTAAAACACTGAACAAAATTAAGTATTTGACCCTGTGGTTTATTTTCGGACATCTCTTTTCTTCTAAAAGTCCAGGCGTGTTGGGCCCCTGGCAGAGCTCAGGTTTGACGAGACAGGTTTGGAAAAACCTGTCGCTGGCGACTTTTTGGGGGCTAAAGGGTTAAAATAAATAGGAATTGGCCAAAATTTGTATAAACTATGAAATAGCAGAACAAAAGTAAAAAAAAAAATCTTTATCTGTTATCAGAATCAAATATTTGATTAGAATAAAAAATTTAACTTTCTGGAAGATTTCTCGTTACATCTGTCATAAAAGTAACAACATCTCAGAAAAGAAACATGATAGCAACAGAAAAATATGATAGCAGTGTGATGTGATGGTCCCTGGCCAGATTTTTACACATATTATAAGCCCTGTGACACAAAAACCACAGAACTCTGACACGCACAGACTGTTTTCCTTCGTGCTAATGAAGAAAAATGCTGGTCTGGTATGTAAAAGGGAATTTATTCTTCCAGGACCTGAAGCTCCGTAATGCAGCCCTCCAACAGCCAAACCTATCTGTTCTCTGATTGTCTTGATGCATGCTCAATCATCCAGGTAAGTAAATCTCCAAAAGTTGATTCTGTTCATCTGGACGTAGCGCTTGCAGCATTTTCTCCCACTGAAAATGCTACGTCCAGATGAACAGAATCAACTTCTGGAGATGTTCTCTGATTGGATTGTTTAATTGGTGATTGACATGAAATTGACCAATCAGCTGAAAGGAAGAAAAATAGGGTCAAAATTTGGATGTGTAAGTATAAATCCACACACAGCCAGGAAAGCCGAGCGCAGAGTTGTTTGTAGCACCAATTCAGCCAGAGTGGAGCCAGATGGATTTTCCATCCATCCACACTGTAAAGTCTATAGACCAGCAAGTGATAAATTAACAGTGTTGTTGGTATTTTCTAAAACAGTTGTATGCAATAGGAATTGCTGTTTATAGTCCTCCTGTATATCTGCATGTTCCCTCCCAATTAAAACCTGTGATAATGGAGATTCAAATTCATGTCATACCTATACCAACAGTTATCAAGTATCCAGATCGACCTTTACTGATGTGCTCTGTCAGTGCGCCCCAGGGCAGCTGTGGCTACAATGTAGCTTGCCATCGCCAGTGTGTGATTGTGTGTGTGAATGGGTGAATGACTGAATGTAGTGTGAAGCGCTTTGCTATAAAAATGCAGGCCATTTACCATTTAAAGGAAAATTGTTATTTCCATGTATTTTCCTGTTCTGCCTTCAACTTTGAGGACTTCCCCCCACATTTCTAGTTGTGACAGTGCACCTACAACAAAAAAAATCTGCTGTGATTTACATTTGTTGAAAGAGCAATTTTGTAAAATAGTCTATTTTTGTATGCACAGTTTACAAATCTGTCCTGTACAGCATGGACTGATTGCATGCTAAAAAGTTGTTGCTTAAAAATAAAACAATAAATTTTTAATTAATAACATCAGCAGAAAGCCTTGTTATTAATTAGATGTACAATTTCTATAGAATACGAAACAACTCAGTTCATTTTTGATCATATCAATACCAGCATATTACACAACTAGTGATGGGATTTTCGTCTCTTTTTAGAAAGCCGGCTCTTTCGGCTCCCAACCGGCTCTTCAGGTTGTTTTGTTGCTTTAATTAATTTATTATTAACAACAATATAAAATTATGAACAAAAGGAATTACTAATGTAAAAAAAGAAACGTGGTTTTATTTATATATGTTTATATATAAATATATATGGTGGCCCCTAGAGACAAAGCATGTACAAACTCCAAAACCCATTTCTAGCGTCAACTGAACTTCCAAAACAGAGCTATCTAGATCACTTAATTTACACAATTGAAATCATATGTGTATTTTTTGTGTATTTATACACAAGCACTCATATATATTCATAAAAAATTCCAAAAGCTGTTCATTTACCTGTTACTACCACACACCAAATCCGGTCGTTGGTACTTCCTGGCTTGTGTAGCCACTAGGTAACAAAATCTCAACACTGTGCCTAGCATCCTGGAGCACTTCTGTTGTGTTTTGTACGTGCTTTGGAGTTTGTACGTGCTATGGAGTTTTTACGTGTTTTGGGGTTTGTACGTGCTTTGTCTCTAGCAGCCACCGTAAATATACTTTTATTTATTCTCTCCACATAAAATGTAATAAATAAATCATATAATACAAAAAAAACAACTATTTACATTTCAACTTTTAACTATTTAAATTTTCAGCTTTTTCCTTTTAAACAAATTTAAAGTGAAACAACACAAAACACTGCAAACCACAACACAACACAATTAAATATAAATTATAATATGAAAACAAACAGAAGATGCACATTCTCTGTCATATGGGCCTGCATGAATAAACTTTCTGAATCCTTTATCATCCGCAATTGAAAATAGTTGTGGATGATTACTATACCTTTGTAATGTGACGTTGTTGTCCCTGGCTCTCTTTCTCTCTCTCTCCCTCCTGCTCTGTTACTGTGCTACTGCGTGTGTAACAACCGCCCCTCCCCCCTCTTCCCAGCGCAAAGCACAAGGCTCGCGTGCAGAGTGAAGCGGAAAAAAAGTGCGAGAGAGAGGGTGAGAGAGAGAGAAAAAACACGCTTGTGTCGTTCACTTCAAAGAGCCGTTTCGTTTTGACCAACACATCACTAACAACCATGATGAAAAACGCTCATCTGCTTCCATCACCATCAGCTGATTAACATTGAGCTGCTGCAGTCAACACCATCAAACTAATTTAGTGTTTAATGTTATGTTATTGAATGCTTTTATTTTTAAATCTTTACCAGCGCTTAAAGACTGTAGATGTTCACACCTGGTGTTAGAAAACCGAGCTCACAGCAGTATTTTTTTTTATAACAGGAAATTTTAATTTTTATTGGTTACCGTGTTTATTACCACTTTTATCAGTAATGTACTTCCTATAAAATATGGATTTGATAAGTTACCGGTTTATTGAAATCAGCTAGTGAACACATCGATCACTTTATTGAACTACACGCCTTACACTCTTGTGAGCTCTGGTTACTAACAGCAGGTGTGAATGTTTGGAGTCCAAAACGCAGATAAAGATTAGAATAACAAGGCAATGTAAAATCAGTTTAATGCAGTTGACAGTAGCAGCTCAGATGGAAATCAGCCAATTGTGAGGAGAGCAGAGGACCAAAACTGTCAGAGTTGTGGGTCAAGTGAAGAGAACACTGTTGGCATTATTGTTAGCATAAAAGATGAAAATTAAATAAATGTTAAATTTTAAAATAGATCATTGCCTCCTGTGCCTAAATAAATATATATACTTAATACCAATAAAAAAAAAAGGATGCCCCAAAGACCATCACTTTTCAAAAATAATAATAATAATAATAATAAGTAATACAAATAATATGAAAGTTACTTACATGTCAAAGATGGTGCTTGTGATCTTGAAGAATCTAAACGTGATAAGGAAATGAAAGAAAGTGCATGAGAAAATACAAACATTTTTGTTTTTTCCCAGGATAATTCAATATAAAAGATTCTCTTACTAATTCACAAAATGAACAGTGTAATTAAAAGTTTGAAAGGCACTGCATGTGTTTATATGATAAACTGACTAATTCAAGCAGCAAACACTAGCAGTGCAAAAATGTATCTAACTAGCTGACAGACTTTAAAGTCACAGGAAGATATATCAAAATGGTGACTTATGCCAGAACAAATGACTTGACAGACATAAATCCTAAATTCCTTTAGGTAAAAAAGGAATTACTTTTTTATAAGTGGTCCCTAGTGGTTTTCAAATTATTACATGGCTTGTTAATTTTTTATTAAATTATTAAGAAGCCAGATGAGTTCAAAACATTTACAAATTACTATAAAGCACTATCCAAACTTCAAATCAAGTGGCAAAATCTCCAAATTAAAAGTACTCGCAAACTATAAAAATTTGATTATACTTAAAAATATGCAAAAACTAATTTAGTGGAATTTTTACCTGCTCAAGAATACATTGAACATGCAATATTTAATTGAAAAGAACAAAATTTGTGTACTTTTAGAAAGGATTATTAAATATTTGGGGATACTAGACATAAAGAGGGTCTCGTACATTTACGGGCATCTAATTTCCTGGATTTAATGGTTTAAAAGTTTAATAGGTCTTTGAAGTTGATAATAAAATTGAGTCCATTATTAGCAAAAAGAATAAAAAAAAAAAAAGAGCAAAAAAATGCTTAATATATAATAATTGTTTTAAACTTAAGCTTTGTAATTGTAGCAGATTTCATTATGTCTGTAATTTTTTATTTAGCCCCACAGTAGTAAAAGCCATAAATGGGAGTTAGATTTATTACTAGTATTTTACACAGCATTCAGCTATAATAACATGTTCTGCATTTTCCTACTTCACCATCTGATCTGAACAGCTGCACTCTCTTAATTAATTAATGACCTAACATTTCTCAGTAACCAATAACTAGATGGAACAGCACAGTATCTAAGAGAGTGATCAGACAGTGTTTGAGCTAAAGACGCTGTGTGTTTCTTTTGGGGGCTTTTTACACACTGATCCACCACCGTTTTCCCATAGTACAATGCATATCTGGTAACATTACCGTATTCAGATCAGAAAACCGTTTCAGCTGCAGGCATCTACTCCTGTAATTTAAACAATCACCTTGCTACACTGCACATGAATATTACGTAACATGGTATGACTAGCTCATGTTCAGACATTTAAGATACTGTTCAGCCATTTTGTTTACTGGGTAGTGCATAATGGCCGAGTTAGCTGAGCAGGAATCCACTAAAGCCAAAAAAATAATATAAATTTTTTAAATTAATTACAAAAACCTTATAGGAAAACCCAAGAAACAGTTGCAGAATAAACGGCAATAAACCCATTCTGATTCTGATTCTTCTGATTCAGAAGCACAGAAAAAAACTGCCGTGTACGTTATAGTGTGTAAATTCAAAAACTGTATAGAGAGAATGGTGCAATGAAAACAGAATAAGATAAGATGAACTTTATTGAGTAGAATATAGGCAGTAAGAGTTTTTTAATTAACTTTAAATTATGTTTGCCAAAGACAATGCAGTAAATTAACCCAGTTCTACCTGCTAGCTAAAGATGTTATGCTTCTCCCCCTTATACCGTTTAGGACGACTATAGAAAGTTACTAAAATAACCATTGATGAAAACGTATCAAACTTTAAGTATTTACCTTTGTCATAGTTTTCGATTCTTTGGTATCCTTTTGTCCTCCACGTTCTTAAACACCAGGGAGAGAAAAGGCGCAACAGACGAAAGACCGCGAAGACTATAGGCGGTGCAATCTGCTCCTCCCTCTTTTTAAACGAGCCAATAGGAGCTGCTCACATTAAAAACAACTTTATTTAAAAAGTCGTTTTACACCTGATACAAAAATTTTAAAAGTCAAACAATGCACAAGTTTAAAAGAACAATTTTATTTTTAAAAGTTTTTTAAGCATAGGGATGGTTAATATGTTTTAAAAAGTAATATATAATATTTATCAAAAAGTGTCACCCAAATCAACATCATAATAAAAATATAATTAATAAAAATATAATAATGATAAGAAGAAGAATAACAGTTTACCTAAAAGCTCTTCTAACATTAGACTGGTTTTGAAAAGTTTCAATAGTGTCAATACACCATAAGGACAAGGGAGTTTCACAGTTGAAGTGTGACTGCTTGAAAGACCCCATTCCCTCTCCTTTCCACTAGTTCAAAGAAAATATAAATTATTTCTGGTTATATAATTTGAGGGCACAAGTTTGAAGAGTAACATTTTAACAGATCGGTAATATACTTCAGGAGCTTTACTGGATCTGATTAACCAAAACTTCCATCTTCCATGTAACTAACTGTCTTTTCTCTAATACAGTAGAGTGTGTCTGATCTACTAAAAATCCTCAACTGCATGTTTGCTCAAGTAAATAGTCTTAATTGTTTGAACAACCAGTAATCCTTAATTTGCAAATGCCAAATCTGGATTTTGTCTGTGTAATTCACTTTTATCTTAGGTTTTTTATTCGTATTTTTTGCTTTTCTTTTTTTCTACTCTTGTGTCCGTTTTAATCACTTATTATTGCTGCTGTGACAAGTGAATTTACCTAAGAAGAATCATGAAGTCCTTATTTTATCTTATCTGAGCCTCACCATGCAGCCTACCATGCAGAGTTCACATTAAGTACATAAAATGAAATCTAAAATTAAAAAGTAACCAGTTTCAAACCAGTTATTTGGAATAGTGTGCAGAGTGTTTTGAGTAACATTGAATGTTCAAAAACACCAAAGTTCCTATAGTCTCACTTGACAGCTGGGTTGTAGTGTCTGATAACACATAACATCTTGAGGTCTCAATGTGGACTTTGAGTACATTTGCTAGCCAAGGCTAAATACTGAGAGGGTCAAAAATGAAGGGTCAAGAACATCTGACTGTACGTAAGGGTAGCAAAAGTGATAGACTGAGGTTGTGCCAAATATGTTAAAGTTAGGGTGATTTCTTAGAGAATGGTACCACATGGGTGCCGTCTGCAGGTTATAAAAGAGAGTTATGTTCATACTTTCTTTTGAGATTATTTTTACAATTTGACTTTCAGAACTCCCTGGGTTGTGCGCAATCTGTGATGGGCTTGTTTGGAATAAATCCTCCTTTATTCAAATAACACTTTCTCAGGCTCTTCACAGAAGAAGAATCCTCACATAAGCATGTGCTACCATTTTGAACCAATGTACACATTTACCATCACTAACCCAACTAGGACCTACATTGGATGCCCACCCATATGGATTTGATGTTAGAAACGCAAGTGGGTCCCATATATACTAAACAATCTTGAGCCCATGTAAAATATATGCCCATATTAATTTAACACAACCCATTTGGGGCCCACATAGACATGTTTTCAGGGTCTGACTTGCATTTGCCCATGTGTGACACATATAGTTTGACCAGGTGGGCCCCACCTATGTCATCAGTACCAAAAAATATATACCGATTACCTCACTTTGCCCCACCTGGGGCACACAGCAAATGCTTTTCTTTAAATGACTGTGTTTGCCCATGTCTAACCCAGGTGAAAAACCCAAGTGGGTCCTACGTGTGTTTCCCATTTTGAAACAAGTGAAGTGTTTCCCATGTTTGACCCAGCCAGGACCTACTATATGTTTCCACTCGGTTTTGCCCATATGGCTTTAATGTGAGAAACCTAAGTGGGTCCCATATATACTAAACAATCTTGAGCCCACATAAAATATATGCCCATATTAACTTAACATAACCCATATGGGGCCCACATAGACATGTTTTCAGGGTCTGACTTGCATTTGCCCATGTGTGACCCATATAGTTTGGCCAGGTAGGCCCCACCTGTGTCATCAGTACTAAAAAATATATACTGATTACCTAACTTTGCCCCACCTGGGGCACACAGCAAACGCTTTTCTTTAAATGACTGTGTTTGCCCATGTCTAACCCAGGTGAAAAACCCAAGTGGGTCCTACGTGTGTTTCCCATTTTGAAACAAGTGAAGTGTTTCCCATGTTTGACCCAGCCAGGACCTACTATATGTTCCCACTTGGTTTTGCCCATATGGCTTTCATGTGAGAAACCCAAGTGGGTCCCATATATACTAAACAATCTTGAGCCCACATAAAATATATGCCCATATTAACTTAACATAACCCATATGGGGCCCACATAGACATGTTTTCAGGGTCTGACTTGCATTTGCCCATGTGTGACCCATATAGTTTGGCCAGGTAGGCCCCACCTGTGTCATCAGTACTAAAAAATATATACTGATTACCTAACTTTGCCCCACCTGGGGCACACAGCAAACGCTTTTCTTTAAATGACTGTGTTTGCCCATGTCTAACCCAGGTGAAAAACCCAAGTGGGTCCTACGTGTGTTTCCCATTTTGAAACAAGTGAAGTGTTTCCCATGTTTGACCCAGCCAGGACCTACTATATGTTCCCACTTGGTTTTGCCCATATGGCTTTCATGTGAGAAACCCAAGTGGGTCCCATATATACTAAACAATCTTGAGCCCACATAAAATATATGCCCATATTAACTTAACATAACCCATATGGGGCCTACATAGACATGTTTTCAGGGTCTAACTTGCATTTGCCCATGTGTGACCCATATAGTTTGACCAGGTGGGCCCCACCTATGTCATCAGTGCTAAAAAAATATATTGATTACCTAACTTTGCCCCACCTGGGGCCCACATAGACATGTTTCAGGGTCTGACTTGCATTTGCCCATGTGCGACCCATATAGTTTGACCAGGTGGGCCCCACCTATGTCATCAGTGCTAAAAAAATATATTGATTACCTCACTTTGCCCCACCTGGGGCCCACATAGACATGTTTTCAGGGTCTGACTTGCATTTGCCCATGTGCGACCCATTTAGTTTGACCAGGTGGGGCCCACCTGTGTCATCGATACTAAAACATATATTGATTACCTAACTTTGCCCCACCTGGGGCACACAACAACAGCCTATCCTTAAATGACTGTGTTTGCCCATGTCTATCCCAGGTGGAAAACCCAAGTGGGTCCTACATGTGTTTCCCATTTTGGACCAAGTTAAGTGTTTCCCATGTTTGACCCAGCTAGGACCTACTAAAAGTGCTCACTTGGGATGGCCCATATGGGTTTAATGTGAAGAACCCAAGTAGGCCCCATACAAAAAGCCCAGTTTGAGCCCATGCCCACATGGTACCCATCCAGCCCGAGCAAAAACCAGGTGGGGCCCATATATACATGTTGGCTGGGAAGGACACATCTAAAACCTGCAGGGACACCGGCCCTCGTGGACTGGGATTGGGCACCCCTGGTATAAAGTGTATGCTGCAGTTGTAGGGCTCACTAACAGCAGATCCCATAAAAATGTGTGCGAATAAGAACGTCAGGGAGAGAAATTACGAACACGCATCAGCACAGTTCTTTGGCGTCATACTGTCACCAGATAAACTCGCGCGCTTCATCTATTAACAAAGAATTGTGTCAGCTGACAAGAAAATAAATGCATTTTAGAGACATGTACATGAGAATAAAACCACAGACAGACACTCTACGAGCAGTGACAAGTTTTATCACGTTTTACCACTTACTGTGTTGAGAGGGGAGTCTGGGACCTGAAGGCAGCCAGGCGGCTGGAGATGACCCCGGAATACAGGTGGTAGATGACACCGACTCCAAGGAGACAGAACACCGCCACACCGAGCGGTGACAACCGGATACCCATCGGAGCCATGGCTACACGGAGAGCCTTTTCGGGTTTTTTAGCCGGAAAATGATTACTCAAATCCAAAATAAAAGCACATAAGTGCTTACAGGAGCTAGCTGACGTGGCTGTCCCCCGCCGCCAGTCACGAAAACCTAGATCCGCGTTGCCTCACAACTGCCAGCTAATCTTCTGATAAACACGTCGACTGTGCTAAAACAAAGCTAGGAAACAAGCTGTCAAATAACCCAACACACTGGCTATTTTTTAGCAGCTGACTAGCCGTTTAGCATCGTCCGACATGTCTGAGAGAATTCACCCAAAAACGAGGCCACCGCTCCCGTTTAGAACGACATTCCGATTCTTGGACAGCTCCCCCGCTCCTGGTTCTCGCTGTTAACTAACTGAAACGAGCCAAGTGTTCACAGCAGAACAAACACACCTCTGTTCACTCATTTTCCCTATGCACCTACAGATGTCGCGACTGCTCACTTCCCTTCCGGGTTATTGCTGCTTTCGTCACTGCTGTCAGTTCTTCTGCGTCTTGACTTTTTTTTTTTTAAATTGCCGTTAAACTTCCAGATAGCACTTATTTTTATTACTACTAAAATTCTTCCATTTAGAAAAAATACATTAGGATGATTAAAAAAAACTTACTATAGCCAATAAATATTAGATAAGCTTTGGAAACCGATCTTTACCTAACAAAAAATCATATTTTGTCACAAAACTGTTCATGATTTATGAAAATTATTAGTTTTTAATATTTTTACTAAAATTGGGTTCTTTTTATCGTAATGCTATCCTAATTTGACTTCTTATGCATATTAGCGAGTTATAAATGCATAATATTGACTTTGCAAGCATATAGCTTTTAGGCTTGCAAAGTCTCTAATAAGTGACTTCCTTATTTCTTTTCTTTTTTAGGAGAAACTGGTTCCCTTTCTAGTTAAAGGTGAATGACATGCACTAAAAACAATATCTTCAGTAGACAAATTCACAAGTTTTATGTAACACTACACATACTGTGCACTGACAGTGACGGATGCGCCTACAGTATGTGCAAACCTCCCGTTTATTTTAATAAACGAATGAAAAAATAAACATGTTTATTATTTATCTATACTAATTTATTTTACGAATCCAGATTACTATCAAAGTTGGCTAGTTGCTAGATTTATGTGGCCACAGAACAGTTTCCACTTTGCCTCAGTCAATTTTATTAACACAGCAGTGCTTTTGGATCATATTCCTATATGGCTTCTTCTTTGCTTTAATCAGTATATTTTGGTGTTCACAGTTCTGGGATTACTCCCGAGTCCATGCACTAATCACACACACAAATTTCAGCCTAATTGTTGCGCACAGAGATTTCTCCAGATTCTGGTATATTATGCACCGATATGAAATTTTTTTTTCAGTCATCACAATTTTACATTGAGGAAATGATTCTGAAATCATTCTATAATTTGTAAACAGTGTTCTTCCGACTGGTGAACCTCTATCCCATTCTTACTTCTAAGAAACAGATTCACTAAGATGCTCTCATTATTGTTTCTGACCTGTTAGTTGTATCTAGCGACCATCAAATTCAAACTGAGCTAATATTTCCCATGAAATGATACACGTACTGAGACTAAAATATGGGTTTACGTCATTTTCAAATCATTGCTTGCTGTTTTTATTTACATTACACAGAAGATGTATGAAGATCATCATGAAAATCATAAGTGAGAATCTCTGACTTTTGGATTTTAAAGTTCTGCACATGCTGAAATTGAACTTCTTGGCATCAAAAACAATGACATTATAGATTTATTATTATTTCATATAATGCCTCATTTGAACATGTACACCAAACCACCCCATAATAAGCAGCTGTACAGAATCAGTAAAAAGATATAAATATCTAAAAAACTTGATACGAAGGACCACAAACATAGAGGGACGGCAGCATCAATGCAGCCACAAGTATCTCTTGTCTCTGTTGTTTTGCCATCTGGCACAGATCTTACAGCCTCAAAGTCTTTTTGCTGTCTGCTGATAGTCTGCACATCTCCTCAGCCTCACCAGACCTGGGACTACACAGACATCCTTCGATGTCTGTGGTTCTTCTTAATCACTTTCCCTCTCTTCCTTGCTCTGTTGGCATTTTAACAGAAATGTGGTAACACTTCAGGTCCTCTTCAGACACCAAGTCGGGTGCACGGCTCATGAGGTCATGACCGCGGAATGACTTGGGGAAGGCGATTACGTCGCGGATGCTGGGAGCTCCGACTATTATTGAGACCAGTCGATCCAAACCTAGAAAAGGATAAAGAAATAAAGAGACAACTTGATCAATATACTGTTCAATATTGCACAATTTACTCTGAATTCACTGTTCAATTGTCCATGCAGGCTTCGCAATACATGCATTTTATACTAAGGACCTGGCAGAAAAAAGCTTGATCGTGTTCAGTCGAATGGTACAGACAGATACAGCTGAAATGGGCTAATAGTAAGAGTCAGACAAGTTCAGCACTGCTGCGCATTTGTCAAGTCACATCTTCCAAACCCAAATCATTTTGCACAATAACCGACTTGCTCACAGTTACTGAAACTCCATTCAGGCCCGGTGCTGCTCTGCTCTGAACATCTTATTCAGGTGTCACTGTGTGCCAGCTAATGACACAAACAGTGACACAGTGTTGCCACCCTGTGGTCAAACCAGAAAGTACAGGTTTCAACTTTATCATTTCTATTCACACACTTCACACAAAACAAATACCAAACAAAGAACCACAAGACTCACAAACTACAGAGCAGTTTGGATTGTGTCTCTGCAGCATGTCTTTTGTCCTGTGTCCCTCCCCTCACCTCCAACCAGTCACAGCAGATGACCGCCCCTCCCTGAGCTTGGTTCTGCTAGATGTGTCTTCCTGTTAAAAAGGAGCTTTTCCTTCCCTCTGTCACCAAGTGCTTGCTCAAAGGACATTTCAAGATTGTTGGGTTCTCTCTGTATTATTTTTTAGAGAGTATTTACAATATTAGGTGCCTTAAGGTGCCTGATGCTGGGATATGGCACAAAATATATAATAACAAAATTGGACCCCCCCCCCCAAAAAAAAAACAAAAAAAAAAAACCAAACACACACAGTTACTCCAGCCTTAAATTATTCATTCACAAACTCGGATGCACAAATTGACCAGAAATTTTAATAAAAGTACCATCCAACTGTAAGTGTCTCTCCTTCTCTGTTCAGCGTACCAAAATGTTAACTCTAAGTTTGAACAACAAACATTCTGAGAAATCTCATACAGTTATGAGCTAAAACATAAAAATCCCACAAATGAATTATAAACTGATCCATCCTTATTGTCTTGGTCCAGCACTGTAAATAATTATGTGGACTTTAGCTGCTGGCGTTGTAGCACGAGACAGTGGTTTGTGGGCTGAAGAATGACCTGCCTAATGAATGGCATGGGAACACTAATAATTACCCAGTTAGTGCTATAGTGGGGATTTATATACAACTAATGGAGAAACATGTGTAACTAAAATCAAGCATGTTGCCATGGATATGTGTTAGTGCTAAGAGCAATTCAAGAAAATACACTGATCTCTTTTCAGTGGTTAGGGAAACTGGACCGCCTACAAACAGTATTTAGAGTGAAAGCAATGATATCAGGTTGATACCGTGTGGTTAGTAAAAACCCAGTGTATGCACACATGTAAGTCATATACGAGCTCAGTGATAAATCGAGCAGAGTTGAGCTCACCCAGAGCAATGCCTCCATGAGGCGGCGCTCCTGAATCCAAGGCCTCGAGGAGGTGGGAGAGAAGTCCGGGGTCCTCCTGAAACACAAAAACAGTTGGAAACAGTTAGTGTTAACACTGAAACGTCCCACTCTTTCATAAGTGAAAGACTGAACTGCACCAAGATGGAGGAAGCCACTGACCTTAAGGACATTCTTCAGTACATAAAACTGCTCTGAGGCTTTGTGGATGCGAATGGAGCCTCCTCCGATCTCACAGCCATTTAACACCAGGTCATAGTGCTGACCACGAACCTGTGAAATACAGAATTTACAAACAGACGATACATCCTGCATTTTTCTACATAATTAAAAATAACTAATAAAGTACTACACGAGTACCTTATGTGGATCAGTATAGAGTAACCGTGTGTCCTCTGGCACTGGTGCAGTAAATGGATGATGAGCTGATTCCAGCTCCTCTGGATCATCTTCTTTGGGCAAGAAGAGAGGAAAGTCCACGACCCACAGGAAGTGGAAGGCTGAGGGGTCACGCACGACCACACCATGAGACTCCAGGAGCTTTGCACACTGCAGGCGAAGATGACCCAGCAATGGGCACTGAGAGCAGAAAACAGAGTCAGATGAAGGGAGCGTTTGTATCAGCTCTGTGCTTCTTTGTTTGACAGCCGACTCAAACCAAGCCTCTTACAACAGTGTGGTGGGAGCCTGCTGCAATCAGAAGCAGGTCTCCTGGCTTGGCTTCAGTCCACTTCAGCAGCTCGTCTGTGACAGACGAAGACAGCAGCTTCTTCAGGGGAGACTTCAATGTCCCGTCTGCTCTGACCAGCACCAGGCTCAGCTCCTTAACGCACGAGGAGAAAACACAACTTGTGACTTTCTACTAGTGTTTGTAACACACAAGTGTTTGTAACACACAAGTGTTTGTAACACACAAGTGTTTATCTCAGAACAACGTGAGGCGTAAAAGAAAGAAAAGGATAAGAGACCTACCTGTCCAAACTGAGTCTTGGCTATTTGTTTCAGTTCTTCCAAATCCTTCCCAGTGAAAAGTTTCTGTTACAAGAAAGAAAACATAATGTGAGACACACAAATTCACATATGAGAGTTGTCAGCTTCTCTTGTGGCACAACAACACATCTTCTGTTCTACATTTTCAGCATTCTCTGCCACAGGAAATGGTTCTGTTCTTACTACTCCACTGGGGACACAGACGGCCCGAACGGAGCCTCCTGGTTGGCCAAGAGCTGATTGGAGGAATTCAATTTCCGTGGAAAGGAAGATCTGACTGAGGTCTATTAGCTGCACAAATAGACAAATAAAATAAAAAAATCATATAATTCACTCATGTTGTACATTAAACAAAAGAGTAAAAGATGTAGCATGTTCAGTAAGGACATAGTTTCAGTTAGGACCCCAAGAAATCAAACACCTTCATGTTGAATCTGGTGTCGGGTTTGTCCACACCGTAGTCCCTCATGGCCTCTTCATATGTCAGAGTTTGGAAAGGAGCCTTAAGAGGACCACGTTCTGCAGGCCAAGAGTACTGCAGCAAACCCTCCACCAGTGACATGATACCTGCCTGGTCCACAAAAGACATCTCTATGTCCACCTGGGAGAAACGACAAGAGGATTTTCAGAATTCAGACAACATGACATGATCCAACATGTCACATGTATGTGACAACAGGCCGGTCTATGGGCCAGACTAATCGGACTATATGTACTCAGATTACAGGAGAGACACATGGTACTCACACAATCCTGAATTGAAATCTGTGATAAAATATCACAGGAGCAAAGATGGCACCAATATGTGTTTGCAAATCTTATTTTGGTGCAAAATCAGCAAACCTTTTAAATTACGCACATCATTGTTTGCAATGTTTTCACTCACAGCTGTAAAAGAATTCCAGCAGCAGCAGGATCCAAACAAAAAAGAGCTTTGGAATCAACTTGAAACATCGAGACAGGCTCGATCAAGATTTACAGTAAATTATATTGTGTGCTTTACATCTGGGAAGTGAGCTGCCATGTAAAAAGTACAGTTTAATTATTCTGTATTAGTTTTTTTAATTCGTCCTTTAAGTACTTTATTATTACATTTCTTAGCATTTTAAATTATTATTTTTTAGCAGTTTTATGCAACAGTGGGGTGATAAAATATCAAATCTTAGCAGTACCTTTATATATAACTTTTGTGGATTTAAAAAAAAATCCATAATGCTTAGGCTCAGCAGAGGACAAAAATATCCAATTTGTCACAGTAGTTTGAGAAGGAGAATCCTGGACTACATGCACGAACGGCACGCAATTAGATTTGAAGCATAACATTTTGATACAGGTTAGGATTCCTGTTTTTCACACAAGTGGCCTGGATTCAACACCCAGTATGCTCACCTGTACTTCAGGCAGGTGAGCTACACTACACAGTTTAATTAGCTGTTGAATGCACCAGTCAGCTGATAAAATATTAAAACTAACAGGTGGTCTACACACACAAGTGGTACGAAATCGCCCATATGGAAAAGATATATATAAATCTTATAAAGTTTGTATCTGTCTTGTGTGAAACTTGTATGAAAAGCATATAAGTGTGAAAACAGATATAAGATCCCTTGAAAAATTATATAATGAAACTTGTATGTTTTGGATACTTACTAAAACAATGTATGAAAGTAATGCGAAAGTGGCCACTTTCATGAGTAATCACATATAAGTTTTTACTATTTCTTTTCCGTATGGGCGGGTTTGAAGTCAGACATTTTATTTCAGAAACTGAACAAACTTCTAGTGGTTAAGATTCCAGATTTTCACACAGGCAGCTGAGGTTTGACTCCCAGTATAGGAAAGGGCAGTTTAATCATATACTCAAAGCTAACAGGACATCAGTCGTTTTCTCTTTTTCACGAATCTGTCATTTGTTTTGATTTGTTGCTCATACCGCAGTTGGCTCTGAGCTCTGGATAGCTTTTGCAACTTCTCCTGTTAGTTTTTTTTTTTTTTAAATGTCCATGTTCAGCTGTGTCTGTGAGTGTGCACACAACTATTTGCCTGCACTGCTGCGCGTGTGCTGCATATGTCACACATGCATGAAGAGGACTACTTGTAAATAGATATATGGGAGGTTGGCCAGCAATTTCAAATATCTCATGTCTGAAACAGACTGAAAAATGTATTTTTCTTTTTTTAAACTGTGGCGCTTCAAACTTGTGTGTATTCCATCTCACCTGGGTGAATTCAGGCTGCCTGTCTGGTTTGGAGCCTTCGTCTCTGTAGCACCGGGCTATCTGAAAGTACCTGCCACAGAGGAGACAGAAGACAGAGGTTGTTGGCCATTAACAGCAGGTTCTGACTCTAACGTGGTGGACTTCTAAAAATTCTGTTATGTGTGCAAAGCTATCAGCAGTGGAAATCAGTCAGGTCTAAGTGCTTTATTTCAGTATGGGAGTGCAATCATCCTTTGGTTCTTCTCCCCGGTATATAGGCAGTGACATAAGATTAATACCCCTAGGCTTTTTTCTCTTTTATCCAAGTACATGTTTCACACACAGAGTACGAATCTCCAGTATTTGCTCCATGCCTAGTCATCACATTTTAGGCTGGTATAGCAAACTTGCTTTAACCTCCTAGGACCTGGCGTCCACATATGTGGACATCATATTTTGGGTTATTTAGAACAAAATACTCAATTTTGCTCTACAAGGGCCTGATATCCACTTACGAGGACATTATACTGCTACTGTTCTATCGAATTTTAAACGAATATCCTCATATGTGGCTCTCATTTTTCTTAGAAACAAAAATCAGGTTAAAAAACAAAACAACAACTGGTAATTGTTTGTTTTTACATTCATCAGGTCCCAATCAGCCCAAATATCAAAGAGAAATTAAAAACGCATGCCATGAAAGAGTTTGGGTCTTAGGAGGTTAAAATGGTTTCTTATTAGCTGATGGTGGTCAGAAGTTTGCAGACGCTCATCGTGAACATAAACGTGACAGTAATTTTAAATAACCTCTTTGAACTGTTTTTTCCCAGGGTGGAATGATACACGTGCTTTATGTACAGCATACATCTTTAATAACAAATATAACTTGACTATTATTTCTCTAATGTCCCTTACAATGCTTTGCCTCGACGAGACGCTTTGAGTAGCCGTCAACAAGCTTGTGGCATAATTCTCGATGGATATTTGACCACCACTTCTTGGTAGAATTTTTAGAGTTCATTTAAATTGGTTGGTTTCCTGGTCCCAGCCTTTATGTGTAACCAACAAATTTTCAACTAGGTTGAGGTTGCAGTATTGGGAAGACCGTTTCAACTGTCCAGCTGTGGATTTGTTGAAAAATTTGGAAGTAGTCCTCCTATATTATTCTCTCTATTTTGGGCAATTTACCCATATCACTGGTGGCAAAACATCCCCAAAGCTTGATGCTACCACCACCATGCTTGACGGTTGGTATGGTCCTCTTAGATTTGAAAGTCTCATCTTAATCCTCCAAACATACCCCTTGTAATTGTGGCCTAATAGCTCAATCTTTGTCTCGTCCAACCATAAAACCTCTTCACTTTCTGGGTCAGCACCCTCTCAGTCCATGTAATATAAAACTTGTTTCACTTGGGAAAGTGGCACTAATGTTCAAGTTCATGGCAGTCTTAAGCCCTGTGCTTCCTGGGTTGTTTCCTGAATAACCTAATCAATTTCCTCTCCTCTGAGGGAGAAATTGGTCTTCTTCCAAACAATCCAAACAATTTGCATTTACATGCAGTTGTTTGAATTTATTATCTTGCAGTATTCAGTTGTTTAGAAAGGTCTCCAACAGACCTTCCCAGTTTGTATACATCTACAGGTCTCCTTCCAAGACCTTAAGTGAGTTCTTTCCCCATTCTTGAGTGCTGGTCAGTCCAATGAATGCTGTCAAAAAATCATTTTTATACTGGCAAAAAGGGCAAAATCATGATCACTAACCAGTAGTTAAAAGACACTGTAGAACCTTGTACATACATACATTAAAGACACATGTATGTACATCATCATTAAAAGCCCCAAATTACCATGACATTCATGCTCCCGACGAGTGGATGAAAACTTCTGACCAGAACTGTATGCTCACTATTCGTTCCCTTTTAACTCTGTTTTCGATCTGGACCAGTGCAGCGTTTAAAAACAACAAACATCTTTCTGTTAAATAGCAGATTGTGGAGCCTGCACCCACCTGTCTACACCAGCCACCATGAGAAGCTGCTTAAACTGCTGTGGACTCTGGGGTAAAGAGTAAAATAATCCTGGCTCTCTGGAGGGAACCACAAACTCTTTGGCTCCCTAAAACACAAACACTCATTAAGTTCATTAAAATATCAGATATGAAACCATAACATGTAAGCCAAATTATGTTTTTGCTGTTATATTTATATTTAATAGAACCAAAGAATTTTTTAGAAACTGTTCTTATAGACCATTAAAGGTGGATTGTTGTGCAAGTTTCTGCTCTTTAACCTGGTAAACATGTAAAAATGTCTACAAATGTCTTACCCCTGGTGTCCTTTTGAACAGAGTGGGAGTTTCCACATCCACAAAGCCTATTCATTACAGCAAAACAACAACAACAGCAAAAAGCATATGAAAATCAGAGCTTGCTACAGCAAGAACAGATTAGTTCCTGCACCTGGTTTCCTCTTACAGGCAACAACATCAGTGACAGTCCTGCGACCTTTTATGTCTGGGCAAATTAAAGACAGAACACAAACATGGCTGTCCATACCGTGCACATTACAGAGATACTCCCTCATCTTCATCACCAGCTGGGATCTCAGTCTTAGGTTCTTCTGCATCTGTGATGACCTCAGGTCCAGGTAGCGATACTGCATCCGCAATGACTCAGACTTCTGGTGAGTAAAAAAATTTTTTATTATTACAGCGTGCTCAATAGTCCACGTCCATGTAACGTTAAGTTACTTACTTTGACAAAGTCTTTTATCTCAAACGGCAGCTTCTGGCACACATTGAAGACCTCCACATTCTCTGCCAAGACTTCGATCTCTCCTGTCGGCATCTCCTGGTTTAAACACACGATTCAAAACAGAATTAGGCGACTAATCACCAAAAGTCTCATTATATTGCTACAGAAAGCAATTTAAGATTGATGAAATGGTATCAATTCACCAGATTATTTAGGACAGACAGTCACTCCTTGGAAAAGAAAGTTTCTGATCCCTGTCCTTTACTATGTTCATTAAAGGACAGAACATTATTATGCTATTTGATAAATATAGTGAAACATATTGATGAGAGAGTGTTGGTACTTTTTTTCCCCTTCCACGTTTAAAACCAGGCACTCAGTATATTAAGCACAGTGTGACTGGATGCTGTAGTAATTAGGATTCCTGGCCCATGTGGGTTAAACTCAAAGTACAGGAACTAGACTTTCCTCACCACCCCCTGCAGGTGGGTGGTGTTTCACTGCACCTTCAGAAGCACGTACAGACCTTGTTCTCCTGCCCCACTGGTCGGTTCCTGACTGTTCCTGTAACCTTGATGACAGACTCGGGCGTCAGATTGCACAACGTGGCTTTCAAAGTACTTGGAGACTTAAAACAGAGGAAACAAACTATTTAGTTCTGTATTTTACAGCACAGCGTTCATTGGTAATGTTAGTGTATTTTGTTGTTTTCTTCCATACTTCCTGAGGAATTAGAATTTGTGTCAAGCCGCTGAAGTCTCGCAGGATGACGAACAGGTCCTGCCTGTAGGGGGCAGAGACACATACTGTTTCTCAAATTTATATGAGACCCTTTGAAGAATGATGAAAGAACTTTTTTTAAGATGGTCTTAGTTCTCTTGGCTTTCTTGAGATCTTTCAGAGTTTTACTTAAATTTTTTTTGGCCTTTTTCTGCTTGTACTCGATAGAGTACAGTGAAGAGTGACGGAGAGAGAGGGGAACACGTGTGGCAAAGGGTTGCGGGTCGGATTCAAACCTGTGCTGGCCACTCTCAGACATACGGCCTGCTCATCCCAGTGAGCTAAACCAGCACCCAGAGGTTTTCTTAAGACGTTTGCTGCTTTTTCACTCATTTCCAGTCCAGTCCTTGCACCTGACCATTTTCAGCTGGTTGTCATGAAGCCATTCTTAAGCAAGGGAAACGGGGAGAAAAGGCTGGGGAACGCCAAATTACACAAGAACCGGCAAAGGTCTTATAGAGCGATTAACCCAAATTGGACACTTTCGGTTTTGGAGGTCAGGAGAGAGGTACAACAGTGGGTTACTACAGCCATCTGTAAAACACACTGGGGGCTCAGTCATATCAATCAACCAGTGGCTGACTACCTGAGATACTGGACCCAGCCACACAGAGTGACTTTCTTCCCCGCATCATCTGATCGCAGTTCTCCACAGGTGTGACTCCTGAACGACAGACTGCTGGGACCTGATCGTAAGATGGATTTGGGACACAAGTCACAAGTTACACTTTGATACTCATTTTAAGTACTTACTGAAACTGAAGTGAATTTCTGCCGCATTAACAGATATGCAGAAATGTATAGAATTACAGTTTTTACAGAGACGGAAGAACAAATGTTTTACAAAATAATAAGTGTCCAAAAGTCTTAGATAATACAAGCAAACACGTCTCCTACAAAGTGGAAGATTCTAAAGGATTCTAATGAAACATGAATGATGTGGACAAGCTGGACTCAACTGAGAATCCTGTCCAATAACTACAAATGTAGACAGGCGAAGACCAGTAGAAGACCAGTAGAAGAAGTAGTGGCATTGGGCGCACGCACGTCACGTCAGTGTACAGGCTGGAGTACAGCCAGCTGATGAGTACCTGTGGAGGGCGGAGCAGCCCCGCAGAGTCCGTATGAGCAGCTCAGATGTCTGAGCTGAGGTCTCCACAGCAGCCGACCTTGACTGGGAGTCGAAGCTGAGCTCTGATACCAGACAGCATGAGCTCTGAGTCCTGTGAACACACTCCGCAGCACCAGCCTGCCTTTTGTTGCCATTTCTTTCAAAACACAGAGTGAAGCTCAGGCTGAGGAGAGCATGTTATTCAGAGCCGTGTCTGTCGCACTCCTCTCCCTCAGAGTAACAGGCTTGCAGAGTCCTTAAGGTTGTAATGTGAGCATTATGAAGCTCCACGGCAGTGAGAGCAGGTGAGCTGCCGTTACTCTTCCTGGATCCGGATAAGACTCGTGAGAAGTTTTCACGACTGCCTGCTCATGAGGATGGGCTGCTGTGCATCTGTTCAGTCTCATCCAGTCATGTGGCAATCGGCGCATTTTTACCGGACGTGACGTCACGTTGCTAGACGAGAACAGTCAACCTGCGACATGATCGATCTAACTCGCGAGGAAAAAGTCCACACGCTTTCAAGATTTCATCAATCTCCGATTCTTTTTCTAGAGACAACGCAACTTTTAGTTTAGTTTTTCAAGGGTGTTATTTAGTCTGTTGCCAGATTATTTATACGCAGCATTAGAATTACAAAACCAACCCCAAGTTTGTTCTCTTCTTAACTCGTTAAATTTGTTTAAGAAAATAAACCACAGAAAACATATATTATAAAGAGTGGTGTCAAACTCGTGTCACATCGTGGGCCACACACAGCCCACTTATGATCGAGTGGGCTGTGTGCCGCATGACTGGATGAGACATGACAGCCCACTCGATCATAAGTGGGCTGTGTGTGCAGTGAAACGCCACAATAAATGTGTAAAATGACAGAAATTTGTGATAGTTTGTGATAGTTCATTGCACTGAGTTCTAACAGTGCAATGACACAACTGTTTTAAAGCATCTTCCTAACTGCTTATCTGAGATGAGATATATCTCCCCTTGTGGTTTGTTTTCCGCTTCTCCTTGTATATGTGGCCTTAATGTATTATTGCATTCTGTTCATTAATTCTGTCTCTACAGATGTCTGTATCGAATGTCTCTGTATTTTCCATTTATATTAATTTTTACAGTTCCCTTAGGCAGTTCATTGTATCATTTTAAATTTATACAACACTAATTTCTATATTTTCATTTGTACTTTAAGTATTATGACAGTGCTATTATATTTCCCCATTTAAAAGCTTATCATGATCATGGCCAAATCTTCAAATTATCAGGTCAGTATATGTAAAAAGTAATCCCTTTAAGCCCCAAGTTCAGGCGTCACATTTTCCAAACAGCCGGTTTTCTGGTCTTGACAGAGAGACGCTGTCACTACTGTGGTCATCTCAGGCACACAGCCTCACCCATGTGCAGTGGAGAGGAGCTTTTTCCTTTTTCTTTGAAAGGATTGTATGTATGTTCCCACTTAGCCTGTTTGGTGCCCTGGGCGAACACCCACTCTCTGTTAATTCTTGATATTTATAGTGATCTGTACATCCATCCATCCATTCGCTTCCGCTTATCCTTTTCAGGGGGGTGCTGGAGCCAATCCCAGCTGTCATAGGGCGAGAGGTGGGGTACACCCTGGACAGGTCGCCAGTCTGTCGCAGGGCCAACACACAAGGACAGACAACCATTCATACTCACATTCACTCGTACATTCACACCTAGTGGCAATTTGGATTATCCAATTAACCTATCCCCACAAGCTGCATGTCTTTGGACGGTGGGAGGAAGCTGGAGTACCCGGAGGGAACCCACACAAACACGGGGAGAACATGCAAACTCCACACAGAAAGACCCCGGCCTGATGGTGGAATTGAACTCAGGACCTTCTTGCTGTGCGGCAACAGTGCTAACCACCGTGCCACCGTGCACTAATACAGGGAGTGCAGAATTATTAGGCAAATGAGTATTTTGTCCACATCAACCTCTTCATGCATGTTGTCTTACTCCAAGCTGTATAGGCTCGAAAGCCTACTACCAATTAAGCATATTAGGTGATGTGCATCTCTGTAATGAGAAGGGGTGTGGTCTAATGACATCAACACCCTATATCAGGTGTGCATAATTATTAGGCAACGTCCTTTCCTTTGGCAAAATGGGTCAAAAGAAGGACTTGACAGGCTCAGAAAAGTCAAAAATAGTGAGATATCTTGCAGAGGGATGCAGCAGTCTCAAAATTGCAAAGCTTCTGAAGCGTGATCATCGAACAATCAAGCGTTTCATTCAAAATAGTCAACAGGGTCGCAAGAAGCGTGTGGAAAAACCAAGGCGCAAAATAACTGCCCATGAACTGAGAAAAGTCAAGCGTGCAGCTGCCAAGATGCCACTTGCCACCAGTTTGGCCATATTTCAGAGCTGCAACATCACTGGAGTGCCCAAAAGCACAAGGTGTGTAATACTCAGAGACATGGCCAAGGTAAGAAAGGCTGAAAGACGAGCACCACTGAACAAGACACACAAGCTGAAACGTCAAGACTGGGCCAAGAAATATCTCAAGACTGGTTTTTCTAAGGTTTTATGGACTGATGAAATGAGAGTGAGTCTTGATGGGCCAGATGGATGGGCCCGTGGCTGGATTGGTAAAGGGCAGAGAGCTCCAGTCCCACTCAGACGCCAGAACTGGTTTGGGCTGGTATCATCAAAGATGAGCTTGTGGGGCCTTTTCGGGTTGAGGATGGAGTCAAGCTCAACTCCCAGTCCTACTGCCAGTTTCTGGAAGACACCTTCTTCAAGCAGTGGTACAGGAAGAAGTCTGCATCCTTCAAGAAAAACATGATTTTCATGCAGGACAATGCTCCATCACACGCGTCCAAGTACTCCACAGCGTGGCTGGCAAGAAAGGGTATAAAAGAAGAAAAACTAATGACATGGCCACCTTGTTCACCTGATCTGAACCCCGTTGAGAACCTGTGGTCCATCATCAAATGTGAGATTTACAAGGAGGGAAAACAGTACACCTCTCTGAACAGTGTCTGGGAGGCTGTGGTTGCTGCTGCACGCAATGTTGATGTTGAACAGATCAAAACACTGACAGGATCCATGGATGGCAGGCTTTTGAGTGTCCTTGCAAAGAAAGGTGGCTATATTGGTCGCTGATTTGGTTTTGGTTTGTTTTTGAATGTCAGAAACGTATATTTGTGAATGTGGAGATGTTATATTGGTTTCACTGGTAAAAAAAAATTGAAATGGGTATATATTTGTTTTTTGTTAAGTTGCCTAATAATTATGCACAGTAATAGTCACCTGCACACACAGATATCCCCCTAAAATAGCTAAAACTAAAAACAAACTAAAAACTACTTCCAAAAACATTCAGCTTTGATATTAATGAGTTTTTTGGGTTCATTGAGAACATGGTTGTTGTTCAATAATAAAATTGTTCCTCAAAAATACAACTTGCCTAATAATTCTGCACTCCCTGAATTTGCACTAATGTCATTTTTTTTTACTAGCAATGCTCCAAAGCTGTTCTGTGGATGTCGGCAACCAAATACCCTCTGATGTCTGTGTACGAGGAAACGGCCCAATCCGTTTGTGTGTAATGAACACAAATGTTGCTCTGTACGTAATCTATATTAAACCAGAGGCATGTTGATAAATATATATATATATATATATATACATATACATAAGTAAGACGAGGGCTTGGTCTCTCCAAAGTTTCCTTTCTTTGTTTCTTCACGTTTCTGTGAGCAAAGAGAATTTTTGGATAAGAAGCTGCTGGGAAATCAAGCCCTCTGATCTTTGAGACCAGCCAGTGTTGCTGCCTCTCCAGTCTATATGACGCATCTTTTAAGCTGGTGTGATCACTCTGCTGCCCTCTACTGTTAGGAGTGGGATCAGCATGGAGACGCATTAATTAGCACTCAGCAGTATAACTTACTAGCACTATTATTGAAGGTCTTATTAGTATGAATGACCATATTCTTGACATTGGGAAGCGTGGGCTGCAGGGTTGAGAATGAATACACGATCAGTGTAGGATCAAACCTGACCAACGCTGCTTTGACTTTTTGTGTTTATTTTTTTAAAGAGATGAAATGTAGAGTTTGATGTATTTTGCACATGTTCTTCTGAAAGGTGAACCTAAGGACTTTTCTGTACACACCATCTTATTTTAATACCAACACCATTCCTTTGACGTTGATTTTTCTTTTTTTCGAACTGCTGTTCGATACTGTTGCCTCTGACTGACAGATGTGTAGAGATGAATTGTAGTTGTGGGGCTGCTCTCCCCGACACTCCCTGCAGATTTTTGTTTAAGGTGAATTGTTTTTGTCCATTGAGTTTGTCCAAACACAGCTTTAGGACCTGCTCTGTTTAATCTGGCTCTCAGTGCCATTTCTTTTCTGTTAAAATGCTTCATGTTTGTTTTTTTGGACTTTATGCCTGTCATTGCCTTGCCTATTTTACCAAAAATAATGTTAATCAAATAATAATGGGTGTAGTTTGTAAGGTCAAGAGCAGACAAAGAATGTATTGAAAAAGCTGTTACAATCAGTTTCTTTGAAAAGTCTCATTTATTTGTACATTTTGGCGACAAAGCATCACGTGACTGAACTGACTGAGGACGATGAGAACATGGACGATGCGACAGCTCCCCAAAAATGAAGCGGATGGGACTAGGGTCAGACTAAAATAAATTAATTCTCCTTAGATAATTTTTTTCCAAAGATTCTTTCTTTTGTTTTCAATAGCTCTCATCACGCTGACGCAACAAAATCAATGTTTGTTCTTCAACATAATTCAAGGGTTAATTTCCAAAACTTGCTTATGATCTTCAATTTGTAGCAGATCCACTATCACATAGCAGCTGGAGCAGTCTCCAATGGAGGTCAGTCCACTGCTGCCACCTGTGGCCAAATACCATAGCCTACTACTAGATTAACTTGTGACACATCTGCACCTGCTGCTATGATCACATTGAGTAGAGGCTGAGTGGCTGCACTTACCCCTGGTACATCCAAATCTACCCACAAACATGTTGACAGATGCAATCCCAGCAATGTGGATTGTCAACACTAAAAACAATCAGTAAGCAAAGACAACAGGGATAAATTTTTTCTGTTTATTTAGCACCCACAACATTTGTAGTCGCCTTCTGCACAGGGAAAGTCCACACACACACTGTGTGGTACCACTTTCCACAGAAGGTGCATTCAATCTGCAAGATTGAATGAGATTGTCAGAGTCATTGTCTGACTGTTTATTACTAATCACCTGCTGTACATTCACAGTAACTGCCATCTCCTTACAAATGTTTATTAGATTGACCACACTTATGCAGACTGTATATCACAACCAACTCTGAAATGTTCGTTTGCAGAGGGAAGACACAGGCAGACTATGCTAACGACATGTGATGTTACAACACTGGTGAAATATTAGTGTGTCATATATTTGTTCACGACATTTTTCTTATGGGCAAAAGTATTGATATCAGGATGGTGATTCTTATGACTATGTGTATGTCATTTGGCATTTTGTACAAATGTAGGCTGATAATAAATACATGATATCATTTCATTCATTTCAATGGTTTATTTGCATGACGCACAAACACACAGTTGAAAGGTACAAATGTATTGTGCATGAAACGAATTCAAACGTGCTGCAGATGTGTGTCACAGGTTGATCTGGCTGTAGGCTGTGGCATTTGGCCAGATGTGGCGCTGGTTGAGTCGACTCAATGTTAGTGCACAAAGTAAACTGCTCGCTTTAGTTGTGCAGCAAAAACGCTGAAACCGGAGAAATACAACGTGCCAGGGGAACGATGACGACGACAAGTCTCCCGATCGTTTACTCTTGCTGTCCTGTGAACAACAACGGCGTGGTACTTGTTTGCTGTTTTCGCGATCGCGTCGCGCATGAGGATATCACCAGGTAAACTCGCCACATTTTTAAACATTTTGTTGTTCACCAGCATCAAGACTGACGGAGTGTGTTTGAGATAACCTCACAAGTGTCACAGATGACACATTTGGCATTTTTTTGCTGGTTTGTCGGTAGTAGCTCCTGAAACGCAAGTCTGCCACACATCTGTTCGACCAACGACAGTTGATCTAAACGCCAGTAGATCTGGAACACCGGTCGTCACGGCAACGCTACAAGTGCGTTTCTCAGCATGGGCCCGAAAAAAGCTCTGTCAGCCGAGGAAGGTGACGATATTAAGAAGTCGCTGGAGTTTATGACAGAGGAGATTTCTACTGTCAAACTGCAGCAGAAAGCCATCCTGGACCTGGTCGAGGAAGTTAAGGCTCTCCGCATCCAGAACGCCGAGAAGGATCGGCGGCTGGCGTACCTGGAGAACAGAGTGGCGGATTTGGAGCAGGACACCCGGATGAACGATGTTATCATCACGGGGCTTCGCATCAAACCCCGGTCATACGCCCGGGCGGTCGCCGCTGACAATGTAGGAGGGCCAGGAGAGGAAGATGTCAACTCCACGGAGCATCAAGTGGCTACCTTTCTACGGTCCAAAGGTGTGGAAGTGGATTATAACAACATTGAGGCTTGCCACCCTCTACCCCGAAAAAATGACAGTGACAAACCAGCCATCATTGTGAGATTTGCAAACAGAAAACAGCACTGTTAAAACAAGGAAAGAAACTGAAAGGATCCGATGTCTTCATGAACGAACATCTGATAAAAAGAAATGCGGACATTGCCAGGAAAGCACGTTACTTGAGGAAACAGGGAAAAATTCAAAATACATGGACCACCAACTGCAAAGTATTCATTAAACTCAATGGAACACCGGAACAAGCCAAAGTGTTGGTCATCAGAAATATGGAGGAGCTGGACAAATACTGAGGTCAACTTACTCTGGAGGTATGAATACACATGTGACGTGACACACAACACAACACATGGCACAGTCCAAAAGAACTTCATCTGCATCCGGCAACAATATCAACATAACTCATTGGAATTCTCTTTATGATAATCTGGAACTGAGAACATTTCGATACACAGACCATAATGTTCTAGACTTAGAAAAGTATAGACCCGGAAAATAATTTCTTCTACAACATTAGCAGTAACTGCTGCTACTTCACCGATGAACAGTTTAAGCACACCATCAACACAAAAAATAAATGATCAATAATCCATTTTAATAGCAGAAGTCTGTATGCCAACTTCAACAATATAAAGGAATATCTCAATGAGTTGACAAATCCATTTGGAATTATTGCCATTTCTGAAACATGGATCAAATCGGAGAAAGGAATGGACTTTGGACAGGAGGGATATGAAGTGAATTTTGTAAATAGAAGGAACAAGAGTGGAGGGGGAGTAGCTGTGTATGTGGATAAAAACCTAAACTACAAGGTGGTAGAAAGTATGACAACTGTAATTGATAATTTACTAGAATGTATAACAATTGAAATTTATAAGGAAAAAGAGAAAAATGTAATAATTAGCTGTATATATAGAACACCTGGCTCTAGTATTCAAGTATTTAATGACTTCATAGAGGAAATATTTTCTAAAACAAATCAAAAAGTTATGTTTATCTGTGGTGATTTTAATATTGACCTGTTGAATCCGAAAAAGCATAAAATGACAGACGAATTCCTAAACACTATGTACAGTTTGAGTTTACATCCTAAAATAACCAGGCCTAGCAGAATTACACCACATTGTGCCACCTTACTTGACAATATTTTCACTAACAATATGGAAAACAACATTGTGAGCGGAATATTAATTAATGACATCAGTGATCACCTACCAGTTTTTGCAGTTTATGACACTAATTATAAGAAAAATCAGCATGAAGAACAACTGAGATACAGACGTGTAAGGACAGAAGAAACTATGACTGCATTTAAGAACGATCTATTAAATCAGGACTGGGACAATGTGTACAAAGAAGCTGATATTGATATTGCATATGGCATATTTTTAAGAATATTCATGGAGTTGTACGATAAAAACTGTCCAACAATAAAATACAACAGAAAGCACAAATATTCAGATAGACCATGGCTCACTAAGGGTTTACAAAATGCATGTAAAAAGAAAAATACACTCTATAGGGAATTCCTGAAACAAAGAACAAAAGATGCTGAAAATAAATATAAAAAATACAAAAATAAGTTGACCAAGATTAATATTGAACAACAATAAACATAATATGAAGGGAATATGGGATGTTTTAAACAGTATCATTAAAAATAATTCTGGACAACAAAGTTATCCTAAATACTTTATCGACAATGGCAATATTATGGAAAACACTGCTGATAAGGTCAACAGCTTTAATCATTATTTTGTAAATATTGGACCAAAACTGGCAGAACAAATTCCTGAGTCACTGCCATCAGTAGACTGTAGTTAAAACCTGATTGATAGGAACCCTAACTCAATGTTCCTCACATCAGTGGAGGAAAAAGAAATAATTGACATTGTACACATGTGTAAATATAAAACATCTACTGATTGTAATGATATTGACATGAAAATCGTCAAGAAGGTCATTGAAGGAATTGTAGGACCTCTAATATATATTTGCAACTTATCATTTCAGACGGGAAAAGTGCCAAACAAAATGAAAATAGCTAAAGTTGTGCCGCTGTATAAAACCGGGGACAGACGCCACTTCACAAATTACAGGCCTGTTTCTTTACTACCACAATTCTCCAAAATCCTAGAAAACCTGTTTAATAAACGATTAGACAAATTCTTAGATAAATATAAATTACTCTCTGACAGTCAATATGGATTCAGATCAAAAAGATCAACATCTCTGGCATTAATCGAATCAATTGACGAGATTACAAATGCTATAGATCAGAAACAGTATGCAGCTGGAGTATTTCTGGATCTCAAGAAAGCATTCGACACAATCAATCATAACATATTAATTAATAAACTGGAACGGTACGGGATCGGGGGGGGGGGGGGGGGGGGGGGGTTGTACTGCAATGGGTGAAAAATTATTTAAGTGACAGGAAACAATTTGTGAAGCTGGGTGTCCATTCCTCATCATGCTTGGACATTGCTTGTGGTGTTCCACAAGGCTCTGTACTGGGTCCAAATTTATTTATTATTTATATAAATGATATTTGTAAGGCATCTGATATATTAAAATTGGTATTATTTGCAGATGACACAAATATTTTTTGTTCTGGGGGGAATCTAAAGGAGCTGCTGGATAATTAAAAAATGGTTTAACAGGAACAAACTATCGCTAAATCTAAGTAAAACTAAAATTATCTTATTTGGGAATTCCCTTAGAAATGCACAAGTGCAGATTCGTTTAGATGGTGTGGAAATTGAAAGAGTACTTGAACATAAGTTTCTTGGTGTGATTATAGATGATAAATTAAACTGGAAGTTAGGGCTGGGCGATATATCGAGTTTTTTAAAAATATCGATATATTTTCATACAAGATATAAGATGTGACAATATCGTTTATATCGATATATAGTCTATGTTACGTTATAATTATACTTGTGGAGCCGCAGGTTTGCCTCTCTTTCGTCCACTTTTGTCTCTACGCAACCTTACTTGGCCTCGCCTCTCCTTCACTGAACACAACTCCCCCTCCCCCATAGCTTCACCTGCAGGCAATGACAAGATTAAAGCGGAAAATCTCCGTTAGCGAGTTACCGTGCGTGGGGCTGGACGGCGTCAACGTGTTAGCGAGCTAACCGCGCTAACGACATGCAGCCCAGAGGGGCTGCACGGCTGCACCACTTGATGGATTGTCGGAGGATTACGGCTACCGGGGAGGAGCCTCGCGGAGTGATACGTACTGTGTGTGTATAAGGACCACAAATGGCCCCTGTTCAGAGACGTGGTGCAGCTGTGAAATCTGTCTCTTTGTTATTATGCTCAGCGTCTATTAGTTTACATTTTGACTGCACAATTGTGAGCTTTTTGTTATGCACAAAAACAACATTGTTTTCTTTTATTTATGGACCATGATTATTTAATAAATGCTGATAATTTATTTTTGAGTAATTTCTTCATGTACATCTACGCTGTATGTAAATAAAAGTGCCCGTGTGACATCTGGGACACAGTGTGACTAGGAACACTCTTTTTGTTCTTAACTTATGGCTTTAAAAAAAAAAAAATCGAGATATATATCTTATATCGCCATCCAGCTAAAAAATATCGAGATATGAATTTTGGGTCATATCGCCCAGCCCTACGAAGTCTCATATAAATCATATACATAACAAAATTTCAAGAAGTGTCTCAATCTTGAGATAAGTAAAACACATTCTGGACCACAAATCACTCCACATTCTCTATTGTTCCCTGATTGGACCGTATTTGAATTACTGTGCAGAGGTTTGGAACAATACTTACAAATGTTCGCTATCATCAATCTTTATATTAAAAAAAAAGGGCCATAAGGATAATCCATAAAACTGGTTACAGAGATCATACAAATCCACTATTCTTAAAATCAAAAATTCTAACATTCACAGATCTGGTTCATTTTCTCACTGCACAAATTATATATAAAGCAATAAATAACCTGCTTCCTGACAATATTCTAAAAATGTTTTCTAAAAGGGAACGGGGATACAATTTCAGGGGGGAATTAAATTTAAAACATCCTCGTATCCATACAACATTAAAAAGTTTTGCATCTCTGTGTGTGGAGTGAAGCTGTGGAACAGACTAAGTAAAGATATGAAGCAATGTCAGAGCATGGCGCAGTTTAAAAAGCGGATTAAGGATATGGTTTTTACAGGGTACAGGGAAAAGGTAGAGATTTGATAGGGTGTTCTTGTCTAATATTTTCATGTGTGTGCGGGTGCACGGGTATGTTGGTATGGGTGGGTGGGTGTGTGTGTGTGTGTGTGTGTGTGTGTGTGTGTGTGTGTGTGTGTGTATATATATATATGTTGTGTATCCTTGAGGTGTTAGAAAATGTGTATATCAGAATCAGAATCAGAATCAGAATGGATTTATTGCCAGATGTTGAGGTTTACAACATTAGGAAATTGCTGCGGTGCTTCAGTGCAGACAATAAGAATTAAAGTGCTATGTAGAAAGAAAGATATGTGCATGAGATATACATGAGATATATACATGAGAATAAGAATTATGAGTGCTACATAGAAAGATATATACATGAGTGCAGGTGGTGATCAGTGCCAAACATATATACATGAGAATAAGAATTAAGAGTGCTACGTTGAAAGATATATACATGAGTGCAGGTGGTGATCAGTGCCAGACATGAAATGATGCAGTGACACAGCGTAGGGTCATGTGTTTGTGGCGGGGACAGTCATGTGGTTATTGTTCATGTGTCCAACAGCAGAGGGGAAGAAACTGTTCTTGTGGCGAGAGGTTCTGGTGCGAATGGACCGGAGCCTCCTGCCTGAGGGGAGCAGGTCAAACAGACTGTGTCCAGGGTGAGAAGGGTCAGCTGAGATCCGAGCTGCACGCCCCAGTGTCCTGGAGGTGTACAGGTCCTGCAGAGATGGGAGTCTGCAGCCAATCACCTTCTCAGCAGAGCGCACAACACGCTGCAGTCTCTGTTTGTCCCTGATAGTGGCTCCAGCGTACCACACGGTGATGGAGGAGGTGAGGATGGACTCGATGATTGCAGTGTAGAATTGCATCATCGTCCGTGTTGGCAGGTTGAATTTCTTCAGCTGCCTCAGGAAGTACATCCTCTGCTGGGCTTTCTTGATGACGGAGGTGATGGTGGGCTCCCACTTCAGGTCCTGGGTGATGGTGGTACCCAGGAAGCGGAATGAGTCCACAGAGGTGATGGGGGTGTCAGTCAGGATGATGGGGGGGAGTGGGGCTGTGTGCTTCCTGAAGTCCACAATAATCTCCACTGTCTTCTGGGCATTCAGCACCAGGTTGTTGTGGCTGCACCAAGACACCAGACGTTCAACCTCCCTCCTGTAGGCAGACTCATCCCCGTCAGAGATGAGCCCAATGACGGTGGTGTCATCTGCGAACTTGATTAGCTTGACAGACTGGTGGGTGGAGGTGCAGCAGTTGGTGTACAGGGAGAAGAGCAGAGGAGAAAGAACACAGCCCTGAGGGGAGCCGGTGCTGATGGTCCGGGAGTCCGAGACATTCTTCCCCAGCCTCACGTGCATATGTGTATACGTATGTATGTGTATATATATATATATATATATATATATATATATATATATATATATATATAAAAAACATTACACATAACATATAATGTAATTGCAAGGAGGTATTTCTCTAGTCTATTGATACTAGATAGTGGAAAAGGGGTGGGATTAAACAAGCTTATGCTTCTTCCTGCTCCTTTTTGAACATGAACGTTATTTGGAGTTGTGGTTGCTCGTTTTCCTTTTGTTTTGCTTTGTTCATTTGTCTCTTTTAATTGTATTTTGTTGTACTTTTTCAACATGTTCAAAATAAATATTCAATCAATCAATCAAACGTTGCCTAGCAACCGGGCTGCCTAGCAACCGGGCTAGACAGTTGGAAACGTTTCATACAGCTTTGTTTGACAGAAATGAAGGACAAAATCTTTTGTTCATTTGTTTGTTTGTTTCTACATGAGCTTTAATTTGATAAGTATCTGAGGCTGACTGTGAAATCATGATTATTGGGCTTCACTTCTGAATGTTAACTAGAAAAGAGTAATAATTAGGCAGAACCCCTTCAAACTCACTTAAAAGTATGTGAAGAGAAGATTCCCCCTGGTGGAAAAAACAAAAAACAAACAAAAAAAACAACAACAATTAGGGAACAGTAAAATCCAATCTCTACAGCCTTAAACAACAAATAATAGTAATAAAATAATATCTAAACCACAGAGAAGAGTATACACTAGAGCAGGAGTGTCGAACTCCAGACCTTGAGGGCCGGTGTCCTGCAAGTTTTAAATATCACCCTGGGTCAACACACCTGAAACAAATGATTAGTTCATTACCACAGTGTAAAATCTAATTAGTTCCCAGAACTCAAAAGAATTGAGGAAACTCGTTGCCTCAAAAAACTAAGTAAAGCTTACTTAAGATGACTGTTAGGACAACTTATACAGTGCAAGTCTACAGTATTAAATGGTAAATGGCCTGTATTTATATAGCGCCTTACTAGTCCCTAAGGACCCCAAAGCGCTTTACATATCCAGTCATCCACCCATTCACACACACATTCACACACCGGTGATGGCAGCTACATTGTAGCCACAGCCACCCTGGGGCGCACTGACAGAGGCGAGGCTGCCGGACACTGGCGCCACCGGGCCCTCTGACCACCACCAGTAGGCAACGGGTGAAGTGTCTTGCCCAAGTACACAACGACCGAGACTGTCCAAGCCGGGGCTCGAACCGGCAACCTTCCGATTACAAGGCGATCTCCCAACTCTTGAGCCACGATCGCCCCGTATTAAGAATAACTTGATATTTCTGTCTGTACAATACTAATTGTTTACCTACTGACAAACATTTCAAGTTCAACTAAATGAAAAAACAATTTGTGGTAACCTGAATATGATTAAAAATGATTAACAACACTTTTTGTAATGATGTTAAAATCAGCCCAACTTTTATTTTCAAACACAAAGTATAACAGCCAACATACTGGACACTGTTCTGCTGAACAACAAACAATTATATTGCCATCACTGTTATACTCTTACGATGAAACAAAGTCTCAGATGTAATTATTCTGAAAATAAGTTTAGGCCTACCACAACTTTGTTTTGTACTTACATTACTTATATAATCAAAATGAAATACTTGTTGTTCTGTCACAAGTGCAGTCTCTAATTTAAACAACACATTCTTTTTGCATTCCAACACATGAGCTGGAATGTTGTAATATTTTAAGGATGGCTTGTTTCCAGTCCAGGCATTACTGCCTGAATGACTATCATGGATCGAGGTGATCCAAATGTAGGTGCAGAAGAAAGTCTTTAACTTCCCTTAAGTACAGTGCCAGTGGATGTGGGTTGGAGATGCAATGAGCTTGAACCTGCAGGCGACCATCTTCACTCACCACACCATCTGTGACGAAGCACTCATCTCTCCTGGTGTCCTGCAAGCAAACAATCATATTTTTTTGGACATGAACTTAATTGCTTTCTTAAAACATTTTTTTCTGCATTTGGTATAAAACAGACTCCAATTTAGACAATCTCAGGCTCCCTCCCCACCGGAGAGGTGACATTCAATGTCCCAATTGTCAGTCTGGATAGCCGTGACCACCACCCAACACACAATAATGTCATGAAAGCATAATTTTAAAAAGGGCTATGCAAACATGGCCAATAACTTTCATTCTAATGATGTGCAAAATGATTTGGGCACAAAACAAATTTTGCTGTTAGAAAACTTGCAGACTTCACTATATACAGTGTAGACCCTCTAAACTAAGTTTGGGGGATGTGATCTTTCAAGAAATGCAGACCAAACTGTTGTTGTTTGTTTACTTACACAGCATGTCTTGTAGAATTAACTGGAGTCACCAGCAACAGCATAGTGCAGTCATATCTCAAGTCTAATAACAGAAGACAGGAAAAGATCAGTGAAGAAACAACTTCCCCAAACCAAAGCACAAATAAAACAATAAGTAAAACAGGCTGATCTAAAGTATGATTAAAGTTCAGCCTGATTGATATAAATGTCACTGACAGTTGCTAATATATTGGAAAACCAAAATACTTACCACTGAGTTGATGTCTTTCTGTCCAACAACAGGAGTGCTGGTCCCGAGCCTCAAAGACAGTAAGAAGCAAGCAGAGGGAGAAAAAACAGAACTTTTTTTCAGAAACCAAATTGATCCTTAATGGCTGTGCAATAATTGTAACATAGAGTCTACTTATGTTGTTAAATAAAGGCTAGATTTGACATTAATAGATGTCACAGATGGTCAAAAGCTGCCACAAAGCATGAAAAAAATTTTCACACGTGAAGTCAAAACTTTCTGGGAAGTTGAGTATATTGGATGTTTAATGGTAGAAACAGACTTTTTAGACTTCTAGAGACTGACTGATGTTAGTTTAAATCAAATCTGAATCCGATGTGCTTATCTTTCTAGTTGTGGTCTGCACAGATGTCAGGTTTTTAAAACGCCAGACCCGACGACAGCGCCTAAGGTGGTGCTGGACCGAGGGAACCGCCAGCTCTCCCTCAGAGATGGAGAGGAGGGGGGGTTGATACCTGTTGTGATATTTTGATACCATGGTAGCATTTACAGGATATTGTTTTATAGTGATATTATACAGGAAAACTGTTACTCAATAAGGCCCATTTACTAGTTGTTTTTCTCTTTCTCTGTGACCCAAGAATTGATGTGTAAGACTCACAGGCTGGTACCCCAAGGTCGAAAATACCACAGAGACGAGACCACTCCCTTACTCCCATCCTCCCTTCCTTATCCTTTAGAAAAGAGCTTGTTAAAGGCCAGGTGGTTTGTTTCAGAATTCACTAATGAAAGAACTCTGTATTCTATGTCTAGGAGTGTATTTTGCTGGGATGATCATAAATTGTAGCTGAACTGATAAACTACACAAAGGATACTTCTTTGCTCAGAAGGCAGGAAGACGTTTCCTTATTTGGTCTGTACCGGTTTGAACTGAGAACCTGCTGACACACGAACCTTTTTTTCCTCTATATAAACTGTTGTATACTGAATAAACCTTTGAGTTGATTTTGGAAGAGCAACCTGAAGCAGTTTCTGTATCATTTTGTTCTCCTAACTGCTCCCGACGTCGTAACTAACCCAGCTGAACGGCATACCTGAGCGTTACTTTGAATAATTAGGAATCTTATAAGGAAAGGACAAAACTCTGCTTATCGGTGCTCACGCCTTGGAGGAAACCCGATCCACGGAGAAACCCGGGACGGAGATTTCTTTCAATACCCCAGCAATGCCTCGAAGGGCGAGAGTCCAGTTGCTGATGACGTGCTTGCGTTGTGGGCATACTCCACCCAGGCCAACTGCTCGCTCCAGGTCGCTTGGTTCGATGATGCGACGCAACGCAACATGGCCTCCAGCTCTTGATTGGCCCTTTCGGTCTGACCATTAGTTTGGGGGTGGAACCCGGAGGACAAACTGACCTGAGCTCCCAATTCTGCACAGAACTCCTTCCAAACCCGTGAGGTGAACTGAGGGCGACGGTCGGAAACGATGTCCTGGGGTATGCCGTGGAGCCAAAACACATGCTGCGTCAGTAACTGGGCCGTCTCCAAGGCAGAAGGGAGCTTGGGCAGAGCAATGAAGTGGGCGGCCTTGGAAAAACGGTCAATAATGGTTAGAATGGAGGTGTTACTTGAAGAGGGAGGCAAGCCGGTGACGAAGTCCAGGGCGATGTGCGACCACGGGCGTTTTGGAGTGGGTAATGGTCGCAGGAGGCCAGAAGCAGGTGAGTTGGAGGTTTTGTTCCGTGCGCACACCGGGCATGCCGCAACATAGTTCTGGACATCGAGAACAAGAGAGGGCCACCAAAACAAACGTCGTAGAAAGGAGACAGTGCAATTTTTACCTGGGTGGCACGAAAACTTGGCAGTATGTGCCCAGTGAATGACCTGACTATGCGCTGTGGCCGGAACATAAAGTTTCCCTTTCGGGCCCGTGCCAGGGTCGGGCTCCTGTCGCTGGGCGTCCCTAACCACCTTTTCAATCTCCCATGTCAGTGCACCCACGATGCAGGTGGGGGGCAGGATGGGGTTTTCCTTCTCGTCCTCATTGGTCACGGGTGCGAACTGGCGCGACAAAGCGTCTGGCTGGTGTGTTCACACCGAACGCGATGGACGCGAATAAAACGCCCCAAACGCCCCTAATTTGATGCGTGTACATTCGCGTCTCAACGCGTGTCCAAGAAAAATCCATCGCGCGTCAACCGGAAATGTGGGAGGAATGTGGGAGGGAGTTGTGCCAGACCGGTATCTTTGCAAGATGGCAGCTATCGAGCTAGCGCTTGAAGAGAGAGTCTCCCTTCTCTATGTACTGTGGAGAGCAGAGCAGCAGCGTAAAAGACGTCCTCGCCGTACCTGGGTCCATCAGGTCCTCCAGAGGCATGAGCAGTTTGGTGAGTTTCACCACTTGCTCCAGGAGCTAGGAAACACTACAACAAGTACAACATATTCTTCAGTTTTAATATGTGACCATACTGTGCAGACTGCTGATGAGTTACACGGTTACATTTCATTAATCATTGTTAAACTAAAGTGGTAAGCAGTTACTTTATCCTTTCACTTAAAATTTCCAGGAAAAACACTACCTTGGCTACTTTTGTGCTTACATTTGATCTATGCTGGGTCACTACTTTTGCACTATAATGCTGCTGCTGACACCTTGGTTCACACTGACAACTAGAAAAAAGCTGATAGGAAAAGAAGGATGGAAAATGCCTGGAATTTAGTTACACTTGCAAATACTGCTGCCTCCAAACTGCAAGCATCAATAAAATGTTACAGTATTGTTTTCTAGATCTGTGCATATATCCTTATTGGTAGTTTTCTCGAAATAGAAGATCTTCATTTAAAAAAAAACCAAACTCTGATAACATTGCTGAAGCTAGCGCCCACCCCTACTGCACGTACTGCAAATATAAAACTGATATATACTTACATCATGAAGCAGTTGATGTCTGGTTTCCGACAAATACAGTAAAGAGGTGCGTTCTCCCCCTCCATACCAGTGTTCTCAGGCACTGGTACATGGTCAGTGTCAGACACTTCACTGTCCTACAACATACCACATAGGACCACATTAGAAATGACATGAATGTAGACATGCTAATTATACCTGGCTAAATGGATGCAGTAACAAAATGTTACTTAACTACTCTAGTTATTAGTTTCCAGATGTGTGCAGTTGCTCCAGTCTTACTGACAGTATACTGTTTCAAACACCAGTGCCAACATTTTATTTTTTAAATCTTAGTATGATTCTGCACCAAGACTTGTGGCCTGTTGCTCGGTAACTTATTGTCTGACTACATTAACTACAGTTCATAAACATCATTCATTTTCTCCTACTTATTTTATTCAGGTTGTATTCCAGCTGTCATAGGGCAAAAGTACACCCTGGACAGGTCGCCAGTCTGTTGGAGGGTTATTAGAGAGACTCAGACAACCACTCACACCAACAGCAACTAACCTAACCCCGCGCATGTCTTTGGAGTTCAACACCAGTCTGGCCGAATCACAGATAAGCAGGGTGTCTGTGCTGCAGAGCACAGCTGTGTCAGAGACTCTCGACATCAATGTAGCGTTAAGGATGCGGAGCGATGGGTGCACTAACACAATGTAAATATTAAAGTTCTCGCCATTGTCAATATGCTGTTGCGCCCTTGTTCGTATTATTGCAACCATATCTCTAGTCTAGCTTACCCTAAAAGTTTGGAGAGAATTGGTCTGTTAATAAACGCGATCGATTGTTTGGGACTGCTCTAGCCATCACGTCGCATAAACAACTCTACTTCCAGTGGGAAAACTAATTAAGGGTAAAGTCGCACTAATAACACCTACCACTCACGTTCATAAGCATACACTATGATCACTTCCGCGCAGTAACGTTGTAATAAATATAATCCCCAGTAAAGTCAATTAGCGAACACTACTGGCATGTAATGCCAATGGCGACCATTTCACAAACTGTAGAAAATGCTCAAAATGTTGTCGGCACCAAAAGTGAAGGGCTGACAGTTGTGTTTATATACGAACCGTAAGCGCTAATGTTGGTTAGCATCAGCTAAAGCGAGGAAGTTTGACACTTGCAGAGACAGTGAACGCAGAGAGAGCTTAAAAACGCATTGTGGGGTTTTTTTTGTTTAGTCTTTGCTTCGTTGCGTTGATTTGGGATTTGATTTTTTTTTTTTTTTTTTTGCATTAAGACGTTGCACACAAAATTACAGATATAACGGTGACTTAGCTGCTCGTTGGATAAACCCATGGACCTTAGAAAAGATCAACACTACTCGGATGTAAGCACCCGTGTATAACACAATAGGCAAAATTACGCTTGCTAACCTTTCCACATCACAGGCTTCACATTAAATAAACATTTTTTCAAATACTCACCATGATCTGAGACCGTTTAAATATTTTGTTACTCTGAAAATATGGCAGTATGAAGCTAAACCTTTAGCTTGACGGCTAAAGCAATGCTAAGATTTACACGGAAACGATCAGCGGACATCGTCAAAGTACTATTGGTCTACATTCTTCTTCTATGGTAGCAGACTGGGCAGAGTAACAGCCAACTTTAAACTGCGCCATCTGTTGGCACATATTACAGTAGAAAACATTATTGCGACAACACGTTTTTTGGGGAAAATAACAGAGATTGAAACTTTATTGATAATTTGTCCAAGTTGAAAAATGCCCTCCTCCAAAAATATCACGTGACAACCTCATTGCCTTACAGAATTATGACGTCACACACGTAGAATCTTACCACCATTCTTTCCTTTGATCCGTTGACCCTTAAAACCTATAAATAGGGGTGAAGAGCAACGACTTTTAGTCCGTTTCTCGCAGCCTTGATGTGTGCAGCATTGAACCGTTCGCCAGAAAAGCCTTTTGAAATATTTGGATCCTTTGCAGTTGTAACTGTATCCAGACCCAACATGTCTCAAACAAATCCAAAGGGACAAGAAGTTGACCCATACGCTCTTCCCTGGGATGAGCCACTAGACTCTTCCCTTTCCTCTCTTCCTTGGTGTGACCAAGTGGAACTAGAGGAAAAGCGTTTGGAAGAAATGGAGGATGAAGCGCTCAGAAACACAGAGAAGATTAAGTTCTTGATGGAGGAAAATGAGCGAAAGAGCGCTGAACTAAAAAAGTTGTCATACCAGCTTCAAGAAAAGGAAGCTATAATTGAGGAGAAACAACAAGATCTCCATGACATGGACAAAAAGAACCAGGAGCTCCAAGGAAAGCTTGATGAAGCCCTGCAACAAAATAAAAAACTTGTCCAAGAGAAGAAACAAGATGGCATGAAGAAGAGAGGGCTGCACAGCAATCTCCAAGAAATGGAGCTAATGTACAGTGTAGACAAAAAAAGGCTTGATCGCACACTGCAAGAAAATGAAAAGCTTCTCAAAGAGAAAAGGCAAAAGGAGTTAAAAGAGAAAGAAATGCATTCCAAGCTTCAGAGCATCAAGCAACACATTGAAAGCTTGCAAGGAAAGCTTGATCAAGCTCTGCGACAAAATAGAAAACTCCTCCAAGAGAAGATGCAAGACAGCACGAAGAAGAGAGGGCTGCACTCCAAGCTCCGAGACATGGAGCTAATGTACAGTGTAGACAAAAAAAGGCTTGATCGCACAGAGCAAGCAAATGAGAAGCTTCTCCAAGAGAAAAGGGAACAAGAAATCAAACAAAAAGAAATGGATTCCAATCTTCAGAGCATCAAGCAACAAAATGAAAGCTTGCAAGGAAAGCTTGATGAAGCTCTGCGACAGAATAAAGAAATCCTTCAAGAGAAAGAGCAGCTGGACAGAAAGCAGGGAGACATGGAGTGCCAACTCCAGCTCATGGAGGTAAACGACAGGATGCTGCAGGTAAAGTTCGAAGAGACACTGCACAAATATCAAGACCTGCTTCAAGAGAGAGAACAGCTGGTCAGTAAGCAGAGAGAAGAAAAACTTCTTCTCCAGGAGTTTGAGAAACAGGAGGCAACATCTAAAGTGCTGAAAGAAAGGTTGGAAGAAAAACAAGCTGAAATAGAAGAAGTGGAGAAAAAATGCAACAAGCTGCAGAAGCAAAACACCGAAACAATCGAGGAGCTGAAAATCCTCATCCTCGAGAAAAAGGTGCTCGTGGAAGAGCAGCTGAAGAAAAAGAAAAAACGCTTCTGCTTCTTCTGGAGGAAGAACACTCCTTCTTCCACTACTGCCAATGTCACCTCTTCTTCCCCCACCTCTGCTCCAGCTTAATTCCCCCCCCCCTCCCCTTAACTACTAACACCTCCCCCATCTCCCTCCCCTCTTTTCACAATCACCCCCCAACCAGTCCCGACAGTTGACTGCCCCCTCTAGAGCCTGGTTCTGTCATAGGTTTCTTCCTTTAAAGGGAGTTTTTCCTATCCACTGTCGCCTAGTGCTTGCTCAGAGGGGATTGTTGGGGTTTTCTCTCCTCTCTCCCTTTACTTTCCATCCCACCCACCCCCACCTTTTCTTTTTTCTTAATAATTGAACAATAAAAACAATTGGCCGCTAATTAAATGTGTCAAATCAATGTCTTTATTCAAGAATACAAGAAATGGGTAATAGCTGCATGTGTGTTTGTGTGTGTGCATAATATGCATACTTTACGTGTTGGATCCAAATCCCACAAGGAATTAAATAAAACAAGAAGACAAACAAAAACAAATATTTCTCTCCCTTCCCAGGTCAGGAATCAGGATGAGGAAGAAATGAGGTCAGATCAGTGCAGGTTTTTGCACTACTGACATAAAGTTTCTGCTGATTAAAAAAAGTATGTCGATATTTCTGAAATACATTTGCAAACAAATAACTTTGACAACTTGTGTTTTTTCATAAAAGAAAAAAGAAAAATCAGAGAGCAGAGCTGGTAAAACAGCTTAGCTCTGCAGGTTACAGGAGATCAGATGCCAAATACTTTTCATGACAGTCTTCGTTATTGCATAAATCTCCCCTTTTATCATTGATCAGTAAATCACTGCATATACATTCATCTAACCGTTATAATTTCATGAGTAAAGACTCTCAGATGACTGAATGGCGGTTTTAGTAAATGTTGAACTTTATTGTGATTTCTATTTTTAGAATCAATAGCACACATTTTGATTTCGTTTTGCAAGCTGCTGATTTCACACAGATCCACTGCCCAAACGTGCCTTTGAGTTTTTCATCATTTAACAAGAATAGGCTCAGGCAATCATTGTGGAATTAGGCTTTGGGAAGGTCTGGGGACAGGTATGATGGTGGTGGTTTTAAAGCACTGTGGCACAACAGCTTGACTCAGGGAGATGTTAAAGATGCCCGCTAGGACATCAGTCAGCTGGTCAGCACGGGCTCCGAGCACGCGTCCAGGTATATTGTCTGGTCCAGCAGCTTTGTGTGGGTTGACTTTAGTGAGAGTCCTTCTCACACTGGCCGTGGACAGGGACAGCACTTGGTTGTCTGGCAAGGGGGTGGCCCTCTATAGTCCGTCTTGCGTCCCATTTAAGCAAGTGCGTGTTCACACTGCCCCTGGATGTCCTGGCCTCTGAGGTTAAGGTGTACGGCTCCTGGTTGTCAACTGACCAATTTATCATGGCAAAGCCTGTGGTGGACAAAAGATAAGAGGCTGATTATAAAAATGATCCATGCACGCCTTATGACCTACAGCATGTACAGTTAACACAGCTAAATGGCTGTGAAATTGTAAAATTACTTTTGAAATAAAGCTATTCAAAGTCAATTAACTGTGACTATAATAATAGCAATGTTAGCCAGCAAACAAAACGTTAGCACTAATTAAAATAAGCTGCTAGGTGATGTTACTGTTTCAAGTTCTCTCATTGTTTGACATGTAGGGCAGATATTTTGGTGACACTGAGATCAGCCAGACACTAAACAGCAGTGTAATATCAACGCTAGATTAGATGTTTTCTAATCCGATAAAATGACATTATTCCTGTTTATAGAAGATGTTTGTCGTCTGTTTGTTTGACTGACAGGAACAGGAAATAGTGGTTGGAAATTACTGTTGGTGTTACATGAGGGTAAAGAAGGGCTTTAAGCACCTGGGTAAAAACTGGACCCTAGACACCAACTACAGGCGCTCAATCCCACCTGCAGAGCGCCTGTCCGTCTGCCTGAGGTTAGTAAAACTATTTAATACGGTAGTCCTTTATTGATATCTGTGCTAATATGCTAATCCATCCAGTTATACACTGCTAACATGGATGTGCTATGCTAACAGTGAATGCTGTCGGTGTTTACTGAAAGCAAACTGTGGTACAGAGACGACTCTTTATAATATTTCTAGTGATACTCAGAAGGTCTCATCAAGTCCCGATTTAATTCGATTTATGCTGTTCTCAGTGTTTGCATGATAGCATGGCTGTGGTGTCACATCAATGTATGCGCTCGGTGTTTGCTGATATCAAACTGTAGCATTAGGACCACTGAGTTAACCTTTGTAGTGATACTCACTCCTTTTTATTTAGACCTGGTTTAATTCTGGGATAGTTGAATATTTGTATATAATCCCTGCAGCTGTCAGACTCTATAGCAGGGGTCACAGCCTTTATTAAAACAGAGTTAGATAAAACTGTGAACAGTTTGGTTCATCTCTAGTTACATGGTTCTATCTTGATAAGCTGTCTTATCACAGATTAATCTTTCAAAAATATTAATGATTTAAGCAAGGAAAGGGCTACATGTCAACATACATGTCAACATTTCTATTAATGTCTCACTTCATTCCTACCTGATTGACATGTTTAGGAATTATGAGTGATTGGCTCACTGTAGTTGTGAAAGTTGCTACCAATCAAATTATGATATGTTAAAGTTAAAACAAAACACAACTGTTTTAGATATTATCTAATATACATTTTCTAATTATCCTTATAATTACAAAAGGTTTTATGTAAGATTCATGTTTTGTGATTTAAATCTGACATCACAAAAGTATTTTGGAATTTGAATAATGTATTTTGTAACTGCAGTACACATAATACTGATTTTGAACAATTTTGTCCAGGTTCCTTGTCACCGGGGACTCCTTCAGGACCATCGTGTTCAGTTTCATAGTCGGTGTGTCCACGGTGAGCCAGATCACCCCCCAGGCAGCGACGTCCATCTGGGACTGTCTAGTGGACGACTTCATGGCTGTGCCTTCACCTGGAGACTGGCGCTCCATCACAGAGGGATTCCAGGAGCGCTGGAACTTTCCTCTGTGCTGTGCAGCTCTGGATGGGAAGCATGTCCAGACAAAGGCACCCCATATATCATATAGGAGACACACACATTGATATACACTAAATATTTATTTCATTTCTTTTTTGTGGTGCCCAAATTGATGCACCCGCTTGATTTTGTTTAAACAATTATTGCACACTTTCTGTAAATCCAGTAAACTTCTTTTCACTTCTCAAATATCACTGTGTGTGTCTCCTGTATGATATTTAACTGACATTTTTTATTGTAACAACCAACGATTTATACAGGAAAATGATGTCTATTAACAAGGTTGCCCAAACTTTTGCATCCCACTGTATTAGTATATTTTGTCATTAGTATAATATGAAATAAATTCTACATGTGTCAAGTCGTGTGCCAACATTTGCTGTGTAGTAGAACTGAGACATTAGTCATTATAAACATTTGTTTGAAATAATATTAAAAGTCTCAAACAGAAAAACATTAAACATAAATATATAAAATATAAGAATTTACAGAGAGACAGGAATAAAAAGGACCAGCTGCTGTCCAGAGCAGGAACAAGGCTGAGGAGGAAATGCTCCATTGGAGACTGGTGTGGCCTCTTCAGGGACTCCAGGATGGCCAGCTCCACCGCCGATGGACCGTCCTGGGACCCGTCCCTCATCTGCCTCGGAGCCGTCCTCCTCTGTGGGCCTGTAAAACAGCACAAAACACAAAGAAATGAGAAGGCTGCTACTAGATTTTAGTTTCAACATTGAAAAAAACAAAACAAACAATAACAGGATATAATCAGATTGGTTGTAGATATTTAGTAAAGGTGATCACAAGGGAATCCCACCGACTAAAAAGGTATCAGTGCTTGCTGTACATATCTGTGGGTGCAGCAGCAGGAGCTCAGGGACTGGGGATGCTCTGCTGCAGAATCAGTTGGTTCTATCAATACAGTATTAAATGTTAACAGGTTGGATATAATAATCGTAGAGTAGACAGTGGTCCCTCATTTATTGCAGGGGTTCTCAGAATAACTAGCCCCTGGTCACAGTTCTCACAATTGATTCTCAAAGTGCAAACCTTTGTAGATTGCAAAACGTAAAAGTATTATTATGCCGCGGTTTGTCTTCATCTGCCCGCCACTTTCGTGCGCCTTTTTCCCCTCACGGTGCAGGTGTCTATTTCCGAATGAGGCTCGTAGTTATGGGTGTTTTTGTGCTGTTTTTTCTATTGGACGCGATGGTTATCAAAACCAAACGTGATAAATTTGGCAAGCGCAGGAGATTTGTCAATCAGGCTGCAGAATGCAATGCTGTACTGTGCAATAAAAAATCAGCGAAAAAGCAAAGCAGTGACGGATGAACAGCGGGACCACTGTGTGCTGTTTATTAATAAACAATAAAATATATTCCTAAATGACAACATCCATAAAAGCAGAACGGTATTTGTACGTCAGTGGGAAAATAGCGGTGGCTTGCTAGCTTTTGTGCGGCTTCCCGGGTCAGTGAAAACTTTCAAAAGAGAAATGAATGAACTTACCAGGTTGCCCGATCTCTTCACATATCTTCCTCCAAGCTCGGTCCTTTTTATTCCTGTCTCGGTACTGAAAGCAGCTGGTGTTGTACGGCTCTGGGTTGTTTGCTACCGCATTGATTAGCCTTCCCCTCCATTGAAGTATGAAAGGCTTTGGCTGGATCTGCCCCTTTGACCTAGGTAACAGCCACGTCACCAGGCTCCTGATTGGTTGTCACGGCGCGATTTGACGCTGGAGTTCAGATTTTTCCAACTCGAGCAGTAGACGCGAAACGCGCGTATGCACAAAATGCAACACAAAAACTCACGCGCGTGGTTTTATTCGCAAGTCAAACGCGCCAGACGCGCTACACTGCCGCGCGTTTCACGCGTTTTGGCGTTTTCGCGACACAAATCTGCTTCCGAATTTTCGCGGGACCCGCAATCGCGCGTCATCGCGCCTTTCCATTGACTTTACATGTAAACCTGACGCTCTATTCGCGTCCATCGCGTTCGGTGTGAACACACCGTTAGTGTTCCTAGAACCGGGCCTGTAAGTAATGGAGAAGTGAAAACGAGTAAAACAGTAAACAGTAAAAGTAAAACACAAAACAGCAAACAGCATAACAGTAAAAGAAGAACTGACTGCGTTACAGTTAGTGCGGGAGCAGCAGCTTTGCTCATGCACGGTTCATTTGCAGTTTGGACGCATAGGTGTGAACATCTCCTGCAGCTGGGGGAGTACTATCCTCCGCCCGTGAGCGCTTTAGCACGGGTGAGGTGCCCACAGCCGCACCGCTGCTTGTTGAGAATAAGAGCAACACGCCCTTTCACGTCAAAAAGTCGTCATAAATAAGTCTCCAATAACACCAGAAAAAGTCGCCAGATTTGTCGCTAGTCACTTTTTAGAAAAAAAAGTCGCTAAGGGGTCTGAAAACTCGCTAAATATAGCGACAAAGTCGCTAAGTTGGCAACACTGCGCACGCCAAGGGGCTGCGAGACATTTTTACAGCCGTATTTAGCACATGACTATGAAAGGCGGAAGAGGAAGTAGTTCCTTTGAATGTAGACAATCCGAATGTTATAGTTTCTTTCCACTGTGTTCCTGTTAATGATAAACTACAAATTTACTCTAAATTACTAAAATATTGATATTTTAATGTGAGAATCGATTCTAGAACATAAATGATCGATCCGCACATCACTACAAAATAACCAGCTTCACTCATTCCATTTCAAACAGGACAGTGGCAACAACAGTAGGCTATGGCCAATGTTAAGTTTTAGATTTTAAATAGGCTGTATACATTTCAGTGGGAGCAATAGGACAGTCAAATGTCGCTGATTTTACTACAGAGTGGGACGGATTGTAGGGTAGCTAACATTGTCGCAAAACACGTTTTCAACACTGCAGGTTACCTGGGTGTAATGTTTTTCAGCTAAAAAGAAACATGGTCTGACTCCTACCTAACTATATAAAGAGTAACTGAAGGTTAAATGCAGTTAACATGTCCTGTTTTAAGCCAGGCACTCACACCTCCGCTCCGCTGTGTCTCAGCCACCATTGCTCTGGCAGCAACGGCACTAGAGCCAGAGCAGGGGAGAGGCGAGCTGGAACAAACCATTTTGGGAGAGAGGGGGGGGGGTGGTATCTATACTTTTGTTGTTAAAATGTTATGTCTCAACCAAGTACTGTATGCTTTTTATATTTTTAGTAGTGTGTCACACAAACAGCAAATATTATCAAAAAAAGTAAGAAATCTTTGGGGGTGCTTTGATTCATTTTGGCACCCCCAAAAATGGGCTAAAATCGCCCCTGCTACCAACTATACTTATGTGTTTCCTCAGTGGCTTTAGATGGTCAGATTCTGTGTTTTTACATACATAGGCTGTGTCCCAATTAAGAGACTGCACGCTTGAAGTACGCGCACTACACGTACTACGTACGGTGCGTACTATAAGTACGAGAAGTGCGGAAGTGAGAGGCTTGTGATATGGGACGGTATACGCTTCGTCGCGCTGTTCAGGTTGCCTAGCAACCATGATACTAACCGCGAGACACATTACATACAGCTTTGTTTGACAGAAATGAAGGAGAAAAATGTTTTGTTGGTCATTCATTTTTGTCATGACATCACTTTAGTTGAGTATCTGAGGCTGAGACCACGGGACTGTAAAACATGACTGTTGGGCTTCATTTCTGTGCTGAACAGTCATATAAGATTAGTTAGTAAATAACAATTAGTTAATGTTGTTCATGAGACTACATTGCCACAGTGAGTTGACTTTAAATATAATATGGCCAATATTATAGTATTGTCAGATTATTAGAGAGAGAGAGAGAGAGAACTTTGGAATTTGTATGTGCTTCGCAGTTATTTATTCACTTCACATAAAATGTAATAAATAAACTAAAATACAAAAACCAACTATTTACATTTCAACTTTTAACTATTTAAATTTTCAGCTTTCTCCTTTTAAACAAATTTAAAGTGAAACAACACAAAACACTGCAATGCAGAGTGAAGCGGGGAAAAAAAAGTGTGTGTGTGTGAGTGAGTAAAAGAAAAAAAAAAAAAAAAAAAAAAAAAAAGCACCGCTCCCAATAAGGAGTCGGCTCGCGTTGTGCACTTCAAAGAGCCAGCTGATGGGTCTGTCTAGCACAGCCCCTCAGACCATTCTATTACAACAGCAAAAGCAAGACACAAGTCACCAGAGCTCTTTGTGTTACTCGTGCACGAGGGAGAAAACAGTGACAGCGCCGTTCCTTCGCTTGACCCGAGTTGCTCTCGTCTGCTCCCTCATAATACTGGTCTTTATTGAGTTTACATGAATATGCATAAGTTCATTAACATATGACGTCTTACATAGATATACATGTAACCAAAGAGTACCGTGTGTGTGTGTGTGTGTGTGTGTGTGTGTGTGTGTGTGTTCAAGATGTGACCCCATAAACGACTTCCCTAAACCTGCTGGCCTGGAAGTCCAGCAGTTGATCTAAACAAAAGGCACTTATACTAAAACAGACAGATGTGTTTATCAAACCATAAAACAATAAAATAAGGTACGACCTCTCTCATGACCCCAGGATGTGTGTGTGCATGCCAGTACACTCTGGAAGGCACACAGTCTTTACAGACTGCTAAGGATCAAACCTCTATCATTATGCGATTATAAAACTAAGCATATGAGTAAATATTTCTAAGCATAAATGACAATCATTAATATAAACCTGACACCGGCTCTAAGAGCCATTTCGTTCATGACCGACACATCACTAAGGGAAATGAACAAGAAGCTCAAAAACTAATGGCATGAAAATAATTTACCAGAACAGCTGTAAATAATCCCCCAAACTAAAAATTCTAATAATAAACAAAGGCTCAGAAGCCTGGAACCATGACAGCAAAACTTAATAAAGGATTGTTTAACTTGGCTTGGTTACACAGATATGTGATTACCTGAAGAATAGTTTAAAAAGAACACACGCAAACACACACATATGGAATAAGTGCAATAGTTGACTCACCAACCCACAGAAGGAGAAGGAGGAACAGATGAGCCATTGCTGTCATTCAGCTTGCAGTGAATGCTGTGCTGGGACCTTTTTAAACCTCTTCTCACTGTGCTGGTGGCCATGGAGCCACCAATCACAGAGAATAATTTTATCAACAAACCCCCATTGGCTGTAACGGTCTTCATGCAAATATACAATCTTTTTTTTTTTTTTTATTAAGAAAAATGTTTTGCTTCTCATTAATTTCTTTTTCTTCCATGTACTGACAAAGGGAAAGACCCTACAGTATAAGGAGAAGTTATTTTTTTAATACAATTTGACCACAGCTGGACTGGCCATCAGGTGTACAGGGTGCACTGAAAAAGAGAACGTGTTGGATTTACTTAATTCAGTACTGTACATTGGTTGCACACAATTTTTTTGCTTTGGGTGAAACGTAAACAACTGTGTTATATCGAAACAACTTATTCATATTCATAAACCTGTGCATTTTGGGTTTATAAAACGTGATTGAAACATGTTTAGATGAAGCAAGTTAAGCTCTTGGAATATTTCAATCATTCACAATTTTGTCATTTTATTCCAACACTAATTCAGTAACTTTTACCCAATTCTACTTGGTCACTTAAACACTGCATGTTGTCTTCATATTACATAATATTCAGCAAAGTCTAGATTTTGGTTAACATACAAAATTCAATGGATTTACAGGTTGCAGGAGGGCTGGGGCATAAGCAGAAGTTATAGGGTACACCCTGGTTAGGGTGCCAGTCTATCACATAAGCTGTGTCCCAAAACGTCGGCTGCATCCTCCGGAGGCCGCATTTGAAGGCCGATTGCGTCACAGCCAGTAGTGATGGGTCGGTCGCGAACGAAATGGCTCTTAGAGCCAGGTCTTTGACGTGAACGACGCGAACCTACCTCTCTCTCTTGCACTTTTTTTCCGCTTCACTCCGCACGCGAGCCTTGTGCTTTACGCCAGGGCTCTAGAGTGCGACCAAATTTTTCAGTGGTGCGCCTAAAAAAAAAAAATTTTTTCGGGTAACAAAAAAAAAAAAAAAAAAACAATCTCTGCAACTCTCCGTGTGGTCAACAACAGACACACATTATGCCCCTATCGTGGACTAAACCAATCAGAGATAGTCAGGGGCGGGACCTCTCTGATTGGCCGTGGTCCAGTTGAAAGTGCAGGTGGAAGAGAGAGAGGTGAGTAGCTTGAATAAAGCGATATCAATTCATTAACGGATTCCACACAAAGACGTAAACACAGAGCGGACCCGACGCATCAGAATCAGCTTAGTCTTTCTCGGCTTTCTCACCCCACGGCCTGAACACGGACATGCTGTCGGAGCTTAGCGATTCTGATGCTTCGGGTCCACTCTGTGTTTACATCTTGTTTGCGCTAGAATAAAATACAAACAAACACTGAAACTAATGAAAAATTACACATGATATATGAACTGTGGAAACTAACTGAACAATAAAACTCAGAATAAACAAATGAAAACATTATATGAAAGGTATAAACTGATTTGCATCTTATTGATTTGCAGGCTCACTTTGCTCCAGGACTTGACGACTGGCCCAACCCGTACAGTCTTTGTCTCTTAATACCGAATGTTGAAAACTGATACTCATGGACACCTTATTTCAGTCTCTTTACTTTGCATAACAGACCCAAAGCATTACATTAACATGATGTTGTCTAGTGGACCAGCACGTCCATTACATGTTTTGCCGTTATTGCTGTTTGCCGACTTATTCATCTTAGAGCAGTTTGTGTGTGTTTAATAACTCCACAACATTAATAGATGATTCCTTTGCTCTAAACTGAAGATTTGTTTATTTTGGGTTTTGCACATTTTGTTTCTGAATAATTGTTTGATTTGTAAATTCTTATTTCTGTGTTATGTAGAGAAATGACACTCTACATATTTGAAAACACAGACTTTGACCATCTGCATCCACTGAGGAAACACAGCACTACGATCGGGGCGATCGTAGCTCAAGAGTTAGGAGTTCGCCTTGTAATCGAAAGGTTGCCGGTTCGAGCCCCGGCTTGGACAGTCTCGGTCGTTGTGTCCTTGGGCAAGACACTTCACCCGTTGCCTACTGGTGGTGGTCAGAGGGCCCGGTGGCGCCAGTGTCCGGCAGCCTCGCCTCTGTCAGTGCGCCCCAGGGTGGCTGTGGCTACAATGTAGCTGCCACCACCAGTGTGTGAATGGGTGGATGACTGGATATGTAAAGCGCTTTGGGGTCCTTAGGGACTAGAAAAGCACTATACAAATACAGGCCATTTACCATTTCACTACAAGCACAAAAGTAGATTTGGTGGAAATTTCAAACAGGACTGCCTCATAGTGTGTGACTGTGTTGACTATAGCTAAGGACATTAGTGCTAAGTCATGATTTTCTCAGGATGTTGCTGCTCGCTGACTTCAGCTTACAACAAATTCCACTTCTGCTCACCCAGCATTTGTTTCATGTAAAGTACATTTATGCTTTTGATCTGTATTTAATGTTTTTAATTGAATGTCCTCCTCTTCTGTATGTGTGGATGTGGATCAGTGGACCACATCCACAAATGGCAAATCTGTGAGGAACAGAGACGGTCAGCCACCAGTCAGTCAGAAGTTTTTCTCTTTGACGAAAAAGAAAATCAGTTGATTTCAACATGCCACAGAAGACACTCCATCACACTAATGCAGGGACCCATAATGAGACATCAGTCCTCTGAGATCTGAGAGGAGACTGTTTGTATGAAGTAAACCATGAGAAACAAAGTTTATCTGGACATACTGACATACAAAAAGCTTAACAAACACCACAAACTGACAACTGACCACAGAGCATATAATTAAAGTCTTTTTGTTGGCTCTGTTGGGCATTTATAAAGAGACCATGCCTGGTAAGATAACGCAACATTTATGCAGCACTGTTAGCGAAGCCATGCTGAAACCAAACCCAAATTTCATTGCAAAGTGTTTATGACAAAGGATTTAGCTGATGCTGCGGGCAATAGGCTGTTTACCCTTAACTTGAACTTTTACAGCCCTATGCCCCTAGTAGGTCTCTGAGGTCGAGTAGTCAGGGCCTACTTGTCATTCAGTATACGAGACTGAAAACTAGGGGCGATAGAGCTTTTGCTACTGTGGCTGCCAGACTGTGGAATTCCCTTCCTCAGGACTTATGATCCGCTGATTCATTGGTTACTTTTAAAAAATAGCTAAAAACACATCTTTTTAAAATTGCTTTTTGCTAACTTTGTTTTTTTTATTTTTATAATCTGTTATATCTTGTAAAGCACTTTGTGATTTCTATCTAGAAATGTGCTATATAAATAAAATTTTACTTACTAACCAAAGTGAGAGGAGGTTTAGCTCTTTATCTCACACCTCATCGTCCTTATGACTGCTCCATTGACTCGCTTACTGGTCCTCCTTCACCTTCCAGTAATCAGTATAATTTTTAAACCCAAATGGGTTGTTTCGGTTATTTGAAAATAGCATTTTCAGCAAACGCACCAGAAGTCTTTCAGGCCCTGGTCAATGACATCCTTTGTGACTTCATCATCCACATTTTCTTTATTTCAACAATATTCTTAACTTCTCCCAGTTGTCTTATACCTGTCAAGTCCTTCTCAAATGTCTCGTAGAAAAAAACATCTCAATTTAAAAGGTGAGAAATGTGAATTTCATGTTGATTCAGTGTCATTCCTGGGCTTTATAGTTGAAAAAGGTCATTTAAAAGCACACTCAGTCAAAGTGGTTGAATGGCCAGTTCCCTCAAACAGGAAGCAGCTTCAACAATTGCTGTTTTGCTGACTTTTACTACCTTTTATGATTTCAGGAAAATAGCTCTATTGTTATCAAATTCAAATTTTATTTGTCACACACACACACACACACACACACACACACACACACACACACACACACACACACACACACACACACACACAGTATGACATGAGGTGAAATGCTTGTAGCTGTGCAATGCCCGACCATTAAATGACAGTGGTTTTACAGTATTTACAATTTACAGGTTATTACAAGATTTACAGATTTAACTTAGAAATGTGCAAATAGCAGAAAGATTATAAATTATAGGAAGTGTGCATGAAGAAAAACCAGAGTGCGTGTGGTGATGTGATGTGTGTGAGAGTCCAGTCTTATAGTGACGTGTGTGGGAGAGTCCAGTCCTACACCTGGTTCAGGGCCCGAATAGCCTGGGGGAAGAAGCTCCTCCTCATTCTCTCTGTTTTGGCCTTAAGGGAGCGGAAGCGCTTCCCAGACCTCAACAGTGAGAAGAGTCCATTGTTGGGATGGGAGAGGTCCATCATAATCTTCCTAGCTTTGGTCTTGCACCGCTTGGTGTAGATGGACAGCAGGTCAGGGAGCTCTGATTGAATGATGCGTTCGGCCAAGCGCACCACTCTTTGCAGATCTCGTCTGTCCTGCTTGGTGCTGTTCCCAAACCAGGTGCAGATGTTTCCCGTCGGGACGCTCTCGATGGTGCAGGAGTAGAAGTTCTTGAGCACGTTCAGTGGCAGATGGAAGTCTCTAAGTCTTCTGAGGAAGAAGAGAAGCTGACGGGCTTTCTTAACCAGGGTGTTGATGTGACAGGACCATGACAGGTTCTGAGTGATGTGGACATCCAGGTATCGGAAACTGTCCACTCTCTCCACTGGCGTGCCACTGATGAGGGGCTTGTAATTCCTCGCCTTATATTTCCTCCTGTAGTGTCAGTACACTGATTAGGGCTTATACAGAGTCAGACTGATACACACGGTAGCTTGTATCAGTGTGTACACAAAGCTTAAGAGTGTTCAGTCTATAACGGAATTGTTTGTTGGGCAGAAACCAGAGCGTGACGAGTGGGGCAGTGGGCTGGAGGCCATGCAGTGTGCTCTGCAGCTGGAGAAGAAAGTCAACCAGGCTCTGCTGGACCTGCACAAGCTGGCTTCTCAGCATTATGACCCTCATGTAAGCGGGAGTAGGAGGGAAGAGTTTGGGGTTAAAGACTGAACTAGTTCATGCAGTATATGTTTGACAAATCATCAAATGTTAACTATAATTTGTGTGCGTTTTCCCAGCTGTGTGACTTCCTGGAGAGCCACTACCTGGATGAGCAGGTGAAGTCCATCAAGAAGCTGGGTGACCACATCACTAACCTCACCCGCATGGATGCCCACACAAACAAGATGGCAGAGTACCTGTTTGACAAGCAAGTCTGGGTGACAAGAGCTAAATACTGAGACCTAGAAGTGAGCCTGGAGTCAAAATTATAACAACACAGGCTTTGAAGTAAACTCACTTCTGCTCCACCTGTTTCACTGAGAACGATTTCTTTCCTGACTTAAAGGTGGCGTCAGTTCTTGTATGTTGTGGTGTTTTTGTGTGAAATGTCACATGGAGGGATGGATGTTATAAGGTCATGGCTCTGCTTGTAAGCTGTCTGACTTTTGGAAATGTTTCTGATCTGCTAATCTGAATAAACAATTTAAGCTAGATCTTTGGTCTGTCTGCATCTGTAACTCATTTTACTGATTAGTTCAAGCAGTCGGTCTAAAGACTAAATAAATCACTGCTTCATTACCTTGTTGAATTTGTGAGATTATGGTGTTGACATGTTCTCTCAAAAGGTGTATGAGTTAATCTTTGTACACATTGGTACCAAATACAAACAAGGCCATATCAGATGTAAATGTTACTGGATATCTTTTGGAGTTCTCCCCAGTGAAGTATCAACTTGACCTACACTTCTGATGCTGTGATTCATACATCATATCATACATCAATCATATCATGCTACACTACATTTGTATTTTGTCATTTTTTTCAGGAATTAAATAAACTCAAAGATTTGTGTTGGAGATTATGTATTGGAATTTCAGGAGCAAGACCACACCTCCAAACACACTCCTTCCGGCTGTCATCTATATAGGTTCCCCTAGTTCTGCAAGCTGATCATTCTCGTTTACGTGCCCAACCCTCCCTCCCTCCTTTTCCATTCTTCAACTTCTTCACTTCTATTTAGTACATGGGGATCTGCCAGGCCCAGGAGCCATCGCCAGTCCCCTTCGAGGCCTTCCCCAAACCGCAGCTCAATTCATGTCAAAGCATTCACTTTTACCTACTAAACTGCTTAAAAAACTTAAAATGAGGACATGGGCCCAGCTAGTGAAGTCATTTTATTCACTAGTATTAATGTTATTTACAAATAAAATTACATCACAAAGAAATCATCTCTCACTCTTCTCTTGAAAATCCAGGTGTTTGCTCAGTTTTATATCCATGTTTTGGAAAGAATCCATGATTAAAATTTTCACCAAAATGTCTCAACAGCCACATCTGCAGGCTGGAGGTCTCAATTCAATTCAATTTAACCAATTGCCACGACTGGTTGGAGGTGACGGGAGGAAATCGGGACACGACACACTGTGGAAGCGAGCCAGATATTATACATAACTAACAATTAAATATCGAGAGATGTATAAACACTAGTGACTAAAAAGGCTGACTGGAAGAAGAAACACTCAGTGCATCATGAGAATACCCCAGCTGCCTAAACCTATTGCAACGTAACTGAGTATTCTGTCCCTCGGATTGTTTCTGAGGTATGTTATAGGTCGTAGTCATTATTGCTGTAAGTAACTGAATAGATGTGTCAACAAATATGTTTATTCCTGGCCTGCTCATGGCAAAAGCCTGCCATCTAGTGGGTCAACAGCAGAAACTCCTAGTAAGGGGAGAGAAGGAGAGTTTTGCTCCGAGCACTTAGCAAGGAAGGTCCGGTGCTTTTTTTTTTTTTTTTTTAATAAAAGAAGGAGTCAGAGTTTCTTTTTATTATTATTGTCAAACATTTATCACATTTTTGTGGAGCTGAATGTGTTTGAAAACCCTTTCACTTATTTACTGCCTCATATATCAACTACTACGCCTGCTGCACCCTCTCATCTTTGATGTTTGTTTTAAGGACAGAAACCATTGAAATGAACATAAACTTAAAATGCAACAGAAGTATCATGTCAGTGGCTGCCTTATCTGTATGTTTAGGATCATTATCCTCCTGCATTGACTAAACCTGAAGGACTGTTTGTTTACTTCAGTGAGAACTCTGACATTTCTAAAGTGAAGTTTATTTATATAGAATAAAGGGTTAAGAAGCTTAAAAGTTGATGTAAGAACTACATTTACAAAAGGGTTCAACACAGTATCGCTCACAAACCAGTCCTCCTCCTGGAATGAAACTTGACAGCCTCCATTCACTGCAGAAACACATGATGTTGAGATCAGAGCTCAGACTAGTTTCAGTTATAAGGAAGAGAAACTCACACAGTCACTGAAATGGCAGAGAAAGGAGTTCAGCTCGACCTAGAAACCTTCTCTTGTTCCATCTGTTTGGATGTGCTGAAGGTGCTTTGTTTCTCTGACAATTCATGCTTCTGTTGCTCTTGAGATGGCATAATCTTTTTACAAGAATGAAAGTATGCTCTCTCTTTCTCCCGCTGTCAAAGCTGTTTCCTGTTAAAAGGGAGTTTTTCCTTCTCACTGTTGCCAAGTACTTGCTCTTAGGCTATATTAACTATTGTAGTCACTCAGTCAGAGTCCTGGAAGGGACAGAAGTTGAGGGTTGTTACATTTTGAGCTTGTCCACTCTTTTACAATTCAGTTAAGTTGCATTTGGATTTTAAAGGTTCTGTTCAGATTTCCTGGGGGAATTTTAATCTAGCTCCATGATATAACTAAAGATTTGCAACCTCTCATTTCAAGCAGCTGCCTTTCTGCTGGGACCTTTTTACATAATCCTACTCCAATTAGGAAGTATTATTAGAAGACACAGGATGCATTTCCAATGCAATGCAGCTGATACCCAGTTATAAGATAAGATAACCTTTATTAGTCCCACACGTGGGAAATTTGTTTTGTCACAGCAGGAAGTGGACAGTGCAAAAGTTATGAGGCAAAAATTTGAATACAATAAGAATAAATACAGTACACAACTGTACAGAATAGAATAAAATACTATATACAGTAGAATAAAATAAAATAAATATACAATAAGATAAAAATAGAATACAAATACAAATACTATATACAACTGAGTAAAAATACAACAATGACAGAAAGGATTATTGCACTTAGTATTATTGCATATGTATGGATGTGTGTGCTTGATCAGTTAAAGTCTTTATTATGGAGTCTGACAGCAGTGGGGAGGAAAGACCTGCGAAATCTCTCCGTCCCACACCGTGGGTGCCGCAGTCTCCCACTGAAGGAGCTGCTCAGTGCTGTCACAGTCTGCTGCATGGGGTGGGAGATGTTGTCCATCAGGGATGACAGCTTAGCCGCCGTTCTCCTGTCACTCACCACCTCCACTGGGTCCAGAGGGCATCCTAGAACAGAGCTGGCCCTTCGGATCACCCTGTTCAGTCTCTTCCTGTCCCCAGCAGAGATGCTGCCGCCCCAGCAGACCACGCCATAAAAGATAGCAGAAGCCACAACAGAGTCATAGAATTTCTTCAGGAGTGGGCCCTCCACTCCAAATGGTTATGGTTATTTATGAAGTCAGATGACACAAATACGACATGTCTTATAGGCATAAAGGCCTGGACAAACTCTAATTTTCTGCTTCGAATTCAGACAAGACTAACCCTAAAATTCTTAAAAACATGGCATCTAACCAGATACTTACCATGGACGGCATTACCTTGGCCTGTAGTGACACTATGAAGATTTTTGATCAGCCAAAATGATGGACACCACACAAGGACTGTCACGGCGAGTGCGATGAGCCGTGTGGGAAATAAAGGAGGATCCAAAAGCAGGCACTTGTAAAGGGGTGAGGGTGGTTTATTAAATACAAAATAAATATAGACAAACAGCAAATAGAGCACGAACTAAACTAGACTGGAAACAACTAAACTACCGAGCACAAACCTGGACAAGAATGAGAACAAGCAGAGGAGAATGACGATGGACAGCAGGGAGAACACACGGGTGAGACATGGTGGATACACAGAGAAACACAGGGGAATTACACACAGGTGGTGGACACAGCTGGGAATAATCAACAAGACGAGACAGAGGTAAAACTGAACACACTCACATGAGACGCAGACCTTCACAATAAAACAGGAACAAGAAACCATCACACTAAGACGCAGACTCGACATAGAGAGAATGACACATGGAACTAAACTAAACCTGCAAAAACATGACAACTCAAAATACTGGGTCAAACTGACCCAGAACCGTGACAAGGACACCACAAAAGATGGACATCACACATTAGTTGCACAAAAAGCTAATTTATAAAAAAAAATAAAAATAAAACAACAACAAAAAAAGCCCAACAAAAGTCAAATATGTTGTCAGTTCAGTGGTAATGCGTAGTGTGTGTTCCTGTGCTGTGTAAAGCAAACAACATTCAAATAAGCCCGAATGGCCTAAAGGCTGAGAGAGGCCAACTAATACTCCCCTAATCCAAGTAGCCAATGGTGGTCCTAGCCTGTTTGGTGCCCTGGGCGAACACCCCCTCTGGCTGAGCACCTGATGGCTTTGACCTTTTCTTGTCCACCTTCCATTGGTTTTAATTTTGCACTGTAGAACACCCATCCCCCAACACGAGGATCACCACAACATAACCTAACAGACCTACACCTTAGTTCACAGATTCGCTTTGTCTAGGGTTTATTTCTGGGATTTCGCACAGCCCAGGATTCAAATCATGAATACATAATGGGCTTGGATTTACAACATTATGAATGAAATGTGCTCTATTTGGAAGCAGCCGGCCCCTTCCCCTTTCAACAAGTTGAGTGAGACTTTAAATCATCAAACAGTAAATTATAAATGTTAAATTGTTATTGATCCCTTTACCCCGGTCCTAAATTGTATATTTATTTTCTTACTCTTCTTATATATAATGTTTGTTTACTTGCACTGCTGTAACTGGAGCCTCGTCGTCTCGTCTCTCTATATACTGGACTGTATGTAGCGGAGATGACAATAAAGTTTATTTTGACTTCAGCAGCGAGCAGGCGCACCGAGGGCTCTCGCGCTCACTTTTCACGTATAGAATTTCGAAAAAACATCGGTGCAAATTATAAGTCTGTATCATGTCTGGTGTTTTCGTGTTTGTTGGTTTGTTTATATTTTGTTTTATTTTGTGAGTTGGTTATTAGATGCTGCTCCAGCCAGCCAGAGAATCCCCCGCCGCCCCGCCCTCTCCTCCGCACCTCGCAAACGGAGGGCGCCCTTACTCCCAGCAAACGGGCGATGGAAAACCGATCGGTGCCCATAGTCATCGCCAAAATGCGCTGGCTGACGTCGGGGCAGCATGAGTACGAGCAACTTTTTTTTTGTTGCCCGTGATGCCGCCCCCACCACGATGCGGCCCTGGGCAACCGCCCAGTATGTTCCTCTGACAGTGCTCCACTTTTACAGTTTCAAATCCGAAAATTTCAGATTTGAAAATGAGCAGAGTAAATTTTCCTGACACACATACAACACAGATGAATGCCACATTAAGAACTGGACTTACTGTGCTGACGTGCACTGAAATTAGTGGAAAAGGATCCAGCTAACAACTGTGATCAGTGTCGAGTATCAGACAGACTTTGCATAATAATTCCAGTGTGATGTGTAAATATTGTGTGGTATTTAAAAAAAAAAGTACTGCTAAATGTAACACATAATACTTGTGCAGCTGTGCTGGAGTATCCCACAGAATTACAAAGTAAAAGCCGTGTGCGCTCAGTGTTGGCCTGGACTGCAGATGTAGTCGACGGAGCACTTCCCCAGCCGCACAGGAGAGGGCGACAATACAGAAAACCTTCAACAAATGCCCCAAAACGTAGAAGAAGCAGCGCAATTTGACGCAGTGTGGAAGTCCTGAAGAGTACGACGTCCGAGTTTCAAGGTTGATTTATCTGAGCGCATGTGCGGGCATGTCAGGCAGCAGGTTGATGAGAGCCATTAGAGTGAGTGAGTTCGGAGCTCCGTCAGTCCTCAGACTGCGCTCTGACGTGACTGTCCCTCAGCCCGGGCGCACACAGGTGAGACCCACGCAGCTGGACTACGCCGTGCAAAGGGCACACAGCAGCAGCTGCACGTCACAGTAAAATCACGCGTGATGTTTGAAACACACTCACTGCTAATGCTTATGATCTGCGTATAGAGTTTCATGAAATCATAAACCTGCATTACGGTGTGTTTGATTTTGGTGCTTGGCCTTCTGCATTACTTCTTGATTGTCTGATCATTTCCTGATAACATTTAAATTTACAGCAATTGATTACAGAGCAGTGGGGAGTAGATTTCATCACAGTGGACGTCTTTCTGAATGTGCTGCAACTAAGTTTAAGAATATAATCCACCCACTGACCGTCTTCAATGCCCTGTACCAACACACAGCAGAGCCGCTACCTAAACGCTACTCCAACAGAGGTTGATTATCTTGTTAATAATTTAACCTCACTATGAGTGACTCTGGATACTGTAGCTCCTGTAGGCCTCAAATCAGAAGTACTTGACTCCCTGGTATAATTCTCAAACACGTAGCCTAAAGCAAATAACTCATAAGTTGGAGAGGAAGTGGTGTATCACACATTTAGAAGATCATCATTTAGCCTGGAGAAATAGTTTGCTGCTTTGTAAGAAAGCCCTGCTACTGCTAAGCAGAAGACACCAAACTTGCGTTTTATCTGGCTTCACAAATTTATCTGTTCATGAAGCCAGATAACACACACCAATTAGTTAAACTGCAGGAATGTCTTAAAGACATAAAGACCTGGATGGCCGCTAACTTTCTGCTTCTTAATTCAGATAAAACTGAGGTTATTGTACTCGGCCCTGAAAATCTTAGAAATATGGTATCTAACCAGATTCTTACTCTGGATGGCATTACCTTGGCCTCCAGTAACACTGCGCAATAGCTCTAAAAGTAGTAGTAGTCATTCATTATTATCAGGAAGTCCTAAAAACTCCCTGAAAAGCCTTCATTTAATCCAAAATGCTGCAGCAAGAGTCCTGACAGGGACTAGAAAGAGAGAGCAGATTTCTCCTGTGTTGGCTTCCTTTCATTGGCTCCCTGTTAAATCCAGAATTGAATTTAACAATCCTGCTCCTCACATTACAAGGTCTTAAATAATCAGGTCCCATCTTATCTTAATGACTTCCAGCTTCCAGTTTGGATTCAGGAGACAGACACTATCTCTACTTTTAAGATTAGGCTTCAAATTTTCCTTTTTGCTAAAGCATATAGTTAGGGCTGGACCAGGTGACCCTGGATCCTCCCTTAGTTATGCTGCAATAGGTGTAGGCTGCTGGGGGATTCCCATGATGCACTGAGTATTTCTTCTTCAGTCACCTTTCTCACTCACTATGGCTGTATCCCAATTCAGGGTCTGCAGCCTTAAAGTACGCAGCCTTAACGATCCACAAGGGCCGCGTACTCAAAGACCGCTAAGGCCAGAAGTGCGAGGCTCGTAAAATGGGACGGTCTAGCCTCCGTCGCGCTGCCCAGGTTGCCTAGCAACCATGATACTAACAGCTGGAAACGTTTCATACAGCTTTGTTTGACAGAAATGAAGGAGAAAATCTTTTGTTTGTTTCTTTCTACATGAGCTTTGATCATTCTCTGTAAGATTAAGGTCAGCTATTGAACGGTGTATATTTTAAAGTAAAGGCTTTAAAACCAAGTTAGTACAAACGTCACTAATGTCACATAACTTCGCCGACATGTTGCCAACAGTAATGTTTTAATGTTCTTCATTATTAAACATTCGCACATAAATAAGTGACATAATATTCAGTACTTACTTAAAGTTTACTCTTCGGGCGCCCCTCATCCGCCGTTTTTTTTCGGCAAAATTATCCACACCCACCACTGCGCTATGCATTCTGGGATATGTTGGGCCACGAAGTCTACACCGCCACATCCTTAAAATTCAAGAAAATGAAGGACGCATTTGAGGGCCGCATTTCGAGCAGCCTTTGAATTGGGACAGCCTTCGTCGCGTCGCTGTGACGCAATCGGCCTTAAAATGCGGCCTTTAAGGCTTCAGACCCTGAATTGGGATACAGCCATTGTGTTCATAGACCTCTTTGCACTGAATCATACTTGTTATTAATCTTTGGCTGTTCCACAGCATGTCTTCATCCTGTCTTCCTTCTCTCACCCCAACCGATCACAGCAGATGGCCCCGCCCCTCCTTGAGCCTGGTTCTGTTGGAGGTTTTTTCCTGTTAAAAGGGAGTTTTTCCTTCCCACTGTCACCTTGCTCATAGGGGGTCATATGATTGTTGGGTTTTTCTCTGTATGTATGTAGGGTCTACCTTACAATATAAAGCACCTTGAGACGACTGTTGTTGTGATTTGGTGCTGCACAAATAAAATTGAATTGAACTGAATATTTGTGGAAGTCAGATATTAAGAATACTACACTAACATTGAGATGTAAAGCTGCCTCTTTAATCATAGCCAAGTAACCACATGTGAACAATATCCGTGCTACAACTGGAAATGGTGGATCGAGCCAGATATCCATAGTATTGATACCAACGCTGGTATTGGTATCTGATTGATACATTGTAGTATGTAGCCCACTGAATTGTGTTAAATATTAATGAAAAATATGCCTCCTAACTTGAAAGACATGAAAATGTTTGAACCTTTTTGTGTTGACTGTAGGGCTGCCACGATTTGTCGACTAGTCACGATTACGTCGACTATCAAAATCGTCGACGACTGATTTAATAGTCGACGTGTTGTTTGAAGCTTTGTAAGATCGCAAAAGACGCAGGAATAATAGCAGGATTTAAGAGTGTAATAACGGACTGAAACAGAAGATGGCAGCACAGCATGTACAAGGATGCCAGCTGCCGTTAAACCCCGAAGAAGAAGAAGCAGCTGTGTCCCAGAATTCATAGCGCGGCCCAGCTTAGTTTCCAACAATGGCGGTAGCTAGTTAGTTTTAATATTACTCTTATTATTCTTTCTGGGTCACAAAATAAACGTTTAACATATTTTCAGGCGAGAATGTAGCTGTGTAAACCTCAAATATCGGCTCAGTTTAGCAGGACACCACATATTTTCAAAAGCGCTCCGACGTTTTCGGAGACGTCTGTTACCCACTAGCTCGATAGCTAGCCGGGGGCTAGGTCACTAGCGCCGTGAGAACACCGGACTCCCGGCAAATTGTTTTCAAACCCACCGCCGTCTTTCGCGACTCAGGTTAAATATATATGAGTCACTTAGATAAATTAAAAATGTTGTTGTTTGGCTTTTTTTTTTTTTTTGTATTTTATTTGTTCCTGAGTAAATCGGTTTGGCTGAGATTAAAGTTATAGTTTTTACACAGCTGAATGAAGTGTGAGATGCTGGAGAATATACTCCGGTGTCCTGTTATATTTTAGATAGCAAGGAGTTTATTAAACTTCACCGAAACAATCTGCAAATTTCATTAAAATTGAATAAACTATCATCTTGTCTTTATTTTTAGTTAGCACCTTAAAAGCTTAAAGCTGTAAGCTAATGATAGTTATATAAGAGCAGATGCTGCTGGTGCAATAAGCTGTAGTTTTACGTCCAGTGGATGATGATCTGATTAGTCTACTAATCGCATAAATAATCGGTGACTAGTCGACTATCAAAATAATCGTTTGTGGCAGCCCTAGTTGACTGTCACGTGTATTTTATTTATACTAGGGATGCACCGATACCGAGTACGAGTACTTGCATTTCAGTACTCACCGATACAGAGTACTTAATAAAAACATGATTTAAATTTGCAGGTAACAGCTTTAGTCCTATAATTTAACAAAAAATAAACAAGGGACTAGTTTGGAATTAAGAACATTTATTTAAAATGAAAAGCATGTTGTATGTAACATATTAAAGAATTAATAATTATAAAAAAACAAAATTTAATTTTACATTTGTTCGTCTGTTTCTCTGTTTAGAAGTTTCATTAGCACAGTCACAGCTGGGATGACATCAGAGGCTAGTGCGTCGTAGCTGCTCACTTTTTTAGTTAAACTCTTTGTACTCGTTGTTGTGTTGGGATTTTAGGTGCTTGATTAAATTGCTTGTGTTAAATGCGCTACCTTTAGAGCCTCCTCTGGACAATTTCGCTGAGCACAATTTGCAGTCCACCTTTGTTTTCGCATCTTCATTCACTTTGAAATAGCTCCACTCAGCTGATATGTCTCGCCTCGCTTTCTCCCCGCTCTGAGCTGCAGCCGGGGTGGGCACTCGGGGCCTGGGGGCAGGCACTCGGCGCCTGTGATTAACCCCTTACATGCCGCTCAAACATAGACAGGTCTCAGACCGTGGTATCGGTCCTCGGTATCGGGGGACTTTTAACGAGTACGAGTACTTTAGAAAATGTGGTATCGAGGCCGATACTGGTATCGGTATCGGTATCGGTGCATCCCTAATTTATATCCTACAGCACATTTAAATAACAGAGGTTCACCCAAGTGTTTTAGACACCATTACATTTACATTCCAGGTCTTCAAAAACAAAGTTTCAAAACACATGAAAAACTAAAACTGAGACACTTTGTCTCAAAACTCATGATACCCTGCTCTCCACTACATCCTTTTTTCAGTAAAAAGTATAAGTATTTGTAAAGTGGCACTGATACTTGGCATCAGATTAATACCAGATTCTGCAGTGTCGCAGAGCACTAGCTGCAAGCATAATAGAACAGAAAGGTATGACCATTAGGGAAGGGTGGAAAAGGAACGTGTACCAACAATGACCTGACAGCACTGCTACAAAACAAGTGCAAATTCATCTCCTGCTTCCTTTCAGTTAATAAAGCCCATAAAGTCATTTTTTAAATTGACTGTTGACAAAACAAATATACTTGCCTTTTTCTGAATGATGTTAATATTGAATTCTACATGTGAATGTAGAAGTCAAATCTAATTTAATTATTAGCAAACAGTAGTACAAGTAACACTTGTTCTGATGACAGATCCTGGATAGACTTCTGCACTGGTTATCCAGTTCTCAAAGAAATGTACTGAATCACACAGGAATAAATTGGCACTGAATGAGTGTTAAATTGTCAGTGCGCCCCAGGGCAGCTGTGGCTACAATGTAGCTTGCTATCGCCAGTGTGTGAATGTGTGTGTGAATGGGTGGATGACTGAATGTAGTGTAAAGCGCTTTGGGGTCCTATGGACTAGAAAAGCGCTATACAAATGCAGGCCATTTACCATTTAAATGTCTGTACAGTACTATCAAAGTGGCAAAAGGGTAAACCCCCACTTGCGTCAGAACATGCATCAAGTGTCATTGCAATTACATTTTTTTACTTGAAATAAAAAAGCTGTGAACATGTTTTAAAGTCAGAAATCTGATTTTGTTATAGTCAATAGCAAATAAATCAAGGGTAAAATCTGAGAAATGTATCCAGTAGTTGAAGTTTTGTAGTCAAGCAGCTGTTTCTTAAGCTTGAAATGACGGTCAAATTGAAACATTTAGAAATTTTAAAGATTGAAGTAGCTAAGATTAGAATTAATGGCCCGAGGTGGACAAACTTTTGTTGTTTAAATGGAAAATGGATTGGTTCTTATATGGCGCTTTTCTGAGCACTCTACACAACTTGTGCATTCACCCAAGCATATTTTTTTGTGCTTGTATGAATGCTTTCTAACTAACATTCACACATACACTCATACTCATATGGATGCAATTTGGGGTTAGTATCTTGCCCAAGGATATTTGGCATGCAGACTAGGGAAACCAGGAATTGAACCATCAACCTTCCGATCAGTAGATGACCTGCTCTACCGCTTGAGCTACAGCCACCCCGAAACAGCCAGTGTTTTTAACCTGTGATTATTATTCAAGTTCAAGTGATTTAAATGAAATATTTGAGTAATAGTGTTTAAAATCTCCTAATCTCTCAGCCCACATGGCATAGTCCATCTGAAGTCTCTCTCTCTCTCATATAGGTGTTGATCCGTGTCCATGCCTGTGGAGTGAACCCTGTGGAAACTTACATCCGAGCTGGGACGTATGCAAGGAAACCCACCCTGCCTTACACACCTGGCTCTGATGTAGCAGGAGTGGTGGAATCAGTTGGAGAAGGAGTGACTGCAGTGAAGGTTAGAGTACAGACGACTGTATGGATGTGATAGCAGCTACATGTCAGTGCAGTTATATAATCATGTGGGATCAGTCCTCCATCTTCTGCTTAGCATCACTTAAAACTTGTGTAAATCCAAGTTCAAGTTCATCCTGTAGAAAATACACAGAGACAATGTGAGAAGGAACTCTTAAATAAGGAGATACAGGAGGTGTGCACAGTGTGTGAACATGTGTGTGTGTTTTCCAGGCAGGGGATCGTGTGTTCACCACAGCTACAGAGACTGGAGGCTATGCAGAGTACACTGTAGCAGCTGGCGACTCTGTTTACAAGCTGCCTGATGCTTTAGACTTCACACAGGGAGCAGCCATCGGGATCCCGTACTTCACCGCCTACAGAGCTCTGATCCACAAGTAAGACACACCTGTTCTAATCAGGGTGAGCTGTAGCAGGATTCCACCATCTGCAGATCTTAAAGAGCAAAGCAATGAAATTCAATATAATATTCAATTTAATATTTCTAATTCAAATTACAAGGTCCAGTAAAAATCTTTTAGTGGGCTTATATAACAATAGAAAGTGCTGAAAAAGTAATGTCAGCTAAAATATATTATAACAACAAGAAATACATGTATCTCTTCCTGCATATGACCAAGTCTACACAGCTGCGTGGTACTTATACTGCCCTCTGGTGGTCAAAACCTTGATCTTCTTCCTTCCACACTGACAAGTCCAGATATATGCATATCCCAACTCTGAACATACATCATGTTACAAAGGAAAGATCAATGTTTTTAATAGAGGGGGTGGTTAATTAGTAATGCAGCACCATACTGTTAACTTTCACCTTCTCTGTGGGTTTTTTGTGTTGTGCAGAGCGCACGCCAAGGCTGGAGAGACCGTTCTTATCCATGGAGCCAGTGGAGGGGTGAGACTCTTCTTCAGCTCTAGGAGATATAGCTCCAATTTCTAACAAGTCATCATTAGGCTGCCCTAGATCCCTAAAATATCCTGCAAGGATGCCAAAGTATAGTGACACCAATCCGATACATCTAAACATATTTTAGGAGCAGCTGTTGTATTAATCTGTTTTTAAAGCCCGAAAAAGATTTTGAACACTTGCAGTGCTTTCCTGATCTGTAGGTCACGCTAAAACTTGTTTTGCCTTTCTTTCCCTTCAAAAGTTGAAGTGTTATGTGTGTGAGTGGGTTAAGGGAGAGTATGATGGAGAATACAGTGGAACCCCGACTTACGAAATTCATTTGTTCCCGAGGGTCTTTCGTAAGTCGAAGATTTTCGTAAGTCGAAGCACCCATCGCGCCTTTTGAGTGAGGCGATGCTGAACGATAGACTATAGACTAATTGCTAACTAGAACAACAATACGTCGTTCAAGTGGAACAGCGAAGCGCAATTACGAAAGCCAAGGGGTTGTCACATGATTCGGAAGGCATTCTGGGCATTCTGGGCTCGGCCAATCAGAGCCAGCGGATTTCGTAAAATGGGCATTTTGCCGTAACACGGGCAGAAATATTGGCGTTCAGTGCCTTCGTAACTTGAATTTTTCGTTTAACAGGGTATTCGTAAGTCGGGATTCCACTGTATTACAAAGTTTGTCCTCGAGTCTAAATACTTCATTATGCATTATGAAAAATATTACAATATTGCACACAAAATACTAAAGGAATGAGCAAAATGTGTAGAAGGAAGAAAAGTAGTCCTGATACTGATCCCTGTGGGACCCCATATTTGATAGTTATACTTTGAGATTTTTACCATTTACACACACATATTGCTCCCTTTTCTTTAATTTAATTTGATTACAAATATCATTCACACCTAATGTAAGGGAGCTTGACTTCTGTTTTTATCTCTTGGTGTAAAAAGAAAGAGTTTTAAAAAATGGCTTTTGTTTATAAGTGACACACTGAAGAGGGCTAATAGTTATGGATAGATTTTCTTTTCTTGAGATAAAATATTTAATAAAACTGTTGGTAATATTTTCATGATGTGGAACATTTCTGGCATTTTACTCGACCCTGGTGTCATTGAGCATATTTGTAAGATGTGTGCTATACCTTCAAATCATACTGCCTGAAGGAAGCATGTACAGTAGGATGCAAAAGTTTGGGCAACCTTGTTAATAGTCATTATTCTCCTGTATAAATCGTTGGTTGTTACGATAAAAAAATTTCAGTTAAATATATCATATAGGAGACACACTCAGTGATATTTCAGAAGTGAAACGAAGTTTATTGGATTTACAGAAAGTGTGCAATAATTGTTTAAACAAAATCAGGCAGGTGCATTAATTTGGGGTCCACAAAAAAAGAAATGAAATCAATATTTAGTAGATCTGCCTTTTGCAGAAATTACAGCCTCGAAATGCTTCCTGTAGGTTCCAATGAGAGTCTGGATTGTGGTTGAAGGTATTTTGGACCATTCCTCTTTACAAAACATCTCTAGTTCATTCAGGTTTGATGGCTTCCGAGCATGGACAGCTCTTTAACTCACACCACAGATTTTCAATAATATTCAGGTCTGGGCTGAGATGGCCATTCCACAACGTTGTACTTGTTCCTCTGCATGAATGCCTTAGTGGATTTTGAGCAGTGTTTCGGGTCGTTGTCTTGTTGAAAGATCCAGCCCCGGCACAGTTTCAGCTTTGTCACTGATTCCTGGACATTGGTCTCCAGAATCTGCTGATACTGAGTGGAATCCATGTGTCCCTCAACTTTGACAAGATTCCCAGTCCCTGCACTGGCCACACAGCCCCACGGCATGATGAAACCACCACCATATTTCACTGTAGGTAGCAGGTGTTTTTCTTGGAATGCTGTGTTCTTTTTCCTCCATGCATAACGCCTCTTGTTATGCCCAAATAACTCAACTTTAGTTTCATCAGTCCACAGCACCTTATTCCGAATGAAGCTGGCTTGTCCAAATGTGCTTTAGCAAACCTCAAGCGTCTCTGTTTGTGCTGTGGGCGGAGAAAAGGCTTCCTCTGCATCACTCTCGCATACAGCATCTCCTTGTGTAAAGTGCACCGAATGGTTGAACGATGCACAGTGACTCCATCTGCTGCAAGATGATGTTGTAGGTCTTTGGTGCTGGTCTGTGGGTTGACTCTGACTGTTCTCACCATTCGTCGCTTCTGTCCATCCGAGATTTTTCTTGGTCTGCCACTTTGAGCCTTAACTTGAACTGAGCCTGTGGTCTATCATTTTCTCAATATGTTCCTACCTGTGGAAACAGATGGCTTAAATTTCTGAGACAGCTTTCTGTATCCTTCCCCTAAACCATGATGGTGAACAATCTTTGTCTTCGGGTCATTTGAGAGTTGTTTTGAGACCCCCATGTTGCTACTCTTCAGAGAAAATTAAAAGAGGAGGGAAACTTACAAGTGACCCCTTTAAATACTCTTACTCATTATTGGATTCACTTGTGTATGTAGGTCAGGGGTCACTGAGCTTACCAGGCCAATTTGAGTTCCAATAATTTGTTCTAAAGGTTTTGGAATCAATAAAATGACAACAGTGACCCAAATTATGCGCCTGCCTGATTGTGTTTAAACAATTATTGCACACTTTCTGTAAATCCAATAAACTTAGTTTCACTTCTCGAGTATCATTGTGTGTGTCTCCTATATGATATATTTAACTCACATTTTTTTATTGTAACAACCAACGATTTATATAGCAAAATAATGACTATTAACAAGGTTGCTCAAACTTTTGCATCCCACTGTATAATCTAAACAGAACTGGTCCTATCACAGAACCTTGTGGAACTCCATAATTAACTTTATTGTGGGAAAAGGATTCTCCATTTATATAAACAAATCGGAGTCTATTATATAGATATGATTCAAACCACTGCAGTATCTGATGTGTAAAAGATTTAAGACCATATTAGTAAACCTCCTGTCTAATAATCTTGAAATCTAAAACCTAAGGATAAGGTAAAATACATAAATTCAGTACCTTATATATAGTATCTTGATTTAATGTACTTACTCTTATGGTAAAATTATGTTGTTTGACCTTTTCTGGCCTGATTGTGTATGTCACTGCTGTATAACTAACATGAAAACAACTAACCAGGGTAACTTTTTCCCCAGTTTTTTACACTTGTTTTTAATACAAGATTGTGTTAGTTTATGAACTAAAGAGATGCAGTTTTCTAGAACAAATTGTCTTTAATCAAATAATATAAACAGAAATGGAGTAAATAAATACAGTGGGGCAAAAAAGTATTTAGTCGGCCACCGATTGTGCAAGTTCCCCCACCTAAAATGATGACAGAGGTCAGTAATTTGCACCAGAGGTACACTTCAACTGTGAGAGACAGAATGTGAAAAAAAAAATCCATGAATCCACATGGTAGGATTTGTAAAGAATTTATTCGTAAATTAGGGTGGAAAATAAGTATTTGGTCAATAACAAAAATACAACTCAATACTTTGTAACATAACCTTTGTTGGCAATAACAGAGGTCAAACGTTTACTATAGGTCTTTACCAGGTTTGCACACACAGTAGCTGGTATTTTGGCCCATTCCTCCATGCAGATCTTCTCGAGAGCAGTGATGTTTTGGGGCTGTCGCCGAGCAACACGGACTTTCAACTCCCGCCACAGATTTTCTATGGGGTTGAGGTCTGGAGACTGGCTAGGCCACTCCAGGACTTTCAAATGCTTCTTACGGAGCCACTCCTTTGTTGCCCGGGCGGTGTGTTTTGGATCATTGTCATGTTGGAAGACCCAGCCTCGTTTCATCTTCAAAGTTCTCACTGATGGAAGGAGGTTTTGGCTCAAAATCTCACGATACATGGCCCCATTCATTCTGTCCTTAACACGGATCAGTCGTCCTGTCCCCTTGGCAGAAAAACAGTCCCATAGCATGATGTTTCCACCCCCATGCTTCACAGTAGGTATGGTGTTCTTGGGATGCAACTCAGTATTCTTCTTCCTCCAAACACGCCGAGTTGAGTTTATACCAAAAAGTTCTACTTTGGTCTCATCTGACCACATGACATTCTCCCAATCCTCTGCTGTATCATCCATGTGCTCTCTGGCAAACTTCAGACGGGCCTGGACATGCACCGGCTTCAGCAACGGAACACGTCTGGCACTGCGGGATTTGATTCCCTGCCGTTGTAGTGTGTTACTGATGGTGACCTTTGTTACTTTGGTCCCAGCTCTCTGCAGGTCATTCACCAGGTCCCCCCGTGTGGTTCTGGGATCTTTGCTCACCGTTCTCATGATCATTTTGACCCCACGGGATGAGATCTTGCGTGGAGCCCCAGATCGAGGGAGATTATCAGTGGTCTTGTATGTCTTCCATTTTCTGATGATTGCTCCCACAGTTGATTTTTTCACACCAAGCTGCTTGCCTATTGTAGATTCACTCTTCCCAGTCTGGTGCAGGTCTACAATACTTTTCCTGGTGTCCTTCGAAAGCTCTTTGGTCTTGGCCATGGCGGAGTTTGGAGTCTGACTGTTTGAGGCTGTGGACAGGTGTCTTTTATACAGATGATGAGTTCAAACAGGTGCCATGCATACAGGTAACGAGTGGGGGACAGAAAAGCTTCTTACAGAAGACGTTACAGGTCTGTGAGAGCCAGAGATTTTCCTTGTTTGAGGTGACCAAATACTTATTTTCCACCCTGATTTCCGAATAAATTCTTTACAAATCCTACCATGTGAATTCATGGATTTTTTTTTTCACATTCTGTCTCTCACAGTTGAAGTGTACCTCTGGTGCAAATTACTGACCTCTGTCATCATTTTAAGTGGGGGAACTTGCACAATCAGTGGCTGACTAAATACTTTTTTGCCCCACTGTAAATGTGGGGCTTTTTGACTTTTTTACTGTTACATAAATATAGTGGCTTGCAAAAGTATTCGGCCCCTTGAACTTTTCCACATTTTGTCACATTACAGCCACAAACATGAATCAATTTTATTGGAATTCCACGTGAAAGACCAACACAAAGTGGTGCACACGTGAGAAGTGGAACGAAAATCATACATGATTCCAAACATTTTTTACAAATAAATAACTGAAAAGTGGGGTGTGCGTAATTATTCAGCCCCCTGAGTCAATGCTTTGTAGAACCACCTTTTGCTGCAATTCCAGCTGCCAGTCTTTTAGGGTTTGTCTCTACCAGCTTTGCACATCTAGAGACTGAAATCCTTGCTCAGTCTTCTTTGCAAAACAGCTCCAGCTCAGTCAGATTAGATGGACAGCGTTTGTGAACAGCAGTTTCAGATCTTGCCACAGATTCTCGATTGGATTTAGACACCAGACAGGTCAGAGATAAAGTTATTGAGAAATTTAAAGCAGGCTTAGGCTACAAAAAGATTTCACAAGCCTTGAACATCCCACGGAGCACTGTTCAAGTGATCATTCAGAAATGGAAGGAGTATGGCACAACTGTAAACCTACCAAGACAAGGCCGTCCACCTAAACTCACAGGCCGAACAAGGAGAGCACTGAGAGGCCCATGGGGACTCTGGACGAGCTGCAGAGATCTACAGCTCAGGTGGGGGAATCTGTCCACAGGACAACTATTAGTCGTGCACTGCACAAAGTTGGCCTTTATGGAAGAGTGGCAAGAAGAAAGCCATTGTTAACAGAAAACCATAAGAAGTCCCGTTTGCAGTTTGCCACAAGCCATGTGGGGGACACAGCAAACATGTGGAAGGTGCTCTGGTTAGATGAGACCAAAATGGAACTTTTTGGCCAAAATGCAAAACGCTATGTGTGGCGGAAAACTAACACAACACATCACTCTGAACACACCATCCCCACTGTCAAATATGGTGGTGGCAGCATCATGCTCTGGGGGTGCTTCTCTTCAGCAGGGACAGGGAAGCTGGTCAGAGTTGATGGGAAGATGGATGGAGCCAAATACAGGGCAACCTTGGAAGAAAACCTCTTGGAGTCTGCAAAAGACTTGAGACCGGGGCGGAGGTTCACCTTCCAGCAGGACAACGACCCTAAACATAAAGCCAGGGCAACAATGGAATGGTTTAAAACAAAACATATCCATGTGTTAGAATGGCCCAGTCAAAGTCCAGATCTAAATCCAATCCAGAATCTGTGGCAAGATCTGAAACTGCTGTTCACAAACGCTGTCCATCTAATCTGACTGAGCTGGAGCTGTTTAGCAAAGAAGGATGAGCAAAGATTTCAGTCTCTAGATGTGCAAAGCTGGTAGAGACAGACCCTAAAAGACTGGCAGCTGGAATCACAGCAAAAGGTGGTTCTACAAAGTATCGACTCAGGGGGCTGAATAATTACGCACACACCCCACTTTGCAGTTATTTATTTGTAAAAAATGTTTGGAATCATGTATGATTTTCGTTCCACTTCTCACGTGTACACCACTTTGTGTTGGTCTTTCACGTGGAATTCCAATAAAATTGATTCATGTTTGTGGCTGTAATGTGACAAAATGTGGGAAAGTTCAAGGGGCCGAATACTTTTGCAAGCCACTGTATATTCTTGCATTACTTGTACTACCGTGGCTCATCAGCTTTAAATAAAAGTGACTAGAAATGTGTGCTAAAATGAAATTTAGCTACAATCAAATACTTTCTTCATCCTATAGGTGGGCATTGCAGCCTGTCAGTTGTCCCGTGCTCTGGGTCTTCAGGTTTTTGGGACAGCAGGGACACCAGAGGGGATGAAGTTGGTCCTTAACAATGGAGCTCACCTGGCCTTTAATCACAGACAAGAAGAATACACAGACAAAATCACGGTATTCACTCACATAGAAGTCAAGTGGCAGGAAAAACTCGCTCTGACCTTCTGAAAAATGCTCTGTGTGTTTATGTATTCCAGGAAGCCACAAAGGGCCGAGGTGTAGATGTGATAGTGGAGATGCTGTCAAATGTCAACCTCAGTAAGGACCTCCAGATGCTGGCCTATGGAGGGCGAGTGATGGTAGGACTACAGTTTTTCTTTTTTTTTTTATAGTATAGTCGTGGGATCTTTTACTGGTTTATCAGTTTACTACTCCTCAGAAATGTGTTGTTAACAATCCAGCTGTGGTGGACTAATAATAATTATAGTACAATATTAAAAACAGGACAGCTATAAGGAAACACTCACTTCACTCCACACAGGGAGTAGTCAGCTGTTGTTGACATATCAGGGTGTGATAAATACATCAGAGGGTTCCCCAGGCTGAAATGTCCTCTAGCAACAATCAACTACAAAGCAAGAGGTGAGAAGCAAATAACAGACAAAGCAAAATCTGTCCTATTTTTGACCTGAGTTGCTCACGTTCTGTTTCACTTAAGGAAGCCTCCCTCTGTACAGCCCGTGCTGCTTGTAACTGAACCGGTTGTAGGTTGTCAATGTAAAGTTGTTGATGCACCTCTATTACATCATTAACTGTACAAATGTCCATACCAACATAAGAAAAGCTGTCATGTTCTTCACGGCCCACAAGGAAGGTAGATTTCAGTACAGGAATGATATGAGTTGCAAAGTGACTTGAACCAGCCCAAAGGAAATCATCAACGTGACATGCAAGCACTCCTGTAACCTCAGATTGTTCATTCTGCCAATAGAACACTGCAGGATCAACCTGTGATATTTTACCACCAGTTTTGAGCATAATGTCTTTGACCTTATTGTACCAATAAAGTGAAGCATCTGCAAGTCCATAAACACACTTTTTCAGTTTCCATAGAACATTGTCCTTGCCAGCTTCAGGTGGGGGACGAAGATAGATGTCTCTTGACAGTTCCACTCCCTGCAAGAAGGCAGATTTAATGTCCATTGAATTTACTCTCCACTTGTTTTGACATATCACAGCTAGCACCAGTCTGAGGGACTCAGACGCACATGTTGGAGAGTCTTTCTGTAGTTCTTTAGTATTTACCTCTTCAAACCCCCGTGCCACAAGTCGAGCCTTTGGGACAACACCATTAGTAGTTTCTTTGAGTGTACAGACCCATCTAGTAGACACATATTTTTGACCCAGGTCTTTCACTTCATCAAACACACCATTACTTTGCCAGCTCTCAATCTCCTGCTGCTTAGCAGAATCAAAGGAAATATCTTTTGTTATGAGTACATCTGCATCTCTGTTTTCAGCTTCAGTGCAAAGACCATCAACAAGTGACATGTCTACAGCTTTCTTTTCACCTTCACTACCATCATGCTCAAGATATTGCACATTGTACCAGTTTTTGTATTGCCCTTTTGCTTTTCCCGCTCTGCCTAGCACTCTGGCTGTGTGTTGAACACCGTTGTCTCTGTTGGTAAAAGCAATCAGCTGTCCTGATCTTAACTTTACATTTGCAGAGACGTGATCAGTGGGTGTAGAGGGCTCATTTGCAGTTTGTGTGACAGACATGTTTTCTGTAGTGTTGGTTTCTCTGTCAATAGTGATGTCTTCTTCCTCACTAATACTCTGTTCACCATCGGGTGTGTCAGTGTCATCATTTTCAACTGCGTCTTTGTTGTCATCATCAGTAGTACTGTGTGGAATTTGTTTATGTCCAGTCTGTGAATCCACTTTAGTCAATCTTGACTGGTGTACTCTTACAAGAGTCCCCCCATGTCTTACAAATACAACAGTTCCATCCTGCCCAATAACTACACCTGGACCCTTCCACTCTGTACAGTCGACTCGTTTGTAGTATACTTTATCTCCTGCCTCATATTTGTCATCTGTAGGCCTAAGTTGTTTGCGTAGTGCTCTCCTGATCCTTTCTGAACACTCTGCCTCAGTAAATGCTTTCCTGGAAGCATGTAATCCTGAGATATGTTCAGCTACTCTTGCACTTACAGTTGTGCCCTCTAAGGCAGGTGGCTTATCCATCAACACAGAAGGAAGGTTGGGGTTTTGGCCAAACACAAGTTGATGTGGACTATAACCATGTACATTAAGCATACTGTTTTTGGCCATAAGGGCCCAGTCTAGCGCAGTGTGCCAGTCACATCCTCGTTCCTTTTTTACCTTCAGGAGGATTTCTGTAAGTGTCATGTTATGTCTCTCCAGTAGTCCGTTGCTCCAGGGACTATACCCCGCCGTTGTTTTTACCTCAATGTTGAAGTTTTCAGCCATGTCCCGATTGTCTGTGTTGTTGAACTCTCCGCCGTTGTCTGTGTAGAGCCGTCTGGGGGCACCGTGAATGCTTATCCAGGTGTGAATGAAGGAGTTGACGATCTCTGCAGCTTTCTTTGTCTTTACTGTACTATGTAACTATCTAGCCACTTCTGACCACAAACTGTACGTGTACATGCAGTATCAATAATGGCTGACCCCAGTGCCTCAGTCAGGAAGATTTCAGAGTCTGTCATTGAGGCTTTAGTGTACAAAGTAATGTTACACTCCTCCACTTTCCCATCTTCAGTTAGCTTTACTTGGTCACCATTACGATGAGGACAGTCTTTCGCCCAGTGGTAAGTGCTCTGACAAATAGCACATCTTGTTCGCTTGCCAAACTTGTCAACTGGGTTGGTACCTTGTAGTGGTTGTCGCTGTCCACTCCATGACGAAGTACCGTTGTTTCGTTTGTATTTGGGACCTTTTTGTTCCGTAAGGAAAACTGCATCTTGGTTCAGTTGAATTCCGCTGAAAACTCCAGTTACTTTCCCTCCGAAAATCCGTTTCAGTGCAGACTTCATAGACGCAAACGTTAAGTCCGTGCACGCTGTCAGTGCAAGCTGTCGACTTTTCTCATCAAGACAAGCTGTATCTAGAAGCTTAAATGCTAGCACAGCGTCAGGCAGCGTCATGTTGTACTTTTTCATCCGGTTATAACGCTGTTCAAAGTCTATAATGTAGTCTGCCATGGACACGCTGTGGTTCTTTGCAATGGAGTCAAAACACGAGTAGGCTTCATAAGCGCGGTCTTTCTCTTCTCTCTGAAACACCGCGTCAAGTTTTGCAAGTAGTATTTCCATACCGTCATCTTTGTCCAAATCTTCCGCGGGTATCTCCATGGCCGTTTCTCTGGCTCTTCCCTCGAGCCCCAGCGCCACCGCGAGTGCCTGTTTCTTTTTATCCAGCTCCGTAACTCGTCTCCAGATATTGACTTCATTCTTCCAGCATTCGTATGGCCTGGCTTCATCAAACTTTGGTGGTACTTTGTAATTGGAAACCATCCTCTGCTACCAATGTTAACTCAAAAGACACGACGTCGTACTCTCATTCACAGCGCTTTATTCGTTCCGCCATTTTTCATACGGACCACAACAACAACACTTCGCGGGCAACAGTACTCTCGCGATAAAACAGAAAATAACAAGTTAACATTTCTTACCTTGGCCATGTCTCTGAGTATTGCACACCTTGTGCTTTTGGGCACTCCAGTGATGTTGCAGCTCTGAAATATGGCCAAACTGGTGGCAAGTGGCATCTTGGCAGCTGCACGCTTGACTTTTCTCAGTTCATGGGCAGTTATTTTGCGCCTTGGTTTTTCCACACGCTTCTTGCGACCCTGTTGACTATTTTGAATGAAACGCTTGATTGTTCGATGATCACGCTTCAGAAGCTTTGCAATTTTGAGACTGCTGCATCCCTCTGCAAGATATCTCACTATTTTTGACTTTTCTGAGCCTGTCAAGTCCTTCTTTTGACCCATTTTGCCAAAGGAAAGGACGTTGCCTAATAATTATGCACACCTGATATAGGGTGTTGATGTCATTAGACCACACCCCTTCTCATTACAGAGATGCACATCACCTAATATGCTTAATTGGTAGTAGGCTTTCAAGCCTATACAGCTTGGAGTAAGACAACATGCATGAAGAGGTTGATGTGGACAAAATACTCATTTGCCTAATAATTCTGCACTCCCTGTATCTACCAGAAATGTTCTGATATACAGTTATATACAGTAGTTTACAAACACTCATTAATCATACCTCTACTTTGCTCTTTTTCTTTAGGTTGTTGGCTCCAGAGGATCTATAGAGATCAATCCCAGAGACACCATGATTAAAGAGAGCAGCATAGTGGGAGTGGCCCTTTTCTTTGCAACACCGGTACAAAATAACAGCATCACAAAATTTGTCAGTAATCTAATTTTTTTTAAATTTCATTTTAAAATTTTGTTTTTAATTCAGTTAAGCCTATTTTCCAGAGTAGGTTTGATTGTTATTATTTGAAAATGTTTAGTTTGTTAAGGTTAGTGTTCCGTGCTATTATTGTTATTATTTTTTATTTTATTTAGTTTTCCAAGTAAGCAAAATCATGCACATTGGTAATGCTACTGCCAAAACCTTTGGCTATGACTCCATACATGATACATGATAAATATGTACAGAATTCTTATTCCGTGCCCCACTTGGTGATTTGGACATCTTTCTTCTCCCCCTGCTCCTCTCAGGAGGAGTTGAAGGAGTGTGGAGCTCTACTGTATGCAGGGATGGAAGCTGGTTGGTTGCGTCCGGTCGTCGGTTCCCAGTATCCGCTTGAGTCTCCCGGGGCTGCTGGGAAGATGGTCCTGACTATGTGACGACCATGTAATGGGTCACAGGTCACCTTTACAGTTTTTACAGTTCAGGCTGTTTTTAAATGGGTGATACTTTAATAAAAATTTTCAGGAACAGTTAATGTTGTTGTTTGTTGCTTCTATGGCAAAAATCAGTTTGCTAGATCACAGAAAATAATCCAGAAAATCCTTAGGCTGGATTTGTTTTTACTGTACCATCATGGTGCGATTTACCAATTGGATGAAACCTTACTGTAGTGAAGTTATTTCTTTAGTTCGTGTTAATATACTTTTGTATTTCTAAAGCTGAATTTAATAGTTTTTTTTTTCCAGAGTGATCAGAGTGTTTTTGCAGATCTCTTCATAAGGTCTGTTGTCACTGATTTTAGGTTTAGTTCTTGTGTAATTTGGCATATCTCACTCTTTTCTTCTTGTTACCCTTCCTTATGAAGGGCATCTTGACAGCCAGCCTTCGCCTGAGAGCATTTGTGATGAGGCTTCATTAAACAGTAGATGAATAAACTGAAGGACTCCATGCATATATCATGTCCTGTGTCACGTCTATTCTGGTGTCTTTCACCCTTTTACTTAAGGACATGACTGCTCATCTGCTGTAGATAGTTTTTTTTTTTTTAAGCCTCCCACTTTTCTTTTGTCCTTCACTTGTTCAGTTTCCTCACATTGTTTTAAGAACACACTACACACTGTGTCAAAATATGGGTTCAGGGTTCTTTATTATTTGTCACAAGTATAACACACAGTGAAATGTAGCCTGACACGCTCCTCGACATGTGCAAAAATTGGGGGGGGGGGGGTGTATAGAGGAAGAACATTATACATATATATATATATATATATATATATATATATATATATATATAGTATATACACTGGGTGAATGTGCAGTAGTAGCAGCAAGCAGGTGAATTCTGTACATTTATATGAATAGATATCTGACTATTTTACAGGATAGACAATATAAACATATTTAAAATTAAAGGAATTGAAATGTGCATTGTGCCTTGGTTTAGTGTCTGGAAGAGTCCTGTCTCAGTCAGTTATAGATGATGTGAGAGGGCGGGTGTGTGTGTTTAGGGCACGGATGGCTTGGGGATAGAAGCTCCTCTTGAGTCTCTCTGTCCTTGCCCGGAAGATGCGGAACCTTCTACCAGATTGCAGGTTTTGTCATCTACGGTTCATAACATCATCATAAGATAGACAGAAAATCTGGAGAAATCTCTGTGTGCAAGGGATAAGGCCAAAAATAAGTATTGTATATCTGTAATGTTTGGGCCCCTTGGTAAAATTACATGAAAAGCATGCATGATTCTGTCCTACCCTCAGGAACACTTCCTGAAATCATTGTCTGTGAACACAGTTCACCGTGCCTTCCACAAATGCAGATTAAAGCTCTGTTGTGCAAAAAGAAGCCATCCACCAAAAAAGCCACTGCCTTCTCTGGATTTAAGATAGCCTGTGACAAAGTGGAAAACACTTCTTTTTTAAGCCCTCAGTTCAAAAGCCTGAATCTCTAATGCCTACAGAACCGACAGCTTGCTCATCTGGAAAGGCACTATCAGTGCTGGAAGGTATAAGCATGTTGATGGGTTTGTCTAGCATAAACCTATTTGCTGGAACGTTCAAGACAATTCTACTACACAGCAAAGCAAGACACAAGTTGCCAAAGTTCTTTGTGTTACTCGTGCATGAGGGAGAGAACTGGACGAGCGCCGTTCCTTCACTTGACCCCAGTTGCTCTCATCTGCTCCCTCGTAACACTGCACTTTATTGAGGTTACATGAATATGCGTAGGTTCATTACCATATGACATCTTACATCTTACATTTGTTTACATACATGTAAACAAAGAGTACCAGTCTGTGCATAGTGTAGGTGTGTTTGCCTGGAAGTCCAGCAGTTCATCTACACAAAAGGGACTTATACTAAAACAGATATAGAGTAGGTTTCCTATAGTATAAATCAGTAAGAGAAGGTATGACCTTAAGATGTGTGTGCATGCCAGAGTGCTGTGGAAGGCACACAGAGTCTTTGCAGACTGCTAAGGATCAGACATCCTGTAATTATGACCAACACCAACATATGCATGCAGATGACATCTTTTTAATGTTATTACACCCCAGCCTAGGCAACCGGGGTGCAACGTAGAAAAAACAGAAATAAGGAAAATAAAACCACAAAGGCTCTCCACCAAAATCCCGAAACGAAAATATCCCATAACGAAAGTATTGACAAACCCATTCACAACTATTTACAACAAACTATTTATTTACAACACGGGGGGAGATCGCGACCATGACATACTGAAACACAAGGCTTAAATACATAGAAGGAGCAATAAGGGAAAGGACCACAGGAGGGAAACACAGCTGGGGCAAATTAGACCTGACGAGACAAGGAAACGTAAACTGAACACACTAAGATAACACAGACTTTCAAAGTAAAGCAGGAAATACATGACAGTCACGCAAAAACAAAACACTGACAACACCGAAACGTAACAATGTAAATAAACGAGATCAGCTGCATCTATTCCAATAGCACGGCTTTGTAGTAGGAGGATCCGGTGCTGAACTAGTCTGCCTACAGTTTGGATCTTTCACCAGTTCAAAACATTCTATTTCTCATGAATGTAAAATATGGCAAATATTATATGGCAGACTCAGCACTTGAATCCAATATCAAACAAGAATGGGACAACAGTCCTCTCCCAGCAGCTGGTGTCTTCAGCTCCCAGATGTTTACATACTCTTCCTGTCCAAACTGTTTTAAAACATGTCATTGCCATCAAATTCAAAATCACCTTATTTTCTTTCTTAAAATAGCATGTTTTCTCAATTTAATTAGCCGATTGCTCATTTTGAAAAATGCACCATTTTTACCTCCTGGTAACTACTTTGTTTGCTGCTTAGCGACATTTAAAGAAAAAAAATCTGTATTTTTACTGGCATCACTTCCTGACATCAGTGAATGTCCTCCAGCTTTAAGTTGGTCTTTAGTTCCTAAATGGAAATTAGAGCATCTTTAAATGCAGTATAATGTAGCATATACATAGCAGAGAGAACCAGAATCTCAAGACTGGCTTTGATTCAGATGTAGCAGTTACAATGTGCTGAGTCCTGCGTTGTGAAAGTGTGCTGATCATGGAGCACTTATGCTTGCCATGGTCAAATTTGTGACATTCATTTGGGCAACCAACAGAAATGCAGAATGACAGGAAGAAGGTGCATATAGTACAAATAAAGACCATAAGTGGCCACACACAAAAAATGGTTAAACATCAATAGAAAATCCTCACTTTGAAAGCAAATAGTAATTATTATGTAAAACAATGCATCTTTTCAGTTGCAGTCACTCTAGACATCAGTGATACTTATACTTAGAATTAAGATAAACAAAACAAACAACGAAAAAACTAAGACAAAGTTTAAGGCTCTGTTTCCAAGTCAGACATGACATCTGTTCCTCTCAGGTAACAGCCAGCTCTACTGAGCATGCTTCAGAGACGGCCAGGTAACCTGAGCTAGACCCACTCATATACACGGTACGTGTTGCAGCACTACAGCAACCAGTAAATGATGGCTCTACAGCAGACAAGCACTACAGGTCATTCTGATGGATCATGTGAGTGGAGTGCACCATATCAGGAGCAGGGTTAAAACACTTGGTTAGGAACAGGTAAGGAACCTGATAATGTTTTTAATGGATTTCTATGATGACGATCTGACAATGATCTTTTTTAAAATTAATATTTAGATGTTCAGATTAAGAAACCAAGCTGTAGTAGATGACACTGGAATAAAGGTATACAATTTGGTATTTGGTAAATACCAAATTGTAATTGGGTCACTAATAAGCTCTGTTAAAAGCATATTTTCCAAATGTTGTAACTGTCTAGTGAGTTGCCGTGACGATGGTGGGTCAAACTTATCCAAGGAGTCAGTCAACTAATAAGATGGGAAAAGTTTGAACTGGACTGAAACCTAATATCCCATGGTTAACATGTGTGTACCCTGACCATCACACTATCATAAGGCCTGGCGTGCTTCAGTGAAAGTCTCACTAATGTAGTTTCCAGGCAAGTTCGTAGTTTCTTCCCAGCACTTCATTAACCAGTGCAGTTCATCAGGAAATCTAGGCTATATTACCAGCTGGTAATGCCATTTTCAACTTAAACCAGCATGAGGTTGGCTTTACCTCAGGAGGTAGAGCAAGTTAGGTACTAATTGTGACTTCCTAATAATGTACTAACTAATCCAAAGGTCAGTGGTTTGATCCCTGATTGTTTCAGTCTGCATGGTCAAATATCCTGGATAAGATACTAAACCCCAAATTGTGTTTGTTGAAGTGTGACTGTTGGATAGAAAGATGGTAAACAGTGCTTGTATGAATGGGTGAATGAGACATAGACTAGAAAAGTGCCACATAAGAACGAATCCATTCAGTATTACCACTGAAGCTATGTTTGGCTGCTCCCTTTAATCATAAGGAGCCACCACAGCAGGTAGCTGTTTTGACTTGGCTGATTTTTGTTCCTCACACAAACCCAAAGAGATCTGTGTGCCTCCTCGGGACTGAACTGAGGGACCTTCAGACTGTTTTGTGAATGTATGAACCACTACGCTGTGACGTTGCTCAGTGATGTTTTACTAACAGCAGGCAGAAAATCTCTAAAGCAGATATACTAGAAGCTGAACATCCTTAAAACAAAATAACACATCGACTTCAGGAGGCACAGACAGGCTCACTGCCCTCTCATTGTAAATGGAGAATGAGTGGAATCTGTCTCCACCTTCAGGTTTCAGGGCGATCACATCTCCGCTGATCAAGTGCAGCAGCAGCTACACTTCCTCCTGAGGAAGAATAACATGGACCAGAAGCTGCTGCTGCTACTGTTCCTCAGTGTAGAGCAAGCTCTCCTACTGTGTGTTCTGATGTCTTATTATTTATATTTTGTTCCTGCACAGTAGATGTGGAGCATCCACAATTTCATTTTTTATGTACAAGGACAATAAAGGGCAGTTCTATTCTGTTCCACTACAAATGTATATTTGTCCTGGTCCTAGGTTCTTGCGTTTACTTATTATTACTGTTATTCTGTGCCTGAAGATTTAGATTACTATCTGATGATTGACTTTCTATCATACTGTTAATTCTGAGTGTCAGTTCTTGTTGTATTGTGTGAAGTCTGTTGGCTGTTTAGTTTCTATGAAATTTTGGCTACAAGTCTAGATTGCTTTACTGTTATGGTGTTCGGTCTGAGTTCTTTGTTTTCTGTCTCATCCACATGTGTCTTGTCAAGAGACAACAAAGAGACACAAAACAGCTTTAAAGAAATACAGTACACAAAAAAGAGATGCACCACAAAACAACTTTTTTTTTTGGCTGCTCCCTTTAAGTGTTGTCACAGCCGATCATCTGCCTCCATCTAACCCTATCCTCTATCAACAATTTCTGTTCCCCTTCACTACATCCATAAACTTTTTCAGAGGTCTTCCTCGTTTCCTCCTGCCTGGCATTTCCATCTTCAACATCCTTTGTCTAATATATCCACTTCCAACTCGAGTTTCTAACTCTGTCCCCAAACTGCTCACCCTGAGCTGTCCCTCTGATGATGTCCATCCTGGTCACTCTGTCACTTGCACGTCAGCCTCTTGTCTTTTTCTTAGAGCTACTGCCTCCAAACCCTGCATCATAGTAGGTCTCACTACTGTCTTGTAAACCTTCCCTTTCTTGCTGCTATCCTTTTGACACAAATCCCCCTGACACCATCTCCACCTACTCCACTCTGCCTACACTCTCTTCTTCACCTCTTGTGTACTGTCTGTTGCTGTGGATAGTTGACCCCAGATATTTAAAGTTGTCTACCCTCACTCCTCTATTCCTAGGAGCTTCACTGTTACACCTGTCTCCCAGGTGTCTACTGTCTCTTCAGTAGTATTAAGACGAACTATAATGTCAGTTAAAACAGTTCCCTACAAAAGAAAGCTATGCAAAAGAACAACAGTGTCGAGACTCACAAAAATGGGGCAACATGACAGAGACAAAAGAGATTAACGTGACACACAAAGATGCATGAAATGACAACAAAGAGACTTGATGTGATGAAAAACAGACACAAAACAACTACCAAGAAATTCAAAATCACTATGTAAAAATGCACGAGATCAGAGTGCAGCTGTACATTTACAACAGTGAAAAAAGAGCTTAGTGAAGATGGAAGCTCCACATTGAGTTCAGTGTTAATAAAACATAATGCTTAAATAGCTCTTAAATCAGGTTTAAGTGGTGCTTAGACATTATTGTTTCAACCAGCAGTGCTGTCTGCGCTAGGAATAAACTGCAAAATGCGTTTCTTGTATAGGAGATAAAAGTCTGCCGGGTTGAAATATAATTGCACTCTGTAATGAATGTGTTGTCTTGCTGGTCAATCTGATGAGCCATTCTGCTTTATGGTTATTGTGGAGTAGCTTACATTTGTTTATCACCAGAGAAAAGTCCATTAGTAAAAGAGCTTCAGCAGAAACATGATAGGCCTCATTTGGCTACAATGTCGAGCTGTTATCCATCAGTCAGCCTCCTCTGGGGACAAACTCTATCTCCCCAGTGCTGCCTAACACACAAGTACACATGGTGATGCATTACCATTTAGCTTTATTTGTTTGCTTAGCAACAGAGAGCAAACGTGTACTTGGTGATTATTTTCAGTCTGTGAAAACACCTATGAAGACGTCTGTATGTGTTTTATTCATGATGTCACTCATTCGTCTGCAGTACTTGTGTGTTGTTCTTTTCAGGAAGCTGCAGGCTAAGGTCCACACTCAGCCATGCAGGTCTGACTACACAAGATGGGTGATTATGGTGTTTTTACAGTGATACAATTACGTCTTTTTGTAGGACAAACGGATGATAATGGCGATACGGATAAAGCTGTATCAGGTTACGACCCTGTGGAAGAGAGGCCTCATCATCACTGCACTGTAACACAACATGTACAGTGAGTAGTACACATGGTTTTCTTGCATCGCAGAGGCCCACTGCAGGCAGTTAAGATTATGCAAATTTCTTTTCAGATATTTTGCTGATGTTGTTGCTGCTAGTCATCAGCGCCCAGCGCATGTCCCAAGTCCCGTTGTGTCCTGCTTCCTGTATGGTTTGTTCTGAGGATGCTGTCATCTGCCAAAGACTGACTAAAATTATAGGTAAAAAAAATATGCCCTCTATAACTGAAAGCTGAGCCTAAATAAGTGCATAGTCCTACTGTACGGTAGTCATATGAAAAACGTTATTTGTCAGTATTCAGAGCTGAAGACAGCAAAACACGAGAGAAAAGGAACTAACAAAATAAAGGAGAAAGTAACTAAACAGGTAAACACTGAACACAGACATGAAGGATTAACAATCGAATAAGAGGGTACTGGGATATGGAGGACTGGGAGAGTTACGTTACACTGAAATAAAGCATTTCATGCTTTAATAATCAATTGTAAATTAATAAAATAATTTGCTAATTACTTTTTGATTATGTTTGTTTTGTTTGTTTTTTTAAAAAAATATCCATTATATGGTAATTTAATGGACAAAAACACAAGGAAGTTTGATTAGTTTCCAAGTTTATTTGTGAAAGCAGACATTAGCTTACTAAAAACGGTAGAATTAAACCCGATTCTTTGATCCCCTTGATAGAACAGAGAAAACCCGACTCAGAGTGGTCAAAACATTTATAATTCTTTATTCAATCATCTTCCGGAAGAGAGAGCCCTGCACAGCCCATAGCCAGCTGCAGAATCTCTAACATTAGAAGCTCAGCCTGTGTCTCATATAGTGTTATTTTGGTACTTCACACGTCACACAGTTTCAATACAAACAACTCCTTATATGTCAGTAGCTTCCTCTTTTTCTGTCTAACTTCCTCTATTTATTAATATGCGTGTACAGCTGCACACGGACTTCCTGTTTTTCAGTCTGGCTGAGCACTTAGTTTGTGAGTCAAAAGTGCCCTTGGTTTACAAGCCTTCATTACTAAAATACATAAAACCATATAATCAGCAAATAAGCATTAAGAATATATATATATATATATTTATTTATTTCTTAACAGTAGCTAGCTAGTACCCCCATATCACAAACTAACACAAGCCTACAAGGGTGGGGCTACCTGGAGTGATGCTAATGTTACGTGCTACTTTCGTGTTACCTTCCGCAATTCGTAATTCATAATACTAATTTGCAAATGGATTGACTAATACATATTTTATTGCACAATGCATTATAAAATGACAAAATGTAATAATAATAAAATCAATCCTTAAAGCTCAAAGAAACACAAAAGCCAGTATTGCAAAATATAAACTAAAGAAAACCAACAGAATTTGACATTACTAAAAACTGTCATATATTACACTTTTTTATAAGCTTATGATGTAGCATAATGCAAAATGTACCACTTTAATGTGGTACATTTACTTCTTATGTATGTAACCGAAAGGCACTAATATGCTGATGATGTTGTGTGTTTTTGTATGCCTTGACCAGTTGCTCCGAATACCACACAGGCTCTGCTGCTAACAGAAGGCTCAATTTCTACAGTTCCGCCTGCCTCACTGTCTGAGCTGAGCAACATTACAGTCATTGGTGAGTAAACTGGTGAGTTCTGAGAATTGCAAAACAGCAACAATAGTGGTAAGACAAGTTGATTCTGTTCACGGGGGGCATGTTCTGATATGTTCTGATTTAGGACCTGGGTGGCTTGGGGATAGAAGCTCCTCTTGAGTCTCTCTGTTCTTGCCCGTATGGTATGGAACCTTCTGCCTGATTGCAGAAGTTTGAACAGTTTATTGAAGGATGGGACGGGTCCTTCAAAGTAAAGCAAAGTTAGTTTAACCCTGGAGAACCCATGGGGTCAGATCCGACACCACTGGTTTACTAGGGAACCCATGGGGTCAAATTTGACCCCATGGGTTCTCCAGGGTTAAATAGTGAATCAAAAAGCAGCCACAATGGTCAAGAGGGGTATTTGAAGGTAGCAAGCAAAAGCTTCTAATGCAGCTTTTCATATTCATTCTATGATAAATTTTGCCTCTCAAATTTACAAAAAATAAAGACTCGAGACTAACTACACACAAGCAAGGCAATTAGTCTTGCTTGTGTTACATGTTCCCTCTTAGTACAGCCTTTAACTTTTGATCCATAGAGGTCAGTGTGCCAAACCCTTTTGCTAGATGAAATAGAGTTACTTTTAAAACTTTGACCCACTAAACTTCAGAAGAAAGTCCTCTGCACCATAAAAATACTGCAAAGCAATGGCAGATGACAGACAGAAAAAGAACAAAAGAAGGGAAATTGTCCTTTTCTTTTTTTTAGAAACAATAGCATAGCCAGGCAACAGGACATCTTTCACTTTTTAGATGCATTAAAACATTTAGACTCCCGGTTTTATAGTGTTCAAATGTATTTCTCCCTGCTGATCATCCAGGTTTGAGTCATAACAACATCTCAGAACTTGGTAAAGAGTCCTTCAGAAATCTGCCCTTCCTCCGCACATTACTGCTGGACCACAACCTCCTGAACAGTGAGTCTCTACAGGGTGGAGCTCTGATGAATCTAACCCAGCTACAGGTCCTTACCTTGGGCCATAATATCATTAGCACGGTAGGTACCTTTGCTGGGGAAAATGCTACTATTTGCAACAGTAGCATTTTCAGTTGAGAGATTTTACAGTTAAGTGATTACTTCATTAATCAGGGATAGTAAGTCATGGAAAAGATGGATGTAGCCGTTGTCACTTTACCAGCTGAAGGCTCGAGCTGAACATCTTAGTTTTTTGAAGACCTGATGTGACTAACTCATCATATATGGTGAAGCATATCCTCCTTTTCTCCTTCTGGACACCTATGGGGACAGTAATGAGCAAAATGAGCATCATATTGTATTCAGCAAAAATTGAAACCAGAGATAGAAGTCACAAATGATGAGTAAAGTGTTTACTGAGGTAATAGAGCAAGGCTGCCCAGGGTAATCTTCCTATGGAAGCTGAACCTTTTTCTACCTGCTGGCATTTAGAAAGAAGATAACCTTTATATAAAACATAGACAGTAAAACCAAATACTATGTGCAGATGGTAGTAGATGTTTATCGTCTTCCACAACGTTTCTTGTGCATTTAAAGAACATACAGCATTTTAAGTTTTGGGACTAAATACATGAAGTAAGAATCAACTCTGTGTTGCTGTGTAGATCCAGGGTGGCTGGTTTAAAGGTGCCAAGGCTCTGCAGAGTCTTACACTGGAGGGAAACCTGCTCACCAGCTTAGATTCTCGTTCCTTCCCTCTAAATGACCTCAGAGAACTCAGGAATCTGGATCTGTCAGATAATCTGATTGAGCATGTGGAGAGAAACAGGTAAGAAGTTAATATTACAATGTTTATTTATTTCCTTCCTTTAAAAGAAATAAAGGACCTTCACCAAACCTAATGTAATATATATATAAAACCCTTTGTGTCTTAGTTTCCGTGGCTTGGTGAGCCTGACGACTCTGGATCTTTCCAGAAACCGCCTGAGTTCTGCTCCTGTGGATGCTTTTTCTTACCTCACCTGGCTGACAAATCTCAACCTGGACCTCAACTCATGGAACTGCTCCTGTCAGCTGCTGGAGCTCGCCGACTTCCTGTCCACCTTCATCCAACAACCTGACAAGGTACAGGAACTCCCCCCACTAAACCTACGTCCACTCACCAGTACAACCTGAACTGACTTAAATCTTTTCTCTTTCTATTTGTGCTGATCTCAGATCCTCTACAATGGCCGTAGGATGGTTTGTGCGAGCGCTGACAACCCAGCTGTAACCACAGTGCTGGAGCTGACCGATGCCAATTGTGTCCCGTCCAATCAGAACATCACAGTGCATATAGAGCCAAGAGCCAGCGTAACGCCTCAGTTGTATGCTCGAGATCTAGCCATCACTGCAGTCATCTGCTTTATTGGTGAGAATGATAAACAACACAGGATAAAAGAACAATGATTTAACTCTTAGACGTTAATGAAAGAATAAGAAAAGAGGAGTATTAGATGGAGAATCATAAGCACAGAACACCCAGCTGAAGCAACACAGTTCTAAATGATCAACATTCGAAAATAAAAACAGGAGAAAAATACACTGCAGAACCTTTAATACCCAATCATACTCATTCTCCTGTGCTTCAGGTGGCGTTGGCTTGACTCTGCTGATAGTTCTGATTTACTATCAAGTGTCTCGAAAGAAAAAAATGAAAGAAAGTAAAAGACTGAAAGAGCAAGAAGGAGGAAGCAGCAGCACAGCTAACCACCGTGTTAATCACCTCGATGTTAGAGAGAGGAGGAGGGATGTTTTCTTGCAAGAAAACAGCAGGCAGCAGTGGAACAAGGACGCCGTGACTTTGGACACATGGGCAAATGAACCCAGAGACCAGTTTAGATTTAGAACTGATGAGAACGGTGGCTGTTTCAGCTGTGCTGACTGCAGCAGTGATGCACCACAGCTGAACCCAATGAGAAGAGAAAACAGGATGAATGGAGGGATTGAGGCAGAGGTGGACAGAGAAAGGAGAAAAATAAGAAGGATACCCGACGAGGAGGAGAAAAGGACAGAAGTTCAGCATAGAATCTTGAACAGAGACACCCCTAACAAGTCTGTTTTTCAAGAAAATACAAATTCATCTTCTTATCCACAGAGTGAAGCCTTTAATCAGAGAGCAGAGATCCTGCCAGCCCGGAAGAACGGCAGAAATGTGAACAATCACAGGACACACGCAGAAGTAAAGATTAAAGGATATGAGAGTTTACGCTGTGAAAGTTGTCACAGGACATACAGAGCAGAGCAGGACATGAGACAACGGAAGATTGGGACCAATCCAGGAGACTTTGCTTTCCCTAATGGCTTCTCTTCTCAGTACAGGCTGAATGAAAGCGGAAGGAATGCTCATAACCACTCTGACATGATGAAGAACACAGAGTTGAGAAAAGTAATCAGAAATGTGTCGTTTGATCTGCAGAGTTCAAGAACCCTGGAGGAAGGAAACAGTCAAATTGAGGACAAGAGAGAGGAGGACGTAATAAGAGACAAAAGAAAGAGAAGAGAAAAGAGGCAGAAAGTTCAGTCCAGCCGGTTGGTGAAGGTCAAACTAAACTTGAATCCACTAAGAAAAAGCAAAGTCCATCCAAGGAAGAAAAATGAGCAGGGTCCTTTGGAGAAAAGCAGCTCCAAGAAAAGCAAAGAAAAAAGAAAGGATGGAAAAGAACGTGAGGAGAAGGAAGAAAAAGGAAAGTCTAGCAAGAAAAAAATTGGAAAATCCTCCAAGATTGAGACATCGGCTGAGGTTGGAATCAAGGAAGAAGAGGTCGGAGGAGAGGAAGGACAGAAAAGCCAAACACCCTCTGAAAAAACAACTTCCAAAAGTGATAACAATGACCAGAAAAGTACAGAAGACAGTAGATACCCAGAGAACAACCAGTCTGTGCAAAGCAGCAGTGCTGCTGACCAATCAGGGTCCACTATTGTTAGTGGACATGGGCAAAGTCTGCTGGGTAATAAGTATCAAGGAACTGGCCTGACTCTGGGTAGTGCTCAGCATTCGTCTACCAACCTCTCACTGCTTGGCTCAGCTGGCTCACAGCTAAGCGGCAGCAGCCTCTCTCTTCCAGGGGGGAACTTTCTGCTCAGCACCTTGGCCTCAGGATCAAATTTGCTGTTCCCCAGAGGTCCAGCTCCTAGTATAGCATTCAGTGGGCCTAACGTGGCTCCAAGCAGTGCTCCAGACATGCTTATTAGAGAAGCTGCAGGGGGAGTTCTGTCTGCTGCTAACCCTTTACATGCAAGTGCAACACCTCAGACCGGAGGAGCTCCCTTGAACTTAGCAGCAAACCCAGGTGTTAATCCTGCAGTTGTCCAGTCCCCCTCTCAGAGCCAAATGCTTCCTGACAGTGCTCCTCTTGTAGCCATGCCAAAACCTGAACTAGTGCAGGGACAAGTCATTCAGAATGCAGGACTGCATGAGCTATCTGTTGAACCTCAAACATCCATGACCAAAGAGAACCTCCCTGCCTCGCAGGATTGTATGTCTGAGGTTGCCCCCAAAAGACTCGAACCAGCGAGCACAGTGGAGAATATATCAATTAGTAACAGTCAGGCAGAGACTGGGAATGTATCTGTTGGTACAATAGCTGATATATCAGTAGGGGGTGTGGCTCAAACTGAGGTGCCTGCAGTGGAAAGGTCTGGAGCCAGCATGCAGGAGGCAGGCGTATCAGGTGTGCCCGGTATATCCACAGAGAGTGAATCCTCCACAGCAGCTGCTCTGCTGCAGCAAGAGTACCTGCCTGAGGAAGGAGGCTCCCCTTCCCTCAGGAGGAAGCTGAGACTGGTGCTTCCTGAGAAGACATCCAGCCGTCCTCTCACTGCTCTGGAGAGGAAAATACGTTAGAAGCTAACTCAGTATTTAAACTACTTTTTATCTGAGTAAAAGGAGCTAATGTTACTACTGAATCATTTTGAGATTTAGAGGATTTCATATTGTTTATTTTTTATCAATTAGTATTTTTGCATTTTAAAATCATTCATGGCCTTTGAAGCAGCATTTGAATAAAATTACATCACATGAAAACCATTTAGTGGCTTTGCTGCAGCTTTCTGTCGTTCCTCACAATCTTCATCTACAGATGGTATTTCCTTGTGTGTTGTGACAGTATAGTTAAAAATGACGACATTTATTCGTGGACATGAAGCACAGTTTCATGTAAGGCGGAGCTGTTGCTTAGTTCAGCTGCTAACTTACAACAGCCATTCACACATTTGAGGTTATAATTGCTCGAGTAGTACAGTAAGTTCTACGGTAAATACAGTAGTGAAATAAAGACAACATCTTTCAGTGATCTGAGGACTAAAACACTGTAACTTTGACCTTTATGCAGATTGCAGCAGGTTTCTGGGGTTTTGGTGTGCATGCAGGATTGGGTTTCAGTTTTGGCCCTAGGGTGGCTGTTTGCAGAGGATTAGGTTTCCTGGTCACACTGCAGAGCTCTACATGCTACCTACACAGGGGTCCATTTACTGTCTGAGCTTTCCTCCTCCCGTGAGTCACTGTGATACATTATACTGTCGAACGTCACTATCTTGTTAATGTTGTTCATGGATATGATCACAGAGAAGGTGTCTGTGGTCCTGATTCTTAGACGGCATTGCATTTCTAAGAACAATAACTTTATTTGTATATCTGTTTTTAAAACACACAGTTTAAAAAAAAGTGCTTCACAGATTGGATAGAAGCACGTGTTAATAATAAGTGTACATTTAAACACACAAATACTTACATTAACTGCTGCATGCACACTTCAACACACATATAAGAAGAATGAGAGCCAAAAATTAAAGATGAGGGTAAAGGTAACTTATAAAAACACTTTTTTAATACAAACCAAACATTGAGCTGACCTGATAAGGCAGAGGAGGGCTGTTCCGAAGTTTTGGAGCTCCAACCTAAAAATTGTGGTCACAAAAAATTCATTTCACTTCAGTTTTATTTATATAGTACCAAAGAGAAAAAATGGCAACAATCAAACAACCCCCTCTGAGCAAGCACTTGGTGATAGCGGGGAGAAAAAAAACTCCTTTTTAAAAAGAAGAAATCAGACTCAGGGAGGGGCAGCTTTGGGTGAGGAAAAGAAGACAGGGCAAAAGACATACTGTGGAATAATATCTAACGATTAAATGCAGAGTGGTGAATAAACACACAATGAATTAAAACAAAGTGAGTGAAGAAAGCCTAGACCTAGTGCAGTTTAAGTAAGGGAAGATTCAGGGTTACCTAATACAGTATAAGCTTCATCAAAAAGGAAAGTTTGATCTTAGAAGTAGATCCAAACTAGGAGCTGGTTCCACACAGCGCTGCTTCCCATTATACTTAAAAACCCAGAGCGGGAACCACAAGTAAGCCTGTAGTCTGTTAGCAAAGTGGGGTGATATGGTACTATGAGGTCTTTAAGATAAGATGGGGCCTGATTATTAGATTAACACGGAGCCAATGAAGAGAAGTTATCATGGGACAACTATCTTTCTAGTCCGTGTCAGTACACTTGTTGTAGCACTTTGGATCAATTGAAAGCTTTTCTGGGAGTTTATAGGACACCCTGATAATAATGAACTAGAGTAGTCCAGCTTAGAAGTAATAAATACAATTAGTAGCATTTTAGCATCTGTTGTTTGTAATGTGTTTGTAATTTTAGAGATACTGCAAAATGCAAGAAAGCAGTCCTACATATTTGCTTAATTCAAAGGTATTGAAAGACAAAAACCTCAAAGATTTCTCACAGTGTTTCTGGAGGCCAAGTAATGCCACCCAGAGTAAGTATTTGGTTTCTAAGATTTCTAGGGCTGAGTACAAATACCTCAGTTTGATCTGAATTTAGGAGCAGCTTGTTAATTTGTAACACACCTAGATGGAGAAAGATTTTTACAAAGGTAAGGACTTTTCAGCAAGCAAACTTTATAAACAGGCTATAAAAAGCCTATTTTAATGTCCTAATTCTTTGTAGAGCTTTCAAAACAGATATTGGATTGATATATGATGTGTTGCTGAATTATATATATTGCATAAAAACATACTACTACTACAAAGTTTGGTATGGTTTTGTACAGGCTAAACTGGTTAGCTGGCAGTAGCAGTGTAGTTTGCAGTGATGCACTATGGTGGGCTGATGCATAGCATGCTGTGGTGTTTAATGTAATCATTACATCAAGAGTAAAACATGTATATTTGAGGTCATGATGCTGATTAGATTCACTCACAGACTCCCTTTCATACTAGCTTCCTTAGTGTCCAGGGGATGGAAATCAGCCATAGAGCTTGTGAAACATCTGCTTATATGTTGTTGAATTCAGTGGGGTTGATCCTCAAAACACAGTGAATATCAGAGTAACAGCACAGGCCAGCTGATTGCAGCCTTACACAAAGGAAAATTGACTGAAAGTCACAAAACAACTCATGAAACATTTTTCTATGCATGTCTTCTCTCCCAGCTGCACCACAACACCTGACTTTAGGGCTCCCCCTTAGGGATACACCCTGGACAGGTTGCCAGGATGTTGCAGCATATAACTATATAATGTATAAGTAACATGAAGCTATGCACCAATAGATTTTTTTTTTCTTCAAAAAATCATCTCTTTTCTTACATTGGTCTGTTTCCCATTACATCCCATGTAACTCTTTTACTTTCCAAAAGTAGAGTAACACACTGCAGCCCCCCCCCCCCCCCCCACCATTCAACATATTTCTAGTTGTATGCACACTATTTTATTCACTCCATTACTTCACAGCTAAATCTGGTGCTTTTCCAACAAAATCAGCTTAGATGACGTGACGATGATGGATTTAGGGATAGTGTAATAACACCGGGAAATGTATGACATATAAGAAGTGGTTGCAGTCCTTGCCTGTGGTTGTTAGGGGGCAGTGTGTACCTGCACACACAAACGGAGGCACCCTTTCAGCAGCTGCACTTTTGATTTATGACTCACTTTGGAGACATAATTATAACAGAGGGGAAAATACCTAATTTGCTAGAGTTAGGGGCCTGAGTGTTGAATTTGAACTCATTTTACCAAAAAGACAAAGGCTGACAGGAGAGAATGAAACCATTTAACATTTGATATGATCTTCTAAAATATCAAAATGTCAAATGTACACAGGTTTATATTCTGTGGAGGGGGAGGTTTCCCTCAGTATAAAGGTTTAACACTTATGATAGACCAAAGATGGTTTTGTGGGCAAAAATTATTCTTTTTCAAGGTACCAAAACAGATCTGGACTGGACTCCAGATACCCCCCAAACAGGTAACCTGTTTGGTTTTCTCTTCACCACTTTCTCTCTTTAGAAACCATGATGGCTTCGCCATAGAGTACAGAATAAGTCCAGAACAAATCAAAAACCCAGAACACTACCACAGTAAAACGCTATACAAATACAGGCCATTTACCATTTACAGTAAGTGCAATGATCTAGCAACAACTGAGGACCTAGTAGCAGGAGAGTAATCAAATTGCACTCAGGTAGATCATTACTTAACTGTTTCCAGGTGCATCAACAAGGAAGGTAGGAGAGCCAGCAAGACCTTGCCGCTGAAACAAACAAGCAGAGTTACAACAAACACACATGCACACCACAGAAGAGAGAAGCGTTCGAGCATAAGGTGGAGAAACGGTAGAAAACGATGGTAAACACAGGAGGACAAGGAGACCATGACGTACCCCCTACCCCACCCCTCAACAATAAGAGGCTCCAGATGACCTAACCTGGCTTGTTGGAATGCCTACGTTGAAAATCTCTAACCAAGGAGGCATCCTTGACTGTGGAACCAAAGTCCTCTCCTCTGGCAGATATCCTTTCCAATCAACTATCCGGTCTTTAAGTGATGACATGACAAATCCTGCTTCCGGGCCCAAACTACCCTGTGTTTAATAAGGCCTTTGTGTTTTTAATATGTTTTAATGCTTTGTATCTTGTTCTATTTAATCTCAACAGTGATCACAGTCAGTGATCACTGTCGGCCTCTCTCGGTTTTTATTACCTCTATTCATTTTAAAGCTCAGTTTTTAAAATCTTATGATGTAACTACAGCCCATGCAGCAGTATATTAATGACTAACCTCGTATTGTGGATGGATTATCTCAGTTGTTCTCGTGACTCAAGTTCGGTCCGTTTACAGCATCCTGTCATGCGATTGCATTTGTTTGTAACCATCGGGAACCCTCGCGTTAACTTTTATCGGGTGGGAAAAAGTTAGCGTTCATCCTCCAGCTTCACTGTTTTAATTATGCTAACATAGCTGTGTCACTAGCGATCATGTACTAGCTAGCCTAACTTCAGTAACTCTACAAATGTCACTGCTGTTTACTTTACTGTCTTCATTTATGTTGAAAGTGATAGCAGAGCTACAGTATACGTCTTAATTTGTTTCGAAAATCCCTCAGTCAGAACATGGTATATTATATTTAGATGGAAACTAGCGAGCTAACTATATTTTGTTGTTCAGTTGCTGTGAGAGGGCAACTCTTGGCCCAATCAAAACTGAAGTTGGGGAAACCGTCCTTTGAGAGTGTTAAATGCTTTTGATGGGCTGCAGCATTCCATGACTCGTGAGAGGTAGGGCAAGTCTACCGAAATCTCTGAACTTCCAGTAAGTTAGGAAACCCTATGAAGTGTTGCAACTGTTTGACTTGTGGGGTCTGGCCACTCCATCACTGCTTGAACCTTGGCTGAGTACACCTTGACCTTCAACATGAAACTTCAATTTCTTACCCTTAACATAGTGTCTGCTCTCAAGTAATCTTTGGAGTACCTGATAAACATGGCGTTAATGGTCCAAAATAGTGTGAGACAAGATGGGAATATTATCCAGACAGATTAGTATGGAGCGGTTGAGGAACTCTCAAGGCACATCATTCACCAACACCTGGATAACAGCTGGAGCATTGGTAAATCCGATGGTCCTTGAAGTGACCCAAATGAGTTAAATGTTGTCTTCCAGTATTTTCCTTCCTTGACGTGGACCAGGTGGTAGGAAGTCTAACCTTGGAAAGACAGTGGCTCCTTGCAATATTTTAAAACAGTTGGAAAAGATAAAAGAGATTTTTCTTTTAACAGTGATCTGGTTCAGACCTTGGAAATTAATGCCGAAGAAGAGTCTTGTCAAGTTGATACAGAGTTTTGTCTTGAAGGCCGGATGATACATACCAGCAGCAAGGGAGTAATGGATATATTTTCCCATTACATCATGTCCTGGTGTGATGAGGCTGTGGCGATAATTCGTGGGGAGCAGTTTACCAAATCTTTAAGGAAAACTTTCTCCAAATCATGATATTCTGCAGGATTGATTGAAAGATATGTAGAATCTGTGCTGGAGGATGCAGCACACTCAAACCTGGAGGGGAAGCAGACTGTAGACAAAATTCATGGCAATGAAGGCTCTACCCAATAATCTTATTTGAATCCCAGTTAATTTTGGGGGGTCACAACCTTTCAGCCAAGTGTGACTCAGAACAAGCAGCCTACCAGGAGCATTAAAAATCTATAAACTGATATACCTTTGGCAAATACTTTTGGCAATATAATTATTGCCAAAAGTATTTGCTCATCTGCCTTCACATGAGCATATGAACTTCAGTGACATCCCATTTTAATCCATAGGGTTTGATATGATGTTGGCCAACCTTTTGCAGCTTCAACACTTCTGGGAAGGCTTTTCACAAGGTTTAGGAAGTAATTTTTATGGGTTTATGGGAATTTTTGACCATTCTTCCAGAAGCACATTTGTGAGGTCAGACACTGATGTTGGACAAGAAGAACTGAGGTGGATTGAGGTCAGGACTGAGGCCAGTGAGGTGCTTCTACACCGAACTCACTCATCCATGTGTTTATGGACTTTGCTTCATGCACTCGTTCAGAGTCATGTTGGCACAGGAAGGGGCCATCCCTAAAGTGTTCCCACAAATTTCACAGCATGAAATTATCCAAAATAATATGGTATGCTGAAACATTAAGAGTCCCTTCATTGGAAATATGAAACTCCTACAACAACTCCTGAAAAACAGTCCCACACACCTCACCCCTCCAACAAACTTTACAGTTGGCACAATGCAGTCAGAGTAGTGCTGTTCCCCTGGCAAAAACCAAACCATCGGATTGCCAGATGAAGAAGTGTGATTTTTCACGCAGAGAACACATCTGCACTGCTCTAGACCACTGGCAGCGTGCTTTACACCACTTTATCTATGCTTTGCATTGCGCATGGTGATATAAGGCTGCTGCTTGGTGATGCAGCTGCTCTGCCATGGAAACTCATTCCATAAAGCTCTCTATGCACGGTTCTTGAGCTAACCTGAAGGCCACATGAAGTTTGGAGGACCTACCACTTTGTTGGTAGGCCACAAACAGTTGACTGTGGAATATATGGTAGTGAGGAAGTTTCAGGGCTGGTCTTGTTTTGTTGTTGGCATCCTGTCACGATACCACAGTGGAATTCACTGAGCTCCTGAGAGCGACTCATTCTTTCACAAAAGTTTGTAGAGACAATTTGCATGCTAGGTGCTTGATTTTTATACACCTGTGGTCATGAAATGATTGGAACACCTGAAATCAATGATTTAGTTGAGTGAGTGATGTTTGGCAATACCCATCTGAGTACAATGGATCCATCTAGACACAAGACAGCTTTAGGTGACAATGTATCGATATTTGTCCACTGGGGAAGACTTCAGGTGACAGAAGAGATATTTTTGTTGAGACAACCTACAACAAAGCCTGGTGACGGTGCTGCAGACATACAGACGGTGCTGTGCTTTTTTGGAAACCGAATTTCCCAGAGGAACCCACTCGAGGGATTAATAAAGTTTTATCTTATCTTATCTTATCTCTTATATGGACAGGCACTTGGGGGAGGTAGGCAGAGCAGGGAAACTGGATGCAAGCGATAATAGTAAAAAAAAAAGACAATGAGACAGGCGAAGAAATAAAACTAAACTTAAGACATTAAAGACAAGACTATATCAAAATAAAACAGGAAGTGACTAAACTTAACTAAAAAGGGAAATGCAGACACATATATGCAAACTCTAGAAGTGTGACTAAATTATAACAGGACCTAAGGACTCCAAATATTCAGTAACATGGATATAATAAAATTATGAACACTAAAAAAAGAATACAGCCTAAAAGGCTCAAAACCACAGTCAGATCCAGGTCATGACAAAAAGTCCACAGCAAAAACAGCTCTAATCAGGAACCAAGGAACCTGAACATCAGTCCAACAATTTAGCAACAACGAGGGATTTTTTTCAGCCTTAAGTAGCAGGTAATTATTGATTAGATTGCACATAGGTGGGTACCTACCAAACTGTTTGCAGATGCGCCAACAAGGAAGGAAGGCGAGCTAGCAAGACCTCACCTCTGAAACACACAGAGTAACACCAAACTCCTCCGCACCCACACCAACAGAGGAGAAAGAAAGAAAGCAGAAGGTGGAGAAATAGGTAGAAAAGGTATGCCAATGCAGAAGGACAAGAAAACCGTAATATTCTTATTACATATGAGCAATCCAAAAACAGTAAGATAAGACTATTGTGCAGTAACTTCACCCTGTGCTGCCACCTTGTACACCTTGGTACAAATGTAACTGTGTCTGCAAGCATCTACATGAAATGCAAATGTTGAATGCAAGAGAAGTAATGTCTAGTGGGCTCCGTTGTGGCTCTGACTCTTCCCACACCCATGGTAGATGTTCCCACGCACATGTATAGAAATAGTTTAACAAAAATAGCACGAAATAAATAAAATATGAAGCATATGGTAAGTTCAGTAAGAAAGATCTGCAATCACTCATCTTCCTGCTTTTCTGTTCTTTACATGACTACTGCTTTACCACACTGTTCATCTCAATGCTGATATCATAACTCTAGTCCAATCATTTTCTCACCTGCCTTTTTTTAAGCCAATCAGCCTCCACTTTGCATGGTTTAAATCTTTCCTCTACATCTATTTTAGCTTGTTATCATTAAAGAGTAGATAGAAAAAAATGGATGTAGAAACCAGGACATCATGAAGTGCCAAAAACTGCAGTTCCTCATCTGGCCACATGAGGCTGGCACCATGTGTGAGTCATACTCCCATAACTTTATAGCATTAAAAAGCCCGTTTACAACCTGGTACAAAATGTGCTTTAGTGTTTAAATGTAGATTTTCTTGTGGCTTAATGTTAAAGCCCACACCTCAATTAAAGCCAAATAACTGGATTCCTACAGAACATTTAAAAACAAAATAAGCTTTTATACTTCACTTTTGATGAGCACTAATTGCACTTATCCATGTTTATGCTAATTATGAATTTGCTCTCATACAGTTTGCTAAACACGCTTGCACTTAGCCCTTCATTCTGTTGCACCACTGTGAACAATTCTTGGCTCCAAACACCACCAACAACATGCTGGACTTGAAAACTAATTGGTGACATCATAGTGGATATCTTTCACATATAGACTCTGTATGGGGTGGCTTTTGGAATCAGCCTCAAGAGTCCATTAGTTTTTGGCTAATCAGTGCTGGTTTTATTTTTAACCCTATAATATTAATGGCATCCAAAAATCTGAAATTCAATACTAAACACAATGTGACAAGCCAATACATTAGACCATTTAAAAAATATTAACATTTTCACTGACGTCTCCATCTAAGAAACTAAAGCTGTGTGGCTACAAAAGAAAAGAAACACTAAAGTAGGATTTTCTGTTTGACCTAACAAAGGTTAAAAATACTTATTTTGCGAGACTTCAAAGGTATTTGTTTTGCACTTGCAAACTACTTTAAATAAATGAAGGGGCAGGATACAGACAAAGGTGTATTGTGTCAAAGGAGTTGTAAAGGGCTGTGCTATTATGTGCAGTTAATTAAAACAGCTGTCACAAAGCACTCAGAAATAACATGAAAGAGGCAGGTTTGGAGTAATGACTGCATGTCAATGCAGCGTTGACTTTATTCTCAAACACATTATTAGAATCTAAAAATAAGGAAATGGGTGCTGTTGCCCAGCGTGCTTTCATCTGCCAAAAAAACCAAACAAAAAACACATTAATACAAAGAGATACAGAACGAGAGCGATATGTCTCGTTATCATTAACACTAGAACAAAAGCTGATTTAAAAAAAACAAAACAAAAACAAATTTAAACACAGCCAACCCAGCAACAGTTAAAGTTTCTTAAATAGCCTCTGTGAACAGAGAGATAGAGATGACAAAGGAGACCATGCAACCCACTTGTGCGTTCTCATTAACACTTCACACACTCACACAGTTTGGATCCAAATCAATATTATCAACAGACATATGCCAGGAGGAGGAGCTGTCATCATACAAAGGGATGTTTTTTTTCAGCAGACAATTGTTTGACATTTTATTATTTCATGGACTAAAATACAGTGGATTTCATCAGGAGAACAACAAACGTTCTTTAATCGTACACAATTATTCACAGTCGGTGCCTGGTTAAACAAACAGCTTCAGGTGCTCTTCCAGATCTTTTTCCAATTTGTCTTGAGCCGAACGAAGCGGTGGGATTTCAGTCATTATCGCAGTGTTCCACACTCACAGTAACCATATGTTCTCTGTCTCTGCAGACACCGAGTGGGACTTCAGACCAGACGGCATCAAACTGAGGGCTAACGTTCATGTGATTAAAGAACCAGTTATCAAACACAATTTGTGTCGTATTTGGTTAATAACATTTTGTTTTTTTTGCCGTTCCTCTGACTTTGGCTATAGAAGGAGACCGCAAGTATGAGTTAAAGAAAAAAGAAACGAGTAATTGTCCTTATATGGACAACTGAAAAGATTATGTTACAGCAATTTACAGCAACTAATTGTAAACACCATCCTTGCAAAAGAGGAACTGGGGCAGATGGGAAATCAGACAAAGGTTGGAGTATATACACCAATATACCTCTCCATGCTGGTGTACACATTTTCAGTTCAATGGTGGTACAATGCAGTAAACAGACAGTAGAAAGCGCCAAATGCAGATGTTTTGTCAGCATTCTCGAGAAATGTTCCATTCTTCTGTTGCTGGAACTATTATTTTAAGAGATAAACTAATTTATTACGGATTTAGACGATCCACTGTGAGTCTGATTTTTGGCTCTCGCTGTGTTTAAGGATGGAGAGAACAAGCTGGAGGTTCTGTGGTGTGGCAGTAGAAGGGCTTGGCAGAAGGTTGATGCCATTTGGTCCTGAGATTAGCTCAGATACAGAGGTTTGTCTCTCTGGAGAGCCCTGGAAGCAGAGAGGAGAATCAATAAGGACATGTTTGACACGCTTCATTGTTTCAATGATGACCACGAGTTTTTCCCCTTTTGTTTCCTAACGAGCCTCAAGAAAAATCAAGTCTGTTATAAGATTATATGAACTGGTTTTGGTCATTTCTACTCTAGATTAATTTACGTTAATCCAAATCTTTTGTATGCCGAGGTGATATGCATTTAAAGTGATTAATGTAGACTGCAGAGTACACATTGGTTAATATTACAGGTAATACAGTTGTATTTCATTTTAATCCCACGCATCTGCTTTTAGGCATTTTTCTACATTCATATGGAAACTGAGAACTACTGCTAAAAGGTTTTTATATTTAGCTAAGATAGAAAAGCTTCTGCTTCACTGGATGGCTATCAAGAGCAGTGGGTAAATGTTCCTCACATTATTATATATGAAAGACTAATAGAAACACCACATTCCCATCATGTTTTCAACACCAACTTTCCTTTGTCTTTCATTGACATCGTCTCACTGTATTCTCTTATCCTTTAACAGTTTAGCAGCACCATCTGGACAGGTAACATTTTCTTTCTGTTATTTTGTTTAAATATATGCTGCACCTAGAAACCCATCTAATAATAGTGCAGTTGAATCAGTGAGCAATGACAGACAGGCTGGTTGTTCCATGGTGGAAGTATTTGCATTATTTTGTGTCAGCCAATGATAAGTGTCTATCAGCTGCTAAGGAGCTCTGCTTTGCATTTGGAAGAGTTACCTTAATGCTAACTACAGCTCCACAACACTAGTGGTTAGGCTCACTGGGCAGGACAGCCCTGAAATCACAGTTAGCTAACTTTTACTTTGGCTAAAGCTGTTAATTCAATAGAAATTACCAAGCTTTTTGCTGGTTATGTGGTGGTAGAGATGCTAAATGCAAAAGTGAAAGTTAAACGCAAACTTTGACTAACAATCTCTCTTCTTACAGTATGGAATATAATGTTACATGCCAACTTTTTAAATGGTACTAATACTGCTATGTTACAAGTTACTTTTAAAAGTTTTGTTATCCAGGATTATAATAACATGTCACAGACTTCCACACAGGAAAGGTGTAGTCAGAAAGGGGTTGTTGCTGCTCTTGAAATGTATCTTTGATGTTACTTTTTTCCCCCTCCATGAACCATGTTTTCTTGATCGGATGTGGCCACTGCCATCTGTAACCACACATCATCTAACATCACTGCAGACAACAACACGTCTGTCGAGTATTGGGTTTCTTTTTAAACACCTGCAATCCAGTGCAGTGTTAGTACACACCCGTTGCCATGGTAATCAGTGCTCCAGTCCAGAGAGGGGTGATGATTCGGTGTATGCCGACCCATCTGGTGGTAATCCACCGATGATGACATCACTGCTCCACTGTTCATGATACCTCCACCTATTGGCTGGTAGTCAGATTGGAGGGAGGGAAGGTAGCCCTAAACAAACAAACAAACAAACAAACAACCCCAAACAATTAAATTCAAATTCTATTTATAATGTGCCAAATCACAACAACAACAACTGCCTCAAGGTGTAAACAAACAAAACGATTATAACTTATTTAAAATAAATAAATAAATTCAAGAGGGAGCACCATTAACAATAAGTTAGTGATTTCAAATATGCATTTGACAAAAAAGGAGACCTTGAAAATATTCATTCTTTAACTAAATCACAATTACAAGCCCACTTTGTTCTGAGTGGCCACTTTCAAAGCTTGCAACAGGACAGGATTTGTGAGCGCCGCAGTGGAGAGTTCTAAAACAGTAACATATTGTGGCCCCAGGTATAAATGTATGTGTCAGATCACATTAGCTGGTGAAATAATTTAGCAAGCTAGCCAACTAGTATTTCCACTTAGATGAAAGCAATAATGTTAGCAAGAAGGTTAGTATGTACGGAGCCCCTCTGATGACATGGTCCAAAAAATAAATAAATTGTGGCCACAAAATACTACTTCGTGGGCACGAAATAGTATAACGTGCCCACAAAATACTTATTTGTGGCCACGAAATACTATTTCAAGGGCACGAAATAGGTATAACGTGCGCACGAAATGCTAATTTGTGGGCACGAATTGGGTATAACGTGGCAACGAATTACGCATTTGTGGCCACGAAATAGATGTGTGCACATCATATTGATACAATTCCCGGACAGCTGCGTAGAGACATAAGCATGAGAGTAGGCTAAACCTATAAACCATGGACAGAGACGGTATGATTGATTTTTATTTTAGGCTGGGAATGAGCTACAAATGCATTTTGAAAAGCCTGGCAATGCAAGGAACCATTATTACGGAGAGACATTTAAACAGGATATTGAGAGCCCAGTTGCTATACAGACGTAAGTACGACCTGGACGCCGGGATCGATTTTATTGTCAACCAACTGCAAGGGGCTGGGAAAGATCACAGTTATCGGTCAAGTGTTTCGTGGCTACAAATTAGCATTTCGTGTGCATATTATACATATTTCGTGCCCACAAAATAACATTTTGTGGCCACAAATAAGTATTTCGTGGGCACGTTATACTCATTTATTTATTTTTTGGACCATGTCATCAGAGGGGCTCCGTAAGTGTGCAATGTTAAATGAAATTTTATTTTAAGAGATAGTTTGTAGTTTGTCCATTGTAACAACCCTTATTATGACATAGCACCGCTAGGGAGTGTCGTCCTATTATTGTAGTAGTTTGAGAGTCTCCTAGTGTGAGTGCAGAGGCCGTCATTACAGCCAAGCATCTGTTTAGAGAGACCGTACCACTGTAATGGGCTGGCGCCGGCGACTACCTACCCCCGGCACATGCATGTACGAATAGAGTAGAGCCGTGGACACCTAGCTTGTATGGTCTTGTTCTGCTAATATAACCAACTAAAGGTCTTTTGTTCTATTTAAGTGACTCGCCTCCGAGTTGTCCGGCTAACCTCCACACCACATGCCCGCTGGACCTTCCTCGCCAGACCGCCGTTAGCATGTTAGCAAACATGGTAGCGTTAACACAAGCCAAAAGTTTATGTTAAACCCAAACTTAAACTTCTTAAACCCAAGCCCCACGTTTCAAATTCCCTGCTGATGACCGATAGTTAAATACAATACTGGTGCTATCTATACTGGTTGATGAGATGGTTTGATTTCATAGATAAAATTAGTTTTTATCTGGCAAAAAGTTAGCTTACCTGCTAGTGCTAACAAACCGCTTGAGACCCAGTGCGACAACCATACAGTACATTTTTACACTTATGTAGCGATGCCATGCATTTATGATTCCTAGCATGCACAGCAACAACAATCCGATGACAATTAAATAAATAAATATTATTTTAACAACCTGTAACACAAAACAGTTCCTGCTAAAGGTGGAAAAAGATTAACTTATTTCACCTATTTCCCCACTTAGGTCACAAATGCACTGTGACTTGCTTGCCTGCTAATATTGCTGCTAGTAAAATAATAATGAAGTGTTTTTGTCCTTATGTGGAGTTTGTGTCATAGAACGAGTCTATGTCACAGCTGCTCATTGTTGATGGTGAGACAGGAAAAGTAGCATTGAAGAAAAATACTGGGGTCTCTCTTTTGTTACACTAGATGCATTCAGACAATAGCAATAAAAGTGTTTAACAAGAAAAAAATGAAAGGTTTAAAGGAGAAGTTGTCCTGAATAGTCTGAGAGGGTTCACTGTGCCAAACATAACTTTAGTGAAAATTTAGTCACAGTACTTGAAAAAAGCAGGTAAAAAGTAAAATCTTTTTTTCTTGCATTAAAGTGTCATTAAGGAAAGTTTTAATGATATACTGTTTATTTCCCCCTTCAACTTGAATTAGTCCATGGACAGCTGATGGGTTCTGAAAGCCATCTATTAGCACATCTTTGGCAGAATGGTTTCAGATGAACAGAGATAGGAATGAAGTTCTGAATGAAACTCGCATGAAAAGGAGAGGGATGGGTCGCAGGTTCATGAGCAGTAATTACAGAATTTGAGAGCTTTTCTGATTCTATCTCCCAGGAGGAGGGAGGGAAAAAAGTGAAAATGTAAAGTTAGGAGGAAGAGGAAAAAAAACATCAGCAAGCATGTCTCTAACCATAGGATACTCGAGGGAGGAGAGAGATGGAAAAATGAGTGTGTAAAATGACAAAAGTGTGTATGTGGGGGAGGGGGGACTGAAAGGGAAGTTAATCTGAGTGTTGTGAGTGAAAGAGGAGAAAGAGGAGGACAGCAGGTGGTTTGGTTCCCCCTGCTCTCCTCTCCCCCTCCTCCTCTACCTCACCTATTCATCTATTGTTGAGCAAATTCTTCTCCTTCACTCCTTCACAAAGACCCCATCTGCCTCTTTTGTCTCTCTCTCTCTCCTCTCTCCCTTCCCCCATCAGTTCTCACTCTTGACTCAGTAAAAAAAAATAAAACTTTTAGCGCTCTGTAGCTGTGTCCTCTCATTTTTGCCTTCTCTTTTACTTTTCTGTGTTTTCGGGTCTCTCTTTTTCTAAAAATATGCAAAATGGAGGAGAGAAAGGGATTATGGGAGTTGGGGATTAAAAAGTGTACCATAAAAAGGAAGGGGGATCAAATGGGAAGTGAGGCTCAGTGGTAATCTTTGGATTTTAACTATTCTGGAGGAAACCGTCTTCCATGAATTCATATCATAGCTGTTCATCTTTTCTTTTTCCCCTCTGTTCGCAGAAATACTAAATGAGCAGCTAACACTGACAGTAAAGGCAGAGAGGCTGACTGACAGACTGATTGACTCTGTTACAGTCGAGGTAAGTCCTTTTTCAGCTGTGTAACATTGTCGGTTTAACTAATCTTAAAGTGACAACATTCTGCCATTTAGACATTTAATCACTAACATTCAGGCAAATCCACATCAGTGATGGAGAAAGCCATGGTACCTGTGCCAAAAGACTTCAAACACCTGCCAGCAACACCATTAGTGATGGGTAACCACATGTTCTTACATGTAGTTAAACAGCAGTATCTGTGTGTTGTAGCTGTCCTCACCCCTCACACCATCTCAAAGTATTACTAGCAAAAATGACTTTTGCCAATTATGCAGCAAATGTGGTTGGTGCATTGCACTTTTTTCCTACTTCCACATCAAACCGATATCAAACGCACAAACACAACGGTTGCTCAGCGGGTTCTTGGAGTTGTCCACACTTATTTAAGATTTATGCTAAAACAGATACATATAATTAAGACATGGAATCATTCTAAGTGAACAAAATCTTGTAGTAAACTGAATCAAATGCTGCGTCACCATTACGGTCCAACACACACATAAATGACCTTATGACCCACATCTGATGGAAACAGGGCAGCGACTTGTCCCTGCAGATTGATTGTAGGAGAAATTAGGAAACACACATACATACACACGCATGTGTCATTATCATCATAGTAAGATTTATCAAGTGCAACTGACCTGTGTCATAGCAGGGGAGTGTGCCATTCCCATTGAGTGGCCACTGAGCTGCTGGTGCTGATGGTGTGGATTGTGCAGCCCTCCCAGGTGTGCCTGGCTGTGGAGCGGAGGGCTGATCTGGAGAGGAGGGGTGGATGCGGCCGCTACAGTGCCAAGAGACATGGCTCCCTGATGGGGGACGCTGGCTCGTGGCACCGTCCCTCTGGAGGACAAAGCCTGGAGCTGGGGATGTATCTGAGGGTGGGGAGGGGGAAGATGGGGGCTGAGGCCAGGGCTCGAAGTGTGGGAAGGGTGTGAGGGGTGAGGGTAGGGCATGTACATGCCTTGATGGTGATGAGGAGGGAGAGGGTGGCTGAGTGGGCTGGAGGAAGGGTGCTGCCCTGGGTGACCAGGGTACACTGAATGTTTGGGTGTAATCATGGAGGTAGAAGAGGGGGAAGATGAGGAGGAAGAGTGGGTTTGCTTCATTTCAGATGGGTCATTGTAACTCTGTAGAAGAAGAAAAAGGAAAACTGAAAATCAGGAATTTTCTGACCCTTCACTCTTATAATCCGTAACTTAACTTGGCGTGTATCAGTGTGTGTAGCGCACCTGTGAAACCAGACTGGCTCTGTAGGCAGCCAGCTGTTTGAGATACTCCTTCTTAGCTGTCTCAGTCTTCTTCTTGTACACCTGAAACGCAAACATTTAACTCTGAAAGTGTGAACCTGTAATCGTATCACCAGACCTGCGACCATATGTTTTGGACACTCGGGTAAAGAGAGGGGCTGAGCTGTCAACTGATCACCACCTGGTGGTGAGTTGGATCAGGTGGCGGGGGAGGACGCTGGACAGACCTGGTGCACCTAAACGCGTAGTGAGGGTGTGCTGGGAACGTCTAGCAGAGGCCCCAGTCCGCGAGATCTTCAACGCACACCTCCGGCAGAGCTTCAACAGCATTCCGAGGGAGACTGGGGACATTGAGTCCGAATGGACCATGTTCAGCGTCTCCATTGCCGAAGCTGCTGCATTGAGCTGCGGCCGCAAGGTGGTTGGTGCCTGCCGTGGTGGTAATCCCCGAACCAAATGGTGGACACCAGAGGTGAAGGGAGCCACCAGGCTGAAGAAGGAGGCCTATCGGGCTTGGTTAGCCTGTGGGACTCCGGAGGCAGCCGACAGGTATCGACAGGCCAAGCGGAATGCGGCTCGGGCAGTGGCTGAAGCAAAAACTCGGGTGTGGGAGGAGTTCGGAGAGGCCATGGAAAAAGACTTTCGGACTGCCTCGAAGAGATTCTGGCAAACCGTCAGGCGTCTCAGGAGGGGAAAGCGGTGCTCTACCTGCACTGTGTATAGTGCTGGCGGAGCGCTGTTGACGTCGACTGAGAAAATTGTCGGGCGGTGGAAGGAATACTTCGAGGACCTCCTTAATCCCACTGACACGTCTTCCGGGGAGGAAGCAGAGTCTGGGGATGAGGGGTGTGACCCACCAATTTCCGGGGGCGAGGTCACTGAGGCAGTTAAACAACTCCTTGGTGGCAGAGCCCCTGGTGTCGATGAGGTCCGCCCCGAGTTCCTGAAGGCTCTGGACGTTGTAGGGCTGTCTTGGTTGACACGTCTCTGCAATGTTGCGTGGAGATCAGGGGCAGTACCTGTGGACTGGCAGACCGGGGTGGTGGTCCCCATCTTCAAGAAGGGGGACCGGAGGGTGTGTTCCAACTACAGGGGGATCACACTCCTCAGCCTCCCCGGGAAAGTCTATGCCAGGGTGCTGGAGAGGAGGGTTCGTCCGCTAGTCGAACCTCGGATACAGGAGGAACAATGCGGTTTTCGTCCTGGTCGCGGAACACTGGACCAGCTCTTTGTCCTCTCGAGGATACTTGAGGGTGCATGGGAGTTTGCCCAACCAGTCTACATGTGTTTTGTGGACCTGGAGAAGGCATTCGACCGTGTCCCTCGGGGCGTCCTGTGGGAGGTGTTGCGCGAGTATGGGGTGACTGGCCCATTGCTACGGGCCATTCAATCCCTATACAACCGTTGCAAGAGCTTGGTTCGCATTGCCGGCAATAAGTCGGACTCGTTCCCGGTGGGTGATGGGCTCCGCCAGGGCTGCCCTTTGTCTCCGGTTCTGTTCATAATTTTTATGGACAGGATTTCTAGGCGCAGCCAAGTGGCGGAGGGCTTTCGCTTTGGTGGCCTCAGAATCTCATCTCTGATTTTTGCGGATGATGTGGTTCTGTTGGCTTCATCGGGTGAGGGCCTCCAGCTCGCACTGGAGCGGTTCGCAGCCGAGTGTAACGCAGCGGGAATGAGGATCAGCACCTCCAAATCTGAGGCCATGGTTCTCAGCCGGAAAAGGGTGGAGTGCCCACTCCGGGTCGGGGATGAGTTCCTGCCCCAAGTGGAGGAGTTCAAGTATCTCGGGGTCTTGTTCGCGAGTGATGGGAGAAGGGAGCTGGAGATCGACAGACGGATTGGGGCTGCGGCTGCAGTAATGCGGACGCTGCACCGGTCAGTCGTGGTGAAGAGGGAGCTGAGTGTAAAAGCGAAGCTCTCAATTTACCGGTCGATCTACGTCCCTACCCTCACCTATGGCCACGAGCTGTGGGTAGTGACCGAAAGAACGAGATCGCGGATACAAGCGGCGGAAATGAGCTTCCTCCGAAGGGTGGCTGGCCTCTCCCTTAGAGATAGGGTGAGAAGTTCGGCCATCCGGGAGGGGCTAAGAGTAGAGCAGCTGCTGCTCCACATCGAAAGGAGCCAGTTGAGGTGGTTCGGGCATCTGGCAAGGATGCCCCCTGGGCGCCTCCTGGGCGAGGTGTTCCAGGCATGTCCCACCGGGAGGAGGCCCCGGGGCAGACCCAGGACACGCTGGAGAGATTATATCTCTCGGCTGGCCTGGGAACGCCTTGGTATTCCCCCGGACAAGCTGGAGGAGGTGGCTGGGGAGAGGGAGGTCTGGACCTCTTTGCTTAGGCTGCTACCCCCGCGACCCGACCTCGGATAAGCGGATGAAGATGGATGGATGGATGGAAGTGTGAACCTTCATCACAGCATTTGATAAACAAAAGGCACAACTACAAAAATTAGGTTGGATTTAATCAGAATAATAATAATATCACTCTAGTGCTGAGCTAATGCCTTTTTCTAATAACACAAATTTATCAATTCCCAAAGCATGTGCCAATACTCTCTGAAGCCCAGCAGTGATCAGTCCAGCTGACATGCCACTTGTATAACTGTTAGGTTCACATTAATGACTGTGAATCTCATTGGTATTGTTAGAGCTCACATTCCCCTAATAAACGGTTGATTCCTGTCACAAACATGATGCTGACACTTATCGCCTTTTTCACGCACTCTGCATTTGCTTCCTTCATGATGTCACAGAATAAAATGAGCATGTTATGCCTCAAGGCCAAGAGTGCAGTAATGCTAGTGCTTCTCTGAAGCTATATCTGCACTCCACACTGTATATAAATGCCACTTGTTTTGCACATGTTCAACTACCAACCTCTGTATATTTTATATATTTTATTTTATTGTTTACTCTATTTAATTTGTAAAATATGTATATACACACACACACGTAGAAAAACATATTTAGTATACACATCCAGTAATGCACACACTCTTATATTGTACATATATTTATTACTCTCAGATTTAGCCTTTCTTATATTTTGCTTGTTTTGTGTTATTGTATTTTTTTTTTTGCACACCTCTGTTGCTTGTGAAGCTCGCACGCAAGAATTTCACTCGCATATACTGTACCAGTGTACCTGCACACGTGATGTGACAATAAAAGTGATTTGATTTGATTTATTTAGACAGTGGTGATATAAACAAATCACTAATGTCAACATTCTCTCACAAATATAAAAATAGTGTTTGCCATCATCCCAACCTCAATTTTGCATCCTAATTTTGGATTTTACTGTAAACTGATACCAAATACAAAACACAGATGAGAGGAATGAGAATCAGTTCTGTATATTATGCAAGTACCAGAAAAAACGACTTACTGTTAAATTTGAGTACACCTGTTTTAGCTTCATTTCACTGTTGGTACTCAGCTTTTAAAATGCTACTGCTGATTTTTAAGGATCTTCGTGGCATCCGTCCTCTATATGACCTGCTAGTCAGACATGAGCTTCGACAGAGCCTGAGATCTTTGAACAGAGGACATCTGTTAAAACTGCAGCTGGCAGACATTTGCTGTCAGAGCCCTAAGCTGTGGGATGAACTGCCTGAGTATTCAGGTTAAGTCGGTCACTCACAGACCAACGAAGACTAACTTATCGGTAAGCCTTTTCTGATTTGATTTTGATCTGTTTTAATATGTTTTCTCTCTCTGCTTAATCATTTTTAGTGTGTGTTATGCTCATGTTCTTAGCAGTATTTGATTTTCTGATGTTCTTGCTTTGGGCCGTGTTAATCATTTTGTTTCAAAATGAGCTCTATAAAAGTGAAGAGCCTGCCTTCACAGTATCAGTTTTAACTAGAACTTTGCAGAATTACTATCAGTTTGGTTGCAATTTTGTGCAGCAAACCACCAATAAGCAGTGACACTCATCGGAATCAATATGAGTCATGGGGGTGGGGTGGTGCTAATGACATTTTTGGAAATGTTTCACATATGAAGGGAGATGTCACAAAAAACTGAACTACTGAGATACAGTGAAATTTGTCTTTTCCTATTTATTATCCCTTATTCCTACTTTAGTACAGCCTTCCCTCCCCTTACCTGTTTCTCTTCTTCTGCCAGACCATCCCACATGGAGGCCACAATTTTTGACACCTCCCCAAAGGTGGCATTGGGGTTCTGTGCCTTGATATTAGCCTGGGTGTCCCTGAAGAACAACGCGTAGGCAGACACTGGCTTCACTGGTTCATTGGGGTCCTTTCGTTTCTTTTTCTTTGGCGTTTTCGGTTTCTTGGAGATGTCCGCTGCTGCTGGCCTCTTCTCTCCCTGCCGAAACAGAATAAAGGTTAACACTGTATATAGAGAAAATGTGAATGGATGAATATATAGATCCTAGGTCACCAATAGGTGGACTGCGACTATTACTAGATTTTGACAGACTGTTTTTATTTTTCAGCTTTTCTCTTGTTTACGGTAAGGTTATTTTAACCTCCTTTGCCTTTACAGTTGTCAGTGTAATTAATTATTAAGGAAAAACATAGAACAATCTCAGCCAATAAAAAAGCGCATGTGAAAACAGTAATTCAGAGAAACAGACAGAGGGAAAAGGAGTGTTAACACCGAGATTGTTTGCATGTGAAGTGTAGTTAAGGAAAAAGAAGAAAAAAGGAAACTTAAATGAAACCTTTTCATTTCTCAAAATTAAACATTTTATTTGAAGACACCTTTTTAAAAAAAAAAAAAAAAAAAAAAAACTCCAAATCCTGTTTTACTTGAAATGAGAAAAGAACATTTTATTATTATTTTATTGTTAGAGTACCTGCCAGTCCATTGTAAAAGTTAATTGCAAACGTTAAAATACTGTTAAATTGTACTTTCTTTTACAACTGTCAGTCTACTTGAAAACATATTTTACATATATATAATTATGTGGAACTTTATGATTTTCTGGACCAATGTTTGAGGGAATTTTCTCTAACTGGACCTCCTTAAATTTTACTTGGATACCCCCGATATAGACTGACAAAGAGAAATTTGTATATAACACGTAAAGCATAAAATGTTAGAATGTAAATTAAATATATCCTTAAAAACTGTAGAGTGAGTGATTTCCTTTCTGTTGTCAGCAAGTTTGCATTTGAACAATTCACACCAAAACTGTTTTTAAAACATGTCCTCAGCTAATCTTTGATGTTAAGCAATAAGTAAACCGCAGAGATGGTCTTAGGGAAAGTCCCCACCAGCAGAAGAGCCTCTCGGTAGAGTGGTTACAGTCATTGCTGCGCTAAACGGGTGAAGTCGCCATAATACCTCAGCAAAAGCAGCACATCTGCTCAAACGTTATTGTCTATATGGTTCTAAGTTATTCTTCTGAGAAACTTTCACTAATTACTGATTATCATTTAACAGTGTTCAGATCATATACTTTATGTCATAACAACATAAGCCCAGCTGAGGAAGAAGAATTTTCTATACTGTTAAAGAAATCCTTGTATAAATGTGTGCTTGAGGTGCACATGACGTCGGGGGCTGATGTGCAGTTTGCTCACATGTTTAAAGGGCACACTGCATACCATGCTGAGATGCGTCAAGTTATTGGCTAATAGCTTTTTGGAAACCACCTTGTTAGTGCAAAAATGCCTGTCAAATTGTGTCATCTTTGACAATTTTCATGGATTTACCTAAAGAAGTAGTATGTAGTCATATGTTTTTGCAACATGCTAGTAACGATGTGCCTAGAGGTACAATATAGAGTTGTGTCATTGCTATGTTATCTAATATGTTTAAACACAACACTGGTTTATCACTTGAGGTCAGTGTTATTAAGTGGCTTAGTGAACAATTCTCTGAAAATGAGTGAAAAAGCAGCCAATGTCCAAACCATAACTTTGAAAGACATTCAGAAAGCTGGAAAACTAGTGCTCAATAACACTTTAAAAATGACAAGAAATGATATAAAGAAATGTTGAGAAAGGGTGTTAAAACATAATTAAGTAATTAATGTTTGACTGAAAACAGCAAGTCTGAAAATAATACTACACACAAACTGGAAAGTGAAGGAAAGTACTGGACCCAGGGTGCAAAGTTATGACATCATAATGTCACGATTGGTCAAGCTGCAATAATGACCCTTGAGCAACATTATTGTGTCTACAAATTATATTAAAGTGGTATCAGTTGTGCTGCTTTCTCTATGATTTGATGGCTGCTAGCTGTTGCAGTGATTTTCTGTAGAGAAATACATTTTCACTTAACCAAAACAAACTCATCTAAGCTGCTTCATCAGCACAGTATGTGCTTGAATCAAATTCATCTGTCTGCAGCCTTACATCATAGGAAAAAAAATCCTCCTGCTGTTATCTGATTCACGTAACATCACCATCTGGCCAATGGCATAACCAAAATCTTTGGATCCTTCACTTGGATTATGAAGAAGGTCATATTTAGCCTGTAATGCTGCACCACAACTGCACTTTCTTTATCATGGTAAATTAATGCCTTTAATATTGCTCTTATGAATAATTTTTCTTCCTTAAAGCACTCTAAACCATCTGTGAGTAAAAGCCGCCAGATAAATTAATCTGCATTGTCTAATAAGCACGCTGGGTTTTCCTGAGCTTGCATACGGCTCAATAAAGGGGTGCCCCTGTTATGATGTGTATGAGTATCAGACTCATTTTTGCTCTTTTATTTTCCACCCTTCCCTTCCTGAAGAAAAAATTACCTGCACAGTGGCTTATACCGTTTCCTATCTATAGTGTGTGACCAAGTTGGTAAATATTATTCAGCAACACAGTAATAGTTTCATTTCCCCAGAAAACGAGCAGTTAGTTTGGAGTGGTGTGAGACAGCCAACGACGAGAGAGCTGATTTCTGTCTAGTTGATATGCATGGAGAATGCCTCCATGATGACACATAACATTATTAAAATAGCTCTCTCACAAAAGAAAACACAACTGGGTGTTACAGCCCAACAAGATGTGAGTCATTTGAACAGAAGATGCTGCGTCCATGTGTCTATGTGTTGTTACCCTGAGTCCATCATCATTGTCGTCCTCGTGTGCTGAACTGGAGGGAGATGGTGTGGCAGATTTACTTCCAGGAGGTGAAGGGGAATTATGGGTAGCAGAGTTCCCACTCAGTCCCAGCTGGGATTGGTTGATGGTGGACAACTGGTTTTGCTGGCTCATGCCTGATTGGCTCTTGGGCCCAAGCGCTGCTTCGATTGGCTGTTGGCTGCTGGTAAACCGAGAATCTGAATTCACCATCTGCTGCATCTGTGTAAACAAAACAAGTGATTATGGCAGTGAAAAAAGTGGATGACTTCCCTTTATTGCATTTATGTTTAAAATATTCCAATCTGCTGTTAGCTCTCTTAGCTTTTCATTATTGTACATTATTGTAGAATCTTTGTTACAAAAAGGCAAAACACATTATGTAATGCACTACAGCCTGGGATGCAAAATCCAATCAGTATTAGTTGATTTGGATAAGAATAAAAATTAAAAAAAATGAAGCATCCTTGATCTGGGCCTCTGTGTGTGGACATTCTACCCCTCATTTGATCAGGTTTTGTCTCTGCTATGTAGCAGTCCGGGATTAACTGATAATGAAATCTCACAGTAATGGTGGTAACAACTGACAGGTCTGAGGAAAGATGGTATCAGAAGCCCAAAAGTATTCTCTACAGATCTTAAACTCCACTGCTACTCCCATGAGAAGCTAGTGCAAAACTTCACATGTGGGAGAGGATGAGTGCAAAGTAAATAATAACGTACTACCTTACTGCGTGAGTGCCTTAATTATTAGACTGCAATGTCTGTCAAATCCCGGGCTTACGTTTATAACAATGGTATGGCAGATACCAACACTTTCCACTGAGTTTTCTCTTATTTATTCCCCCTTACAAACAAAGAATTATTTAATATTACTAAAAAAAAGAGCAAACTTTAAACTTGAAAACTTTCTTTACCTTACAAAATAAACTGATGTGAGCCATTTGTTGTTGTGAGTTTATATAAATAAAAGTCAATTGATTAACTGTATGAACACAATGAAGGGTTGAACAATGCTGAACAAATCCCACAAAAAACTCAAAACATAATATTTCATCTTTTTTGTTAATGTTATTAAGTAGATGTCAAAACATATTTATTAAATATAGAAAATCATTTACTTAAAGAAATGAATGACTTGATACAAAGATATCTCCTTGTGTCCCGTTTTTGTGTGAACACTTGTAATAGTTGAGTTTTTACTGCCATTCCTAAGGTTGAGCTCTTCTTGCAGTGAGCCAGTCATCAGCGATATTCAGTCCACTTCTCAGGAAAACAAAAGTTATCACTGCTAACACCACAGATGTGGGGACTTTGACACCTATGATCACAAATATGAAGACGGGACTCCGATGATGGCTTGTATTTAGAGTTTCCTCTTAGTAAGCATGTGAATAATAACGGATGTGGTCTAGTGTGATGTGTCCCTGTTGGGAACATGTTACCTCAACTCGGCTTCTGTGTCTCGGCAGCGGTCTCTGCTTTGGCGTTTCGATAGAACTGTGAGTGACATTTCTCTTACATGGGAACAGGTTTCAGAACGATGTGTATGTGCTGATGGAAATGCTGAAAATACGAGCTGTGGTTTGACATTGCCTGGGTTGGGACTTTAATAAATGTCATAGTAATAAACTGTCAAAACACCCTATCGCCATAACTTTCCACAAATGCTTTTGCTCTTTGCCAGATTTATTTGACAGCAAAACTATAAAAAGAGGAAATGATATTAGAGCTTCATTAAAAATCTAATATTTTCTTACTATACCTACTGAAATAAAATTACAAATCAATATTTAGTTATTTTATTTGATTACAATCTTACTATGCTCAACTCTATTACAAATTTTAAACTGCCTGGTTCTGAATAACAAAGAAAAGGAGCAAAGGTACCAATGGAAAATTCAGAGCAAGATATGTAACAAATGCCCGTAACATCACGAGTAGCAACAGTTAACTGGAAATAAAGGTCGCAAGGTTATACCAGAGGCTGTAGGCACAAAATAACAAAACTGTTTCACAGATAAAAACATTATCGATGGAGAAAAAAAAAAAATCTGATTTTCCTTTGCGGGGGTCATTTCTGATGATGGCCTAAGACAGCCACAGAGGGGAAACCCCCGAAGGCTGAGTAATGACTGACTCATGCCATGAAACAAGTGCTGTATGCGGTATTTTCACACCTTCACACAGGTGTGGTTATTACTGGATTTCATTATGAAAAGTAGAGGTGAAAAATTCTAAATATGTTCCTGTTTTTAGTCAAATACAATCTGTATCACTCCTTTGCATGCAATCTCAAAACTGCCAGCAAGAGCTGCCATCATGCCTGAACAAACAGAAAAGCCATTTACCTACATGACATTTTACAACAAGCATGCCAAATAAAGGATTTATAAAGTTGTTTTTTCCTGGTCAATTAAACAACAAAATGTCAGCTTAGTAAACATAGATGAACATACAATATGTTTAATGTGTAAACAAGACTGCATATAACATTCAGGATACTATAACAAATAAACTGGTCCTTGGTTTGGTCCTAAAATGATTTAAATACAACTTCAGATGAGCTAGAAAGCATATTATATATTACAGCCTGCCATTATTTATTTAACGATTTAGTCAAAATGCAGAAGCACCATGTGAAAAACTAACCATACCCTTTGCTTCCATAGAGGTTAAGACACTAAGCAGCAAACATCAGGAAGTGTGAGCACCTTAATGTTTTGGCATTTTACAGGTTTGGAGCATTCAGGTGAGTGTTAACGCAATGCCAAGGAAGAAAGATCTCAACGTGATTGGAATGCCGCTGGTTAAAACCCCTGTGTGGCCCTGGGACCATAAATGGTCCCTTTAGGTTTTCAGTTACAAGCCATTTGCACTGTGTTGAATGGAATATAGCCAAATTCTCTAAAAAAAAGTTTGGCATAATTTCATTTCAAAATTCAAGTCTGACTTCCTTAAATTAGCTTCAGTGGCTAAGCTAACAATACACATCCTCTTAGAGCCCTGGGGACCATTTTTGGTCCCCACTGACTTCCATTATAAACGCTATTTTTCACTGCAGGATTTATACCGTAAGCATCTCGGCGATCGCTTAAGTATCATTTCCGTGTTGCAGAAGAGACCTTAGAGTTGTAATTTTTTTATTTGTCCACTGGGTGGCGCCCTTGCTCCACATTTGACCCCGGGCTGGAAAACAGCGGGCTGCCGTAACAGACCTGCGGGAAATGAAGCCTCATTTCCGGCGTGCAGCAGCGGCTTCGCCCGCTGATCGTGCGGACCATTTTTCGGTCCCTAGGACCATGAGAGGGTGCATTTTTTTTTTTAGTCAACAGGAAATGACGTATTTGTTGTCACGTGGTATCGGACGTGTGGGCTGGAAAAAGCAGTCCCCGGTGATCGTGCCCCGGTGATCGTCGCGACTTACCCCGGCAACATGCACTTATTTCGGCCTAGAGGAGGAGCATTTGCCGCCTGGAGACCATTTTCTGGTCCTGAAAAAAAAAAAAAAGGCGATCGAAATGACTTTTGGTGCCAATCTTTAGTCCATCTAAAGGCCTAATTATAATAACAAAGAAATATTACTTCAAATGTTTTTTTTGGAAAATATTTAGTTTTTTGTTTTTTGGGGCTAAAAAACGGCGCTCATGTAATAAAACTGGGATTTAAAGGGTTAAAACAACGAAAATATAATTAAAACTTTATATGAATATTTCAGGGAGAAGTAGTTTTAAAAGACTGACCAATTTAAAGTGGAAAAAAATATGAATATATAATCTTTTTATTGCACTTTTGGGGCGGGACCATTTATGGTCCCCAGGGCTCTAAAGGGATGCATTTTTAAGGGTCAGCGAAGGGTTTTAAGAAAGCTGCGTATAAACAAAGTGAAGCATCAATGTAAAGATGAATGGACCAAAATTCTTCCAAAAAAATGCGAGAGACGAATACTTGTACTTAGTTTTTCACAATCTGCATTTTGGCTTTGTTTGACTAAATAATGATGTGGTGCAATACACCATGAGTCATTGGTCTGATGTTGTATTTACCCAAGTGTAAGACCTGCTATGGACAAGATAATTTTTTATTTCGTCCTGAAATGTAAAATCATAGAAATGATAGAAGGTGTACTTTCTTTTAACCTTGATTGTATTTAAAAAGTTATTTTCCAAAGATCAATTTGATCTTTGATTGTGTTGTTTATCACTATACATCTATATCTAAGGGGTTTCCTAGCTAAATGGGCTTAAATGGGAGTGAATGCATAGTGACAATGACTGACATATTTAATTAAAGCAAAGAGTCTGTGTTACCCAATTTAATATGCATTTTCTTGTCATTTTATACTCTGGTTAATTAAACCCCAGTTAAGAAATATTTTTAAAATGGCACAAGTGATATTCCCTTTGTTTGGCATCAAGACTGTTTTTTTATATGGAAGTAAAACCCTGTTGAAGCCAGCACCATTGCTTGTGGTTACTGACACTGGGACTCAAGGACAAGTAGATGCGCGAAACATTCACATTTAATGTGGAAAGTTTTCAGATTTTAAATGTTTTATCAATAAAAAAACTTGATATTTTTACTACTGATATTTTTTTTTTGGGGGGGGGGGGGGGGGGGGGGGGGGCTTGGAATTCAACCCACAACTGCTTTCATTAAGGCTTCACCTAAACGTTGCCTTCATTGTTATTCATGTTTTTAATAAGTAACCGCAAAATCCCCAGATAATATCCTAGAGCTCACTTGTTACCAAAATGAAAGACCAGAAGAAGAACAACTAACTCTCATCTTTAAGACTTAAGTCATCAAATATTTTTACCTTTTTGCACAAACAATTTTCACACATCCATCAGCTATAATCGATTAATCAACTAATTGCTGCAGCTTCAATTAGAACAGTGACTTACAACTGAGCAGTTGTAAGTTGTGTCTAACAGATTTTAAATTTAGAAATCTTGCTGCGTGTCTGCAACTGAAATATTAGGATAAGCAATAATTACATTGCACCACATCATATGAAATGTGTATAATAATATGGATGGCAGCACATCTTCTGGATTTCCAATTAAAAAGCTGAGATGGAAATATCTGTTCAGGCGACAGGTGTTCAGGAAAATATATCATAGTACTTCCCAACACCGCATAAAGCAGATGTACGAAGCGCTCCACAATGAACTCGAAATACTAGAGGGTTTGTAAACTTGTAAATGTCATCATGCAATCTGTATTATCATTTATGATTTGTTTGTATTTATTCATAATGCCCAATTTTGGGGCGACACATTTCTGCAGAGTGGTGCTCATTCCTGCGTTCATACATTTGAGTTCACAGCTTGTTCCTTCACTATACAATAGACAAAAGGAAAAATGCTGTTTCGTAAAGGTAAATATCACAGAATGAGTTGGAACCAAGTTCCACCAAAATCACCATTCAGAGCAACAACTTCCAATCAGACTGCAGCCAAACATAAAAACAGAGCCATCCACATCTGAATGTTAACTGCATCTGAGTAGTCCTGCCCGTCCTAGGAATCTCTCACACACACACACACACACACACACACACACACACACACACACACACACACACACACACACTCACACGCACACACACTCACACGCACACACACTCACACACGCACACACCTTCTTGCTACCACCCTCCCAACATTAGGCTGAGCCAGGCACGGTTGCTAGGCAACCATAATTCATGGACTGGCAATAAATGTATGTTAGCATGAAAATATAAAACTGAGGTACAGAGAAGGGAGAAACTGAGACAGACAGCGACTGAGAAATAAGAGCTTACCTTTATTCCCTTCAGCCCATTAAAATAATTATCTGTATTGTTCCGCATTTAACAAGCAGGTTAATCACAATCAAAGAGTCTGAATCTGAAAAAAAACTGAATATATTTAAAAGTTATTTACAACAGTCTATTCACCTAAAGTCAAAGCTGACAGCTTTCTGTGTTTCTTCAAAATGATACTTAATATTACAGCAGGTACACTTCATATGGAGACAAGAGACAAAAAGGCTGAAAGATCAAGAGTGGGAGATGAGAAAGTTTCATTCTTAACAAACACTGGAGCAATCTTTATTACTGAGACTGACAAGTACTGATACTGTTTCCTCTGAACAACCTTTTTTTTTTGACAGTTCAAATAACTATGAGTCTCGAGTCTGGCTTTCATTTCTTTACTGTATCACACAGTGAGCCACATGTGAATGTCACCGCTAAAAGCAAGAGTTTCACTTTACTGTGAAACGAAGATTGAACATAAGAAGAAAATGTCAGCTCAACCAGCTGCCATGATTGGCCTTCAAATAACACTGCCCTGGGCAATATCCTCTTTCACACAGTTAAGCTGAATAAACCATTAAAGAGTACAGTTAAAAACATATAAAGCTGTCAGTTTCACTCTCTTGGAGTCTCCATTTCCTTGAAATAAGTACATTTGTACTTTTTGTACCTAATTGAAAAGATAATTTTGCAATCATGTGTTTTTGTTTATAGATTTCCATCCATCTTCTTCCACTTATCCGATTTAGGGTTGTGTTGGGGCTGGAGCCAATCCCAACTGTTACAGGTTGAGAGTCAGGGCACCAGTCTGTGGCAGTGCTAACACAAAGAGAGAGAGAGCTATTCGTCCCTACAGCCAGTCTACCAGTTAACCTAACATACAGGACCCAGAGAGAACCCACACACACGCATAGATTCCACACAGAAAGGCCCCATCTTGCCAGTGGATTTGAACCCTTGGACCCTTTTGGTATAAGGGTCCAAGGCTGTGCACAAGACTGTGTGCAAGTCTTTTCAAAACCTAAAGAGTAAATTTTCTTTCCAGTATGTCATTGTTTTTCTTGAGTGGGATATGATTTCATCGTTGTAATAGGGCTATAAAAATACACACACTGATCTTGGGCTACATTTAGGCCTAACGCAGCTGAGTTTACGATGATTATTTTTTAGGCTAATTATAAGCCATTGAAGACCAGACATATTTAGCCCAGAAAAGAACATCCACAGATGCTGATATTTAGGACTTGGCAACAACTCCGTGTATGAAGGGTATGTAGTTAGATTATTAAAGAGGTTTTTAGAGGGAAATAAATGCAAAACCCTTTATTGCGATGGTCAAATCTCCTCCATCTAAATGTACATGTGAATGACCAAAATATGGCTAAATACAAAAACCAAAACTGATTTAAAGACTTAAAAATATCAACAAATGTCTCTGAGATCATCCATGGAAACACATTTGTCACAACAAGTTTATCTTGACTAACACAATAAATAAAGAAAAGCTTGGCAGTGGATTTCAAGTTTCACATTGTCACACAAACAGCAGTTCAGATTGTGGCTGCCGTATGCGTCGTGTTCCTGTAAACTCTGATCACCCAACTCAATCAACCGCACATTACCGAATTTAGTCACCCACACAACATATTTTGTTCATTAAGTGCTGTCAAACCCGGTATCGAACTATACGTGAATGAAAAGAGAATCTACATCTGAGTGTGTGCATATACTTTTCAACATCAAACATGGTAATGTGACCTCATTGTGTGCTTTTTAAACATTTTCAGCACAGTACACACACACACACACACACACACACATATATAGTAACATAAAATTTAAATATCCAAAATCCATTTTCTTATCATTTAATTGATTTTAATCATGTGAATTATGTTTATGCTTTTAATCAAGCATGATTTGATGGTAAGTGGTAAATGGTAAATCTAGGGCAAATGTAGTGTGTACCTCACTTTTAATGTGAGATGTTGTTGGAACAAAAGTTCAGTCAGTTTTTCCAAGGTAAATACATAACAACTAACAAGGGAACTGTTGTATCCATGCTGAGGATTATATGTTTTACAGTAAAATACCATCTAACATGTCAAAAGAAAAAAAAGATTTTGTATCAGAGAGAAAAAAATAAAAATCTACAAAAATGTAATTGAATTGAAAAATAACTTAAATACACTACACAAGGACATAAAATTGGAAAGAGTAAAAAACAAACACTAAATTCTTTAATTCAAATAGGTTCCTATCATCGTACTAAGGCCAATGTTACAGCAAATTGTGACTTTCCTTTAACATTGACTCCCTGCTTTGTGTGTGCAGAACCCTCAGTGTAAAGTCACAGAACTCAGACTTCAGCCAAAAAAAGAAAAAGAAAAAAAAAGTCTACTCAGACTCATTTTGCGTAGGTCTGCATTTTTTGATTCCATCTGAACTTGTGTGTACAAACCACAAGAAGAGCCATACAAACCTTGTGTTTGTGAGTAGACACCAATTAGAACAAAACTGGCTTAAAGTGCCTGCACCAAGGTCTCGCATCAAATGTAAAGGGGCGATTTTGAAATGAATCATGTGAAGCTACTCTGGTATTTATATTCGTAAATCCATCTTTGAAATTGTATTTCCCTACTAGTAAAGCATAAATGCCAGGTGTATACACAGTGACTTATTTGGAACCACTTACCACAGACAGAGTGCTAGTCATTGGGCCACCATCCCGGCTGAATGTGCTTCCATCTTGGCTCAACATAGTGGCCCCATCCTGGTTACCAGGCATGCTGGGCAAATCCATGCCCTGCAACTGGTAGGGGTGGTGTGGAGCTGAATTGGAGGGAGGGTCCAGAGAGTGATACGGTCCAGACGGGGAGTTGTGGGGGAGGTGAGGGGGTACCATGTGATCTGGCAGGGTAGGAGGAGTGATGGGTGGAATGTTGAAATCATCATCGCCCAAACCACTGACTGGGTATGACTAAAGACAGACAGGACAATGAAAATAAACAAATACAGTTTAGTCAGGGTCACTGTATTCAATAAAATATTGAGTCATCATTAGCAACATGGTTCTGCTCAGGGATTCCTTGTTCTGTCACACATGGAAAGTACGAGACGGAAAGAGCAGCTGCAAGATCCCAGCACAGAACAGAGCAGGTATCCGTGACAACAGACATGACAAAGATTGCATCAAAATAGAAGCTGCAGTGGAGGTGGGTTGCAAAGAAGCTTGCATGTATGCAGTAACATTGGGCAGGGTAAAGTAGCTTAAACAGCACACCTTACATGTGTAAAAGCTAAATCACCATCAGCTCATGACTGCTGGTATGATATCAGATTTTGACTTCATGGCTGACCTGAACTAACAAGCGTCCTGCCCCTTTGCTCGTAGGGGGCAAGAAGCCCCCCTACGAAAAAGCTATTGGCATCAGCAGGAAGGAAAACCTCACTTTTTCCGATCGCGGCTCAAGAGTTGGTAGTTCGTCTTGTAATCGGAAGGTTGCCGGTTCAAACCCCCGGCTCGGACAGTCTCAGTCGTTGTGTCCATGGGCAAGACACTTCACCTGCCGCCTACTGATGTTGGCCAGAGGGGCCGATGGCGCGATATGGCAGCCTCGCTTCTGTCAGTCTGCCCCAGGGCAGCTGTGGCTACAACTGTAGCTTGCCTTCACCAGTGTGTGAATGAATAGTGGAATTGTAAAGCGCTTTGGGGGTCTCGAAAAGCGCTGTATAAATGCAACCCATTATTATTATTATTATTACTTTTAATAGGAATCAGCCTCTGACAGAACCAGGCTCAGAGGCTGGGGTGATGGGAAGTAGGCATTTATTTAATGCCAACTAGACTTCTAATTTTATTAAGCCAATGTACATTGCTGTTGCCTCATGGGCACTTCATTGGTGTTGGAAAAAGTCCAACCATCCATCGTTGTTTCCTTAGAGTGTTGAATCTACACTGTACTTTGAACAGATGTGGGCATCCATGTGGCTTGCAAATACGGGATATGATCGCTGGAGGGTATAAACTAAACCATCAGCTATTGTGGGCTGGCGCTGAGATCAGCTGATTTACCAGAAATGCTGAAATTCATGGTTTTAGTGCTTCTTAATATTATCTTATTAAACAAACAAACATTGCTATGAGCTTTCTGAAATGTTATGGATGTTAAAGTCAGGTGTGGAGTAGCTGACATAACATGATGGGCAACACTTAAAACTTGAAGTGACTGGGCTATGTTGCTTTTAGCAGAGTGCACAACTTAAAGAAAATCAATAATAATTGCATAGAGGTCTATAGGAGTACAAGAGTCATAAAACATTACTGTCAGAGTTATTAAATGACTGCGAGTGGAAAAACTACACACCATTGTTTCCTCAGACTCCAGTCTACAGCTCCGTATTGTGTCATGCAGTCTGTCTTCGTCAGCCACAGCTTGTATCATAGACTAATTATCGCTAATGATATTCCCCGTCTTGAAAGAAAAGCCTCGTGAACAAATACTTGCTCATTCAGTGACACAACAATACAGTAATTTATATGTACAAGCCCATTTTGCCTGAGAGAATAGACACAGGCAGGTTTTTGTGTGTAAAAAATACAAAGGTGCTAATCTGACATACCAAAAAACAAAACAAAAACAGGAGCAGTCCCCATATCATAACAAATTATGCTGAGAGCAAAGACACATGAGAGGGAGACATGAAGAGGGAAATGAGTGAGAGAATCATGCAAGAGGAGTGAGAGACAAAGAGAGGGAGAGAGGCAGTGTTAGAGAAGCCCTCTCATACTAATCTGACAGAGGAGATCTTTTATAGAGACTGACAGTCTTTTCTGCTTGGCTAGCCACACCAGTCTCTCCATCTCTTACTTTTTTGCTCTTCATCTCTCACCATCCCTCTCCTTCCACCCCTCTTTTGCTCTCTCTCCTAATCTCATCCTCAATTTCCATTTCATCTCTCACTCTTTTCTGCTGTATCTCAAACCCCATGCAGTGTTGAGTTACAAGTTGCATGACTTGTGAACTAAACGATGAGTTATACAGTATAGGTTCACTGTGGAACTCACTGCCACTGTGCTAAAACACGGTTCCACTTATAAGTTTCCGCTTCAATTTAATATTTAGGAAACAAGATATAAAAATAAAACAAAATGATCAACAAATTGAAAAAAATACTTTCATTTCCCTTCATTTTGTGCTCATGTTCTCTATATTTTATTAATAACCAACAACTGATATTATATGCCATGAAGCTTGTTGTGCAGACTAACAAAAGCTAACTCACATCAGTGAGTCAAACTGCTGCACTGGGTCACAGAACACAGCAGATATGCATCGCTCCCTCTCACATCTTTCAGTTTTAGGCAAATTTAAAACTACTTTGATTTGGCTGCAATTCAACAGTCAATCTACAAAACAGGTTTGTTAAATAAGTCTTTATGGGTGTGTCATGTAATCCCAGTATCAGCTTAGAAGGGCTACGAGGTAGCACCAGCACTGGCATTACCAACGCTGTCTTGACTGTGTCTTTTCATAACTTCACAGCCTGAGTACTTATCAACTTCTTACACGAGTAGCAAAGTTTGAGGTGCCAGGGGCATATTTTAAGATGCTTTTGCACATTCTAAACAGTGCAAAAGCAATTAAGTCAAGCAATGTGTCATACGGTGGAAGCGAAATAGATAAATGCTGCATATAGAAAGAGTGTTTTATTAATCCCAAAGGGGAATTGCACTTTAAAGGAGCATCAAAATGTTGAATATGGATTGAAGATTTGCATGATTGAATAGAGACGCCATTTATTCTCTGATACTTATTTTGGCTCTGTCCTGTTGCTGTAAATACAATCTAGAGCACAACTCTGAATAGTCCCAAAATAAATGCAATTCAGTTTTCAGTAAACTGTACTAAAACAACAAACACAGTCGCTAGCCATACTGAAATGTTACCAAGCTATTTCATTAAATAAAATTATGGACAACAATGTTTTAATTGACCAAAATCTGGTCAGAAACAGTAAATCTGTGAAGCCAAAATGAAAATAATCGGGCTCTATAGACGAGAGACAATTGGAAGATAATTTAGGGAAATGTGAAAATGAAAATAAATGATAAATAACTGAATAAATGAAAGATCAGTAATGACATATAACAGGATACAGTACCTCACATAATGCAAATCAACTGCACTGTTAATGTTCTGTGACTTAGTAATTTAATCTGAAATGTTAGCCTTTAATTATTGTTAAAGAGGATCAACAACCAACATGTAACTTTAGCATCTAATTAAAGAAATGTACCACTCATTTTCACTGTTGTACTCATCCATCTGTTTCTCTGCAACTTTTCAAACTATTCATGGTTCTCCACAGCTTACACTCTGCTTACGATGAATATCATTATATTCTATGTTTTAACAACATTTCACAAATAGTACATTTCCCACATCTTGTCTGTGATCAGCCCCACACCCATTTTATTGTTTACAGTGCATGTGTGGTCAAGTGCAGTTCAACTATAGCTTAATTATAAATGGCACAACTATAACAGTTTCGGGAGGCATTATGTTATCATTTTATCATCAGTCTCACCTGACTAAGGTGTGTCTCGATTTCTGAAAGCAGTTCTTGCCTATGCTGTCTGTGGACTTTTGTGAGGTGATTTCTTTTTAAAAATAACCCACAAGGGAAAATTAGCTAAATCTTGCAAGAATGTTGTTAAAGTTGCGAGAGTACGTGACACTTCTACATTAAAATAAAACAAAACTTTACATACCAAACCATTAAGTAAAACTTGATCTAGTGCAGTAATTTTACTAAAACCTGTGTGACCAACTACATAGCCCTACAAGCGTATTGGGTTTATCGGGCAACCATCAAGCCGAATGGTCCGTTTTCTTGGATCACTGTTACACTGTTGAGCTCTGAGCTGTGCATAAATTATACTGCTTGTCTGTCTGCCTCTCTCCCTCCCTCTCCAACTCTGTCATTCCTTCAACTTCTGCATAAATTATTCTTCTCCTTCTCTCTTCCATTCATGTTGGTAGTACAATAGACTGTTCCTTGTGCAATGGGAGCTCCTAGAAAGACTAATGTAGTCAGGATTAAGTCCTTTCCCACATGTAGTGTTCGTGTTACAAATGCATGTCTCACAACTCCATGTCGATTTCATAAAATTAAAAAAAAGCACATGAGTAATATGTTGCCAGCATTTACAGAAGGAGGTTATCAAATACATCTGCTGCAGACAGGTTGCTGATTTGTGAAGTATCCAATGGGCATTCAGTTAGAAATTTCTTAAATTTACAATACTGTGAGTTGCTTAAAAGTCAATATTCAGTATGACCACTTTTATTCTTCAGCACAGATTCTGATCTTAGGCAAGCTTTCTTTCCAAAAGCTCTTCTTTGGCTGTTCTGTTCTCCGTCAAGATAATGTTATATATGTTATATCAATAATGTTAAGGTCTGGTTCCAGGGGATGTCAGTTCTTAACTGATGGTAATCTATCCAGGTACGCTTTTATTCCATTGGCTGTGTGTTTTTTCAGATCATTGTCCTGCTGAAAAATGAAGTTGTTGTCAATCAGACACTTTCCAGATTGTATTCCATGGTGCATCCAAATCTGATGGTACATGCAATCATTATTTCATCAATATTGACAAGATCTGCAAAAGCACTCGCTGGAATGAAGCCCCAAACCACAACTATGTTTTACAGACGACTGTAGACACTCAGTGTTGTCTCTGTCCTTTGATGATAGTTTGAACCAAAAGTTTTAAAAACGGGATTTATCCTTCATAAGACCTGTTCTAGGACTGATGGATTATAGCAAAATAAAAATATAATCATGATTATTTTACTACAGTTATTCATTTACTTAACAATCATGTCGTTAATGAACTTTACAAAATGTGCCTTTTAACAGTTGATTGCCTTGAACTTTAAATGTAGCCTAATTAACATGAAAAACAAATAAATGGTAGAAACAGAAGGTGAAGGTGGTGGGGGACACAAGGTCATATATCAAGGTCTCATAAGAAATCAGACTCCGATTAATGGCTGTTTCACTGTAAAGCCAATTATGCAGCTGGAGCAGTTGCTTCCTGCAAGTCTTTGGTGGCCTACAGTCTCTAGAGTGGGGTGATTAGGGCCATGGTGGATTACCTGTTGCCCTTGCATACATGCACAGTAGTCACACAGATAGTCGGTCAACAGCCAACCAACACCTCAAACACATACAGCCAAAACTGGACCAGACAAGACCCTTGATGATCCGGAGACAAACAGTGAGTGAATTTGGGCTTTTAGATAGAGGTGAAAGTGCACCAGGTTTAAAATGAAAATCTAATTTTATCCCTTATTCATTATCACTGAAGGCCAAAAATCATAGAATTAAAATTCTACTGACACATGGTGGGGTGGTAATTAGAGTTTTTTAATGTCCACTAGTGGCCAGCTGTTACAGCAGCTATACAGCAGTGTGCGATGCATAAAGCCCTGGTGTACGTGGGTGGGGATTTACAGAAAATGATTCCACTGTGCTGTGATTCTTTCCTGTGTCTTCATAAAAAAAAATAGTGCTTGTAGAAAGATGATGTTTAAATTGATTGTGCAGAGTAAACTGAAGAGATACACATACACTGACTGTATCCTCTGAGAGCTGGATGTAAACACACTCACACAGAAGCTACAGTATGGTTTTATGAATGCTGAATTTCTCAGTCAGTTGTCTTCCTGATAAAACGTGGGAGCTTGTTTAAGAGAAAGAGAAACAGACAAAGCAAAGAACATCGAAACAAAAGTGTTTTTTAGATTTTGGAAGACTTGGTGCCCCGACATATCTTCCACTGACATATTAAATTTGTAATTCACTGATACATCATGATTTTCCACACTGCAAAACACAGACTGAAGAGAAATGTTGCATGAAGATATGTTGACGAGTTTTACTGGAAACAAACTGATATCTTAAAATAAAATGTAATATAAAAATAAATAAATAAATGAATAAAACCATGAACTAACAAAGGTAAAAAAGACAAGAAAACAAATCTGTCAGACTCTTTGATTATAGTGTTTGTTGTGTAAACTGAACAGACAAAACCTAAAGGTCAAGGTTAAAGCTATCTAATAATAAACATCAAACCTCTTTTGTATGATACACAGCTCAGATTTTCATGAAAGCACATGAAAGCTAAATTATACGAGATGTACAGAGACTGTTTTTGTTGTTTTTGTCTCAGATGCACTCACTAAACCATATCTTGCTGCATCAGTAAATATATATTATGACTATATACCTCATATGATGAATAAAAGCTGATTTTTCCTTAGACCAGGTCAAAATACGCACAATACAACGTACAAAGTGCATGGTTTAACCACAATTAATGACCTTTGACTAATACTATGATTAGAGGCTGTTAAGTCATACTTAACTGCACCACCATCAGACATGGAAAATAAAAATAAGCAGCATCAATGTACAACTGTAGGTGCAAACATATTGATCCCAGAGATCAGGTGTGCATTAAGGTTTAAATGATTAGAATGACTTTTCCCACAAGGTTGGCTAGTGTAAGCCAAAGCGTCACAGTTTGGGAACTCACCAATTTCTGGTCAGTCTGTTCGTTTAATAAAATAAATATCATGTACAAGTGAAGTCTAAAAATTCAAACTGACTTCAATCTGGGCGTGAGTTTACTAGAAATTGGGGCAAATGCCTTCCACCTAACTTAGTTGCTGTAAGCATAATGTGCAACTCCAGTTGAATTCTGGGTATTGCAGGCTTTGACAAAGAGATAGTGCTGCAATGATACCAACACTTCAGCTGCATAAATTCTCATCTGATTTTGCGCAAGCGTTACAGATGTGAAATGCTAAATTCCAAATAATCTGCAGTCAATGCTTTTACTTGGTACAGTTTTCTGTGGACACCTGGAAGTGTTTGGTTTTGTGCATGTAGAGGTGTGTGTCTGTATGAACATTCACCCAGGGCAGGCGATGTGTTTCGGCCATGTGTGCGTCTCTCCTCCAGTGCTGTGAGGGTGGTGTCACCTTGCTGAGAGGGTGAGGGGGATGTGGCACACGAAACTGTGGGAAGAATCACAAAGACAAATACAAATTCAAATGGGCCCAGAGGTCAGAGGGAGGTCAGAGGTCAAATCAAAAGGTCATGAAAAGCAGCAAGGAGAAAGCAAGAGACACACACAGAGACAGAGAGAGAGAGAGATCAAGTTTTCACTCATACAGAGGAAAACACAAGTAAAGTTCTGTCTTTATAAATGGCTAATATTGCTTTGCTTTATGTGAAAGTTGGGCTGCAATGATACCGAGGTGATAGAAGGAGCAGAAAGAGAGAAAGAGAAGCTGTAAATAAATTGCTTGTTTGTTTCCTCCACAGCTAATCCCCGATAAGAAAAGGTTACCCGGTGCTGCACAGCTGCAATGAGACCGAGACAAACACATAAAAACATCATTGTGACACAGTGCTACAAACAGGCTAGTCACTTTGAGTAAATGTGGCGATCACCACGTTCTTTTTAACACCACTGTGCTGCTGTGATTCATTTCTATGCACTCACATTTCAAACTCTCCTGCTAACACAACAACCACCGACCAAAAACTAATTTGTTATTGGATAAAAACATGTTCACATTATCACATACTGTAAAGAAAGTTATTTTCATGATATAAATCCATCTTTTCTCGAATACATCCTCCATACTCTTGGATTTGCAGGTCAGTTTTTCTATAAATTGTACTTCTTGTATCATACTGGTACATTTACTTCACTCAGCAGTTTAGTTTTTCCCACCCTTTTATTTGCCTCTGTGCTGTTATGCTTGATATTCTGTATCAGCCCACGAATCTTCATGACTTTGCTGATGCCCTGACTTTTCCTCTAGCACTACCATGAGGTTTAAAGTGAGTTTTCTTTTGTTTTGTTTTGGGGGGGGTTTTAACACCTAGCACCATTATCAGATGATATATATATAATCATCTGTTCCATGATGTTGTAAACCAGCAACATGGAAAAGAGGGTCAGATGACTTCTCATAAAATTCTGCTGCACTGCGTGGAAGTATTAACAGCATGTATGTGAACTTTAACCTGCATCAAAAGAAGACAATGTACATGTGAAAGGTCATAGAGAGCACAAAGTTCCACACATGTCAGAGGCATTTAAAATACCATTTGGTTACTGAGACAGCTTCAAATGGCTCGCAGCTACATTAAGATAGAACAGATAATGTTTGACCAGTGCGTGTTTTCTGAGTGTTTTGTTCCTGTTAGACTAACTACTGTAGGAATCAGAATGTAACTCTTAAATCAGTGCTGGGTGCATTTGTCTGTAAAGCAGTAATGTGAAGATTTCTAAATTCAGAAATCAAGTTGCAGTTACTAATCATTATACAGCTACTCTCTTACACAAAAACGTTTTGTATACGCATGAATGATGTACAAAAAAAAATTCCCATGGGCATGAGATTCCAGACCAATTAATGTTTGAAGAGTGTCAATTTTCACATTATTTAAAGTTTTCTACAATAAATATAAGCATGTGATGGTAAACACCATCCTCGCTTTCCTCATCACTGCAGTGTCCATAATTAGATGGCATCACATTACAGTGATTTTGTAAAGCGGAACAGGAAGCCAACGCATTATATTTCTGCATCGATGTCTTGTCTTACCCATACTAGTTGATTAGTCTATGAATTTATTTCATAGGCTAATCAGTGAAATGAATTCAACAATTAGTCACCTTTACTTTTTTTTACCGTTACCAATTCTTTACATTACCAATTCTTTCATGTAGAATTTTCTGTAGAAAAAAAAAAATCACAATACCTTTAGACTGCAAACCTACACGTATTATTTTTATGCCTTCCAAAGCACTGATTCACCTGTCTTTCTCCCTGTTTCTGCATTAATACACTAACATTACTGCCACTCCATTAACATTTCCAAAAATGACAAGGATGAGGGTCAGACTTGACTGAAATTGGTTCCATTCATCACAACAACCTGCCTTTATAAAGGCAGTGGTGATTCAATAATAAAGCCATAAATTCTTATTCCACACACACAACTCCCCATCTTCTTATGGCAAAACACTATGAATAAAACATCAAATCATGTATTTCTTTACTGCACAATATTCTCTATATTGTACTCTATGAATAATGTATCTATAGTAGTGCATCTTATTAATATAGGCTTTGCTTGGTGGTGAGGTAATTCTGCACTAACAAACACACATCCTAGGCTTCCCTTAGGAGCTTGAAGTGTACTTTCAAAAGCAGCAACACCCACTTGCTGTGTAGTCTGTGCAGTGTACTGTTCTAGGGCTGTTGCTAAGTTATCTTGTAACAGCTGATGTTTACTATGTTGATCTCACTTTATATAATGAACAATTGTTCTCTAGTGGAAATTTTCCCATTTTTCATGACCATATTTTCAGGTAAGTTGAAATTTAAATGAAAGCAGACCCTTCATAGCGCTTTTTCCCCCCACAAATCTAAAACTCAAGGATTTGAAGTTTGTATCACAGAAGACAAAGAAAAACAATTATTCCCACATTTAAGATTACCAGCAAATACTTCTGATTGACAGTGACAATTAGTTGATTAAAATAATTTTTCTATAGGGGTGCTGTGCCAGTGCAATTTGGGTTTTGGCGTAAAGAAACATACCGTTGGTATTTACAAAGAGAGCGTAGTGAGAAAACTGCATATGTATATATATACAGTGGGGCAAAGAAGTATTTAGTCAGCCACCGATTGTGCAAGTTCCCCCACCTAAAATGATGACAGAGGTCAGTAATTTGCACCAGAGGTACACTTCAACTGTGAGAGACAGAATGTGAAAAAAAAAATCCATGAATCCACATGGTAGGATTTGTAAAGAATTTATTGGTAAATCAGGGTGGAAAATAAGTATTTGGTCAATAACAAAAATACAACTCAATACTTTGTAACATAACCTTTGTTGGCAATAACAGAGGTCAAACGTTTACTATAGGTCTTTACCAGGTTTGCACACACAGTAGCTGGTATTTTGGCCCATTCCTCCATGCAGATCTTCTCGAGAGCAGTGATGTTTTGGGGCTGTCGCCGAGCAACACGGACTTTCAACTCCCGCCACAGATTTTCTATGGGGTTGAGGTCTGGAGACTGGCTAGGCCACTCCAGGACTTTCAAATGCTTCTTACGGAGCCACTCCTTTGTTGCCCGGGCGGTGTGTTTTGGATCATTGTCATGTTGGAAGACCCAGCCTCGTTTCATCTTCAAAGTTCTCACTGATGGAAGGAGGTTTTGGCTCAAAATCTCACGATACATGGCCCCATTCATTCTGTCCTTAACACGGGTCAGTCGTCCTGTCCCCTTGGCAGAAAAACAGCCCCATAGCATGATGTTTCCACCCCCATGCTTCACAGTAGGTATGGTGTTCTTGGGATGCAACTCAGTATTCTTCGTCCTCCAAACACGACGAGTTGAGTTTATACCACAAAGTTCTACTTTGGTTTCATCTGACCACATGACATTCTCCCAATCCTCTGCTGTATCATCCATGTGCTCTCTGGCAAACTTCAGACGGGCCTGGACATGCACTGGCTTCAGCAGCGGAACACGTCTGGCACTGCGGGATTTGATTCCCTGCCGTTGTAGTGTGTTACTGATGGTGACCTTTGTTACTTTGGTCCCAGCTCTCTGCAGGTCATGCACCAGGTGCCCCCGTGTGGTTCTGGGATCTTTGCTCACCGTTCTCATGATCATTTTGACCCCACGGGATGAGATCTTGCGTGGAGCCCCAGATCGTGGGAGATTATCAGTGGTCTTGTATGTCTTCCATTTTCTGATGATTGCTCCCACAGTTGATTTTTTCACACCAAGCTGCTTGCCTATTGTAGATTCACTCTTCCCAGTCTGGTGCAGGTCTACAATACTTTTCCTGGTGTCCTTCGAAAGCTCTTTGGTCTTGGCCATGGCGGAGTTTGGAGTCTGACTGTTTGAGGCTGTGGACAGGTGTCTTTTATACAGATGATGAGTTCAAACAGGTGCCATTCATACAGGTAACGAGTGGGGGACAGAAAAGCTTCTTACAGAAGACGTTACAGGTCTGTGAGAGCCAGAGATTTTCCTTGTTTGAGGTGACCAAATACTTATTTTCCACCCTGATTTACGAATAAATTCTTTACAAATCCTACCATGTGAATTCATGGATTTTTTTTTCACATTCTGTCTCTCACAGTTGAAGTGTACCTCTGGTGCAAATTACTGACCTCTGTCATCATTTTAAGTGGGGGAACTTGCACAATCGGTGGCTGACTAAATACTTCTTTGCCCCACTGTATGTATGTGTGTGTATATATATATATATATATATATATATATATATATATATATATATATATATATGAGGCCTTTTTCTCTTCTCCCGTGATGCCCTGCTGTGCAAAGTGCAGCTGTTTACAAAGTAGTCTGCATCACGAGTTCCCTTATAACAACTTTGAATACAGGTGATACGACTTGCTTTGTCTCATTGGTTTTTCAAACTAATCCCTAAATCTCTACTTCCCCCTCTTAGTAAACTAATCTACCCAACTTATGTATATTCAAACAGTGACACACACACACGAGCACACATGCACGCACTCCTCCTATTAATGTCAGAAAACCTTCCAAGATCACATAGTAAAGCTACATTTCTGCATGCTGCAGTTTAGATTGCATTTATCTTATTTTATTTAAATCTGATCTTTTAATGTACTTGAGATTATTTACATATTTTTGAAGTAAAAAAATTATTTTGATACATTAATAAATGTAAAATGATAAATACAATGAAAGTGTTGTTTTTGTTTGTTTGTTTGTTTTTACACGTTGTATACAATTATAAAACACTGTAATCTCTAAAATGGAAACCAATGAGCAGTTCATTCTGAAACACCAGTGTTTCTTCTCTTTTGAATATTTATTATTGCTCATTAATAAGACAATTGATAGATTACTCGATTACTTAAATAATCGATAGCTGCAACCCTGACTCACAATGCAGTATTATTGGGATTTTTAAAATTTGTGATATGGTAAGTATTGCAATAACATGTATTGCAATCTATCACCATTTTTCAACTGCAAATTATGTCCTGAAAGTTAAACTTAGACAAATCTGACTTACATAACAACATAAAGTTATCTCACTTCATTTTTTTTAAACTCCAAAATAGTATTCTCAGACACCGTCAATAAAATCTGCCATAAATGTCGTCATAAGAGAGTTAGTTTGATGTCAGTGAGAAACTGAATGGGGTCAAGTTGGCAAGTACATGCAGTCCATTTCTGATAATACAGCAATTAACTGTGATAAACTGTCTAAAATCACATATATGAATTTGAGTTTTCAGTGGAGTCAAATTAATGTAAGTTTGCTTGTCTAACGTTATCTCAGGATTTTAGTATGTAAGATTAGCGCATTTGTTATATTCCCAGATCATTTTTATTTATTTAATAAAATATCAATATTTGATATCCCTGCATTGCTACATACATTGTAATACTATGCTGTATCGAACTCCCCCAATACACACACACACACACACACACACACACACACACACACACACACGTGTGTGTAGTCGTATCCTTGTGGGGACATCTCATTGACATAATGCTTTTCCTAGCCCCTTACCCTAACCATCAAAAATGAATGCCTAACCCTAACCCCTACCCTAAACTTATCCATAACCTTATGGTAACCCTGACACTAAAACCATATTTGGAGTCTCAAAAATGCCTTCCAACTTGTGTGTACCGGGATTTTGGTCTCCATAAAGGCTGTTGGTCCCCACAAGTATAGTAAACTTCCAATTTTTGATCCCCACAACGATGTCTAAACCGGTACACACACACCTGCTGCCTTTGTTTACTCCGGATAAATGACAACCACACTGCATGATTTTAGAAAAAAGGGAACACTCATCCCATGAAGTCACCATGTTACACTGATCCATGGTGCAAGATATCCCCAAGATAATTTGGCTGCACGTCAGAGAAGCTGCAACTTTCTCAAAATGCACTCTATGCGTTCTGATTACGGTTTCTCATTAGTAACCATATTCAATAAAATATGGAACATCCAACATTACTGCTGACATACTTTTAAAAGGAATTTAGAGAACAGCTCAGTGTGATTTGAAAGCAGAAAGTCAAACAAACAACTTCACAGGGCACACTCTGTCTCTACACACAAATGAACGCACACACACAGTCTCATAAACACACACCTGATTGGTTGAGGCGAAGTCAAGGCCTGGTTCTGGCATACCCAGGAACATGGTGTCCCCATCCAGCTGGAGAGAACAAAAAGCAAGAGCAACAATGTCAACAAACCATAATCAAACACAGCAAACACATAACGGAAAGCCGGCAAGGACACAATAAGTAAAGATGGAGGTAGCAGATTGCTGGCTGGCTGCCAGTCAACTATCTGTTTGCCATCTTCTTCAGACATTGAAAATCCTGCAACCTGCCTGAGTAAGAGGGCCGTAAACACACTTCTGTTTTATTACTGTCCATGTCCATCATACACAAGCAGAGATGAGGTGATTTAACAGTGACTGTCTTTGCCAGTCACCATAAAACAACCCTATTATTTCAGAATTTGACATTTTCAGAATGACAGATATTAGTATTTGTTGTTTGCAAATTTGATATGCTGAATCTAGAATTTTGATCCTGCCATTTTAAGTCACTGTGTGACTGACATTTGTTAAAGCACGTTACATAACTTTCACAACAGGAAATATTACTCTATACTTTATATCAGGGCAACTCATATACTATGAGAATAAAACATTATATTTACACAGAGCATCCTATTTGTATGCAGGGCCTTTTACTTCCTTATTTCTCTCTCTTATCTGCACAACACTTCCTCCTGTGAAGCCCTTTCTTTCACAATAGCTTTTATTTGTCCTACATCACAGACAGCAGTAAAGAACAAAGGGTTTTAATGTCACTGCATGTCACAGGCAAGCCACTAGAAGAAAAACAGTCTACAAGATGGTTTTTACATTTCAGTATTCTATTTGTTTTTCATTTTAACTGCATTTAATGTTCAAAGACATTCATAGTGAAGAAGATAATTATAATTGCTCATTAAATACATGTTTCTGGCAGTGTATTTATAGACTAGGTTGACTCCCCCAGCAGGTCTATTCATGTGATAAAAAACTAAATTCATTAACTGCTATGGTCTCTATTAGCCTACTGTTCCAGTTAACCTTTTTTTATCAACATGCAAAATGATTTATATGAAATTTTCTCTTGTATTTTGTTTATCTGCTTCATCTGTTCATTTGATATCTAAACACTTAAGTCGGCAAGTTAACAGTCATTCACTGTTCCATGTAAATAAGGTTAAATATGATTTCTGTTCTCCTGCTGCTATATATACAGATTAGTTTGTCTTCATGTTGGAAGCGGGTAATAAACTCCATGGTGCCTCTCTCTTCCTGTGTGCAGAGCTACATACAAATAGCTCAGCTGCTCTAAACGTGCAACTACACTTAACAACTAGCAATATAGCACGTGGATGGTGCTACATTAATTGTGCCCCAAAATGTATTTTGTAACGTATTCAGAATACGTTACTCAATGAGAGTAACGTATTCGGAATACTTTAGATTACTTAATATTAGAGCTGGGCGATAGAACGATAACGATATGTATCGCGATATAACTTTTACTCGATAGAGAAATTAAGCTATCGCGATAGACCTCGCCGCTCTTGTCCTCTAAATTAAGTAGCGCAGAGCCGAACCAATCACAGCTGCAGCGTCACGTCGCGTGACTTGTTACATACAGCACAAGTGCCAAGCCGCACGTGGGTTTGTTTGGGAAGCAGCCAGCGGGTAATGGAGCCAGCGCGTAATGGAGGAAATGAGTGTGCCGACTAGAAAAATCAACCGAGCGTGACCGAAGAGAAAACAGATGATGGTTCCAACGCCGGAGAGATTGTCGAACGGAAGAGCCATAGAAGTTCCGTAGTGTGAAGGTATTTCGGCTATTTCAAGTCTGACAAAAAATAGAGTAGCGTGCACTGTAAATTGTGCCGAAAGCAAGTCTGGAAATACAATAAACTGGTGCATGCGTCACACTGTGTGCCACGTTATTGTTTCGGTGAAATGAATTTCTACAATACTGTTACTGTTAATTGTACTCTCTGCAGTGTTTAAATGCTTACATACACACACATTTTTCTGTCCGTCTACACATACGACTCGGTTCTGCTTCTATGCCCCAGCTTTGTTTACTTTTTCCCACCGAGGCTTCTAGACTTCTGATTGGCCAACATTTCTGCACGGTTAGGAATCTAGCGCCACCTGCTGCTTTGGCATGTTCATAGCAGCGTTTTCCTTCATTTCTGCCTTTATGTGTGGACGGGATTCTTTTTTAAAACGAAAACGGAAAATCTCCGTTTTCAAAAATACCCGTGTACGCGTGGACGTAGCCTCAGTCTCTGACTGGAAGCGCTAATTCGTCATTCGGCTTTTGTCAGACTAAAGTAACTGTTAAAACTGTTTGAAAAGCTAAGCTATACAACAAGGAGAGATTGAGAATTTCCTTTTAGTTCTCAGTTTATTTGATATTGACAAAAGTTAGTCAGTTTTGTCTGTTCTTCTGTAACACAAACTAAGATTTATTTTTAGAATTAATATTTTGTTTCTAAGTGGAATTGACAATTTAGTCTGTTTCGTTTGTTCTATTTTGAAACTTAAACGCTTTAGCGGCTGCCTTTTGTGTAGTTTGCAATATTTGCCTTTATTTATCTGAAAAAGTCTCATGTTCCTTAAGTACATCTACCCTGTTGAACTTATTATGGGAAATAAATATTTAAATAAAAACAAGCTGCTGATTATTTCACATTTTACTTGTGAGCAACAGCACATTTAAATCTTACAAATATAGTTATTTGGCTTATATCGTGATATATATCGTTATCGCCTGAAATGAAAAAAACATATCGTGATTTGAAAAAATCTCATATCGCCCAGCTCTACTTAATATATTGTCAAGCTTTTTACAACTACATGAATGTACTATTGCTGTGTGATTTATTACTATTACTGAAGGCTACTTGCGATACCAATACAAACTAGATTTTTTAATTTTAATATAAAATGAGTAACAGTAGGGTGGACATTAGGTAAGGCTGCACTTTTTGCAGCAATCCCTGAAAACTATTCCAGGCGTATATAAAACAGGTCCGCGGCTCCAAACTGTAGTAAAGGGACCTCTGGCTAATACGTTGGGTTCTGTGTCGGGCTCGTAGCCGAAAACTAGCTTTACTTTGTTGTCTGGGTCAACTTTGCTAGCACGAGACAGAGAGAGGCGTTGAAAGGCTGCTGCAACGGAGCTTATTGTTTCGGAGGAAAACACGAACAGTCGAGTCTTAATAGCTGACTTACAACTGGGCTCGTCAGGCACTCTTTTTGGCTGCAGTGGTTATTGTTATATTTACATGCTTCCACTTCCCGTTTCTGGTCGGTGACAATTCGTACTTTTCCACTCTCCTTTTTCTCCCACCTCGCGCTCACAGACACATAACGGGTATGGCAGTCCATTCTCCCCGCAGCACAGACTACACTGCCCATGAAGCTACATTATTTAGTTGACACTAGACAAAATACTTTACAACTCCACAACTTTATGAAAACAAAGGCACTGCGCATGTGCGTTTTACCCATATTCTATCACGATATTTCATTTTTTTATTGTTGCCCAACATTATACTGGTATTACCGTGGACGGTATGATATGGCCCAGCCCTACTAAGAGGGAAGAAATTTCACAAACTGACAACAGTGGCCTCCTATTTAAAATACTACACTTCAATTCTTTGAGCTCTTTAGAACAACACATTTGTTCACACATTTTTGTAAAGCCAGACTAGGCTAGGTGTGCTGTACTTTTATTATGGTATAAAGGTACTGACTGCTACTGCTTTAGTGTAAAACAGCAGTGACTATTACTAATAAAAGCCTACACAACTCATGGGACTAAACAAAACAGTATTTGAATCCAGAAACCATATTCAAATCAATCATGGTATCCTTGGTAGATAATCATTGTCTTGGTTGACAAACACAAACAGAAGAACAACATTTGAACAGGTGGGTAAAAGCAAAGCACTGTTTCTTGTAGACTAACACACACGCACACACATACACACACAGGTGACAGGTGGACAGACAGGTGTAGCTGCTCTATCCATTTGCCAGCTGCTGGGTATTATGCAAATGAGGTGTAGGTTTACAGAGTCAACAGAAAGTCAAAGAACAGTGTTGCTTGTTGCCTGGTAGAATTAACAGTTAATTTTTAATGCCTTACAAGGAACACGTCCTCAAAAAAACATAACAATTACAGGAAAGGTGAGATTTGCATCTCTCTCCTCGCCATTCTCTCTCTGTGTGGGTTTCCCAGAAAAATCAGAGGACAAAAAGAAACAAGCAGACCTGCTGACTTCACTGCTAACCTAGCTTCTTCCATTTACCTTTGACCTGAATATATGACATCTCACAGGCACACACACAAAAACTACAGGGAAGCCCTTCAGAAATATACACAAATAGCAACATGCAAAAAACCATCATGGATCAAGACTGATGACTGACAAGTTTACCATTTGTTACTACATTTGATTCTTTCTTTATCTCATTAAACACAGTGGAAAACAAACTAATATAGGTTAAAATATATCTGCATACAAAATAGTTTAAGGAGGAGTATGGCTGCTATTTCAAACCGCTATTATTAGCCAAGTATTAGTAAATATATTTGCTCTGATAACAAAAACAATTGTTAGTTAACCATAACTGATGTATGTTGCCAAGTGTGTAAGGATACAAATACTTAAAAAACAAAAATACTTTTTCGCATCAGTATAATTTATTATTGGGAGGATGTATAGCAACAGCTTGACAATACAGTCTGCGCTACTTTCCACTGATCAGCTGACAAATTCATCCACGTTTATAATTTCCACTTCAGGTGCCGCTTGCATTCATTTAAGAAGGTTCCTCTAGTCTTGCGGCAGCGTAATATCCCTCACACGAGCACAACCAATGTGAGCACCTGCCTCAGCTCTTATCTTAACCACCTGCTTTGACGTATGATCTAACCTCAGCCTGATGCTGGTGCCTTAAGACTGTAAATTGTGGTGTTAATGCCATGCACACTTACCCTCTGCAAATCATAAATAACAATTCATCAATTCCTGAACTTTACATAAAAAACATGAAAAATTTCAAGACCCACATTTACAAACCAGGGTACAAATACTCATTTATACATGCTAAGCCAAGTGGCTAATGTGTTCTTGCTATCTAAAGGACAAATACAGCTCTCAACCTACAGTAAGTACCATGAGAAGAGAGGAGATGAGAAAGAATGAGGGCAGAGAGGTGAAAAAAGCGAAATGGTGATGATTTCTTTTCAACGGGCGCTCAGTCTGGGAGGCAGAGTGGAATCTATTAGGCTTTTCATTAAGTCAGAAGGACCGACAGAGATCTCAGTTGCTTTCAATGACTTGAATTTGTGCTTATTCGCTCAGCAACCGTGTTGAAAAGATGCAGCCTCAACCTAAACACTAACATTTATTTGACCAAGGTACCATTAGGTGGTGGTTTGCCGTCGACATTACCAAGGACAAATATTTCTTGATTTCACTAGTATCATTACGTTTGTAGAGACTATTACTGATTGCACATTTCAATTCATTAACCACAATAAGGCTGCGGCTGTGGACTATTTAAGTAATTGAGTAATCTACTGATTATTCCATTGATTAATCGAGTAATTGTGTAAAAAATACTTTTGTCTTATTAATGAGCAATAATAAATATTCAAAAGAGAAAAAAACACTGTTTTTTCAGAATGAACTGCTCATTGCAATTTCTAAAATGAAAACCAATGTTTACAAGTTTAACTGCATATAACATCTGTCAAAAAAAAAAATCCAACCTTTTGATTATATGTTGAAATTAAAATTTTAAAGAAACCATTTTCTTACATGCAAAAATATATAAATAATTTCAAGTACATTAAAAGATCAAAGTCAAATTTAAAAAAAGATAATCATCTAAAGCAAGACATAAAAATGTTACCCTTACTCTGTCTTCTTGGAAGGCTTTCTGAAATTAATAGGTGGCATGTTTTTGTGCTGCTGAAAACAGATCGTATGATGGTGTAGGCAATATTTAATATTAATAATCATTCAGTGGCCTACTTAACAACCTTCAGGTTGTTGGCTCATTTTTATTGGCTTGTGAATTTTTTATATTTTTAAATATTAATGCAGTTGAATTATTACAGTATTTTATATGATTTCACTTTCAATCTAAAAAAGTTACGAAAGCCTTGAAATTAATAAGGTCTAGTACACCCCATCCCCCCCTTTAGACGCACCCGTTTGCTGCAGGTACGGCTTCCATGTAAGATAGGACGGCTGCTGTCGGCCGTCATTAGGCTGTATAATTTAAACATGTATCAGACTAAGATAACAGTTCATCTGCATATTTTATTACAACTTCTGGAGGCTTACTGCCAATTTTTTCTGTGTAAAACAAACGGTGGTGGATGGAGCAGCTACAAAGTTTGCTTTTATTCACGCCTGAGTTTGTTGATCAGGTGCTTTGATGAAGGACTCCCACCAGCTTTTTCCCAGTAAAGGTTTTAATGCTGATCACAGGAACAGCGCTGCTGTTTTGGAAGCTAGAAACATATTTTCTTTCATTCAATAATGGTTCCGCCTCTTAGTCGTCAAATGAGGGTGAAACGCTCTTTGTTTACATCATTTAAAACATCTGCTGCAGAATCGTGCCTTAAAAGAAACATTGAGGCAAAGAATGTGTGTCGAGAATTTTTTACAATCAAATTATTCAAATTACTTGATGAATTGTTACAACCCTAAACCACAATTATGTTTGAGGGCAAAAAGTCACAAATGCTGATTAGCAGTGCAACATACTCAATCTCAGCAAAAACACAGCTCATCTGTTTAGGTTACTAATGAGCTGGTTGATAGCTGGGCTGCCATTTATTGTTAATTTCCTAAAGACATTATGTCAGAGAGTTGACATCATCCCCACTGCAGATGGCTACAGTTTACAGTACTGTTGTATGACCATTGTAAACATTCATATAAATTAAAAGAAAAAAGTCACAACTTGAAACCATTACTTTTTTGGGCAACAAGCTGGTTACTGGATTTTCTCCAACAAAATTAACATACAGTCAGTTGGGTTATATTCTCTATAAACCAACCGACCTTATATCATCCTTTTCAGTTGATGATGTGAGATACGATCGCTCTGTTCCTCTCTCCATCCATATACAGTCTGTGTTTATGCACCACATACACACAGGGTGAAACATGGAGCAGAGGGGAGAAACTAGTGTCTCTGCAAACAAAATTACTTTAAGCTCTATATTAAAAATCCATCCATCAATTTTCTTAACTACTTAGCCAGTTTAGGGTGGGGGGTACGGGTATTATAGCAGCTAATTTGTAGCAAATTAGGTGTCAGGTTGGCAAAGTTTAAGTCATAAGTTTGAGACAAGCTTGAGACAAAAGTCTGTGTTTCTTATTATTAGCATTGCAATAGTGTTTTTGTTTAAAGAAAACTTACTACTTCCCCAATCCAAGATCACGGTGGGGCTACAGCCCAGGGCAAGAGGCAGGGTACATTTTGAGACGGATGCTAGAGAGATAGACAACCAGTCACACTCACAACCACATCTACAGCCAATTAACCTAACATGCATTTCTATGAACTTTAGAAGAAAGCTAGTGTACCAACAGAGAACTCATGCAGGCACAGAGAGGCCAGTGGATTCAGATCAGGAACCATCTTGCTGTGCTAACCACTTAATCACAGCAAGCTCTGTTTCTCTGTTTTCTGCTACTTTCTAAAGGATCGCTTTTTGTGATCCTCACACACACATTCATTTCAATATATTGCGAGAAAAGAAAGAAAAGGGGTGAAAAAAAGAGCAAAAATAGTCCCAACTAGCAAGATACTGGCAATTCTGGAGATGGTGTTCTGCTGGCGCAGACCTAATGTGCAGTACAATGAATGGTCTATATGTCCTGTGACCTTCTCTGGGCGGCATTTCTGTAACCAACCAACCTAGTGTAATGTGTTATACCCTGTAGATATAAAATCATCAGTTTTATAAACCCTGTCGACCGTAAGTACCTGATTAAGACTAGCTAGCTAGGTTTAATTTAGTATTTAAAACTAATTTGGGGTTTAGTAGTTCACGGCTGAGGCAGCAGCTCTGCGTCAGTCTGATTGGGAAGCACCCTCATTAGCACGGTGTGGCTTTTATGTGGAAATGTGTTGTTTGGGGTGTTTTGTCTTCGATTTCACTCTGCTGTTAAAAATCAGACATTCTTACACTTATAGGCTTATCAGTAGTCGTACCACAAAACAGGAATGATTGTAAAAGTTATCAGTGTGCATCTCAAACCTACCACTGAGAGAACAAAAAAGGATGGCAAGGTTTGTAGTCGAACCAAATTCCTATCTCTTACTCTCTCCCCTCTCATGCCTCTCTCTCTCTCTCTCTCTCTCTCTCTCACACTCTCTCATCTCTGCTGCTCCCTTTCTTCATTTCTGTGTATGTGAGTCTGTATTTGTGTGGGTAAAGCAAAGGTTTGAATAACAAGCAGCCAGCTAAGTGGGTCAGGGTCGGAGGAAGGGGGAGAAATGGGAGAGAGAGACTATTAGGATGACAGACAAGGACAAAGGAAAAGAATACAGTGGAATACAGTGCATCAAGAAAAAGGGGAGCAGAATGTGGAAGAGAAAGGGGGAGAGGTTAGAAATAAAATGTGTAGTAAACGAGATCAAAAGAAGTCATTTGTGAGGGTTACAGAAATTCATTCAGGGGTTTTTTACATTAATTCGCACTCAATATTGTAATCTACTTGAGTCTGAAAATCAAATGAAAAACATCTTAAGTGTGAGGAATCATCAATCCCCAATCATAAAACCAAAAAAAGCTTAATTTTTAGGATAAAGTAAAATTTTAGCTTAAAGAGATCACGGCATAGCTTTAGGTGTTAGAACAGCAATAAAAACTGCAGATGCGTGTACAACAAACGATCTGTGCTCAGCGTGTTTGCAGCGTTGGATTCGACTTACTCTTTGCACAGAGCTCAAGCTGGAGTGGGAAACATGACATGTCCTCTTCTTGTGAAGATCTTTGACTAAATGTGTCACAAAGACAAAGTAACCATATTTATCACTCATGGTTTTGGGTGGAGGTTGAAACTACTTGGCTGGACCAGAGTGAATAGATTTAAGCTCACTCTGAACTGCATCAGGAGACATAAATCAAAATACAAGTGTGTACAGAGAGATAGATGGAGAAGGACAGGAAGACTTATTTTGTGTGTGTGTGTGTACGTGCTTGTGTGGGGAGCTATGATAGTTCAGCTCTGCAATTGTTTATCTGTCTTTTCTTTGTCACCCCGACAACAATATAAACCAAATTTTATTGGCTAAATGTATTCACCCTGACTGTAAATTTAGACTGTGTGTGTGCACTTTTATGTAAATATCGTTCAAATATGCGTGCCTGAGTGTGAAGAGAAATTTTACATTCTTGAAACAGCTGTTTAATCATATTCTTCTGTGTGTTTATGCTGGCTCTGTGGTGGCCATTTCCCCATTATGCTGCCAGTAAATAGCAGCAATCTTTTTTTAAATTTGGAGCTAAGAGTAATCCAAGTATAAAATCTGAATAAATCTCATGAGACAAACTGTCTTTTGAGTTTCTAATATATTTTCTGTAAATTACAGCGTCTTACCACCAGCAAACAAAAGCCTGAACACAGGTTCTTATTCAAGAATTACTTGTTTCGACTAGCAAAACACAGGCAAGTAGGTCTACGAAGGCAACGCAGTCAAATAAAAGGCTATTAACACATTTGGCAAATTTGGTGTTAAACAAGGGGACAAATCTTTTGCTATACACTTTATATATAACCCCAAATCCCCAAAATGTTGGGGTGCTGTCTAAAATGTAAATACAGACAAAATGCAATGATTTTCCAATCTCATAATCCCATATTTTATGAACATAGAAAACAAACTGTTTAAAGTGAGAAAATGTACTTTTTAAAGAAAAAACAAGGTTATTTTCACTTGGATAGCAAAAAAAGTTGGGAGAGGGCCATGTTTACCACTGTAGCATTTCCTCTTCATCTAATAACAGTCTGAACTTCCAGAACAGAAGAGACTAGTTGAGAGGAGTATTGTCCTATTCTTGTCTGATGCAGGATTCTAGCTCCTCAACAGTCCCAGGTCTTCTTTGTCGGATTTTTCATTAATGTTTTCTTTATTTTTGTGAATACAATATATGAGTTTAAAAGATTTACAAGTCACGCATTCTGTTATACACATTTCATTTAAATCTGCTCCATGTTGTGTTCAACAAGACTTCAAAACAGACTATCCAGTCTTTAGGAAAATATTTGCTGAGCCCACAGATCAAGTGAGCTAAAGAGTCACTCTTATTTAGACTTCTATAACATCAGACCAGGACATTTGCACACCACTGGCAATTACAAAGGATGCTTGTTTAACAAAACTTCTGCATCAGTTTCATATTTCAGATCTGAAAACCATCCTTTAAATACAGTCTATGATTTTACACCATCTAGCACGATCATAAAAAAGTTAGTTTAGCGTTAAAGTGTAGTTCAAGCCTTTGCCAAAATTACTCAATACACCAACACAACTGGCTATCACTTTGACATAATGAGATTAATGTGCTTGTGTACACATCCAGCAGTTAGCCAGCAACACAAACTTTCAACTGCAAGTGTGCTGGTGGTTACCTGTTAATTTGTCAGCCCAATATGCACTCTCTTTTTGTTCTGTTTCTGGTCCACCGTAACTCCAGAAGGCCTCTGACTCTTTACCTCCTTAATGTTAATCAGCTACTGTAGTGATAATGGTATGTGTTATTATCCTAGAAGATCTGGCGGACCTGTTTGATAACAAACGTTCAGCTCAGCAGACCCTGTGATCAAAAAACGCACTTACAGAGGTCTATTGTGTCTAATAGCTATGTGTCATTACTGATGACCAAAAGAGAAGAAGATATTGAGAAATGTTTTTTTATTCACTGTTAAAAAAAAACAAAAAAACACTGCTGTTTGGTGCTGAGCAGAGAATGCATAGTGGCCTTTAGTAGTCTGCTGTTTTTACAGAGCAAGAGCAAAAGGCTGTAAGTTGGACTCGAACTCTGGCCACTGTATTTAAGCCATCCACCTGCTCAACCAGTGAGTTAAACTAATGTCCAACAGTGATGCATAAAAACAACTTTTTTTTAATGCATCAAATGCTGGGAGAATAAACCATGTGAAGTTTTGCCTTTTGTAAGATGGAGCATTAGATGATGTCCTCGCTGCTGGAAATACTGTGGTTTAGGTGAAGGAGATGCCATGATAGAACATGCAGGAGGCAGGACGCGGGACAACCACAGCACGAATAGCAGACCCACTGATATTCCAGACAGGTTTTCTTTTTTACCCTACTGGTTTTGTATGATGTTATAGAAAGTGGATGTTTCTAAGCTGTTCATCTCAGGGACACAGGTATAACTGTAAGAGGCAGAAGTAACAACAAATGCCGTCGGACTAAGGGCCTGCTCCAAGTGTGTCAATGTAACAGATGTCAGTAATTGTGTTGGGCAGCAGTAAACAGTAAACTGCTAAACTATGAAGTGAAAGTTACTCTAGAGCTGTGGGGGGCTGTAAATCAGATCACACCTAAATGTCTGCAGTTTTATCACCAGAAAGCTTCCACAGTTACACAGCTTTAACTTGTTACACAACTAATTATACAATGATGTTATGCACAATTTCCTCATGGCATGACCAGCATTTCCTATATAACTGCAAGAAATTTTAATACCTGAAAGAACTTCAGAGCGTGCATTCACTTTTGCTATGTTTTCGTTTACTGTCTTGCAGCAGGACTTGAGGTTTACATTGTGATAGTAACATTTATGAAAATCCATCATAAACAAGCACCTTTGTGAAAAAAGTCTGACCTTTCCTGAGAGAATTAAATTGACACTGACACGTCACACTCCATGCACTGAGACGAGCAGCAGAATCACAGAAAAGTTTGTTTGAAGTCTCAGATAGTTTATAAGAGAAGAGGAAACAGGGTCAAAGCAGATACAAGTTTACACATTTCTAATGTGACAAAGTTATTTCAATCTATCCATGGTAATTAGCAGTTCACTGCAACAGTTATGATTGTATGATCAGGAACAAAAGCTGAGTGCTAAAAAAAATAAAAAAAATAAATACGGGCCGCAACAGCTCTTGAATAATGCCTCGGGAACTGATCCAATCTCTTCCACGACAATTGATCCAAGTCATTGTCACTAATACAGTACACACACACACACAGAACAATGCAGCAACGAATGCAGTATGTGATTTGATTGCAATATGTTTGTTTTGGAAATGAAATCCTGATAATTAGTCCCTTCTGGCAGCGCACTGTCTCTGCCCGTCTGTTCCGTTTGGCATCCCTCCACCAACCAGGAGTCCCTCGCCACCCTGTCCCCATGATTCCACCAACTGAAACACTTTCAGACACACCGGCACACAAGCAACAGTGCTGAAACTCACCCAATCGTGCGGGGGGGGGGGGTTGGCATGATGTTCAGTAGCGTGTATGACAGCCAACTTGGACAGACGGACGGACAGATTGATTGGTTGTGTTCTGATAGATAATTAGATGAAATGCCGACACTTTGGAGAGTGCTATAGGAGTAAGACTATTGTAGAGGTACTGTACAACTTTTTAAATACCCAGCACTGCTGATATATGACAAGAGCATTCTAGCAGTCCAGCATAGCACTTTGTTACTCAAAGAGCAGGTTAGTTCTCACTCACTGTTCTCACTCACTGTGCACAGAAGCACATTTTCATACTGCTGATATGTCATTTTAAAGTCACTGCCAAATCCCTATTAATTCATTTTTTGTAATCCTGAGTGACAGCGATTGTTCTTTAAAAATGCTAATACTTCCATCAGGGTTTGGTGAGGAGTGCATTCTTTTTCACAGTGGAGAGGATCGTCTGTTTATGACATGGCTGTGAGCCAGCAATTACAATATACAGTAAGCTAAGTCAGCCAGCTCATGTGGAGCAGATTTATTATTACATGAACACAGAGCATGTTCCCTGCAGGCGTACACTGAGCCTGAGGGGAACAGGGTGTGATGATGATGATAATGTAAAGTCCCCCAAGGTGACTTAGAATGCTTTAACAAATAACCTGTCGGCTTTGGTAAAAGCCGGCATGTTTGTTGGGTTAATTTGGGGTTGTATGAAAACCTGCAGTCGACATCTAAGAGTCTGTTAACTGGTGATGTTGTATTATTAAGCCTTGGCTCACCCCAAGGATTTGACGCTCCCAAGTTTGTCAATTCACTGTTTTCATGGTATGTCCTGGACCCCTAGATTGGTCGGATACTTCCTCAGAAGGAAGCTGAAAGCCAGTTTTAGGAAGCAATAGCAGAGGCTGTGACCCAGTTCTTGAAAAACTCATACTTGTGGTGAAATGGGGAGTCCACATAACCACCTGCACATAAACCATCTCAAAAGCTACTGATCTGGGATGCCAGCAGCCTTTAAGTAAGCACTCTTAAGACATCTGTTGGATGAAGATGGTTAATGCCAAAATGGTGCATATGAAGGTAAAGAAGCAAATTAAACTTATTCTACTTTAAAATAGCCCGGATCTGAACCAGAGGCAGTAAGACCATTGATGGACATTGATGTCAAAGTGTCAGATAAAGTGATATGGAGAGGCAGCTGATTATTGCTATGTGGTTTCTTTGTCACCAAACAATCCAGCATCACCTGCCATAACACAATACTTACTAACAACCTACAGAAAGTAAAGAGAGCCAAACCTATAGTTCAGTTACCATGTTCAGTAAGAGAAAATAATCATGATACAGTACATTATATGCACTAAACTAAAATATGTGCAAGATGTGACAAGTTCAGTTCTCTATTTTCGCTTATTCCATCTTTTTTTTTCTTTAAAAAAATAAAATAAAAAATCTCTGTGTTTCACAAATCCTCGTCTTTCCCCTTGCTGTCTACTAGGACTGCAACAATTCATCGAGTAACTTGAATAACTCAATTAGAAAAAGTCCTCAACGCAAATTTTTTTGCTCCAATGCTTCAGTTGTCACTATGGAAGGAGTTTAACATGAAGCCAGAGTCGGTCTATACACACACGCGTTCACACACACACACACACACACACACACACGCGCGCGCGTTAAGAGCAAAGAGGCGAATGAAGAGACGGCAAAAAGAGCAGTGTTTGTTACTGTAACTGCCATTAAAACCTTTACTGACAACAGCTGGCAGAAATCAAACCCCCTGTTCAATAAGATCCAAGTGAAGAAAAGCAAACTTTGTAGCTGCGCCCATCCATGGCTGTTTGTTTTACACAGCAGGGTGTATGAGGCCATATTTATGTAGATTAATATAAAATATAAGTATTAACTCATTCACTGCCAGCCATTGGCAGTGAATGAGTTAAACCCATTGACTCATTCACTGCCATTGACGTCTATAGCCGTCAATGGCAGTGAATGAGTTAAGATTGATTAAAAATATAAAAACAAGAGCTTTTTTCACCCCCTTCTTCTACAGGACAGTAAAAATATACCTCGACCGGTAAAACGCTGTTAGGTTGGACACTGAATGATTATTAACATTAAATATTAACATCTACACCATCATCAAGTCCTTTTTTTTCTGGACCAGGAAACATTGCATCAAAATACAGGGCAAAGAAGACTGCTCGCCATTCTTCATTGCAGGCACCACGTATTCTTTTTACAGGCTTAAAGGCACACACACTCACCCCTTCACTTGCACACTTAAACATGTAAACACACTCACAGGAACACACACCAAATCTCCCTCATATCCAGGAGACACAAAACTGTCAGAACTCCTTTGCTACATATTAATGTAAGAAAGCCTTCCACAGTAAAGGCAGTTTGATTTTACGCCTTACTTTAGGTTGCATGTACACCTTGACATGACTGTACTTGTGATTATTTTACATTTAAGAACATGTTTTCTTTAAGATTATGATATTGCATGTAAACACAATGCGAGGGTTTAGGTTTTTCACAGATGTTGTATGCAGTTAAACTATTAAAACACTGCAATTTTTAAACACATGAACAGTTTGATTTGAACAACCTGTATTTTTTCTTTAGAATATTTATTGCTGCTCATTAACAACACAAAATAATCCATAGAATACTGAAATAACTAGATTACTCGATAGCTACAGCTTACTGTCTATCCCCCATGTTTTTCTGTTCTTGTCTCATGCCCTGCTTTTTCCGCCATGTCCACTTTTTCCTCAGTATTTGCTTTAGAAATACCTCACCCAGCTTACCCAATCATCATGTTTACATTAGGCTCTCTCTCTTTCTCTCAGTGAGTCTTTATTCATTCCTTTCTCACTTGCATACAGTTTCACCACAAATACTTGTGTTGACATATATGCACTTATGTTACTTCACGGTACTTCAGATTTACAGTGAATTCACTTTTGGATCAAATTACCTTCTCCTTTTCACATCTGTTCAGAGTCACTATGAGCGCTGTCAGCCAATCACAGTTCAGCACAACTCACTTCTGTATATACTTTCATTAAAACTAGCAGCTGGCCACAGGGATGACGAGCCTGATGCTCTTTACCTTCTGTTTCTTTGTTAACAAAAAGTACAAAACCCAGAAATGAACTAGAAGAATGAAGCACACATTGTTGCTCCAATTAAAAATACACCATGCCATCTGGCAGCGAGAGCACAGTCCAGCTGATGTCAATCAATGTTACGTGCAACACAAATGACGCCCTACAAATAAGACAGGGGGTGTGAAACATTTAGTGAATTCTAAGATTTACAAAAATAACACATTGACAATAACTTCTATATTTTCACAGCTGGATGTGGGGATGAGCACTACATTGTGTAACTAAATAACCTGCAACTGCACATAAGTCATTGGCCCTGATGCAATGTTGGTTAAACTTACAAGTTTAATGATCAATCACAGAGCGTGCCAGAACATGTCTGTTGTTTTTCTACCACAACGCATAAACTTTGGGTGCCTACTAACTCTCCAACAGAGGGTGAGAAAGAAGGAGTGCCTCACTAGCGGCACAGAGGTACAGGGAGGAGAGGGAGACCAAAATCTAAAAAGCAGATCTGCCCAGATTTTTTTGTTAGGTACTTTTTGGGGGAAAATAAATCAAAACAAACTACATCTGAACATCTACATTCAATTCAATTCAATTTTATTTATATAGCGCCAAATCACAACAAAAGTTGCCTCAAGGCACTTCATAGATACAGAGGAAAAACCCAACAATCATATGACCCCCTATGAGAAGCAGTTTGGCGACAGCGGGAAGGAAAAACTCCCTTTTAACAGGAAGAAACCTCCGGCAGAACCAGGCTCATCTGCTGCGACCGGTTGGGGTGAGAGAAGGAAGACAGGATAAAAGACATGCTGTGGATGCGAGACAGAGATTAATAATAACAGATATGATTCAATGCAGAGACTATTAACACATAGTGAGTGAGAAAGGTGACTGGAAAGGAAAAACTCAATGCATCATGGGAATCTCCGGCAGCCTACGTCTATTGCAGCATAACTAAGGGAGGATTCAGGGTCACCTGGTCCAGCCCTAACTTTAGCAAAAAGGAAAGTTTTAAGCCTGATCTTGAAAGTAGAGATAGTGTCTGTCTCCTGAATCCAAACTGGAAGCTGGTTCCACAGAAGAGGGGCCTGAAAACTGAAGGCTCTGCCTCCCATTCTACTTTTAAATACTCTAGGAACAACAAGTAGGCCTGCAGTGCGAGAGCGAAGTGCTCTAATAGGGTGATATGAATCTGGTTAGATACCATATTTCTAAGATTTTCAGGGCCAAGTACAATAACCTCAGTTTTATCTGAATTAAGAAGCAGAAAGTTAGCGGCCATCCAGGTCTTTACGTCTTTAAGACATTCCTGCAGTTTAACTAATTGGTGTGTGTTATCTGGCTTCATGGACAGATAGAGCTGGGTGTCATCTGCATAGCAGTGAAAATTTATGCTATGTCTTAAAATGATACTGCCTAAGGGAAGCATGTATAATGTAAACAGAATTGGTCCTAGCACTGAACCCTGTGGAACTCCATAATTAACCTCAGTGTGTGAAGAGGACTCTCCATTTATATGTACAAATTGGAGTCTATTAGATAGATATGATACAAACCACTGCAGTGCAGTACCTGTAATACCTACAGCGTGCTCTAATCGCTCTAATAGGATATTATGGTCAACAGTATCGAACGCTGCACTAAGGTCTAGCAGGACAAGCACAGAGATGAGTCCACTGTCAGAGGCCATAAGAAGATCATTTGTAACCTTCACTAAAGCTGTTTCTGTGCTGTGATGAGCTCTGAAACCTGACTGAAACTCTTCAAATAAACCATTCCTCTGCAGATGATCTGTTAGCTGTTTGACAACTACTCTTTCAAGGATTTTTGATATGAAAGGAAGGTTGGAGATTGGCCTATAATTAGCTAAGACTGCTGGGTCTAGAGATGGCTTTTTGAGTAAAGGTTTAACTACAGCCAGCTTGAAGGCCTGTGGTACATAGCCGATCATTAGAGATAGGTTGATCATATTTAAGATCGAAGAATTAATTAATGGCAGGACTTCTTTGAGCAGTTTTGTACGAATGGGGTCTAAAAGACACGTTGATGGTTTGGAGGAAGTAATTATTGAAGTTAACTCAGAAAGATCAATTGGAGAAAAAGAGTCTAACTTAACATCAATGGTACTAAGAGTAGCTGTAGATAATATTACATCTGTGGGATGATTATTGGTAATTTTTTCTCTAATGATAAAAATTTTATTTGTGAAGAAGTTCATGAAGTCATTACTAGTTAACGTTAAAGGGATGGTTGGCTCAAAAGAGCTTTGACTTTTTGTCAGCCTGGCTACAGTGCTGAAGAGAAACCTGGGGTTGTTCTTATTTTCTTCAATCAGTGATGAATAGTAAGATGTTCTGGCTTTGCGGAGGGCAGCAAACTATTTCTCCAGGCTAAATGATGATCCTCTAAATTTGTGACATTCCATTTCCTCTCCAGCTTACGAGTCATCTGCTTTAGGGTACGTGTTTGAGAATTATACCACGGAGTCAGGTACTTCTGATTTGAGACCTTAGTTTTCACAGGAGCTACAGTATCCAGAGTCGTACGTAGTGAGGAGGTAAAATTATTAACAAGATAATCGACCTCTGTTGGGGTAGCGTTCAGATAGCTGCTCTGCTCTGTGTTGGTACAGGGCATTGAAGATGATAACAGTAGGTGGATTATATTCTTAAACTTAGTTACAGCGCTTTCAGAAAGACATCTACTTTGATAAAGTCTACTCTCCACCGCTGTGTAATCAATTATTGTAAATGTAAATGCTATCAGGAAATGATCAGACAGGAGAGGGTTTTCAGGAAACACTGTTAAATGTTCAGTTTCTATGCCATATGTTAAAACAAGATCTAGAGTGTGATTAAAGTGGTGGGTGGGTTCTTTTACATTTTGAGAGAAACCAATTGAGTCTAATAACAGATTAAATGCCATGTTGAGGCTGTCATTTTTAGCATCTACATGGATGTTAAAATCACCCACAATAATTATTTTATCTGAGCTGAGCACTAAATAAGATAAAAAGTCTGAGAAATCAGACAGAAACTCTGTGTAAGGCCCAGGTGGACGATAGATGGTAACAAGTAAGACTGGTTTCTGAGTTTCACAGCTGGGGTGGACGAGGCTAAGCATCAGGCTTTCAAATGAATTAAAAGTCTGTCTTGGTCTTTTGTTAATTAATAGGCTGGTGTGAAAAATTGCTGCCACACCGCCCCCTCGGCCTGTGCTTCGAGATTTCTGGTAGTTAGAATGACTCGGGGGTGTTGATTCGTTGAAACTATTGAACTATTGAAATCGCGTTTGAATTTGCACTTGTTTTTTGCTTTGACTTTGCGATCGCGCGAACTGTGTATAGAGAGCGGCAGCACTGATTGGTAAGTCACAGATTAATTGCGCAACAATTCCTCTGGCATCGTCTTATCAACTATCAAACATGACAAGTGAAATCTCCTGCAGCAAGCTTGAACATGTGAGAGAGGTTGATTGCGCAGAGAATTGCTGATCGTTATGTAAGTATGTGTGTAAAAGCAGATGGATTTACGCAGGTATTTTAGTTCTGCAGAGCCAAACAAGACAGGTCAGGGTGAAGAAGGGGCAGCCAAAGAAAAGCCTACCACAAAACGGAAAAGTCATGACAAATCAGACTATGAGGCAAAAGGAAAGCGCAGCTTTTTTGGTTTCATGGACAAAAGAATTTATGTGGCTGGAATATGACGAGCTAAATAACATAATGTTCTGCCGGGTGTGTTGTGAGTTTCCCTCGATTTCTGAGTCGACAAGCGCCTTTGTTACTGGGACCAGTCATTTTAAGAAAGACCCCATCAGAACCCATGAGAAATGCAAGAAATGCATTATTGCTCAGTCTGCAGTATCTTTCCCAGAACAAACACCAATTGCAAAAAACATACTAAAAATAAACCAAGTACAACAAGAAGTCCTGAAAAAGCTGTTTAGAACAGCGTACTATGTTGTAGAGTGAACTACCACTGGCAAGATTTAGCAGTCTTTGCAAACTTCAAAAAGCAAATGTCCTAGATCTTGGTTCCACTTGCCTCTTACTGAACACTGATTCATGTTCTACACAGTTCTTGCAAGTTCATAGAAATTTCTGTTCAATTAGAACCAAATATTTGAGTTGATGATTGTAATTTGTTGTAATTTGTGTTTGAAAATTTTTTAGATTGATGTTTTGTTTCCTTTACAATATTATACATTAAAGTATAACAAGGAAACAAAACATTAATGAAAAAATTGTCCTTTTTTTTTTTTCTTTTTTTTTTTTTTATTCGGGCTACTTAAATTTATTTTGGGCTACCAAAAACTGAATAGTGCCTGCCCGAAGGGCTAACAGGGATTTTGACATTTTGCGAGCCCTGCTTTTAGCCATAAACAAGCACAGTTTCAGAAGCTAGAAGATGTTACCTTACATATCAAGTCTTCAGGCATCTGGCCTTCTGTGATAACACTTCCATTAGCATACAGGGAGAATTTCTGTGAGAAGAGCTAGTTGTAAAACAAACTCTAAACAGGATACTGGCGACCTGTGGACATGAACACTTTAAATTTGCCCTCCTGTTCACTGAGAGGATCTCTGAGTAGAACAAGAACTGCTAGCTGAAAGCCCTCCGAGAGGCAGATGAAACATTCAGGAACACAACGACAACAGCAACTGAACTTTTAAAATGAGACAGAGGGGAATTGTTTATTACTAAATTAATTGCAAATGGCAATCAATTTACCAATGGACAAATGCCCAAGTAAAGTGGAGAACAGTGTATATGCAGATGAAATAGAAAGTTGTATATTAAAATAGAGCTGGGCGATAGAATGATAACGATATGTATTGCGAAATAACTTTTTCTCAATAGAAAAGTTAAACTATTGCGATAGGCCTCATTAGGGCTGGGCCATATTATACCGTTCACGGTAATACCGGTATAATGTTAGGCAACGATAGGGAAATGAAACATCGCGATAGAATGGGAGTAAAACGCGCATGCGCAGTGCCTTTGTTTTCATATGCACATGGCCGCTTGTTGAGTGAAACAGATGAACCAGAATTGGTTTGTAAAAATGGTGCAACTTCAGTGATGTGGAACTGGTTTGGTGTTTGTCCGTCAGATACACGACAAAGCACATTTTTTTGCAGAACATGCAAGCGGCCGTTGTTATTGTCGTATTTGTCGGACTAAGATGCTCTTAAATCTGGGAGTAATCTGGGTCCTAAACTCCGTATTCTTCAGGTCAAACAACACTGCAGCATCACTGAGAGTTCAAAACTGTCTAAATTCTTTCATCTTTAATAAAACGATCAGCATTGCTGCTTTACCAGGTGTAACTATAAAGTTTAACTTCCAGGCATCCATGAAAACAAAATGTATTACATTTAACGGAGTTAGAAGTTAGCAGGAAGCTAGCGGAAGTTAGCTCGCTAGTTTCGCTAGTTACCTAAGCATGATATTGCATGTTCTGACTGAGAGATTTCTGAAAAAATTCAAACGTACAGCTCTGCTATCACTTCCAACATGAATGAAGACAGGAAACTAAACAGCAGTGATGTTTGTAGGGTTACTGAAGTTGGGCTAGCTGGTATATAATGATGTGCTACGTGATCGCTAGCGACACAGCTATGTTAGCATAACATAAACAGTGAAGCTGGAGGACGAACACTAACACTTTTCCACTTATAAAAGTTAACGTTAAAGTTCCTGATAGTTAGAGACAAACGCAATCGCATGGCAGGATGCTGTAAACGGACCAAACTTCAGTCAGGAGAACAACTGAGATAATCCATCCACAATACGAGGTTAGTCATTAGTATACTGCAACAACATGGGAATAGAGCAGCTGCCAGAGAATTCAACATTAATGAATCAATGGTACAGAAGTGGAGGAAGCAAGAAGAATGAGTTTAATAAAGTTTGATTTATCTGACTGCTTTGTTTCGCTTAATGTGCCTTATAATCCCGTGCACCTTATGGTCCAAAAAATACGTACTGCACACTGCAGTTTAATGTTGCAAAGCACCTCTTTTTAACTTCAGTGGATATTATACATGGTTATGCTCAGGATATGTCAGCCCATTTCTACTGGAAATGCCTTTTGGTTAAACTTTCAGCAAGGAATTTGCATTTGCACTGTTACATTTTTATAAAGCTTTAATGTACATAAAAACCAGCTTCTTGTTTAAGTGAAAATAAATGGAAGGTTGTCTTTTTGCGCTATTAATGTTGTGGAGTTGTATTTTGTCTCGCATCAAATATATCGTCAGTTATATCGTTATCGCAAATTTTCAAATATATATCGTGATAAATATTTTTGGCCATATCGCCCTGCTCTAGGCCTCATCTCTCCTGTCCTCTTAAAAAAAAAAAAGAAGAAGAACAGCCAATTAGGGCTGGGCAATATGGACTAAAATTCATATCGCGATATAATTTAAAGCATGTGCAGTAACAATATATATCACGATATATTCTTTTCTTCTGTATAACGCATTTTCCACACTGTAAGGCACACTTAAAATCCTTTAATTTTCTCAAAAATTGAGAGTGTGCCTTATGTATGAATTCTGGTTGTGCTTACTGACCTCGAACTGATTTTGGCTGCAGAAATCTGTTAAAAAATGTTTTAGTACAACTTTGGTAAGCCGCACTGCTTGATGGATTGTCAGGTCCCAAAGTCAAATGAACACTAAGCGTTAAAAACGGTCTAAATTATTTCATCTTTAATAAAATCATCAGCGTTGCTGCTTTATCGGGTGTAACAATGAAGTTTAATATCCATGCATCCATGAAAACAGAATTTATTAAATTTAACGGAGTTAGAAGTTAACAGGAAGTTAGCTCGCTAGTTTACACCTAAACATTTCATACCATGTTCTGACTGAGAGATTTTTGAAACTAATTAAAACGTACAGCTCTGCTACCACTTCCAACATAAATGAAGACAGAAAACTAAACAGCAGTGACGTTTGCAGGATTACTGAAGTTGGACTACCTGGTATATAATGTTGTGCTACGTGATTGCTAGCAATACAGCTATGTTAGCATAACATTAGCACAGTGAAGCTGGAGGATAAACGCCAACTTTTTTTCCACTCGATAAAAGTTAATGTGTGGGATTCTGGTGGTCAGGGACAAATGCAATCGTATAGCAGGATGCTATACACGGGCCAAACTTCAGCTAGGAGAACAACTGAGATTATTCATCCACAATACGAGGTTAGTTATTAATATACTGCAACAACATGGGAATAGAGCAGCTGCGAGAGAATTCAACATTAATGAATCAATGTTACGGAAGTGGAGGAAGCGCAGTTTTTGGCTTTCCCCATATTTCAAGAGTGAGAGACGAGATCTCTTTGCTATGACTGTCGCCCGCCATAATTTGCAGATGAGAATGGTTTTAGCCGCTGCGATGCTTTCGACCAAAACAGGCACAGCTTGATGACATCATCAACATGCGCTATCACGATAGAGTCAAAATCTCTGTCGTTGGCTAAATTTATATCGTTTCTATCGTATATCGTTTATGTCGCCCACCCCTACAACCAATCCAAATTAACTAGCGCAGAGCCGAACCAATCACAGCCACAGCGTCACGTGACTTGTTACGTACAGCACAAGTGCCAAGCCGCACATGTGTATTTGTTTGGGAAGCAGCCAGCCGCCGTGCCGCCCGGGTAATGGAGGAAATGAGTGTGCTGACTAGAGAAAAATCAAACGAGAGTGTGACCGAAGGTTACCGAAGAGAAAACAGATGATGGTTCCAATGCCGGAGAGATTGTCGAACAGAAGAGCCACAGAAGTTCCGTAGTGTGAAGGTATTTCGGCTATTTCAAGTCTGACAAAAAAACAGAGTAGCGCGCACTGTAAATTGTGCTGAAAGCAAGTCTGAAAATACAATAAACCGGTGCATGCTCAATGACTGAAAACGCTAATTCGTCATTCGGGTTTTGGCAGACTAAAGTAACTGTTAAAACTGTTTGAAAAGCTAAGCTATACAACAAGGAGAGATTGAGAATTTCCTTTTAGTTCTCAGTTTATTTGATATTGACAAAAGTTAGTCAATTTTGTCTGTTCTTCTGTAAAACAAACTAAGATTTATTTTTAGAATTAATATTTTGTTTCTAAGTGGAATTGACAATTTAGTCTGTTTTGTTTGTTCTATTTTGAAACTTAAACACTTTAGCGGCTGCCTTTTATGTAGTTTGCAATATTTGCCTTTATTTATCTGAAAAAGTCTCATGTTCCTTAAGTACATCTACCCTGTTGAACTTATTATGGGAAATAAATATTTAAATAAAAACAAGCTGCTGATTATTTCACATTTTACTTGTGAGCAAAGGCACATTTAAATCTTACAAATATAGTTATTTGGCTTATATCGTGATATATATCGTTATCGCCTGAAATGAAAAAACATACCGTGATATGAAAAAATCTTATATCGCCCAGCTCTATATTAAAAGCACAAGCAATGTTGGACAGAGGTGGAAGAATCATGTGACAACAGAGTTGGGCGATGTATAAAAATTTTCCAACCGGCAATCGTCAGTCCAACAATCACCGATGGGCATTTGCGCATGCGCAGACTTTTTGATGGGCAGGGCAATGTTATCATATATATATATATATATATATATATATATATATATATATATATATACATATAGTCACCAATTTGGGATTTCTTTGGCTTTAAACCAGATGAAAGAGGTATACCTAAGGATGTGACCAAAGCGGCATGCCACTTGTGCAGATGTACAAATTGTTTGAGTACTTTGCCAGCAAAATACTCAAACACGACTAACTTGCATGAGCATGTACGTGTCCACCATCCACCTGAGTATGCTAGGCTATCACCAGCTTCTGCAGCTCCAACAACAAGCATTTGGGCGCACTCTGAGGAGGGTGCATTTGCTCGCAGATGAAAGAGGGTGCTGTTAAAACAGTGCTATTTTTTTCTGTTCGACTGCATCTATTAGCTCCATCATTATTAGCAAACTTACTCACTGGTAAATAAAGAAATAAATCGCCCTTGTAAAAACTATCGATATATTCGTCCAATCACCCAACCCTATGTGACAACAACCTCTTATTGAACTTTACACCCATTAACATGTAGCAAGTGTCCTTGGGCAAGACACTTTACCCTACTTACCTACTGGTGTTGGCCAGAGGGGCCGATGGCGCGATATGGCAGCCTCGCTTCTGTCAGTCTGCCCCAGGGCAGCTGTGGCTACAACTGTAGCTGCCTCCACCAGTGTGTGAATGTGAGAGTGAATGAATAGTGGTATTGTAAAGCGCTTTGGGTGCCTTGAAAAGCGCTATATAAATCCAATCCATTATTATTATTATTAACACATCTGTAAAATTCTGACTGTATTCAGACATGCTGCACAGTTTACTTGCAATTCTTCAAGGTTTTTATTTGCAGCCAATTGCATGCCAGAAGGCTCGGCTGTAAACTATCTCTTTATATTTATTTTTGTTTTTTTATTACATTTCTCCACACAACCAAGCTACTCATTATTTTTGCACCAACATTTTTCTTTTTATTAAACACCCTACATTATCAGTAGCTGTCATACTCAACCTTGAGAAATAGGTTGTTATGAATTGGCTATAAAGCAGCCTTAATGCAGAGCTCTAATCAGAATGGATTATTTTGGATTGATGGATAATATAGCTTGTTTAATCCATTTGTTGATGAAGTGAGGATTCTAAGACCACATTCTGCCAAAGATATACAAACAGACACAGACAGTAACACAGAGAGACTCACAAGCTAAAAGTAGCATGGGCCTCACCGTGAAGCTATTCAATGCAGTGTATTTTAAGGGTGTAAATGGTAAATGGCCTGCATTACACCCTTTGGTGTAAGAGCAAAGGGTGCAATCAGACTTATTTTGCCACTTTAGAAAAGTAAAACTGCTCTGTATTTGAGGTTGAATTCCTGAAAACAGTCACTCATTTCAGATTCAGAGCCAACCAAGAAGCTCAAGTACGTCTTTAAAAGAACTGAATTAATGTTTAATCAACTCTCCTACTTTTGGCCTCTCTCCCTTTTCTTCAGTTTTTCTCTGCCTCTCTATGCAGTAATATGATCTCTTCTATCAGGCCGACAGGGCCGTGAATCAAGACACAGAGGAAAAAAAAAATATAGTACAAACCTTGGTGGCCCCACCCCCACTACACACACTCTACCTCCTCTGTGTGTGTGTGTGTGTGTGTGTGTGTGTGTGTGTGTGCGCGCGTCTCCCTCTCCCTCACTCGCATTCTCTCTCTCTCTCTCATCAACAACATCCCTACCCCCAACAACTCTCTCTCTCTTTCTCTTTCCAATCCCTACCCCCAACCACACAGGCTTGCTCTCTCTCCACATCCTCCGAGCTCTTATCTTCTATCTCTCCTTCCCTCTTTCTGAAACAAATACACACTAGCAACAACATGGCGCAGTGCTATATGGGGCCTTTCCACACTTGATGTGATTATGAGCTTAAAAACACAGCCCAGTATACACCACAGTGAGTTTGGTCATTATGGTAACAAATAAATAAATCAAAAAAAAAAAAATGGGGGAATAACTAACATATGTGCTGCTTACGCCCAATAACCACAGATTAAGGTCAGAGGTCACAACAGCTTTGTCATCACTTCTGCTCCATGACCTACAAACTGCATATAGTTTAGAAGTTCTCCAAATCTGCTATTTTTGTACTTTATTCAAAGAAAAATTACATTTATGCACCATCAGAGATCACACAGCACAGTCATGTCAGAGTTAAGAAATAGTCTCCCCACTTTTACCAAACTGCTTCATAATCCAAACAGAGCGGTGGCATACACAGACTCCATCAGCCGAGCATATTTCTTATTCCAGCACATATACACGTATATCAGCATATTTTATTATTGAACAAGAACTTAACAATGAGCATACTAATTTAAATATGTCTATCATTGGTTAACCACTTCAAGCAACTCAAGAAGTCTTGAACTCAAAATGGGCTTCACCAAAGGAAATATGGGTTCTCACTGATTTTAATCAACTTCCACTTTACAGCCCCATCCCATAATTTGTGATTTGTAAGTAAGTTCTCTCCATTTGAAGTGTCATTCTCTGATATATAATATTTTCTAACATCTGTCTTGTCAGCGAGCTCAACAGCACCGTAGCTGGTGTGACTGTTTCATTAGATGGTCTCCAGTTGTTCATGTGGCCAACAATGAAGGAACTATCCTGACGGTGGCATTTTTGGGGTTCCAGAGCTTCGGAAATAATCAGGTCTGAACTGTCGGGCAAAGACGCAATGGGACAGACCCAACCGTATGAGAAAGAGTTCAGTTAAACTCATCAGTGGAAACAAAGAAAAGGTGGAGTCAAAAGTTATGACATCAGGCTACAGGCCTGCCTTTGTTGGTTCCCCTGGTGCGCATTACATTTTACCCTCTGAAGTAGGTTACTAGCGACCAATCTAGGATTACGAGTAGAGTCTGGGTTAGGTTAACCTCCAACCTTTTTTCCAGCACTAGCTGAAAAGTTTCTACAGGAAAAAAAATGAAATGCAAACTTGAATGTATATAACCTGCTTTGGAAACTTAGTTCTTCTAGTTTCTGAACATTTGCATGTTTAGCTTGTGGCTAGAATGAAATCCAACCCTTACACTAATCCTACATGCTTTGTCAGTGACCTGATGGATATTTTGATGTTAAAAGGCCTTCATCCGATCATGAAAACTACTGCACGGGTTTGTTAGGAGAATTTCATATGACATGAGTATTTAATTTGAACTTCCAGTTGCTGTTGTTTGCATGGTATGTCAATAAAACAAATTGAAGTATAAAAGAAAATAGAGAGAAAGGGTTCAACACACCTTAACTACAGGTGCACAATTGACTTAGAATGATTTATTGATTAATAGTTCATTAAAGTCAGTATTTTCTTGTAATGAACTCATTATTACTATTTTTTTTACTTCTATTTAAAAGTACCAAACTACAAAATGAACCAGTCTATTTGAGACAGAGGATAATCGAGGTTAATAGTAGCAGTCAATTCACCTGGATGCAGTCATTAGCTAAACCTAATTAAATAATTAGGCAATTTTTCACTGTCAAATGGGCATGATTTGATTGAACCAAGACAATTTACTCTGACAAACATCCCCATACACTGGATGGGGATGGATTGTCCTTAACTGCAATCTACCTATAAGCTAAGCATCCACATCCACCCATCCTGGATCCCTATCAGGTCCAGGTTTCTACTGTAAATCTAACCCTGACCTTTGCTTCCCAAACTCCATTCACCTTGACCAAGATAGAATCAGAAACGAGTACTGCAAATTCTACACAAGATCACCTCTGTAAGCATACTACAAAAAGAGATCCTGGTTTCCTGTTTTCCTCCCTCATGCTTGCCATCTCTTTCATTCCAAACATACATCTTCTGTTTGGACTTCAAATATGCAGCATATTTAAACCCGATGGCCTTTCTATTACCAGTGGGCGTCTTTTTAATTATAGGTGTCATCACATCACAGACGACAAAGCCGGAATAAAATTACAGGCTCTGCACCCTCTAGTGAGTGAAAAATATAAAAAGAAGCACTCAAATGTAGTTACCTTCAGTAACTACGATAATTAACTGGAGCCTAACAAGCCAATTAATTACCCCTTAATTGGCAGGGCGCGGAACATGAACACGGAGAGGGGAGACAGCTGAGTGGGACTAATAAGTCAGAATAAGACAACACAAAAGTGTATTTTATCTGCTAACAGAAGAAGCCTATGTGCGGTAGTTTGCTTTCTTTCCCCCACTTACCTTGTTGGTCCCAAAGGCCGGGTCAGGGTAGGAAATCTGTCCCAATCTATTGTGGTCTGGCGCGGCTAGAGACTGAGGAGGAGGCGGGTAAACTGTTACATCCATGGCTGGAAATACATCCACTTCTCTTCCGAGTTTCTTTCCTTGCTTTTGTAATTTCAAAATTAAAGAGATTTAACAAAAACCTGAGCTTACTCTAAAAAAACAACTTTTTCAAAGACAAAACTAACTGGTGAAATAATTCTTAAACCAAGCTGTGAGAGGCAGCGAAGTTTTAGGCTGACGCTGTTCTCCACACACCGGCTTTCCTGCCCAAGAAACTGCTGCTCTGGGGAGCAAAGTTCCCTGTTCACGTACTTCTCACGTTAAAAACAAACGTTAAAATGAAGTAGTGCTTTTAAAAAGCACCGTTTCCTCTAGTGCGTCCGTTAGCCCTGTGTATGGTTCGGACAGGGGACGTCGTGGACCCTGTCTGTCCCTGCTTGGGACTCTGTTTGAATTTTCCTCCACTGCTGATGCTGCTGCTGCTGCTGATGCCGCCGCTGCGCGTGTGCTCAGTGCTGCGGTGCCTCGCGGACCAGTCATACAAAGAGCTTTTCTGTCAAGTTAGCGAGAGTTAGCCACAACGAAGCCGGAAGTACGTTTCACCTCACAAAGCCCGGGTTCTGTCAGGAGAAAAAAATAAGAGCTTAGCGATGACAATACAAATATTACCTTTTTCAGGCTTTTCGTAGAATTAACACGCTGACTAAAATAATGATGAATGATTTAAAAGAATATACTATTCCCCAGAGAGTGACTTTATTTTGGTGGTAACTGACTGTATGAGGCGTTTGCAGCTACCTTAGCAAAAAAAGATGGAGCTTATGGCAGCACGTGCTCCATCTAGAGGGGGGGAGAGTGTTATAAGGTCCAGCCAGTGCTGTACAGTTAGCTGTTGTCTATGTATTAATTTTGACTGTCATCACCTTGAACAGCTTGTTGGCTTATCTGTTAAACTTTGGCTAATCATTATAGTTTAGTCTTACCAGGACATAGGTTTGCCAGAGACAACAAGGCAGGAATATTGTTGTTTCCCACTTTCTATGAAATGAACCTGTTCCAGAACACTCCAGAATTGTACATGCTTAATGACTCAGTCTGCTGAGGTATACTGAAATGTTGTTATGTATGAAAAACAAGTACATAAAACTACACAGGTTACCAATGTTTAGCATGTACAGGACTTTTATTTATTAATATTAATATTATTATAATTAATAATACTAATATTTTTATTCAACTTTCCACACTCCTTTTCTGAGTAAATACAATACACCTGAAAGCTAAGCAAAAACTGAGAATTGCCTTCTACCAGCTTCACCCATGTGATAAGAATATTTCCAGTCTTTGTTGTAGCTGCAGTTCCCTTTCTTTGTGGTAGTTTCCATCGTGTCTGCTGAAATATGCATAGTGTGACTTGGCCCATAATGGCAGCCCTTCCTGCTCTCTTCACAGCCACTGGATAAAAGGCAGTCTTTAGAGATGTCTGACAGGGGCAGAAGAGATGGAAATGCTGTGCAATGTTTCATAAAGTAGGACACCTGGTCACCCTATCAGTGACTGACTGGTAAATTTAATTACACTTCTGCATTCTCTTCTGAATTCGGTGGTTACACTGGTGGTAGCTACAGTGAACCTATAGCAGAATGTAGCCTAATGCAAATTTTCAGGCTACAGGTTCACTGTACAAAAAAACAGGTTAGGCCAGCCAGGCCTGATACCGTCTTTCACATTTCTTTTGATGCTACACAAGTAAGCTAAATTTTACTTTCATTTCTCTTGTCTGAGCTGGCTCTGGTAGCAGTGGAGCCATGATCATCAATCTGGTGGTCCATATTTCTCCTTGGATCTCCAAAGAGTTTCTGAGAGCTAGTTCAGAAATAAAGCCTGAACTGGCAGCAGATCAATCTATCGAACTAAGGTGGTATGTGGAACCTTTAAAATACATTCTCCTGACATTCAAGTAATGTTTCCACCAGAGTTTAAAGGGCCTGTGATAACTGCACTTAATTTTTAATTTTTCAGTTTGAGCAATGCAGTCTAACTGGTGTTGGCAGAGTACACCATCTCTCTTTATTCCTCTGTCAGAATGCCTTTACGTAAATGGAAACTGATGTCACTTCAACAGACAAAGGTTTTCTCTTCAAAAGTACAAGCTGTGCAATGTCAAATTTTGACTACACACGATGAATATGGACCAGAATATGCACTTGTAGAAACAAGAATGTAAAGAAACAAGAAAGGAAAGCAGTGGGTGGACCTGTCTGGAGAAGCTGAGCCAGAGTCTGTTTGTCCTTTAGCTCATTTTTTTGTTTTTGATCAGCATCATAGCACATTCTATGAAACTGTCAGAAAATCGATGGAAAGGTTCAGATACTGGGTTAAAACTCTTTTTGTTGATGCAGCATCTACTTTATTACAGATCAGAATACAGTTCAGCCCAGCCGTCATTTTTCAGTCTGTTATCAGGTCAGTATGGTGTGACAGTTTTTGTTTGCTGTTTTGTCTACAGATGTCCCAAACAGCATTCCTAAAAGGTGGATTGAAGTCCCAAAACGCTGCCACAGAGAAAATAATGGGGTGGGGAGGACTTCAAAAGCAGAAATAATGACACTAATTTTCAGTCTGGGAGGTAAACTCTGGGACAGTGTTAGGTTTAGTTGTAGACGGGAAAACAAATAAATGAGTGTGAACTTTGGTAGGCAGGGGGGGGGGGGGGGGGGGGGGGGCATCAGGGGTTGCATTGGGGTTGGGGTCCCCCTCCTCCCAGAAAGGTCTCCAGTCCATCAAAGGGCAAGTTTATTATGTGGTTATTCTAAATTTACCATATTATAGATGTTGATGTGAGAAAGTGTGATGGTCTGTCTCTCTGTGAAAATCATTTACTTTCATTTAAAAACAGCAAATGGAAAAACTGCAATGTTGTCTCTAATTTCAGATGTGGTGGTAGAAAAGTAATGCATTTAAATTTGTTTGTGTATGGATATAAACAAGACTTATTTTTATAGTCTCCTGTGCTCATTTTAAATCAGATAATTGATAGTGTAGCCCTTAATTTAGGTTTGGGCAAAGTATAAATAGTGTCAAATTCAAAAGTCATGTAAATCATGGAGATGAAACAAGATAATCATAGGGTAGGGATATTGTAAAAGAAACAAGGAAGCAGGCTGTGTGTTTTAGAGTGAAAGAAAGAGACCATTCAATATAAACGAAAGAGGAATGATTCCTTTCATGTTTTCATGATATTTAATGACAAAACATATAGCCAGTATCTGCAATTACACATGTGTACACAGTTGCACATAAACAAAGAAAAGCTCTCCCCCTACGCTAAAATACACACACACACAATATATTCATCTTGCAGATTCACACACAGTGAACTTAAACAGATGGTCACACATGCACATCAAATATAAAAAAAACTGCTCACACAAAAAGTATGTGCAGAACCCCACATAATTATACCCTATATGGAATAATTATGCCACAGCCACATATAAGCATTTGTGTGCAGTCCAAATACACACACTCTTAGGAAACATGTCTATGCTCATACCAGAACACTCACGAACATACTGCACACACAAGCAGGTATCATAAAATACATTTTCTTATTTTTATACATCCCTGATACTCTCACATCACACAAACACACACAGCACAGACCAGCCCACACATACTTAGCGAACATACAGTGTTTGAGTTGCCCATCCCCCCAAATACACACATACATATATGCACCCCTCCCCTCTGAAAAAGGCATAATTCACTTCCACATTCTCCTCCCCCACACACAGTTCCTCTCTATAAAACTCCACACATACATAGACTGTATACACACACGATGTGCACATGAACTGAGCCAGTCAACACACACACACATACATACACACTCACACACCTATAAGAGTAGATGCAAGGACAGAACTGCAAACATACACACATGCCTGTGCTGCAACACACATGCTAATGCATGTCAAGACACACACAAATATGTGCACAAACAAAAGACCGCACTCTCTCTCTCTCCATGACTCACTCTGCCTCATACAGTGTTAAGATTGCCATGCATGAACTTTCCAACATATTTTGGGTTAAAATTGCAGTGTACTATAGCATATGAATGATGTGTGTCCCTTCATGTTGGGGGATTACATTATAGATTCATGGCACAGCCATGCACTCCTGAATGAAAACAGCCAGTGCTATATGTGTTACAGCTTTCTAGTGGGAAAGAGACAATGCAAAAGAGGAAGGAAATCAGAAAAAAAAAGAGTTTATTAAGGCAACTGTTGCATAGAAAAGAACACAGTGCGATATTGCTAATGTGTTGTTTTTTTATGTATTGTGGCTGATCGGACACACCCCTCTCACACACTCTTCACACTCCTGCCATCTGGAAAAAGGTACCGAAGCATTCGGGCACACACATCCAGCTTTTTTCCACAAGCCACCCGTCTCCTCAGCAAAAAGGAACTGGACTGATAAACACACACACACACACACACACACACACACACACACACACACACACACACACACACACACACACACACAAACATTATCACTCAGCTTAACTCAACTACCTCAAAACATTGAGACTGGACTGTCTAATCAACACAAGCGCAAACACACTGACCTACACCACCAAACTATCGCACACACCAACCTGTAAATGCACAATATTATTACTGGTCTTTTTGCACTAACTTCTTTACTTCCTAATTTTTGCTGCTACACTAAGGAATGTTTACTGTTCCTCCACTACTTCAACTCATCATCGCAAAACCTTATTATTATGTTACGTTGTGTTTTTTTTGTCACATTGTCACTATGTTGCTCTTGTTTGCACATTTGCATGTACACTTTGTTGTCTGCTGTCTGTTAACAAAAAAAAAACAGTCTTCCTTAGATAGTTAGATAGTTAGTTTTTGTTAATTTATGTTGTAATTTATGTTAGGTCAGTCTGTCTTGTCTCTGCTAGCCAGCTAACTAGGCCTCTTAGTTAGCTAGTTTAGTGTTTTCTGTTAATTTATGTTGTAAATTTATGTAGCACCTTGGTCCTGGAGGAACGTTGTTTCGCTTCACTGTGTACTAACTGTATATGGTTGAAGTGACAATAAAGCCAACTTGACTTGACTTGACTTGGTAAGAAGAAGACCTAAATACAAGTAACTACAAAAATAAGGGCAATAAAGGGCAAAAGCAATCACATGAATGAATTTAACATGAGGGAGCTGACACAAAAGGCTGGCCCAAGAAACACTGAAGGAAAGAAATTCTAAATTCTAAAAGCTGAATTTAGGAACTTAGGACTAAAAAGACCCAGGAAATATACAAAGATGAAAAGATAAACATTAAGGAAACTAAGAGTTAAAATAAATAAAAATTTAATAATAAACAGAACTTGAAAGTCTGAATAATTGGTCATAACCTGAGCTATGGTTCACTTTTTCTATTGGAGTAAGTACATTCAGATACTGCTATGCATTCTTTCTAATGGCAGCTAGGGAACTCCTGCTGTTGGAAAAACACTTCCAGCTGTAACATCTATTGGAAAATACTTTGATTCGGAACTTCCAGATGAGCTTATGGCATTAGTCAGATGTTTGCACAGTGCTCCCATCTACTGGGCACTTGTTTCTGTTTTTGTGTTTTTTATGTCTTTTCGTTGCATCTTTCTGCAACGCACTAATCACTTCCTGCAGAAACTGATAGACATTGGCCTCAGCCTGAACCCAGACTTTACTTCGGATTGGACCGACAGTATTGATTCCAGATTGCGAGACCAATCTCAGGTGGTGTTTGATTGGATAATGGACGTAAATAGTTGAACCATATCCACATACATAGAGCAATTTTAGATTCATATGTAAAATATGTGTTAGACTGTGTAGTCAATGTTGAAAAAAACAAAAAAACTTTAAAATATTATTATCAGCATACTGTATGGGGTGAGTCGTAATGCTGTGGCACAACAAACAGAGGCAGTGCAGCATATGCAGAACTGTACATGTGTTTAAATAAAGCATTTCATTAATCACCAGAAATACCAATGAATAATAAAATATGTATAGCAGACTTTTCAGAATGACCAACTACGGCAGTAAACATGATTCATATTTGTGTACTGTAAACCCATCAGAGTCAGATGTTTGAATCTTTGAATGAGGTACACACAGCCTCTGATCACAGAAAATGAAATGAAAATGTAATGGTTGTTAATGCAAGTCAAATAAATGATTTGATTTTTATTGAGAACTTAACCATTATTTAGTTAAACTCAATTTGTGTTTGTTTCTTTTTATATTCCACAAAATTGGTGTATCACTATAATTCCATTACAGTAGACAAGAAAAAGTAAGCAATTATCTTGTCCAAATAAACTGAGAAGAAATGAAAAGGAATAACTAGTGGTACTCAAAACTGATTGTAATGGCAAATTGTAAGTTTGGCTTGAATTCATTCTTATTAGCAAGACAGCCTGAGGTTAGTTTTTCCTTAAAAACCAATAAATAAATATGAAGAAAGGTTGAGTATAACTAATTTCCCTTTCAAAAAGAGTCGGCTAACCTAGAATTTTGCAAAATGATTACTTGGCACTGCTTTGGTCTGCAACATTTCAACAATTAACCGATTACAGCTGTTATTATGAAATACAATTGCAATCGAATCTATTTTGATAGATATAAAAAGACAGATATAAAAAGAACAAAGGTCTTTTTATATCTGTCTTTGGACAAAATAGATTCTTGAAGGTAAAGTTCTATATTCTGTCTCCTTAATTTTTTTCATGATTAAAAAACTTGGGTTTTTTTTCATGCCTGACTGTTTCTTGGCCAGTAACACCAACTTCCTGCTCTGTTGTTACTGTGGGGTTGGCAAAGACCCAGTAGAGACTCAGAGAAATAACTATACTCAACCAGGAAACACTCCAATTATATTTTATTTAGTAGAGTAACAAGAAGGGTACAGTGGGGCAAAAAAGTATTTAGTCAGCCACCGATTGTGCAAGTTCCCCCACTTAAAATGATGACAGAGGTCAGTAATTTGCACCAGAGGTACACTTCAACTGTGAGAGACAGAATGTGAAAAAAAAATCCATGAATCCACATGGTAGGATTTGTAAAGAATTTATTCGTAAATTAGGGTGGAAAATAAGTATTTGGTCAATAACAAAAATACAACTCAATACTTTGTAACATAACCTTTGTTGGCAATAACAGAGGTCAAACGTTTACTATAGGTCTTTACCAGGTTTGCACACACAGTAGCTGGTATTTTGGCCCATTCCTCCATGCAGATCTTCTTGAGAGCAGTGATGTTTTGGGGCTGTCGCCGAGCAACACGGACTTTCAACTCCCGCCACAGATTTTCTATGGGGTTGAGGTCTGGAGACTGGCTAGGCCACTCCAGGACTTTCAAATGCTTCTTACGGAGCCACTCCTTTGTTGCCCGGGCGGTGTGTTTTGGATCATTGTCATGTTGGAAGACCCAGCCTCGTTTCATCTTCAAAGTTCTCACTGATGGAAGGAGGTTTTGGCTCAAAATCTCACGATACATGGCCCCATTCATTCTGTCCTTAACACGGATCAGTCGCCCTGTCCCCTCGGCAGAAAAACAGCCCCATAGCATGATGTTTCCACCCCCATGCTTCACAGTAGGTATGGTGTTCTTGGGATGCAACTCAGTATTCTTCTTCCTCCAAACACGACGAGTTGAGTTTATACCACAAAGTTCTACTTTGGTTTCATCTGACCACATGACATTCTCCCAATCCTCTGCTGTATCATCCATGTGCTCTCTGGCAAACTTCAGACGGGCCTGGACATGCACTGGCTTCAGCAGCGGAACACGTCTGGCACTGCGGGATTTGATTCCCTGCCGTTGTAGTGTGTTACTGATGGTGACCTTTGTTACTTTGGTCCCAGCTCTCTGCAGGTCATTCACCAGGTCCCCCCATGTGGTTCTGGGATCTTTGCTCACCATTCTCATGATCATTTTGACCCCACGGGATGAGATCTTGCGTGGAGCCCCAGATCGAGGGAGATTATCAGTGGTCTTGTATGTCTTCCATTTTCTGATGATTGCTCCCACAGTTGATTTTTTCACACCAAGCTGCTTGCCTATTGTAGATTCACTCTTCCCAGTCTGGTGCAGGTCTACAATACTTTTCCTGGTGTCCTTCGAAAGCTCTTTGGTCTTGGCCATGGCAGAGTTTGGAGTCTGACTGTTTGAGGCTGTGGACAGGTGTCTTTTATACAGATGATGAGTTCAAACAGGTGCCATTCATACAGGTAACGAGTGGGGGACAGAAAAGCTTCTTACAGAAGACGTTACAGGTCTGTGAGAGCCAGAGATTTTCCTTGTTTGAGGTGACCAAATACTTATTTTCCACCCTAATTTACGAATAAATTCTTTACAAATCCTACCATGTGAATTCATGGATTTTTTTTTCACATTCTGTCTCTCACAGTTGAAGTGTACCTCTGGTGCAAATTACTGACCTCTGTCATCATTTTAAGTGGGGGAACTTGCACAATCGGTGGCTGACTAAATACTTTTTTGCCCCACTGTAGAAACAGATATAGATCCAAGTTCCTCAGCTAGACATGACAGAAAATATACTAAATGTGCAATTTTCCTACACACAAAAAAAATACAAAAGGATACACTGTATAAATAGTTTATTGAATGTATTGGTTCTTAAATAGCACTTTTGTACTCTGAGCACTCAAAGTACTTTATACAACTTGTCTCGTTCACCCATTCACACAAGCGCTTTTGTGTAGTTTACTAGGTTTTCCCTCTGCTGATCAGCTCTGTTGGTCAAGAGTAGAGAGCCTTCTGACCTTCTGGAGAGAACAGAAACAGACTTGCAACAGGTGGTGAGGACAGCACAGCGTGTCATTGGTGCAACTCTAGCCTTTCTCAGTCATATTCACACTAACCGACTACAAAAGAAAGCTAGTTGTGTTATAATGGAGCACAATCAGACCAGATATTGTCTTTCCCCTGTATTATGTATATACACGCTTTCTTAAGTTTACTTTAATTTATGCTGCTGTCTTTTTTTCTTTTCTTTTTTTTTTCCTGTCAAACGTAGAGCTGTTATTTTTTTTCTCAAAATGATAGACTACCCATTGCTGGACAGTCAGGGAAGGAGGTGCTAGCTAGCCACTTGCAGGATGGGAAAATAAACACACAGCACTGTATTATAGTTTTCTTTCTTGTGTGACGCCCTGTGTTTCACAGTTAACCTTTGGAACACCTGCAACAGCTCTGTGGTCTCACAAAAGTGACAGAACCTTTGTGCAAGACCAAAAACATCTCACTTGTTCTTCTGCCTAAACTTTGTGAAGTTTGCCAGATGCGTTCCCACTTTTTGTCTAGTATGACAGAAGACAAAATCATACATGACACCTATTCTCATTCTCATCTTCAACGAGGCCTTTTGATGTCAGGATTAGACCATACTTGTTCTGACATTATGCAGTCCAAATCCAGCACCACTCAAATATGTCTTCATCTTAATATTTAGGTACTTGCTTTGTTGCCATAATGTGAGAAATACCTGGACACACACACACACACACAGGCAGTCTCCTCTGATCTGACAGTCTCATATTCGATGAATGCCCACTGAATTCATTTGCACATTTTTAGCTGAAGGTTGATGCATCATTCAGACCTATTTTTCCCCGCAGTCACTGTTTTACACCCCATCTCATCATTATTTCATACAAGGCTATTTATTATGCTACTGTATAGCACATACACACACACACACACACACACACACACACACACACACACACACACACACACACACACACGCACACACACTAGAATAAACCCTCTGTATGGCTTCATATACACCGCATGAATACAGATTAGATGTGCATAAATACAGAAGCAGCCTGTTTGGAACTGAAATCAAAGGCAAATCAATCAGTTGCTCTTAAGCTTATACAGTTTTATATACTACTTTAACTGCTGGTAGATTTCACATGACGTGACGTGAGGTTTGTATTTGGGAAAACCTAAATAGATTTCCAGAGAAATGATGTAGCTTTATATATTGACCCTACCTCACAGTGACAATACTTCCAAGTAAGGGAACACACACACACACACACACACACACACACACACACACACACACATATAAAATTAAAGCTAACACAAAGGGGCGGGGCGGGGGGGGGGGGGGGTGTATGTGTATGTGTGTGTCTCTAATACTGGACTATGTTTTAGCTGTGTCAGCTTCAGTGTGTCGATGTGTACAGAGAAAAAGCCCTGTGTTTGTACTGTACTTAACAGCTGTGAGTGCAGGCAAAATAAATGTAACTCAGATTAAGATCTCTTAATAATTCAACCAATCACACGTCTTCCAGGGTATACATTTCAGTGTTATGGGGTAACTTCCTCTTTCTGCCTCACGCTGTTTGGGCCTGTTTGGTTACATAACTGATGGCTGCTGACTCTACTAAGCAGTGGTATAAAAGAAGTAGTTAATTTTTTAGTTTGTTGAGGTTTTAAAATTGTGATGGTGGTGGTATTATTTCTTTTATAGTATATAACAGACTTACTGATGTTAAATGGGAAATTACATCATTACTAAACAAGCCATTTTGTCTGAAGACTTTTGTAGCTGTCATATGATTTTTATTATATAATATAATGACTGATTGTTATCAGTCACTTCTAACTGTTCCCCCTGATCAATTTCAGGTTAATTTTTGTATGGTGAAAATACTGCAGCAGGTTGTCTTCAAATTCACTTTTGTTATCTTAGCATTTAAGTGATTAGCTTATTCGTCATTTATACTCTGTGTCTATCATTTAGATTTTCTTTAAAATCTAGCAAATCTACATACAAGTCCTTTGCTACATTAGGACGCATTTTCTCCTGAGTCCAGAGTTAGCATCAAATTTGAATCCACAACTCACCAACAGCTCATCTGCTAAAGAATGCAAATAAAATAACTGCGGCCTCAGTTCATGATTTATTCATAGAGATTTTAAAAAAGATGACAAGACAAAAGTGGAACTTTTTTTGAAGGTTTGGGTGAAAGTCAGGTGTCACAGGACTGAATTTCATAAAAGGAACATTTTACCAGCAAACACCGTGGTAGCCTGAATATTTAGCCATCAATTTATGCCCTGAATCTCAAGCTTGCTTAGTATATGTAACAGGACAATGATCTGAAACACACCAGCACACCCACCTCCGTATGACTCAATATAGCGGGGTGGCTGTAACTCAGCTGGTAGAGCAGGTCACCTGCTAACCTGAAGGTTGGTGGTTCAATCCCAGTTTGCTCCAGGCTGCGAGCAAAGTATCCTTGAGCAAGAAGTAGATGCTAATTCTTGAACACTGTTCTTGCTGGCAAGGGTGCAAAAAAAACCAGTACAAAGGTGTTTACCCCATAGATCCAGTCTTTAGGGGGACTGGACACAGACAGTTACTTTTGGATAGTTTTTTTCCCTGTAATAATTAAAATCACCGTTTAAACACTGCATTTTGCTTTTACTCGAATTATCTTACCCTAATCTTAAACTATTTAAACCTGAACCATTAAATTAAAAAAATGGAGTTTAGTGAACATTTAGTGATGACATTAGAAAATAAATGAAATATTAATTTGCATTTACAACTTTTAATTTGTACCATATTTGCTGCATCAGGGATTGATTGGTTTTTTTATTGATTGATTTTTGCAATGTATTCATTAAATATTTATTCTTCAACTTATTTCAGTTTTTCAGAGGAGAAAGAAAAATCCCACTGATGTAGAAGTTCTAAAAACTCACAAAAACCCACGTATCAAATATGATACACTCGGCGTTAAAAGGTTAAAATTTATTTGATGATCTGAAACATTTCAGTGTGGCAAAAATGCAAAAAATAAAAAACAAGAAAGAATGGCGACAAATACCTTTTTACTGTACTGTATAAAACTTTACTTATCAAATTCTCTCCAGTTTTAATCATGAAGCTTCCTTGAACCTTCCTTCCTTGAATCACAAAGCTAGGTCTTCCTTGAAATGATATTTCTGTAAGACTGGATTATCTTCCCAATTATTACTGGTGCAACACCACATTTATATCACTTAAGTCCACTCGGCAGGAGATTGTTTGGGGTAATTTCATCTGCAGAGAGTCAAGCAAGTAGTTTTGTCAAAGCTATTTATTGGTGTCTTAGAGATAAGAAAAGGTGTCTGGCTGAAGCAACATTGGACACTGTGAACAAACAATCCTGTTTTGGGGAAAAACTATTTTAACATTTGCATACGCAGGTAGGAGCAGGAGGAGTGGCTCAACTCACAAGTATGCATTTACTATAAGTGAAAATTGTACTGTGAGATGGGATGCTGTGGGAGAAAACAATGGTCTGTCAGTGAGAGCATTTCTGATCATTTCAGTAAGAATTTATCTCTGACTTCATTACATTAAGATAAAATGTGCACTTACACTTCCTTCTCAAACTATTATTGTTTCGGTTTGCAGAAACACTCCCCTCAGTTTTTGCTGTACATCATATCATGCCCAGACTGTCATTCGCCATTTCCATCTTCACTCAGATAGCTGACAGGGAATATGTGTGACAGGAAATTAGTTGAGGTTTGCAGTGAAGCATTTTGAGATAATCTGAATGGAAAATGACCCGACTCCAGCTCTGACCTGTGCTTCTTTGAAGGTAAAACTCAGTCAGTATGACAGGGCGGCACTGACGCTTCTATTTTAAAATGTATGTAGAGATAGAGACTGGTAGCATTTCCATGTGTTCATCTTACTCAGCATAGCAAAGCACAGTGCAGCAAATTCAATTCAATTCAATTTTATTTATTCAGCACCAAATCACAACAACAGTCAAGGCACTGTATTTTGTAAGGTAGATCCTACAATAATACATACAGAGAAAAACCCAACAATCATATGACCCCCTATGAGCAAGCACTTTGACAACAGTGGGAAGAAAAAACTCAATTTTAACAGGAAAACCAGGCTCAGGGAGGGGCGGCCAAATAGATACAATTTGATGTATTCATTTTATTTATTCACTGATTTCAAATATCAAACTGAGGTTTGCATCTACTTAAGTAATTCCAGGATAACTCAACATTTATTGTGCATCTCTGTGGTCTCTGTTCATCAGAATCTGTTAGCGCTAACACAAAAATTTTATGTACTCCAAAAACTGTAAATAAAAGAGGTCACCACAGTGACAAGTTGGCCAGTCTTTTATTTATTTTAAAAAAAATTTAATTTAATTTGATTAAATTTTTTTTTGCCAGAAGTCAGCAGGCCTAGTTATCGGCTAACAAGTGCTAGTTATCAGCTAACGCTAGCAAACTTAGTTAGCATTTGTTATGCCTAATTTGTGCTAATATACCAATGAAACGCTCAAATTTTACTCACAAAAATGGAAGCAAGAACATGCTGGACTGTGCTACAGAGAAAGTGACACTGTTATCAGATAAGTCCATTAAAATGCTCCAAAAGGGGGCAACAGCACAAACACAGTGCTGAGGTCCAGTTGTGAGATTTGAATTAGTGGAGGTAAGGTCTATCAGATCACTGTCACTGGCAGTCCTGAAGAAAATCATGAACTTGTTTAGTTTAGTATAAATATTACATTAATTGCAGTACAATAATTGACCCTCTAATACAGCGGTCTCCAACCTTTTTTGGGCCACGGACCGGTTTAGTGTCAGACAATATTTTCATGGACCGGCCTTTAAGGTGTCGCGGATAAATACAACAAAATAAAATGATACGACCAAGACAAAAACTGTGGTATTTTGTGAATATATATATATAATAGTAAATGCAAAATTCACTTTGTAATTGTGTAACTTTATTAGCAGCGTCCTCCTGAAATGCACCAACAACATTGAGAGTAACATCCTCCTCTCTGCCCCTTAATGCTCTCTGGTCGCTGTGGTAACGTACAAATATTTCTTTCAAAATAAGACACACAACTACAACACGGGAAAAGACCCAGGGAAACCGAGTTAATGATAAAAACCATGAAAACCATAGATTTAATATCCGAGTATCAACTCTCGCAGCCCGGTACCAAACGACTGGTACCAGTCTGTGGCCTGGGGGTTGGGGACTGCTGCTCTAATAGACTTAAAACTATAGGACTACTCTGTTTCATTCATTTGTGTTTCGTGGGGGAAAGCAGCAAGAAGCACAACAAATGAATAAATGAATATTTACCCTTTTTTTAACAAATAGCTCACTGTCTTCATCCATCTCTTCAGATAAGTTCTTCAACATTGATCATAAGGAGCTAAAAACTTTCTTTCAAATGACATGATGGCATGATTCTCAAGTATCAACAACCCACCTCGTCTTTATGTGGCCCATTGACAAATTTTCGTTAATTTTTAGTATTTACACAAGACAGCAGGTATCATTCATGGCTTTTTTTCCATTTTGCTTACACTCTTGTTTCCTGTAATTTTTTTCGGGATCCAAATTTCCAGCGAACCCAAGCAGATCATAAAAGACATAAGCTGAGATCGGTTGTGATCAGGCCAAGTCACGGCTAAAATTTATGAGTTTGTATTGCTCTGTTTTATCTGAAAATTCCCTTAGCACAAGTTAACCTACAGGATTTTCCCAAGGTATGTTAATTGTTCCGCTGCCATGGCAGAAATAAAATCATTACTAGTGAACATGTCGAAAGTGTGTCCCAGCATCTTCACTACTGTGCAGATGATGGTAAGCTTAAAATGACAGAAAATGCTGAAAAATGTGAACTGTCAGAAAAAGTAGCCTTGACCTGTTTCCAAGAGACAGACTGGAGAGCAAGTATGTGACTTCGCCCATATACCTGATAAAGTTTGGATAGAATGGGGGGGGGGGGCGGAGTTTAATAAATGTTTCAGCTTTAACCAAGATAAATCTGAAGCCACTGAACCCTGAGTCACTCCTCATGTGTTCTTTATGAATGCATACATGAATGAGTGTGGGTTTTCATGTTAAATTGCTTAAAGTGAGGTCAATAAGACTTGAAAAGTGTTGAAAAAATCCAATACCAGCTCACTGTGCATTAATATGTATTTGCAGAGAGACTCAAGCTTCTATTTGGCTGCTGTCTATATGTGATCACCACACACCACGGGGCTTGGAGAGAGAAAGTAAGAGAGAGGGAGAAGGGATAGTGTTGGTGACAGCCCGTCAGTTTGCATTGACAACAATGTGACGATGAGGTCTACTCCGTTTTGACAGGTTGCCCTATTCGCGCACACTTGCACACACGCCGATATAACAAGAGTGTGTGTATGTTGCAGAAAGGGAATAATAAATTGGACCACATGATTTTAAAGTAATTGCTAGTTGTCAAGGTGACAGAGAGGTGAGGCAAAGAACTATAGATACTATGGCACTGAACTGATTAGTAGTAAACAAAAAACTAATCAGAACAAGAATATGCACACTGATATAAGAGGGTCCTACAACTTCAGGCTTTTTTGTGTGTTCCCTTTCATATCTAATGCATTTCTGTAATTCACTGTAATTCAAACTTTTTTCTAAATTTTTTTGTCGAATTTAGTTACAGCTCCTAGAAGATATTTTAAATGCCCTTCAATACGCTTTGCATTCAGTTATTATTTCATAATATTATGCTAGACTCAGTAAACCCTTCACCGGTGACATTTTATTTGGGCTAGGATAAAGGGATGGAATTTACACTTATACACAGTGTTGGGAAGGTTACTTTTAAAATGTATTCCACTACAGATTACAGAATTCATGCCCCAAAATGTATTTTGTAACATATTCCATGAGAGTAACGTATTCTGAATACTTTGGATTACTTTATATATTGTCAAACTTTTTACAACTACATGAATGTACTATTGCTGTGTGATTTATTACTATTACTGAAGGTTATTCGCCATACCAATACAAACTAGATTTTTAAATTTTAATATATGAGTAACAGTAGGTGCACATTAGGTAAGGCTGCACTTTTTGAAGCGATCTCATATAGAAAACTATTCCGGGCGTATATAAAACAGGTCCTCGGCTCCGAACTGTAGTAAAGGGACCTCTGGCCAATACGTCAGGTTCCGTGTCGGGCTCGTAGCCGAAAAAACTAGCTTTACTTTGTTGTCTGGGTGAACTTTGCTAGCGAGAGACAGAGAGAAGCGTTGAAAGGCTGCTCCAACGGTACTTATTGTTTTGGAGAAAAACACGAACACAGTGTACAGTTGAGTCTTAGCAGCTTACTTACAACTGGGCTACACTGCCCAATACAGTTACTCATATTTTGTATTTTAAATATGTAACGCCAGTACATGTATTCCTTTACTCCCCAACATTGCTTATACAGCATACCTAAAAACAACCCAACTCCAACCTACCAACAACCTGGTAGATGTTAACAAGTGAAACCCTAAAGTAGTTGTTTTTTTATGCTTCCTTATTTGTCTTACCAAACATTAAAACCACATTCATTAGCCTCGTCTTCCTTCAAGACAATGAAGATCAGACTCAGTCCAGTGTTTCCCATGGATGATTAAATTAACTTGATCGTGGAAATTGGAAGACCATTCCAATGTTTTGTTGTCCTGCTAAGACTGTGGCCACTGGGAAAATGCAGTTGCCTGTGGGGCAGCACTTGGTCTGTGTCAATCTCTCTCTACTGATAAAGATCATGTTGTTAACTGGTAATACTGGTAATACTGGTAACGGTTGCTTGGGCACAACACTATGTCACTATACCCTGCTAGCACTATAGCATAATAGCATTTTTCAATAGCATTTTTAATGACCTGCTGAATCTAACTATGCACATTTTCTGACCTACAAGATAGATTTTTGTCTTCTATTTCTCCTGAACTACCAACTCCTCACCAAGCGTGGTTCTGCTTGAGGGGATCATCAAATTTGTGGAGTTTTCTCTCTAGAACTGAAGGTGTTAAAAAAATAAAGAGCCTTGAGGCAGTTATTGTTGTGAATTTGAACTACATAAGTAAAACTCAATTACCATATTTTTCGGACCATAATGCGTATTAAGTGAAACTAAAGAGTCAGATAAGTCAAACTTTATTCAACTCATTCACAATAACTCTCAACATTGTTCAGTTGTAACACATAAAATTCAGAACAAAACGCTTACTTTTTCGGTTCATTCCTCTTCCACAAATCCAAATCTTCGTCTTCTCAGCTGCTTTATTCCCATGTTTTACTGACTGATTGAATTTGAAATCTGCTTCGTAAGCATGTCTCTTAACAGGTGCTATTTTTGGGGTCCTCATACACACACGATACAGTAATATTATGTTGAAGCATAGTATGTATTACTCTACAAGGCTCCTGACTACAGTAGCCGTAATGCTCCGACAATCCATCAAGCGGTGCAGCTTCGTAGCTTACCAAAGTTGAACTAAAACATTTTTTGCCAGATTTATGAGGGCTGTGTACCACATAAAATCCGTTCGAGGTTAGTAACCACAACCAGAATTCATACATAAGGTGCACCGGATTATAAGGCACACTGTCGAGAAAATTAGAGAAACATTTCGAGCAAATTAAAGGATTTTTAGTGCGCCTTATAGTCTGAAAAATAAGCTAATACATAAATATGCTTAATGATTCTTTTCTTTAAAAAATACACCATCAAAACTGGCAGTCAAAGAAATAAATTGCATACGTCAAATCAAAAAGACAGAAAGGAACAGAAAAGGTGAAACAAATAATAAAAAGACTTTTCTTTTAAACTTCATATTTCATATCCAAAGTATATCCAAGGTTTATTAAAAGCAACAAAAACAAATTCAATGGGAAGCTTGTCACAGTACTGGGTCCCAGTATTTTGTGTGTTTTAGGTTTATTCTTTGATTATTGTTATTTTCTCAGTGTTTCCTGGTTTATTTTGAAAGAGCCTTGTGTGTCTTTGTCATAGTGTTTAGTTTCACTTCCCCTGTGGCGTCATTATGTTGATTCTAGTCAGCTGTTTCCCCATGTGTTTCCCTTCCCCTGTCACCTCCTGTGTGTATTTAAGTGTCTTTGTCTTCCTATGTTCATTGTCAGGTCATCTGTTTACCTTCCACATCTTGTCTTAGTCTTCATAGTCTTCGTAGTTGATTCATAGTTATCACCGTTAGCTGTTAGTTTTAGGTTTTTTTTCCAGTTTAGGTGTTAGTTGAGTTCTCGTTACTGTTCATGTTGTTTGCACTTGTCGTCATCAGCCCTAATAAAGGCTCGCCTTTGTTTAAAGACTACAGTTCTTCTCTCGGTGTGTGCATTTGAGTCTGTTTACAAAACACACTGGCGTACCCTGTCATGACAAAGCTGAATGGGTGATGTGTGAACAGAAGAGAACCACCAGTAAAATCATGGACTAAAATGAATAAGTCACAAGAACTGAATGTTCAGGTTAATGTTCTGGAGATAGCAAACAGTTCAAACAGCATTGCAGTGAAACACACAACAGGCTGCTTTTGTGAAGAAGAACAGTTTAAGATCTCCATATTATAATCCTCCACTGACTCATGAGATGGAAGCGGACATGGAGGGTGTCTTACCAAAACAATGTTGTAATACTGTTGGAAAAAATGTCAGCCATCTGTAAAATTGTACATATTTTACATCTAGACAAGATTTCCAGCTCCATGTTTTTCCATTATTAATTACTGGATTATATTTTCATATTTTCAAACTGTCTTTCCTATTGGCTTCCCCTTTGAAAGCCAATAGCAAAGACCTAACAGACAGTTTGAACAGGAGGTAGGTGGGATTTGCTTCTGCTTATAGCCAGAGTCGTGTGCCGCACATGTCCATATTAGGTATATCCCTTCTTGCTGACATCATGTAAAGGCAAAATTAGGAAAAAAAATCTGAAATGTAGCATTCATAGCAGTCTAAAATCTGAGCTGTGACTCACAGGGATTACTTGTGCACTAACCTCTGACTTTCCCTCTGTCTAATGTAGCCACCAGTGTACATATCTGCAGGAAAAGAAGAAGCACAAGCAAATTCCTTTTAACATTTTTGAATTTCTCATTTATGTTGTAAAGTGAGATTTTTATGACAGAAAGTCCGTGCCAGCACCTCTACCAGGGTGCAGGTAGAGGTGCTACCCCCTTCTACCCCCAAGCCATAAAAAGATGTCATCACATATAAAAGACCTCATATTCAAAAGGCCAAAATAAAAGAGTAACAGATTCACCAAGAGACGTACACTTTTTTCAGTTTAGTTCAAATCAAACGGCTGGATACAGACAGGCTAGTAAAGTAATCCATTTCAACATTTATGGAGCAATTTGTGCATAGTATATTGCAGGGCTATCTATTATGACACTGTATACACCCACCCAGCCACCCACAGACAGACACAACGCCTGAATGGTCTAATGCAATGACACAGAGGGATTGATTCAAGCTCCTAAACAGGCCACATCATATTAAATACTCTTCTCTTCTCTTCTCTTCTACATTATTCATGGCAGTACAAAAGCAGAAAATGTGTTTTAACAAAGGTGCATTTTGTAAAATGACAATTTCTCCTTGTTCCACCAAGATTTTAATGAGCATCAGTTTGTTTGTGTTTGCTTATTTGTTCATTAGCACATGAGCATTTATCATGTTATAATGCATGGATGCAGAAAAACAAGACACAAAGTCTTTGACACACAGACAGACACAGACAGGCAGACAAAATGAAAAAAAGTAAAACAGAGAGAGAGGGAGAGAGTCCAAACAGGGAGAAATGGAGCGCAGCACATCAATCATTAGGAAGATTATTATGGCAGTTGTCATGGCAACGCACACCCTTCCCTCTCTCCCTCCTCTCCCTCTATTTCTTTCTCTTTCGCTCTCAAATCAATTCAAATGCACTTAAATGCCACAGCGGGTGTAGCCATGTCGCTGTACCTGTAGAAAACAAGACAGTAAGAGAAGAACATGAATGAGGTAGCATGACAAAAAGGACAACATTTTAAAGTCGCTTTATATTGTTTAATTAAGGAACCGTACATTTCTCATTTACCTAAAGCTTTACATGAGGACCATAAACAGCTGGAAGCCACTACTGGCAGCCATATTGTGCAGATATGACTTTATCTACCTTTTATCTCCCCATCCCCCACCACACCACTAATCAACACACACACACAAAATAACCTGCTGTGGGTGGGGCGGGGGGTGGGATGGTTACTACAAACTGCAGGAAGAGGGAGCTGCTCTTCCATAAGCATAAGATAGTGGTGACGCTGTGTGGAGATCGGTTGATCATTTTTTTCAGAATTTCACGACTGCCTGCTGGTTTTCACTATTTAGTTATGAGGTTAAAATGTAAATATTTCTTATTTTTAATGCCTAAATTACACTCATTGAATTAAGTCTGCACTTCAATCTGTGGTGGTGTACAAAGGCAACATCACAAAAAATATCTAACATAAACATAATATAAAAACCTAACCTGGACTTAACTGTGTCTAAACATCCACAGATGTATAAACACATTTTTTCCTGGTATGTGATGCATCACAGGCAGCTCATTTTGTCTATAAAAAGCTAAATGTGCTGAAATATATATAACACATGTAGTGTTGGTCAAGTTACTTGAAAAAAGTAATTAATTACTGATTATTATTTACTTCTCAAAAAAGAAATCCCGTTACTTTACTGATTACTTATTTTCAAAAGTAATTAGTTACTGTAAAGTATGCGTCACACACGGTGATTGTATTTGTATTTGTATTTTATTGACAGCTCAGGTCTCAAGGGAAACAGTCCATTCCAGTCCAGCTCTCTCTCCCCGCTCGACTCTGCCATCACTATATAGGGAAACGGAAAGAAACACCGTCATCAGTCATTCGCCAACATCTGTGGCTCACCTGCCTCCCGGTATCGCCCCCTTGACCTCACTCCTCCCCTGCAGCTGAGCCAGGGACCACACCTCTGCCACACACCCACAGTGCCCGACTGAGGCCAGGGAGCCATCCGGCCCAACAGAGAGCTTTCTTTACCTGCACAAACACTGCCTGGCACGGCCGTGTCCAATGGACCAGATCTGGAGCACCCGGTCAAGGGGCTGGTCAGCTCTGCAAACCCTGGCACGAAACAGCGGTAGTAACCCACCAGCCCCAGGAACCACTTCGCCTCCTTTTTCGTCTTGGGGCATGGGCAGGATGCAATAGCCGCTGTCTTCTCCACCTTTGGATGCACTTGCCTGCCCCCCAAGTGGTACCCCAGATACTGTAGCTCCCTCCATCCAACCGCACAGCCCCGCCTGCCTCAGAGACTCCAGGACCGCGGCCAACCGCTGCAAATGCTTCGCCCAGGTGTCACTATGGATGATCACGTCATCCAGGTAGGCGGCAGCTTGTGCAGCGTGTGGACACAGCACCCGGTCCATTAGGCACTGAAAGGGGGCTACGAACAAGCCAAATAGAAGCGTAACGAACTGGTAAAAACTGTACGGGAAAAAAAGTGGAGAAGGCCGTTTTTTCCTCGGACTCCGCAGACAAGGAAATCTGCCAGTAGCCCTTGGTTAAATCCAGTGTCGTGAAAAAATGGGCCGTACCTAACCGGTCCAGGAGCTTGTCGACCCGGGGCATGGGATAAGCATCAAAGCGTGACACTTCATTCACCTTGCGATAGTCGACACAGAACCATATAGACCCATCCTTCTTCACCACGAAAACAATGGGGGCTCTGTGTGACTCTTCTATTACTCCCATTTTCAGCATTTCGGCAAATTCCCTCTGAACGATTTGCCTTTTGTGTTTAGGAAGCCTGTAGGGCTGTGGATGCACCGCCACACCAGGCTGCGCTTCAAAATGATGCTCAATGAGAGACATTCGGCTGGGCAGGGGGGAGAACACGCGGCAACATCTGCTCTCTTGACCAAAGTGAGACGGTCATCACAAAGGAGGGAGGTGGGAATGATGGAATTTTGCACCTCCGGCCCCAACTCATCTCACTCCTTAACCAGGCTCACCAGAGAAGCGGTCTCAGCCTCCCTCCACATTTTCAGGAGTCTGAGGTGATAAATCTGTGTGGCCCCTCCCCTGTCTGACCATGCGACCTCATAGTCAATGTCCCACACTCGCCGTGTGACCACGAAGGGTCCTTGCCACTTGGTTAGTAACTTTGAGCTAGAAGAAAATAGTAATACAAGCACTTTGTCTCCCGGTGAAAACTGCCTGAGTTTAGCCCCTCTGTTATACAGGTGTTGCTGACACTGCTGAGCCTGGAGCAAATTCTCCCGTGATAACCTCCACAAAGGGTAGAGTTTTGTTCTCAGGTTCAACACGTACTGAATTGGATTCTTTGCAGGGCTCGGACCATCCTCCCGCCTTTTTTTAATCCCGCAGTGTGCGGGACCTGAACGAAGTGCCCTGGTCAGTCAGTATCTCCTTGTGGATACCGACTCGGGAGATGACCTGAAACAATCCCTGTGCCACGCTCTTTGCAGAGATGGTGCGCAGTGGCACTGCTTCCAGGTATCGCATTGCATAATCCACCAGAACTAATACAAAGCGATAGCCGCGTCATGACTCACTCAATTGACCCTGTGCACGAGAAAATGCTAACTTCCTGGTTTGAGACCGGATGTGGGGTTGTACATTTCCGGTAGCTTTACTTTGCGGTCAATCGCTACTGCGAAGATATACTCCAAAATCATGTCCAAAACTCGAAAACGGAAAGATCGCGTTAAGTTACAAAGAGCAGAAGGTGGGAACTCTCACCACTGTTGTGTCATAAAAAATCTAATGATCAATTTTGACGTTTAAAGAGTTTAGATCAATCAGTTGTTTACATCACTCAACACAAGCAGAACTGCATTACTGCATGCAGAAGACACATCGTTCACATTCAGAAGCACATCTCTGTATAGTGACTGGTCTTATGATTTAAACAGGCAAATGTTCAGCATTCAAACTACAGGTGATCGATCGCTAGCAGTGTGACTCTGAAGTGCAGTACTGTATGTCCACAATGTCCACGAAACGTTTTGCACCGTCAAAAAATAAAATTGGCTACTTGATTTCACCTATCGCTGCTTATTTTTAGAACATAACACCCTCGATAAACGAGGGACAGCTGAGAAACATAACATTTGAATCCCTTTTCTCTTTTGCTCTGAGGCGCAGGGAAAAAATATCGACAATCGCGTATTGTCGATGAACATCATTTACAGATATATTGGGTAAATACCCAAGACATCTATAGAAATGTAAGTCGCCGCTTGATTCATTCATTTGCTTAACTTGTTTTGGACTCCTCCTTGAATCGCTACCTTATCGTGGTGGAGGGGTTTGTGTGTCCCAGGGATCCCAGGGGTTATGTTGTCTGGGGACTTTTGCCCCCTGATAGGGTCTCCCATGGCAAATTGGTCCTGGGTGAGGGACCAGACAAAGAGCGATTCAGAAGACCCTTATGAAAAGAATATCGAGGGAACAGTTTACCCTGCCCGGGATGGGGTTACCGGGGCCCCGCCCTGGAGCCAGGCCCGGGGAGGGTGCCCGAGGGCGAGCGTCTGGTGGCCGGGCCTTAGTCCATGGGGCCCGGCCGGGCACAGCCCGAAGAAGAGACATGGGCCCATCCTCCCGCAGGCCCGCAGGAGGTGCCATAGGGGTCGGGTGCATTGTGTGCCGGGTGGCGGCCAGGAGTGGAGGCCCTGGCGGACTGACCCCCGGCTGCCAAGACTGGCAATAGGGACATGGAATGTCACCTCTCTGGTGGGGAAGGAGCCTGAGTTAGTGCGTGAGGTTGGGAGGTACCGGCTAGATATAGTCGGGCTCACCTCTACGCATGGCTTGGGCTCTGGAACCAGTCTCCTGGAGAGGGGCTGGACTCTGTCTCAGTCTGGAGTTGCCCCTGGTGAGAGGCGGCGGGCTGGGGTGGGTATTCTAATATCTCCTCGGCTTGCTGCCGGTACGTTGGGGTTTTTCCCGGTGGACGAGAGGGTTTGTTCCCTGCGCCTTAGGGTCGGGGAACGGGTCCTGACTGTCATCTGCGCTTATGCGCCAAGTGGCATTTCGTAGTACCCAGCCTTCTTAGAGTCCCTGGGGGGGGGGGGGGGGGGTGGAAGGTGCTCCACCTGGAGACTCTGTTGTCCTGCTGGGAGACTTCAATGCTCACGTGGGTAATGACAGCAAGACCTGGAGGGGCGTGATTGGGAGGAACGGCCTCCCTGATCTGAACCCGAGCAGTGCTTTGTTATTGGACTTCTGTGCTAATCACAGTTTGGCCATAACGAACACCCTGTTCGAACATAAGAGTGTCCATAAGTGCACGTGGCACCAGGACGCTCTAGGCCGTAGGTCGATGATCGATTTTGTAATCATATCACCAGACCTGCGACCATATGTTCTGGACACTCGGGTAAAGAGAGGGGCTGAGCTGTCAACTGATCACCACCTGGTGGTGAGTTGGATCAGGTGGCGGGGGAGGACGCTGGACAGACCTGGTGCACCTAAACGCGTAGTGAGGGTGTGCTGGGAACGTCTAGCAGAGGCCCCAGTCCGCGAGATCTTCAACGCACACCTCTGGCAGAGCTTCAACAGCATTCCGAGGGAGACTGGGGACATTGAGTCCGAATGGACCATGTTCAGCGTCTCCATTGCCGAAGCTGCTGCATTGAGCTGCGGCCGCAAGGTGGTTGGTGCCTGCCGTGGTGGTAATCTCCGAACCAAATGGTGGACACCAGAGGTGAAGGGAGCCACCAGGCTGAAGAAGGAGTCCTATCGGGCTTGGTTAGCCTGTGGGACTCCGGAGGCAGCCGACAGGTATCGACAGGCCAAGCGGAATGCGGCTCGGGCAGTGGCTGAAGCAAAAACTCGGGTGTGGGAGGAGTTCGGAGAGGCCATGGAAAAAGACTTTCGGACTGCCTCAAAGAGATTCTGGCAAACCGTCAGGCGTCTCAGGAGGGGAAAGCGGTGCTCTACCTGCACTGTGTATAGTGCTGGCGGAGCGCTGCTGACGTCGACTGAGAAAATTGTCAGGCGGTGGAAGGAATACTTCGAGGACCTCCTTAATCCCACTGACACGTCTTCCGAGGAGGAAGCAGAGTCTGGGGATGAGGGGAATGACCCGCCAATTTCCGGGGGCGAGGTCACTGAGGCAGTTAAACAACTCCTTGGTGGCAGAGCCCCTGGTGTTGATGAGGTCCGCCCCGAGTTCCTGAAGGCTCTGGACGTTGTAGGGCTGTCCTGGTTGACACGCCTCTACAATGTTGCGTGGAGATCAGGGGCAGTACCTGTGGACTGGCAGACCGGGGTGGTGGTCCCCATCTTTAAGAAAGGGGACCGGAGGGTGTGTTCCAACTACAGGGGGAACACACTCCTCAGCCTCCCTGGGAAAGTCTATGCCAGGGTGCTGGAAAGGAGAGTTCGTCCGCTAGTCGAACCTCGGATACAGGAGGAACAATGCAGTTTTCGTCCTGGTCGCGGAACACTGGACCAGCTCTTTATCCTCTCGAGGATACTTGAGGGTGCATGGGAGTTTGCCCAACCAGTCTACATGTGTTTTGTGGACTTGGAGAAGGCATTCGACCGTGTCCCTCAGGGTGTCCTGTGGGAGGTGTTGCGGGAATATGGGGTGTCTGGCCCATTGCTACGGGCCATTCGATCCCTATACAACCGTTGCAAGAGTTTGGTTCGCATTGCCGGCAATAAGTCGGACTCATTCCCGGTGGGTGATGGGCTCCGCCAGGGCTGCCCTTTGTCTCCGGTTCTGTTCATAATTTTTATGGACAGGATTTCTAGGCGCAGCCAAGTGGCGGAGGGCTTTCGCTTTGGTGGCCTTAGAATCTCATCTCTGATTTTTGCGGATGATGTGGTTCTGTTGGCTTCATCGGGTGAGGGCCTCCAGCTCGCACTGGAACAGTTCGCAGCCGAGTGTGAAGCAGCGGGAATGAGGATCAGCACCTCCAAATCTGAGGCCATGGTTCTCAGCCGGAAAAGGGTGGAGTGCCCACTCCGGGTCGGGGATGAGTTCCTGCCCCAAGTGGAGGAGTTCAAGTATCTCGGGGTCTTGTTCGCGAGTGATAATAATAATAATAATAATGGATTGGATTTATATAGCGCTTTTCAAGGCACCCAAAGCGCTTTACAATGCCACTATTCATTCACTCTCACATTCATACACTGGTGGAGGCAAGCTACAGTTGTAGCCACAGCTGCCCTGGGGCAGACTGACAGAAGCGAGGCTGCCATATCGCGCCATCGGCCCCTCTGATGGGAGAAGGTAGCCGGAGATCGACAGACTGGGGCTGCAGCTGCAGTAATGCAGACACTGCACCGGTCCGTCGTGGTGAAGGGGGAGCTGAGTGTAAAAGCGAAGCTCTCAATTTACCGGTCGATCTACGTCCCTACCCTCACCTATGGCCACGAGCTGTGGGTAGTGACCAAAAGAACGAGATCGCGGATACAAGCGGTAGAAATGAGCTTCCTCCGAAGGGTGGCTGGCCTCTCCCTTAGAGATAGGGTGAGAAGTTCGGCCATCCGGGAGGGGCTCAGAGTAGAGCAGCTGCTGCTCCACATCGAAAGGAGCCAGCTGAGGTGGTTCAGGCATCTGACAAGGATGCCCCCTGGGCACCTCCTGGGTGAGGTGTTCCAGGCATGCCCCACCGGGAGGAGGCCCCGGGGCAGACCCAGGACACGCTGGAGAGATTATATCTCTCGGCTGGCCTGGGAACGCCTTGGTATTCCCCCTGATAAGCTGGAGGAGGTGGCTGGGGAGAGGGAGGTCTGGGCCTCTTTGCTTAGGCTGCTGCCCCCGCGACCCAGCCTCGGATAAAGCGGATGAAGATGGATGGATGGATGTTTTGGACCGTAAACAGGGCGTGAATAGGACACCGGAAACAAAGCTCCCCACAGGAGTTTCTGCACCGGAAGTAGAATATGCTAACATGCACATAGTCAATACAACCTATCTTTCAGGGCGCACCACGTGACCATCAATCTCAATCACTTGTTCAAAGGCTGAGCGTAGGGTGCCATCACGAGACTGCTCCAGTGGGAAATCTCCCGTGGGGGTAATTTCCAGAGCCGGCGGGTCCTCCCTTGAAGGGCCTGCTGTCTCCCCCTCCCCGGAGTCAGTGTCGGACGACCCTGCATCAGTGCTGAGTGCCACGCAGACACTACACGCTACTAATGGTCATGATTGCATCCCCGCGTATTGCCCCAACAGCTGATGAAACCCCGGCCAATTCATGCCCAAGATAAGGGGATGTAACAGGCGCGGGCTAACCGCAGCCTTAACTATATGCGTTTTGCCCTTATATTTTAACAACTGTGGCACTATCGCAGGGGTGGGCAACTCCAGGTCTCGAGGGCTGGTGTCCAGCAGGTTTTAGATGTGTCCTTGAACCAACACAGCTGATTTAAATGGCTAAATGACCTCCTCAACATGTCTCCAGAGGTCTGGTAGTGAACTAATCATGTGATTCAGGTGTGCTGCCCCAGGGTGATATCTAAAACTTGCAGAACACCGACCCTTGAGGCCTGGAGTTGCCCACCCCTGCACTATGGGATACTTGTGCACATCACCATGAACACAATTCACCTCCACCCACTCTGCCTCCAGCAATGCCCCAGGTCGAACCAAGCTTTGGTGCACGAGGGTCTGCGTACAACCCGTGTCCACCAAAGCATGGCCTATACCCCCTAGAGTCTGTATGTCCCTCCTCGACCAGGGGAGGGTGCTGGGGCACCGGCGACGCAGGACACCTGCCCCACTTCCATCAGAGTGGGGCAGGACAATCTCTTCTCAGGTGTCCTGGCTGCCCACACTTCCAGCACTCCTGTGGCTCAGGGGCAGCGCTGGTTGTCTCTGATCCCTGGGGAGGCAAGGCAGAAGAGAACGGGTTAGTAGGAATCCAAACCGGGGCCTGTTCTCCCGGTGCAGGCGCTGGAGCCCGTCGCCTGGGTGCCGGCACTGGGGCTTGCTTGCTCAGTGGCCGGCTGGCTCCCCCCGGCTCCTCTGCTTTGGCGGCCAGGTGATCCTCCGCCAGCGTGACCGCCACCTCTAGGCTCCCTGGTCTATGGCACCGGACCCATCTAGCTGTCTCTGCCGGCACCCCCTCCACAAACTGCTCAAGCACGACTTTGTCCACCAGCTTGGCTTGTCCTGCCAACTGCCCCAGCTGCAGCCACCACTCCGCCCATGCGAACGGCCGATCCTCCCAAGTCAGCCTGCAGGCGCGGAACCACCGGCGATGATCTTCCGGGGCGAGGCCCATCCGGTCTAACACAGCCCGGCTCACCTCAGCAAAGCTGGCCCGTGAGGGCGGCGGTAGGCTTAGGGTTGCCGTTTGAGCCTCCGCCAACAGTAGTGGAATCAGGCACGGGGCCCACTGGCACGCCTCCTCCGTTGCACGGAATGCCTCCAAAAGAATCTGGGGATCGTCACCATCCCCCCATCCAGTGCATCGCTACCGGCAGAGGCGGGGACTTCAGCGGTGCAACGGCCCCAACCAGTTGCTCCAGGACCTGGGTGTTCCTGCAGCTTAATCAGGCGTTTCTGCTGGGCCACCGCCTGGTCTCGGCACACTGTTGCCAACCCTGCCAGCATCTGTGCCAACAACTGCACAGGCTGAGGGGGTGATGCATTGTGTGGGTCAGACATCCCACTTCCTGGGTTTCGGCACCACTTATAAAGTATGTGACACGAGTATTTGTATTTTACTGACAGCTCTGTGCTCAAGGCAAACAGTCCATTCCAGTCCAGCTCTCTCTCTCCCCACTCGACTCTGCTGTACTAGGGAAACTGAAAGGAACACCATCATCAGTCAATCGCCAACACCGGTTACTCACCTGCCTCCCGGTACCGCCCCCTTGACCTCACTGCACCACTCCTCCCCTGCAGCTGAGCCAGGGACCACACCTCCGCAACAGGCTTTTTAGCTTTTAACTTTATGCACATTGCATCAAGCAAAAATTAAATTATATGCAACAGTCACTGACTGGAAGAAATTTGTTTAAGATTTATATTTTCTGCATATTCCAGCATATAAAATAAAATAATTTGTGTTTACACTCATTCTTTCAAATAGATGCAAGTAAAACACAGCAAAGAATAAGAATAAATAAAATCAAAGACTCAGTGGTACTGAGTCCTGTCGCTTTTAAAACTCTAGTCACCTGTTTAGCAGGAGCGGAGCAGTCGGAGATTTGCCCGGTGCTGCAGCGGTCATGTCAGTGGGGGGATCCCGGTGTTTCTCTGTGAATTTCACATTCCCGTGGCAACGTGCTTATTGCTTGCTCAGATTTGAGGTTTAATTTTTCACTTTAGATAGATGTTTTCTTCCCACACAGAGTGTACAGCGGATGCTAATGTTTTTGTCACTTTTCACAGAATCAAACTCAAAGTAAGGTCAGTACTTTCACAAACTCTATATTATCTATTGTTGATCTACTCAAGTCTGTTACCATGGACGTCGCATGCGCTTACGTCATTGTCATGAGACACTCTCGCAAAAAAATCACGGTTTTAGTAACGCAATAACGCAGTGTGCTTACAGGAAAGTAACAATAATCTAATTACTTTTTTGCAACAGTAATCTCTTACTTTACTCATTACGCTAAAAAAAGTAATCAGATTACAGTAACACGTTATTTGTAATGCGTTACTGCCCATCTCTGTAGATGTCATTATATTTCTATAAAAATGTGAAATAGGTACAACAACTTGTTGAAACATCAAACTTAAATGAAAACACACAGTAACGAGCAGTGCAATCCATGAATACATAAGAATACATAAATAAAATAGATATAAAATAAAATAGAATACAAATGTAATAAATAACACTGTCCTTTTTTCCAGAGGTCTTCCCCTCTCTGCATGCTTTCCTGGCAGTAGAACTGTACAGGGAGTGCAGAATTATTAGGCAAGTTGTATTTTTGAGGAATAATTTTATTATTGAACAACAACCATGTTCTCAATGAACCCAAAAAACTCATTAATATCAAAGCTGAATGTTTTTGGAAGTAGTTTTTAGTTTTAGCTATTTTAGGGGGATATCTGTGTGTGCAGGTGACTATTACTGTGCATAATTATTAGGCAACTCAACAAAAAACAAATATATACCCATTTCAATTATTTATTTTTACCAGTGACACCAATATAACATCTCCACATTCACAAATATACGTTTCTGACATTCAAAAACAAACCAAAACCAAATCAGCGAGCAATATAGCCACCTTTCTTTGCAAGGACACTCAAAAGCCTGCCATCCATGGATTCTGTCAGTGTTTTGATCTGTTCACCATCAACATTGCGTGCAGCAGCAACCACAGCCTCCCAGACACTGTTCAGAGAGGTGTACTGTTTTCCCTCCTTGTAAAGCTCACATTTGATGATGGACCACAGGTTCTCAACGGGGTTCAGATCAGGTGAACAAGGAGGCCATGTCATTAGTTTTTCTTCTTTTATACCCTTTCTTTCCAGCCACACTGTGGAGTACTTGGACGCGTGTGATGGAGCATTGTCCTGCATGAAAATCATGTTTTTCTTGAAGGATGCAGACTTCTTCCTGTACCACTGCTTGAAGAAGGTGTCTTCCAGAAACTGGCAGTAGGACTGGGAGTTGAGCTTGACTCCATCCTCAACCCGAAAAGGCCCCACAAGCTCATCTTTGGTGATACCAGCCCAAACCAGTACTCCACCTCCACCTTGCTGGCGTCTGAGTCGGACTGGAGCTCTCTGCCCTTTACCAATCCAGCCACGGGCCCATCCATCTGGCCCATCAAGACTCACTCTCATTTCATCAGTCCATAAAACCTTAGAAAAACCAGTCTTGAGATATTTCTTGGCCCAGTCTTGACGTTTCAGCTTGTGTGTCTTGTTCAGTGGTGGTCGTCTTTCAGCCTTTCTTACCTTGGCCATGTCTCTGAGTATTGCACACCTTGTGCTTTTGGGCACTCCAGTGATGTTGCAGCTCTGAAATATGGCCAAACTGGTGGCAAGTGGCATCTTGGCAGCTGCACGCTTGACTTTTCTCAGTTCATGGGCAGTTATTTTGCACCTTGGTTTTTCCACACGCTTCTTGCGACCCTGTTGACTGTTTTGAATGAAACGCTTGATTGTTCGATGATCACGCTTCAGAAGCTTTGCAATTTTGAGACTGCTGCATCCCTCTGCAAGATATCTCACTATTTTTGACTTTTCTGAGCCTGTCAAGTCCTTCTTTTGACCCATTTTGCCAAAGGAAAGGAAGTTGCCTAATAATTATGCACACCTGATATAGGGTGTTGATGTCATTAGACCACACCCCTTCTCATTACAGAGATGCACATCACCTAATATGCTTAATTGGTAGCAGGCTTTCGAGCCTATACAGCTTGGAGTAAGACAACATGCATGAAGAGGATGATGTGGACAAAATACTCGTTTTCCTAATAATTCTGCACTCCCTGTATATATTTTATTACTACCTTAGTTATCTCACTATCTACTGTAGCTGCCAAATGGTCGTGGAATTTTTTAGAACCACTGCTTTTGAAAACCTCGCAATGAAAGTAAAATGAAATTAAAGGGTTTTTCTGCTGAGAAATTTCCCATCAGTGTTTTTTGGTTAATCAAGTGATTTCTCAGAGGTGCTAATATGAAAGCTCTGGTGGAGCTAGCACTTGTTCCACTTACCTGTTCTATTAGATTTGGCATGACAATTTAATCTTACCTGCAGTTTAATCATATTCTATAAAGTCATATGTTTGTAGTGGCTGTCCTGCATTCAAAAAAATAAATTAATAATAATGGATACTTTATTGATCCCCATGGGGAAATTACTTGTTTTTCTCTGCATTTGACCCATTCACTCAGTGAAGCAGTGGGTAGCCCACTAAGCAGGCGCCCGGGGAGCAGTGTGTAGGGACGGTACCTTGCTCAGGGGTACCTCAGGGTAGCCGTTAGGTGGATTCGAACCGCCGACCTTCCGATCATGGGGCGACCACTTTACCTACTGAGCTATCCCTGCCCCAATAATAATAATAATAATAATAATAATAATAATAATAATAATAATAATAATAATAATAATAATAATAATAATAATAATAATAATAATAATAATAATAATAATAATAATAATAATAATAATAATAAAAAAAAATCTTCCCAAAATGCTGACTTTAAGTAATTTCATTACATGTCATTTTTCTATGTTAGTTTGCTACATTAGTAGGAACATTCAAATGGGATTTCCTTGACTGGTCTACATTCAGTTTATACGAGCAGATTTTCTCTGATGATTAATTATTTGAATAAGTAAACCTTTGATTTTATATATTTCAGTTGCATTTTCCTCAAAATGATTGCTTCATGTTGAAGATCAACAGATCAGCATCAATATCATATCCCCAATGTCTGTGAAGGTTCTCAGTCATCCAGGTCATTGTAGTCAAAGGAGCTTGCAAAGAAAAGCGTCTGGACTTCTTTAAGTTGCTTGAAGACGTTTCACCTCTCATCCGAGAAGCTTCTTCAGTTCTAAGGTCAAATGGTTTCACCTCTCATCCGAGAAGCTCCCCAATATGACCAAAATACAAAGTCACTGACATTGACTGGTGGTAATAAGTGATGGAAGCAAAAAATAAACTATCTTGGGCTTGACTGACTGACAAGTTAGCAGACCCAACTGCACTGAGATGTTATGATAGGGTCTGCTATCCTCTCCTGGATATTCCCAGGAAAATATTCTTTTAACTGTTGAATTCCACCTAAAGACAAGTATTTTTTCATGAAGTGAGGGGAGTCACCAATGCTGGGTGAGTCAGTCAACCCTCCTTCAGACAGATAAAGAGGTAGACAGTTTTGTGCAGTTTAGACGTCTACCTGAATTCTTACTGGTTTGATCTCAGATCCCTTTCTGTCTCTGTGAAATGGGCTCCGACTTAATAAATCTGCTGGCTTTGCTTTATTGACCTGCAGCCATTTTTAATGAATTTTTGCAGATTTCCTCATATACAAAATGATAGACGCAGATTAATTAGAGCCTGAAAAGACACAATCATGAAATAGCAAATTTTATACTTAATTGTTTATTTGTGTTGGCTTCATTTCAAATTCTTCTGAATTCAGCTCAAATTTAGCTTGTAAACTATGTGTTAAATGTGTACAGTCAGGCACAATTAATGCCCTCTATTGGCACAATGTGTAAAAGAATGTGTGTGTGTGTGTGTGTGTGTGTGTGTGTGTGTGTGTGTGTGAGAGAGAGAGAGAGAGAGAGAGAGAGAGAGAGAGTTATATAAAACTGGGGAATTTGTATTAAGTCTGAAAGAATATACAATGTTGTCAAGGCCAAGCATCTATACTTAAAACACAAAACCTCTAAAAACAGCAAAAATACACTGCCAGAGTCATTTAAAAAAAGCTGATATTACAATATTGAGAAGAACTTACAGGATTAGGCTTCAAATTTCCTTTTTAATAAAGCATATAGGCATCTGTTGATCCTCAAACATCCCTTTGTTATGCTGCTCTAGGATCAGGCTACATAATTCACTAAGCATTTCTTCGCCACTGACATCTATTCACTGTCTATTTGATTTTCTTAACTCTCTGATAGTTTGTGTTTTTGCCCCTTGGCAGATGCCCCCACCAATTACAAGCAAACATTGTTTTGAATTGTAAAATATTTTTATCTCGATACTTAAATAAATATCTATTATCCTCCTAAGACCCGAACTCTTTCATGGCATGCATTTTTAATTTCTCTTTGCTATTTGGGCTGTTTGGGAACTGATTAATGTAAAAACAAAGAATTACCAGAATTATTATTTTTACCTGATTTTTGTTTCTGAGAGAAATGAGATCCACATATGAGGATATTTGCTTTACATTTCGATAGAACAGGGGCAGTATAATGTCCTCATAAGTGGAAATTCAGCTCCTTGTAGAGCAAAATTTTGTATTTTGGTCTAGACATCCCAAAATGTGATGTCCACATATGTGGATGCCAGGTCCTAGGAGGTAAAATTAACAAAATGTATTTACTATTAGTTGACAACGACAGCAAAACTGTATTAATGGATTTGTGCTATAGCTGAGCCTACACCTGGTCAGCTTATCTGTTATATTAGACTGGACATGGTAAGATCTGCTGTCCCCTCTCTATCCATAACATATTAAATTACTTTGTGCCAACCTATTTACACATGAACCATGGCATAACCAGCTATTAAGCTGTTTTTTGTTTTGTTTTTTTACAAAACAACAATTGGAATGAGTTAATGAGTGATGCACTAGATGGCTTTAACATTGAAAATAATTCTACAAAGTTATAACCCACACTACAATCTGCCCTGCGTGTGATTTGGTTGTGTTTACGAGGTTAGGTTGACACATGAGGTTGTTTTTCCCTTACTCTATTTTAATTTCAAGTTCTCTATTGTTATTTTCTTTTATTGCATTATTTTATGCACACAAAACTCTTCCATTTTTGTAAATACCCAGCTGCGACTGCTAAAGTTGTAAGCTGTATAAAATAAAGTCCTTTCTGATTTTGATTGTACAGGGAGTGCAGAATTATTAGGCAAATGAGTATTTTGTCCACATCATCCTCTTCATGCATGTTGTCTTACTCCAAGCTGTATAGGCTCGAAAGCCTACTACCAATTAAGCATATTAGGTGATGTGCATCTCTGTAATGAGAAGGGGTGTGGTCTAATGACATCAACACCCTATATCAGGTGTGCATAATTATTAGGCAACTTCCTTTCCTTTGGCAAAATGGGTCAAAAGAAGGACTTGACAGGCTCAGAAAAGTCAAAAATAGTGAGATATCTTGCAGAGGGATGCAGCAGTCTCAAAATTGCAAAGCTTCTGAAGCGTGATCATCGAACAATCAAGCGTTTCATTCAAAATAGTCAACAGGGTCGCAAGAAGCGTGTGGAAAAACCAAGGCGCAAAATAACTGCCCATGAACTGAGAAAAGTCAAGCGTGCAGCTGCCAAGATGCCACTTGCCACCAGTTTGGCCATATTTCAGAGCTGCAACATCACTGGAGTGCCCAAAAGCACAAGGTGTGTAAAACTCAGAGACATGGCCAAGGTAAGAAAGGCTGAAAGACGACCACCACTGATGTGGCCAGATGGATGGGCCCGTGGCTGGATTGGTAAAGGGCAGAGAGCTCCAGTCCGACTCAGACGCCAGCAGGGTGGAGGTGGAGTACTGGTTTGGGCTGGTATCATCAAAGATGAGCTTGTGGGGCCTTTTCGGGTTGAGGATGGAGTCAAGCTCAACTCCCAGTCCTACTGCCAGTTTCTGGAAGACACCTTCTTCAAGCAGTGGTACAGGAAGAAGTCTGCATCCTTCAAGAAAAACATGATTTTCATGCAGGACAATGCTCCATCACACGCGTCCAAGTACTCCACAGCGTGGCTGGCAAGAAAGGGTATAAAAGAAGAAAAACTAATGACATGGCCTCCTTGTTCACCTGATCTGAACCCCATTGAGAACCTGTGGTCCGTCATCAAATGTGAGATTTACAAGGAGGGAAAACAGTACACCTCTCTGAACAGTGTCTGGGAGGCTGTGGTTGCTGCTGCACGCAATGTTGATGTTGAACAGATCAAAACACTGACAGAATCCATGGATGGCAGGCTTTTGAGTGTCCTTGCAAAGAAAGGTGGCTATATTGGTCACTGATTTGTTTTTGGTTTGTTTTTGAATGTCAGAAATGTATATTTGTGAATGTGGAGATGTTATATTGGTTTCACTGGTAAAAATAAATAATTGAAATGGGTATATATTTGTTTTTGTTAAGTTGCCTAATAATTATGCACAGTAATAGTCACCTGCACACACAGATATCCCCCTAAAATAGCTAAAACTAAAAACAAACTAAAAACTACTTCCAAAAACATTCAGCTTTGATATTAATGAGTTTTTTGGGTTCATTGAGAACATGGTTGTTGTTCAATAATAAAATTATTCCTCAAAAATACAACTTGCCTAATAATTCTGCACTCCCTGTATTGCTACTCTAAGACGTAGTCTCTACAGAAGTGTATTCTGTAAACACAGCTACTACACATTAAATACAATGCCTTTAGGAACCTTACTGATTTATAAATCCTGATCATGGCTCTGAATAAAAGCTAAAGTGGCCTTTCACTTCCCAATGTATTCTGTTAAACACTACATCACTGGACACATGGTTATGACCCTGAATGAAACTAAAAACTTCAAAATAACAATAACATCAAGGAACTTAAACAAGAAGGAGCAGCTAATATTTATTTTTTAAAAAAAGGTGTAAGCTGACGTAAGGCTCTGTAACAAATGGGTAAACTGAAACAGGCAGCTTTATTGCTGTAATATTCAGAAAACTCAACAAAATACAAAAATTCAAAAACTCAGGCAAGGGAAAAAGTTAGAAGCTAGGGCACTGCTGAACTTGCACACAAACTCCACACAACTTCATTCACCGCTTCCCTCCAAACAGACAGGGGCTGCCCATTCTGCCACTGGAAACAGCAGTTCCTCCTCTGAGGAGCTTGCTGTCCAGAGGAGTCGGGTGGAAGGCGAGGCAATGGAAAGCTGACAGACAAATAGGTAAGTGGTGAAAAAGTGCTGATCTTCGGCTGCAGCAGTGAGTCATAGAGCTTGTGCAACTCGGAATGAGGAAGCCCCAATAAACAGGATGAAGGATTGCAGCGGAGTGAGGCTGCAGGTCACCCAAACAAACTCCCCCGCCAACATAAGCCACGCCTTCCCAAGTGTGAAGCAGATAAGATAAGATAAGATAAGATGACCTTTATTAGTCCCACAGGTGGGAAATTTGTTTTGTTACAGCAAAAGTGCAAAGTTATGTAGCAGAAATTAGAAAACACTGGAATGCAATAAAATAAAATAAAATAAAATACTATATACAATAGAATAAAATAGAAATACAAATGCTATATACAACTGAGTAAGAAAATACAAAAGTACAACTTTGTCAGAAGAAGAATTGTACAAGAATTGCACATATAGCAGTCTTATTGCACGTGTGAGGGTTTGATCAGCTGCAAAAGTCTTTGTTGTGGAGTCTGACAGCAGTGGGGAGGAAAGACCTGCGAAATCTCTCCGTCCCACACTGTTGATGCCGCAGTCTCCCACTGAAGGAGCTGCTCAGTGCTGTCAGAGTCTCTTGCATGGGGTGGGAGATGTTGTCCAACAGGGATGACAGCTTAGCCGCCGTTCTCCTGTCACTCACCACCTCCACTGGGTCCAGACGGCATCCTAGAACAGAGCTGGCCCTTCGGATCAGCCTGTTCAGTCTCTCCCTGTCCCCAGCAGAGATGCTGCCGCCCCAGCAGACCACACCATAGAAGATGGCTGAGGCCACCACAGAGTCATAGAAGATCTTCAGGAGTGGGCCCTCTACTCCAAACGACCTGAGTCTCCGCAGCAGGTACAGTCTGCTCTGCCCTTTCCTGTAGAGGGCGTCTGAGTTATGAGTCCAGTCCAGTTTGTTGTTCAGGTGAACACCAAGGCACCTGTAGCTGTCCAGCAGCAGGGAACAGGAGCTGGTAAGCGGTAAGGCTGGAGAGTGAGCGGCAAAGCAACTTTGGGGAACCCCTAGGGACAATTGAAAGATAACCCATGCTCCAGGGCCCGCCAGAATTCCCCCCTCCTAGAACCCGCAGTGGGGTTTTGAGGTCTTCCAAAGTCCGCTCAGTCCATTTCTGGTCATGTCATTCTGTCAGGGTTTGGTATGGCAGGCAAGGTAAGGACACAAATTCAGGACTTGCAGACACGGCTAAACATCAGGTTTAAGTTTAGCCACACACACACACACACACACAAAAAAAGGATGACACAGAACTCACAAGAAACACAGAAACACAAAGCTTGAATTGTCAACATGACAGAGAACAGAGGAGATGCAGACAATATATACACACACAAGAGAGATTAGAGATTAGGGCAGAGTGGACATACCTGGGCACACAGCTGAACAGAATCAGACTGTCAAAATAAAACAGGAAGTAACATGCACATAATGAGATTCAGATTAAGACACCTGGGCTTGATACCTGGACTGGGGATAAACAGACATGGAGACATGACCAGGGAGACTGAAGAAAAAAAATACGGAGAGGAGACTAGGACAGGCATGAACATACCAAAAACTATAATTACAAACACAGAGGGTGTGGAAAGTAACATGCTCAGGAACTAGAATATAATTAACTTATACTTTCTAAGAAGTTAATAACAAGTCCAAAACAAAACTCACAAACTGAGTCTGTCAGGACCATGACAGAGCATGCATCGTGATACTCTCCAAAACACATTTCTTTGCCCTTATAAACATGAAGTATGTGCATTTTAAAACAAAAAATATTCAAATGTCACCAAAATGAACTTCTGTTTAAAAAACAGTCAGTATTTTTATTTTTATTTTTTTGCAGTTTTGACTATACAAAGCGATCGTGGCTCAAGAGTTGGCAGTTTGTCTTGTATTTAGAAGGTTGCCAGTTCGAGCCCCAGCTCCGACAGTCTCGGTTGTTGTGTCCTTGGGCAAGACACTTCACCCATTGCCTACTGGTGGTGGTCAGAGGGCCCGGTAGCGTCAGTGTCCGGCAGCCTCGCCTCTGTCAGTGCAGCTGTGGCTGCAATGTAGCTGCCATCACCAGTCTGTGGATGGGTGGATGACTGAATGTAGTGTAAAGTGCTATACAAATACAGGCCATTTAAATACATCATTTTAATTTGCCTGGTATTAATGGCATAGAAACAGGATTGCTTTGTTCTAAACCTCCTGTTCAGTGGAGCTGCATTGTATCCTACACAGATTATTATTACTAATTTAATCAAAATAATATATTCAAGGTTACATGATATTAGACTGTGATCAGCACCAGCTGGAGCCTTGATAACAGAACATGTAAAGCAAGTGGAAAGCTGGTGAATCAAACAAATTCCGCAGCATTCCATGTGCAGCAGACTGAACTACAAAATACTAAAATGCCTTGATGGATGACATTTAGCTAAGTTTAGGATGATGGGGGGACTCTGTCTTTCTCTTACTGTCTCTATCTATCTGGCTGTCTCTCTGCATTTTCTGGGTCTTTGCTCTGACACAATTACAGTTCAGCTCCTATCAACTCCCTGGATGCACCACTGCACTGCAGGAATGGATGGACACGCACACACACTCTTTTTGCTAGACATACTAGGGTGCAATTTACAGTTGATTTTTTAAACATTATATTCTTAAGCCTGAAAATGACATAAAATAAACGTAGGAAAGCTTAAATCATTTAAAAAATCTATTTTTATAGTATTTGTCAAATACGTACGAAGCAATGAATCCTTTCTGAATAACTACCTTCAGCATTTAAATTTATACCCCAGGCTGCTGTCTTCAAGACAAGACACATCGGGTTCATGAGTATGGTATTTAGACCCAATAACCAAATAGCACCCATATAAATATAAATGGGTGCTTGTTTTCTTTTTCCAACTTTCAGTGCTAGCAACTTCTTATAATACCATTAGTTGCCTTTACCTAACCAGTCCTCTAACTGCAGCAGATCTGAAAAGCTCTCATGATGAAAGAGCCAAATGAAACCAGTGAAAATGCTGTTCAAATACCCATTTTTATAAAGAACTTGTTCTTGCACATATATATGTATCTATATGTAAGCTGGCTGATTCAGATAACAGTTCAAGTAAAAAACACCAGCTAGTAGCATTGCTAATGATAACCTAGACCCGCAACCCAAAATGTGTAGCCTATGAAACTTTTTCAGTAATAAAATGTTGGATGAAAGCATTTGGAATTTCAAGTTCAAATGTGCAATTCCAGTTGAACTTTCATTTCCCTGTTTTCCCCATATACATTAAAAGCGTGGCATGCAGGTACTTGTACAGAAAGGATAGCTGAGACTATAGCTCCCCCACCCAGCAACCTCCAAAAAAGACGAGCTTAAACTTCTAAAATAAAGTATTTATTCTTTAGAGAAATATTCCTCAATAGTGTTATGTGGTTCAAAGTAGTACTAACATTGATGGATAATGTTGAGCTTATTTTAAACACTTTATATCTTGTGTAATTTACAGTGATTTATCATAGTCTATAAAATCATATCTTTGTAGTTCAAGTTCAAGTTCAAATTTTATTTGCCACATGCAGTGGCAGGTTGCCCTGCAGTGGAATGAACCCGCCCCCCATACACACACAACACAGACATCGCATGGGGATACAAGTCAGAGAACAGTTGCATTACAGAAAAAACACTGAAATGTACACTACAATGGGAAAGTACAAGAGGAAAAAAAGAGACCTCTACTCATGCTGGGCTATAGGAGGACAGCATGAGAACAGGAAACAAAAAAACTCCTCTGCACAGAAAGCACATAAATGTCCACAGTACAACATTATACAGCACGTGACCAGGGTTGGGTAGGGGATGAGGAGTAATCCCAGGCAACACAGCAGCCATCCTGCCACTGCGCCGACTCTCCAGCGCGGGCCGAGACCCGCCTCGTGTTCCCAGGAGGCAACAAGCATCGAAGGCATTGGAAGGGGAGGGGGGATGTGTGAGTGCTTATCAGTGTAAGTGTATGTGTGTGCGTGTCCATAGTTCAGCTGAGACGGTGTCCTCCGCCCTATCAGGCTAAGTAAACAGTCTACCAGCCAACCCAGGTGGCCTTGCATAGAGTGAATAGTGGATGTCCTGTGAGGACCACAACAGCTGCTGCCCTCTGGGCATGACAAGCCATTGTTAACAGGATAGTGACACGGCCATGAAAATGCTTGCTCATACAGATCCAGTGGCTCCACTGTCAAGCTGCGTTAATTCTGCTTCCAGAGACAATAGCTAACTGCAACCACTAGATGGCAGTGAAGTAAAGGATGGATGCAAGACAGATCGTTTTTATGACAGACTGGTGTTTGAGATGAAAGGTGAGAGATGACTTTACTTTGTATATTTTAATTGATGTCTGTTTTTATTTATGCAATCACTACCTTGCTTCCCCTTAAACAATTTCACTGATTATGAAACAATATAAACAATAATAAACGGGCCAGATCTAAGCCTGTGCTACACTGGCTGAATCTGTCATGTATTAGTATAGAGGACAAGAGTCCTAAAAGCAATTAATTTGTCATTCTACTTCTGTGCACTTAAATAGGGAATGTGACCTGGGTTTAAACCATTGTGAGAAAGGTTAGTTTTACCCCACTGATGATGATGGCAAGGACTCCAGACCATCACAGACTACAGGACCACCAAACCCTCCCCCGCATCCTCTGATGTCTCCTTCCTCAACGAGCTCAACAACTTTTATGCTCGTTTTGAGCGAGGGAACCCCACAACCACAACCAAAGCAGACGTGACGCCAGACCACCAACCTCTGACTCTCTCCCCCACCGATGTAGGAGCGGTGCTGAGCAGGATCAATGTCCACAAGGCTGCAGGTCCTGATGGCATCCCCGGGCGTGTTCTCAGAGCGTGTTCTGGGGAGCTTGCAGGAGTGCTGACAGACATATTCAACCTGTCCTTGGCCCACGCTGTGGTACCGGCCTGCTTCAAATCCACCTCCATCGTCCCGATACTCAAAAACTCCAACCCATCTTGCCTCAATGACTACCGCCCAGTAGCACTCACCCCCATTATCACTAAGTGCTTAGAGCAGCTGGTCCTAGCACACTTCAAATCCTGTCTCCCCCCCACCCTGGACCCCCACCAATTCGCATACCGCCAGAACAGGAGCACAGAGGATGCGGTCTCCATCGCACTGCACTCTGTCCTCTCACACCTGGACAACAACACCACCTACGCCAGAATGCTGTTTATAGACTTCAGTTCAGCATTCAATACAATCCACCCCTCACAGCTCATCAGGAAACTGACAGACCTGGGCATCAGTTCCCTCATCTGCAAATGGTTACTGGACTTCCTGACCAACCGCCCCCAACATGTCCGGCTGGATAACCACTGCTCATCTACCATCACAATGAACACCGGTGTACCACAAGGCTGTGTGATGAGCCCTTTCCTCTACTCCCTCTTCACCCACGACTGCAGACCTGCTGATGGTTCCAACACCATCATTAAGTTTGCAGATGACACCACGGTGATTGGCCTCATCAGTGACAACGATGAGGCCGCCTACAGGGAGGAGGTGGATCGTCTGGCTGAGTGGTGCGACACAAACAACCTGCTGCTTAACACCGAGAAGACCAAGGAGCTCATCGTGGACTACAGGAGGAATGCTGACCCACATCCACCCATCCACATTAAGGGGACGGCTGTGGAGCGTGTGAGCAGCTTCAAGTTCCTGGGAGTCCACATCTCCGAGGATCTCACCTGGACGACCAACTGCTCCAAGCTGGTCAAGAAGGCTCACCAGCGCCTCTTCTTCTTGAGGACTCTGAGGAAGAACCACCTGTCCTCAGACATCCTGGTGAACTTCTATCGTTGCACCATCGAGAGCATCCGGACCAACTGTACAACAGTCTGGTACGGGAACTGCTCTGCCTCGGACCGGAAGGCGTTGCAGAGGGTTGTGAAAACTGCCCAGCGCATCGCCGGAGCACCACTTCCTGCCATAAAAGACATCTACAGGAAGCGGTGTCTGAAAAGGGCTGGGAAAATCATCAGAAACCCCAGTCACCCATCACATGGACTCTTCACCCTCCTGCCCTCTGGGAGGCGCTACAGGAGCCTCCGGATTAAGACCACCAGGTACCGGAACAGCTTCTTCCCCACAGCTGTCAGACTCCTGAACTCTGCCTCCTGATATCTGACCCACGTTAACACATGGACTGAACATACACACACCCACAATGGACAACTGTACCCTCAAACACACAATAATAACATGGACTGAACCACCACTCACAACCACTAGCACTTTATATAGCCTCTGTAGAAATTATCCACATATCTCACTTATCTTAACTGCACTACTGTATAGCTCTGTAAATAATCATTCTGTACATACGATAATTTTTAACCCCACAACTGTTTACAACTTGCATAGTTCCCATTTCTGTATAGCTGTATATCTCAGATTTCTGTAAAGTTATTTATTTCATATTCTGTATAGTTTTTCATATTTATATCCTGTTCATATCCTGTACATAGCTTGTACTCACTACAGCCTGTACATACCTATAGTTATTGTCACGGCGAGTGAAAAGAGCCGTGTAGAAAAGGAAAAGGAGGATCCAAACGCAGGCAGTCGTGAAGGTGTAAAGGTGATTTATTGAACACAAAAAGAGAGGCAAACAGCAAAACGGAGAACTAAACTATACTGGGACAACTAAACTACTGAGCCCGAACACGAACCTGAACATAAAGGAAGGAAGACGATGGTACATGATGATGACGGCAGGGAACACACGGATGAAACATGGTGGATACGCAGACGGACCAGCAACTACAATGACAGAGGACATGACTTAAATACACACAGAGAAACACAGGGGAATTACACACAGGTGGTGGACACAGCTGGGAATAATCAACAAGACGAGACAGAGGTAAAACTGAACACACTCACATGAGACGCAGACCTTCACAATAAAACAGGAACAAGAAACCATCACACTAAGACGCAGACTCGACATAGAGAGACAGACAGAAAATGACACATGAAACTAAACCCACACAAAACATGAGGGCACAAATCTTAAACCCAAATAAACAGAAACATGGAACTCTAACAATAATAATAACTGCATAACTGAGAGTTGACTGTTAAATTACTTCATATTTTTCATTACTTTTGTAATTTATGCCGTTTCAAGCACAAAAAACAGTTTGAAACTGATAAACCTATAACATCACATATCAGTTTGTTTTCTACTGTTTTCCTGCAAAAGCATCCTACCGGTGGCTCAGAAACCTGCCTGTACATTTGGACTGGATCCATCTCTAGGACAAAACTTGTTAAAAGTTTTAAAAATAAGATCAAATTATGATCATTATCACTCCATGTGATTACATGGTGTGTCTCTTGTTTCTAAAAGTCCCTCCCCTCTTGTCTATTCCAACACATCTCCAGTTCCTCTCCCTCCGCATCCATCCTTATCTGTTATGCTTTGGTGTAATGGTTTGTTCTAATGTGATCTAGGCCATAGTAACAACAACAACACACACACAGACACACAGATAAACACACGCACGGATAGTATCAGTAGTGCAAAGGTCAGACAGATGGTCAAGCTAACAAACAGCAGGGGAACAACAATGTGTAAATGCCATACACACAATATGCACATTACACTGAGATGATTAATGAATATCTCTCACAGTGTTCCTATTGTATTTCTTGTACAATAAATGTCATTCTTTGGCATCCTTGAGTATTTTACCACAATTTTAATCCACTGTCTTCTTCCTGGAATCTTTTTACAGTATTGCAAGTAGTCTTCACTGATAGAGTTTGCGCTTTCATCATTCAAATCACGTTATCATTTTATCACTTGAGATCATGTCAGCTCCAGAACACTGTGAAGTGGACGATTTTATGCATTGTTCTTTGCGCTTTGATGGGTGGCTGTAGCTCAGGTGGTAGAGCAGGTCAGCTGCTAACCAGAAGGTTGGTGGTTTGATCCCAGTCTGCATGCCAAATTTTCTTGGGCAAGATACTAACCCCATGTTGCTCTCCAATGTGTATGAATGCTAGATAGAGCACTTAAGAGCTTAGAAGAAGTGAATGGGTAAGCGCTTTAAGTGCTCAGACAGAGTAGAAGAGAGCTATATAAGATTCTTTTATTTATTTGTATTTATTATTACTCTTAATTGGTTCTGTGAAGGACTTTGGCATACCTCTGGTTTTTATATGTGCTATATAAATAGGACTGTATTGTATTGTATTTTTATACTCCTATTCATGAAAGCCAAAGCAGTGGTATAAGAGACTTTCATCAAATAACCTAGAATCAGTTTGAGGACATTAACAGCAAAAGAAATGACAAATGACTCAACAAAAGTTATGTCATTTTCTGACATTACAAGCAGGGTTTGTTCCACACACTACGCTGAACAGCATGTTTTCCATCCAAATTCAACCCCAATCATAAATCTAAACAATACTGTCCAGGAGCAGAAGAAGGTCTCACTCTGACAAATCAGAGGACAGGAAACTGACTCCTCAGCAATTTTTGTTAGCTGAACTTTGTCTTCAGTTTTCAAACCCTTTCAAAATGCAGAGACGTTTCTCTCCTCACAACCCTGCAGCTCTACGCAATTCTCTTACGTCATTACAGAGCCCCCTGCTGTCCACCACGGGAACTGCTACTGGCTGCACACACTGACAGGAGACTATTCACTCACATTATAGTGCTTTAAATGGTTACCTCGTGTGGTATCGCAATTCATAAAGTCTGCTAACCAAAGAAGAATGAAAAGAAAGAGTAATTATGTGTGAAATTAGTGAATATATGCTTGAATATATTTTGGTCTGAAAATAAACATAAAAATATGCCATCATCTCCAAAATCAACGATAGACTCTAAAAATGACATATAACATATAAACTGATAAATTCACAGTGTGGGTCTTTAAAAGTGAACCTCGAATGGCAGTGATGTGAAAACAACGCGAGCTTTATTTAATCAAGAAACATTTGAAGACAAATGTTTCTTGATTAAGAAACAACCCACCCACGGTGGGTTGTGATGCCTCTTTCTAACAGGAGGGGGCAGGAGAGTTTCATATTGATCCTTTAAGTCAACTCTCAAGCCTCAAGACTGTTCATTAAAAACCTGTTCAGTTTTGACACCCCGTTTAAAATCACTCACAGGCATTTAAAATGACATTGTTATATAATGAATTTATGTTACGTTTTAATTGAATGTTAATACTACAGATAGAAGAAAATCAATTATTTCACTTTTATGAGATTTTCAAGGTTTTAAAAGAAAGTCAATTCAAGTCAAAGTCTATTTATGTAGGGGGGAAAACTATTCCAGTATATATGATTTTAAAATAAATAAATAAATAATCCCTGAATCCCCAAATGAACAAAGAACGTACTGCCAACATTGTTCAAGGTTTTTCTCCTGTTATACTGCAAACTTTAAAAAAAAAAAGTTTTACAGTTTTTGTCCAGTGCACTCTTTTCTTGGACACTATCTTTCACAGTGCCCAAGTCTTGATAGATAACCCTCGTGAAAAGTCAGAGGAAGAGTACTGTATGTTTTTTTTTCAATGCAAGGTTGTGTAAACAGTAACATAGGGTTAGGGTCTTATCATTTATCAAGGGCATCCGTTATTGATGTTTCACGTTGTTGATGGTCTGACTCTTCCACGAAGTCCTAACTGCAGCTGCAGCCATGTTTCAGCTTACACACAGTAGCACTTCATTTTTTGCTAAAGACCTTCAGTTTGGTTTCTTACTTGTTCAGGTAGTTCCTTACATTTGTAACCATGTTACACTGGACACAAGCCGGGCCAAAACTTTTCACCCAAATTGCATGAAAACGCTGTACAAGATAAACAGGAACTTAATCAGTTTTAAACATTTTTATGGAAGATGATTAAGCCTTGAGGATTAACAACTACTAGTGTTGCTACACTCAGGAGTAGGTGTAGCAACACTAGTAGCTGCTACTGAAGTCTGATGAATTTCCCAAAGTGATATCAACTGAGTTTGCATCAGTTTAAGTTTCAGAGAAATATATGTATTTAAACTACATGGTCACAACTAATGTTGGATGGCCTCCAGTCAACACTGCACTAAAAACAACATGACAAAATCACAGCGTGGGCTCAGGAACAATACACAAATCCAAATTTACATTTTAGCATGCTATAAATATAAATGAGATTCAGAAATGGTGTTGGTTTCTCATTTAACATGTGGTGTCACTGTGTCTTCTGGGCTAAAGAGGATTGTATTTCTGTGAAACAACACCAGATCACATTCTACTCATATTCTGACGACATGGCTCCACAGGTAAAGAGTCCAGATACTAATATTGTCTGCCTGCAGTTCATACTTGTCATCAGCGGAAAATATTTTCCAATGTGAAACCAAAAATAAAGGATACAGAGGTTCCAAATCTGTTGTGTAGTCAAATTCAAAATGAGTGGATTTTTTTTTTAACAAGTATTAAAAAATTGTAGTATTGTAACAAAAGCTTGGGTCCTCTACCAGAATCCTGGAAGCTTGAAGGTCCTGTGTAGTATTGTTCTTGTTCTTAGGACTGCACCCTTCTGAACTTCTGATCTTCTCAGATTAGGTTCCTGGGATCTTGCCACTTGCCCAGCTCGAGGGTCACTGCCTCGAGTGTTCCGATTAACACTGGGGCCATTGTTGTCTTCAAACTCCACATCTTCTCCAGCTCTTTTCTCAGCCCTTGGTATTTCTCGAGCCTGATGTTGCTATCAGTTGGTATAGCTACATCTATCTGCTTGTCCACCACTACAATGTCTGGTTGGTTAGCCATCACCAGTTTGTCCGTCTGTATCTGGAAGTCCCAAAGGATCTTAGCTCGGTCATTCTCAACTGCCCTTTGACCTCGGGACTTCTAGGCCATATTCGGCACAGATGTTCCTGTATACGATGGATGCCACTTGGTTATGTCGCTCCATGTATACCCTGCCTGCTAGCATCTTGCACCCTGCTGTTACGTGATGGATTGTCTCAGGGGCATCTTTACACAGCCTGCACCTGGGGTCTTGCCTGGTGTGATAGACCCCAGCCTCTACTGATCTTATACTTAGAGCTTGTTCCTTTGCTGCCATGATTAGTGCCTTTTCTTTGAGTCCAGCTTTGTCCAGCCACTGGTAGGATTTTTTGATGTCAGCCACTTCTATCATGCAGGGGCCTATCCTACCTTGATGGTTCCTCTTCTTGCTGCTCTTCCTTCTTTCTAAAATAGCCCTGTAAGCTGTGCCTCTCCATGGTGTGACCATCTTGCACTTAACTGAGCAGACACAGCTGGCTGAACAGAATGCATATTCAAATCTGTTAATGCTCTACAGTATATTTACTCAAAGGATAAGGTATGGCTGATTTAGTTTTGCTTGTTCTTTTAAGCACACCATGAAAGGACCAAGTCAACCGTGTGCTAATCCACGTGTCAATGCTTGCAAACTTCACTATCATGAAATTTGATTTGCTTTTGGACCATTTGTGATTTAAGCAGGATGGTTGGTGCTAGCTATACAATGTGTATTTAGGGTGAAAAGAAATGCACTGCCCAGAGAAATAGTGTGGCTCTTTGATGTGTTTTTGGACAACAAAGGAAGAAAAAAAGACAAAAATTGACATTATAGATACCACTGGATAATGAATTAAAGGGAAAACTACACAAAACACTTAAGAGCAGCTTCGGTGTCTGGAGCTCTGAATAGAACACCATTCATTTAAAAGGTATTCCCTAATTTAGTGTTTTGATGTTGGTGACCTAACACGTCTGTATAAACTCTCCCATAGCTGATGGGATGTGAAGTTAAAAACAGATGATTCGTATCATATTCATACTCATCGATCGATGAGTGCTATATGCATGGGACTATTGTAATCTTAAATAAAACCAGTCATGTCAGGACAGAGATTCCTCATTGTGGGATTAAGGCGGTCATTCTGAATAGTTTTAATTAGCACTCTTAGCCACCTGAATGATCACAACATGCTCAGCATCAGAATCATGAAATCTGATGATCACAAAAATTGGTGGTTGTCTTTTGACTGCAGGAAATATTTTTGCATCCACCAACTGATTGTAACCAGTCACATCAACCAACTGTTGGCCCAGAGGTTAAGCATCCGACACCTTCAACCTTTGCTTGGCTTTTTTTTTTGATTGCACAACGTGACCTGTCTCCAGGCAGGAGTTTGCAAATGACTGCTATCTAATTTATAGAGACAGACAGATTCAAGCAGACTGAAATTTCCGAGTGGGTATATGCTGATGGGCGCAACTCATCTGTGTCTCTTTACGATAAGGGACTCAACTGGTTCACAGTGGTTCTGGTTGTATTCCTATATCAGAGCACAGTTTCTTAAAGCCTACATCATATTTTCTGTGCACATTTACATTTCTGTAAATGTTTGCAAAAGATTAACACAGTTAATTGTTGTATTATCACAAACAGATTATATGTAATTGCCAGCTTGACCCTATTTAACTGCAAACTGATAGCAAGCTCATAGCAGACTTACTCTTATTGCCACCTTATCACTATCATGGCGTGCCAAAGTTGCTATGGCGGTGACAACTGAGTGCACGATCAGTTCCAGTCTGCAAAGCAACCATTCCAGAAGCAACAGGTTCATAGTACACAGTTGCAATAATTGTCTCCGTATTTCTTAAGGTTCTTTCCTAAAATAATTAATTAATCTTTATATCATACTGGATACACAAACCGTGTTTATTTTCCTTGTTTGATTTGTCTTTTTTTCATGACGCTTGGTTAGATATGGCTCATTGTCAAGAAAAACACAGTTTCCATTTCAGAGTTTTAGTAAGTCAGCGTGTCAGGTTTATTGTTGCTTTACAGTAATAGTCATCAGTTCTCACAGTTTATGCCAGATCAGTTAGTCACATACAGTGAGGCCAGGCATTCAAACACACAAATACACTGACACATACACAAATTTAAAAAAAAAAAACAGTGCTAGTAACACATAAGTTGTGGTAGTGGCTGCAGTGTCCCACTGATGAATGGGATTTGAAAGTTCAGTAGGAACACTGATATCCAGTATTAAAGCTGTTGATTGTGTGAAGACATCCAGCATAATACTGTTTTATTCAGAATTGCTGGTTCATGATGGGCTGTATAGTTTTTTAGTTTGTGTTAGTTTGGTCAGAAATGTATCTAAACGATAAGGTGGACTGACTGTGCTTTGCCCTGGTTTTCAGGAACATAGTCTCAATGCTGGACATTCATATTAAGGTTCAAATAATGAGGTCAGTGTATGTACAAGTAACCCCTGTGAGTTCAGGCATCAAACATTTTTTTAACTCTAAACTTTTTATGATGTCAGAGAGAGAGAATATCCCTAATATGGTCATCTCAGGCACCTAGTTTCACCCACCTGCTGTTCAAACCTGTTTGTCGAGAGAGGTGGTCAAAAATACAAAACAAAATACAAGCTGAGATGCTCGCCTTGCAGTGCGTTGGCTCACCGCCCACATCTGTGCACACAGCATCGTTGCATCATGTTTATGCTTTGCAGGGAGTAATCCAGGTCATAAGCGAAGATGACTTGACTATAGGCTCAATGACATTAACATAAATTGCTTTGCCAAAATAAAAAGTTGATGGTGCCGTTTTGATGCTCAAAAAGTTAATCAACTCATTTTTTTTTTATTTTACTTACTTTACTTGTCATGTAAAAATGCACAAGAATATAAATTTGCGCAAATTAATTTTTTCCCTTGTTATTAGGATGTTCTGGATATTATTTGTTAGCCTCAGAAATATTGAGAATTTTCAGGATGCATGTAAAAATTGATGTTTTACCCTTAAACATAGTTGTTTCACTAACTGGTGCAGCAGTGTGGTAGTGGCATGGAGAGCAACACCTTGTAAATATGGATTATTTTGAACCTTTAAACAATGTTAGTCCCAGAATTCAAATATTGAGTTGGAAAATAAGCAAAATACACTGGATTGAAGGGTTAACCTACAAAATGAGCCCAACCTCCAGAGTGCGGATGTGAAAATGCATCAGGTACAGGAAGCTGATGGAAATAATGGAAAATTATTCAGTTCAAAGATTCCTTCAGTGCTTAATTTCCAATAATATTCAGCCAGTACACCTGCCTTCACCTGTCTCTCTCCAGCCCTTTGGGGGACATTTAATAAAGAAATACTAACAATGGAGATTTGCTAAAAAGATTCAAACAGAGGCTGTATAGAAACATGATTTCTTTTAAGATCTTGCTGGATGCTTGATTTAATACACGTGTATATTTTCTTTGTGTGACTTCATTTGAAATTTAGCTTCAAATAAGCTCATAAACTTTGTGTAAAATGTGTACAGTCTTGCATAATTAACGTCCTGTATTCACGTAATGTACAAAGGATGTGTGTGTGTGCGTGTGTGTGTGTGTGTGTGTGTGTGTGTGTGTGTGTGTGTGTGTGTGTGTGTGTGTACGCGCACGGATGTGTCTAGGTACCACATCTGTGGTTCAAGCTTCCTTTTGTTTTGACAGCAGAGATTGGCTGATTATAAGCCTCCTGTCACCAGGACAGACACAGCAGATTAACACAATACCACACTACAGTACACAAACAGAGGGGGATTTTACATATGTTAAAAGGGAGGGGCAGGAGGGTGTAGAGACTACACTTAAGCACACACACACACACGCACACTGTAAAGGGGTGTAATCAATAGCTTCTTTGTCCACCTTCACTCTTAATCTGCGGCTGATCTAGAACCACATCCTTGCACTGCTGCTACTCTCTTCACGCCTCTTCTTTCTTCTCTCCTGTAAGAAAAGACAAATATGGATGTGATTAGGAGAATGAGAAAAACCAGATGTGTCCAGCAGCTAAACTGTAACACACAGATGGAAATGCTAGGTTTGTACTTTTACAACCAATTACTTTAAACTGGAGAAAGAAACTCCAGCAAAACTGAGGTGTTTTAGAAGGAGGTGTTAAAAAGCCTCTGTAAAAGTTCATTATTTTTTCCTTCGAAGGTACCACATAAAGTCACATATATGTGAGCTGAGCTAGTGAGCCAAAAAGAGGCACATGTTGCAGCAGGGTGGGAAGAAAGTACATTGCCAAAGAGAATTCAGAACAACTTCATAGTGTTGGTCAAAAAAGAAAGAAATCTGGCTGCTAAAAGAGAACAAACAAACAAAATCATCTCTTGGTAGTCGAACATCAGTTTCAGAATGATATGAAATCGGTTGTTTGGTAGCGGATATGTACTATTGTCTTAACTCAGCTCCAGGGTTGCTTTGTTTTCACTGTTCTGACAAATGAAGTCAACTCAGAAGTTTGAAAATAATATTGTTCATGTCGCCCCAAAATCAGTTCAATTAAATTTTATCTACATAGCACCAAATCACAACAACAGCTGCCTCAAGGCGCTTCATATTTCAAGGTAACGACTGTACTGTTATTATTTAGTCTGATCCCCTACTATTTTCCTAAGATAGACAGGCTGCAAGGCAGGATCTTTATTTGCTCAACTAAATCTATTAAATACTTACTCCCATGCTGGTTCAGCATTGGTCTCTGTTTGCGTAGCTCTTTGATCACACAACTGAACAAAAATAACACAAACACAAAGAAGAGGAGGAATTCTGGCCCACTCGTTTTTGCAGAATTGTTTTGATTCTGCCACCTTGGAGCGTTTTTAGCATTGAAGGCCTGCTTAAAGTCATGCCAAAGTATCTCAATCTGGTGTGAGTCTGAACTTGACCGCAGAATTCCAAAACCTTCCTTTTTAGGCTCCTATATGACTCTCAGACCTGTCCAAGTATCCACTCCCTTGTGTTTATTTTACCTTTACCTGTCTCTGTCAAGCTGGTCTGGCTGATTCAAATTTTCACCCTCCGGACCTAACGGGCGATCGTGGCTCAAGAGTTGGGCGTTCGCCTTGTAATCGGAAGGTTGCCGGTTCGAGCCCCTGTACACAGTCTTGGTCGTTGTGTCCTTGGGCAAGACACTTCACCCGTTGCCTACTGGTGGTGGTCAGAGGGCCCGGTGGCGCCAGTGTCCGGCAGCCTCGCCTCTGTCAGTGCGCCCCAGGGTGGCTGTGGCTACAATGTAGCTTGCCATCACCAGTGTGTGAATGTGTGTGTGAATGGGTGGATGACTGGATATGTAAAGCGCTTTGGGGTCCTTAGGGACTAGTAAAGCGCTATATAAATACAGGCCATTTACCATTTACCTGCCTGCTCAGCCTCCCATTGATCAAATTTGAACAGCTCTGACCATTGGCTCCCCCACAGTTTGCTCGTCAACTCACAGCTGAAGAAATTACAACTCAATTGTAAATCAAAAACTCAAATCACCACTGTGCCACTCATCCATGCACCCATACTAAATTCCCTTGGAGAAACCTCCCTTTGTAACAATAAAACCTGTCAACTTTGAGCCGTTGTATCCCGTGAGCTTCTTTGGAGTCTGTTTCATGCTTACAGCTGTCATGGTGATAACAGAAGCACAATGACCACAGCTTCTGCACCAAAAATGCTGTTCCAGATGGTTCAGACCAACTCTAACCTCAACGCATACTCCTATGAATTATGCATGCATATGCATATGTTTTAGCCTCTTTCCTCTCTTTGCTTGTCGATGCTTAAAGACACATAGTGACATGAAACACAATGAACTTGAAGAAAGAAGCCTGTTTTGAGTACAGATATTTGTGTAGTAAAAATGCATAGATTAAAAGCAAAAAGTCATCAAAAAAATAAAAACCCAAGTACAGATACCTGAAAATCCTACTTACGTATAACACTTCATACAAATATTTTTTTAACTCCACCTCTGGGGCTCTATTTCCCCCAGGGGTTGTCTTTCCCATAGTCTGAACTCTTGTCTTAGGTGTGTTTTGCTGGTGGGACCAGATCAGTATCTGTTTACACCATAGACAATAGTCCTCTGTTGTTTCTTTCCATTTTCTTCCCTCTGCTCGCTCACTCCTCTTTCATCCCTCTGGCATTTTTACCTCCTTTCACCAAGTTACCCCTCTACTTCCTCGCTCTCAACAAGCCCTCACTTTTTTGTCCTCTGCTTCAGTTTTTACTCCGTCTGTTACTCTCGTCTGTGTCCTTTGACTTTGGCCTAAGTGGACGTCAGTTCAGATCTTCCACAGCATTCTATGGTATCACAGGGCTATAAGAGTTATATGACCCTGAAGAGCTCTACCGTGTAGCCTTCAGAGCGTAAACACTAGCTGGGAGTTCACTGTTAAGCTGTTACATCTGCAAAAATAGCTGTTTTGGGCAAAATGACTCAGTTCAAATGAAGCCAGTAAACTGACAGTTTTACTCATTATGTGATCACAATTCCCAAAACACCATGACTACATGGAAACACTCAGTTTTCCTCTGGACATTTAACGTGACACACCACTGATTTTACAGGTTAGCTCATGTAGAACTCTCTGTAGTATCATTCCATGTGGTTCTGCAGAAGGTTTTTCTGGCATTTCTTGGCTCGGCTTACAGGCTTTCTGTAAGCTGAGCCAAGCCCGGGACGTGGGCATGAGTCTTATCCATTCATGTAGGACTAACAAAAGTTGGAAGCTATTTAGCGGCATTATAATGTAAGATCCCACGCATGTGGCAAAGCATTACCCAGACTATGAACTCAAATTCAGCATGTTTTACTTTCTGATTTAAAAAGTTACAGACGCTACATCGATGTCAGATGAGATAATTTACTGCAAGGCAGACACTGTGTTCCTGTCCCTGACATTATGTTGCAAAAGGCTAACTGATAGTGTAGAGATGTGAGAAAAGGTTACTGCTTCTGCCCACCGTCGCTCATTTGTATTTAACACGAGGCACTTGTGCTCTTACCTTTAACACTGAGCCAGAATGAGGTCTGAAAAGCTACAAATATTCCTCTTTCTTCTTCTTCACAACTTCAAAACAGCGTAGAAACACCATAAGAATGAAGGAATGCAGACTCATAACCAATAACGCAAAAATGTTTATCTTCGAAAGTGAAGCATTTGTTTTGATCTAAACAGTACTAGGTGACCTCATCTGTAATTACGCAATGTTTGGGGAAAGTGACGTACCTGCTTAATATTCGTGTTTATTTCACATCAGCACATAAAAAATAGTAAACAAGGTTGTTTGTTTTAGCCTTACACTTTTACAGTCGTCGCATTTTTAAGCGTCCTGCTCTGTTCTGATGTCCTAAAGTTCTGCCCTGCCTTCCTCCTGCAGTGCTGCTGAGCTAAATCTGGGATCTCTCCATGCACTTTGTGCTGTATATAGGTTGGTCCCACATTAGTAACTAAACTGGGTTAGTTCTTCCAGGGCCTGATCTATTATGTGCCATGGATTCTGAGGGCCCAAATACCTCAGGGACAGTATGCCTAGTTCATTAAAATTCTGTCCCTCATGAGGAAATGTGCTGAACTGACTAAAAATACAAAGTGTTTGGTGGTAAGTAGAGCAAGTGATAGTTACTTTTTCAAATATCAGTCATCACATCTACAGATAATTATTGATTCCCCATCTACAGTGAGCTAAACAGCATTTTAGAGCTGTTCAGCTCACTGTTTCTGAGTTTAGTTACATCAGATTTGCTGTTGTAGTTTGATCTCACTGAGGGCATCAACAGCTGTTTGTCAGGGTTTTTTTACAGCAGTAGGGAGTTGTCAGAAAAATTCACTGTACAACAACACGCTCAGAGGCTCAGAGTTACAATGAGCGTAAATATCATCTTAAACCATCTTGATTAAAAAAAATTCCTAATAATACTTTGTATTTGCTATTGTACTGTCACTGTTTCCTAACAAACTGCTATTATCTGTCTTGAACCCTCTGCAAGAAAGGTGTACGATACCAGGCATGCGTTCCATTAATAGGTTTGACCTTATATGAAAAGACAAACCCTTTTCCTCAAAGTAGGACGTGACCACCTCAGAACACTGTATTGAAGTGTAACTCACTGTGACAATGCTACCTTCTTTGATTGTATCTGTAGATCCCACAGTTTGTCTGAGATGGCGGTGGAAAGTGGGAGTCACTGGAAGGCAGCGCGAACTGTCCGGTCACTGAGCGGCTGGGTGGGACGGAAGTTGTCCCCCAGCATCCCATCATTCCCTTCTGGCAGCTCCGCACCTTTGACGTGGGACCGTAGTCTCCGAAACTCCTCAATCTGCAATGACAAAGATGTTTACACAGAAACTGAGGGAGTCTGTTGAGGTCTTGGAGACACAGGGCTACTTTTTCACCAGAAAATCCTCCTTTCTGAATTTTAGAATTATCATTATTTACTTTAATTTAATTTAAAATGTTCTGATGTCTTACCCTGTAGTAGAATAGCAATCTTCTTTTTTTTCCTTCTTTTTACCACAACAAGAGGAGCACTGTGGTGATTGTGGGTTTAGGTTCCACTGTGCCTTCACTTTATATTGCATTGTGTCGCTGCAGGTATTTATTCATGTCTAAGGAAAAGAATCTGACAAACTGTCAGCTGTATAAAGTCTTCAGAGCCTCACTTTCACCTTCCTAAAAACAAGCTTGTGGGTATAAAAAGGAAGGACTAAAGTTATGTGTGATTCCTCATAACAGAGAAAGTGGAGGGGTTATTTCTGGTGATTTCACTATTTGCTTTGGTTTAGCATGTCAGATGGACAAACGAACCATTTTTACTCATCTCTGAATATAAAAGCTCGACAGGTCATCTACAAAAAAGAGCATTCTGGGCTTTTTATAATTCTCAGATCAGAATAATCTTTCACCTGACTTCCTGTTCATGAGAAAATGCTGCAAGTGCAGATATGATCTACACACACATACTGTGCAGGGGGTAGCAATATCAGGCAAAACAAATATGAGGCTTTTTATGCAGCCGTGCAGCTGTGTCACAGAGGAAAGCTTTATAGCACGCTGTCAAAGTGCATTACAACATACTAACAACATAGTAGGCATAGTAACTGCCTGATATGTATACACATTCACTGAGCACACACACACACACGCACGCACGCGCACACACACACACACACACACACACACACACACACAGAGTCAATAATAGCCGGATGTTTGAGGTGTGTATTCTAGGTAAGAAGGACCTGCTGTTTTAAAATACTTGCTGTGGTTACAGAACATGTTACAGAAAGAAGAACAGTAAAGTGCAGCACAGTACATGAGTAGGCATAAAAAACAGCATACAGGTCAGTGTGCTGGAGTTAACTGTGTTTTTTTACACTTTGCTTTTTTACTTTAAAGGGATGTAGAGAGAAGTGTAATGGAAAGGGTGGCAGGCAGAAGGTCGCATGTATAGCATAGTTAAAGGACTATATTATTCTAGTGTAACCCACTGCTTGGGCCTGCTTATCAACTGGTGAGAAACTAGAGCTGCTGTCTGAACTGCCTAACACTTGGCAGGTTTTATACTTACGCCCCTCATAAAACCAGAACCCAACTGAAGATTTTTCTGTTTTAGTGTTTGCTTTTAGGACTTCTATTTGTACGCTGCAAACAAGAAGCACTAATAGTTGCGGAAGGAGCCATAAAAATGGCTTAACTTAAAACTTTAAACACATACTATATACCACCTGTTTGCAGGATTGGCTTTGTTATCATCTAAAAATAAGAAAATTTATCATCTTTAACCCATTGATACTTTCCAGCTTTTATTATTCACAATAGGGCATGGCCTGAGGGAGCCTGAAGTCATCCTTTCTGTTGGCATTTCTGCAGGTTCAATGGAGCAGAAAGCAGGGAACATGAAAGCCTGAATTAAATGTCAGATGGTTACTGTCATCATCCTTTACATCAGGCTGCTGGAGTAAAGCATGAGAGACCCAAAGGCTAAATTCAAATAAAAATGTATCAAAAGAAACTCGACAGACTTATTGATTGGTAGTGAGTGTAAAGGTTTCCTGTACTGTGAGTAACTGCTAGAGAGCTGTGGACTAGCATTACTGTGCAATTTAAAAATACATACAGGGCTGACATATTGATCATATAAGACAGGATGTAGAAAATGAGAAACCCCCTCAAACATGAACAATACAGACACTGAACGCAGTAGAAGAGCCACGCCAGTAAAAGCAATGTAACTGATTGGCTTACACTTGCCATGGGTAGCCGTTACCATGTATGATTCATGGCCTATAATTTTGCTGATGTCTACTTTATTTTACTGCTGCAGCAGATATCTACAAGTTGTTTCATAAGAGAAATAAAATGTGTTTTGCCGATAAACAGACTATTCACTAGTAACAGAAATTTTGTATATCAGTGTTAGGCTAATATTCTTAATATTCACCACTTAATAGATCTTGATGCATGTTCAGCCATCCAGGTAAGGAAATACTAACAAGTTGATTCTGTTTATCTAGATGTGAAATTTTCAGTGAAAAATAAAAAATAAAAAAAAAGACAGGTTAGCCTTGTTAGACTGTGAGATTTCCATCAGTAATGGGGGACATTTAAAAGTTGGTGTGTACCGTAAACCTACGAATACAGATCAGTATTTAAGGTTTCATCATCCACTGCTGCACAAACTGGGTGTCATCAGGACGCTGCAACATAGAGGGAACACCATCCCAACAGACTCAGCAGCCAGCGAAGCAGAAGAACAGCGCTTCAAGAAGGCCCTGAGTAAATGTGGTTATCCCAGCTGGACATTTGTTAGAGCACCTAAAGAAAGCTCCAGCTGATCCAGGAGAGAAGGGCAACCGCTGCTTAAGCGAAAACCTGTGGTCATCCTGTATGTGTCAGGAGTATCGGAACAGCTGAGACGCATTTTCTCTAAACACTGCATCCGTGGCTTTTAAACCCCAAAACACGCTGAGCCAAAAATTGGTCCACCCCAAGGATCAGGTCCCCTGACACAAACAGAGTAATATACTGTACGCTGTTAAGGAGGATTGCCAGGATTTATACATTGGAGAAGCCAAACAACCTCTGGCTAAGATGGCACAACACAGAATAAGTAACTCGTCAGGCAAGGTCATTGATCAGTGGTTGTTGATCAATGGTCATGACAATTTGCTTACTAATGATCAAGAAACAGACCTCACAGCCCATTGTTCATTCAGTGGTGCTAGTTTAAGTCATTATGCAAATCTACTGTATATAAGGTTGGAAACCTGCAGTCAGCTGAGACTGAAGAAGTCACCTGGATCAGTGGCGAAACATTTCTCTCACTGAAAACGCTACGTCCAGATGACCAGAATCAACTTTTTGGGACCACTTTATAAAGTTCCTGAAATGCTTTTATTGTGAAATAGCAGCAGGGTTTTGCGGTTTTGCAGCTTTCTGCATCTAGGGTTTTTTTTCTTTTCTTCTTATTATGAAAGATTGACAATTATACATTAACCCTTTACTGTATTCACCATTATATTCTCCACTGATTTCTGGCAAAATATATCCGTCTCATCAGCAGCTAAACACTCCACTACCATCAGCAGCTGATGCTGTAGCTTCTTCTGAGAAAACAGCTGCCTGAGGACTTTGCCTGTCAGGAACCCAAAACACTGAGCTGAAAGGGCCTTTAAGGCTGAGATAATAATTCTGGGATTAAACAGAAGAAGAAAAATAAATAAAACAAAAAAAACCTTAAAAAGGCAGAGGATGCTTTACTTTGCCTGCTTTATTTGTTTTACCTGTAACTGTGAGATGGTGAGAGGGTAACGATAGAGAATCCAGGTCACATTCTCACTACAAGGTGGTGTAGTCAGAGATCCTTCATACACCCAGTAGTCTCTCAGTAATGGATCTGTGGGCAGGTTTTGTGGAAAAAGCAAACATCAGTTATACTTTGATGATATTGTTTCAGCTCTCAAGGCTGAACAAAAAACAATTTCTTCATCCCATCATGCAGTTGACTTTCTGAAATGAGGACATGATCTGCATTTTTTTTTCAACTTTATCTCACACCCACACAAAAATCGTATGGGTGTTATCAGGAGGCAATAGCTACAAATCTGCATCGGTGCTCAAGACATCCTTGCTTACCCGGTAACAGAGTGTTGGGATTAAAGCAGGGGATTATCTTGCTCTTCCCCTGGTGGCATTAACACAAAGATAATTATTCTCATTGTACATGCATCCTACAAATCCAGCATTTTAAAATGCTTTCATCTGCTCAGATTTTTTTTTAATTCAGTCACACCTTGTACTGCAGGTCCTGGAGAACTTCAGTGATGGCCTTCAGTCCCAGATGCTCTTTACCAATCTGATAAAAAAGTAAGCATGTTTGGTTTCACAACTGACAAAGTAGTCCTTATTTCAGCTTGAACTAGTTGATAACGATAATGCTACCAGTGATTGTGTTTAAGCAGGACTTTTATACTTTTATGTCTGCAGGAAGTAAACAGGGAATGAAGTAAGAATTCTGTTGAGAACAGGATGTGTGTAGTGTTAGGTCTGAGGTCAGGAATGTTTTGGGTTGAAGAAAGAGTGAGATAGCCACTGTTTTTTGTCAAGGTTTTTGAGCAGGTTTCTCAGCAGACTAGCTTTTCAAGAGGTCTACTGAGAGTTCTTGAAAACCCGGTCTCATTTCATGAGCTGAGGATTATTCCTTATGGAGTGCATTAAGCATGTAAATCAGGGGAATTTCACAGGAACGTGGCAAACAATACATTCCAAACTGACTCATTCTCAGGCCACACCAAGCATATCTAGAATTTATCTGATCAGTCATTTAGGAAAACAGCTTTTACAATGCTAGGAAGGAAAGTACATTAGGGCTGATAAAAGCAAATGTTTATAAAAATGCATGTCAAGACTAGACTTAAAACGGGCATTGTGGCTCAGTCCCAGTTTAGGGAGCCAGCATATAACTTAGAACTCCACAGAAAGACAGCACCTTTTACTTTGTGTTTAACTGAGCATTCACAGGCTGCATAAGATGTCACCAAACACTCTGTAGCTGGATCATATACATGGAAAATGGGACAGCCTTTTTAAATGGCACTTCCCCTGAGCTGCACTTAACAGGGAGAAATGGTGTGTTTAAGTGTCTTTTTTTAAGCATGGAGAAAAAAATGCATCTGTTTTATGAAGAAATGTATTTAAATTTATGTTATTATTTTTTTGGGGGGGGGGGTATCTGTATTTCTTTCTTTCTTTTAAAGTTCTTCAGTGGAAGCTTTACAGACATTTTCAAACATTTAAAAAATGCAATATATCAAGCAATAACTAGTTTTGACAATGTCTGTCACACTGGGGACAGTGTGATGATTTTCTGCTGGTAAGCCTCAGTTGCATTCATGTAGATGTTGCTTTGACCTGCCTAAACATTACTGCAGAACACGTATTTCTCTGTGGAGAAAGTATTCATTAATGCCACTGGTCTTTTTCAGTAGGATAATACACACAACACTTGACAAAGAGTTCAAAGTATTGGGCCCCCAGATTTCCCAGTTCACAATAACAAGTGTATGTGGAATGTGCAGGAAAAACAACTTCATTCCATGAATGCTCCACCTCCTAACTTCCAGGACTGAAAAGACACTGACTTTAACGATGTTTCTGACTGACATAGAAAATAGTTTCTTGGCTATGAATAAACAGACATTGTAAATCAATCCTTTATCAGGTCACTTTGCCAGCCTTTTGGCTCTGGATGCTTACCTGCACAAAAAGAGCTATGATAAGTACTCCATTCTTCTTCCCTAGAGCATCCTCCAATGTGTTAAACAGAGTGCTGTTCCAGTGAATCAGATGAAGCTGCACACAAAGAAACAACACATTGCAATCTGTGATTGAGTGGCATTTGCTGTAGAGAGGACAAGTTGTGAGTGAGTGAGAAACCATCAGCTTGTGGTGACTGAAGGCTTTTTGTAAGGGCTTTCACATAAACAAAGGGACGTGTACAAAGCTTCGACCCTGAAAGCAGTAAATACAAGACCAGACTGAAGTTACATACATGATAAGACTTACAGCTGCCATGCTATGTGTCTTATTATAACAGACACAGTGGAAAAAACATTAATGTATAATATCTTTGTGATCTCTGAGCTGCCTGTTTCATTATCAATAGCCTTCTGCACTGAGAACTGATAATGTGTTTTGTAAAAGGAAACATAAGCTATCGTAAAAGGGTAGTTCTGCTGCTACAAACAGGAATGGAAAGAGACACTGAGCTATACTGAGAATAATATCTGCAGTAGATTGAGCTCAGTACAATCGGCACAGTAAACTGTATTTACCACTGTCTTCAAATAAGCCAAGCTCTCTTCACACAATTTTCCCTTGTTGACTACGGACAAACACTAAAAATGGGAAAATGGGACATTTGTAGACCAGCAAGTCCAATGTTCTGTTGTCAGATTCATATATTTTTGGTGTCCTAATAATTAGGAATTTATTAGGTATTTACCTTGAGGTCCAGTAAAATGCCAGATATTATATTGTGCAGGAACGTTATCTAAGAAAGTTCACCAGAATTTATAACATTAGTGTTTGAAGATGGAGTCCAGTTTTGGGAAATGCAAAGTTGTTGTAGATGACAAGATAAAAATGGGATTGACCTAACGTGGAGTAAAAACCAAAGTAGAAACAGCTCACACATTTGTAAACAAAAAAAAAATGAAAATATAAATGTAGGTTTTTGGATGGAGTGGTACAGTTTCTTGATGAACTGTCAGAGAACGCACCGTAAAGATTTCACAGACACACGGAGTCACAGAATGTTTGATTATGACTGTGGAACAATGCTATTGATATCAAAGCAGATACTTTTCAAAGAAAAAAAAGATTTTGTCTTCAAGGACTCATCAAACTACAGTGTTAGCTGAAGACAAGTCTAAACAAATCAGTGCATTTCTTTGGTGTTTGGGGTGTGCTTCATGGTTATGGCCTTGCTTTTTTCTCTTTTTTCTCCTTGGTTTACCTCCATAGGGAAAGCCTTGAAGTTGACCGTGTGCTCCGATCCTCTTTGGTTCTCTTTGCCCCAGTGGAATCGAACCTCATGAAGCTCATACTCGTGATCGCTTGGCAGTGGACCTCCAGTAACCACTGTCACAGGAAACCAGAGGGTTTATGATCAAGCACGTACAGGAAGAAGGCTAAATAGGTCAGAATAATAGTCGGTGTGAGAGAAAGGGGTCATTTGTGATGCGATGCAACTTTTTTGCTTTTCCCTTGTGAGAAAAATATACATTAATCACCTCCTACCAAATCTCAAAAACTATTCATACATCCTGTTTCAAAGCAGTTTAGTCAACAATTTGTGTTTGCTGATATGATGTCATGGCTGCTGGGAGTTACCTGACTTGGACCTGAGAATAATACGGACAGTGTGTCCATCATTGATGACCTCGCAGTCTCGACACACCACGTAGTTTGGTGACAATCCAACATCCAGGAGTGACGGATCGTAGTGAGCCTCCCTGGAGTTTAGATTAATGGGAGACTGGTACTCGCCATTGGCTGCTGGGAAATGAAGTCCCCATTCTACACCTTTATGAGCAAAAATAGGCATAAAAATGCACATGAAATAGAGCATACATTCAGATTATTGTTGTAACATATAGGCTTACTAAGAACATGACCATTAAAAATGGTTGCACAGTTTTAAGTGTTCTGCCAAGTCACACTTAAAAGTAAAGGGAACTGTTGCACCAGCTGTTTCAAAGTTCAAACTTTGACTAGCTGTAATATGTTACCAAAGTCATCATCTACACTTAATTTAAACAATATACACCACATAAAACAGCTCTTATGAAGGGCTTGGTCATTGCTAAATAGGCGTCCATCCTGTGCCTCAAATCAAGTACTTCCCTAAGTACCATTTGAGGTAAATAATGGCTTTCACTGACAGCTTTATTCAGAGCAGTCATAAGCAGCATCAAATATTGTTTAAGGGTCAAAAAAATGAAAGCAGCATGGAAGTGGCTTAATCTGCATGCCATATGAAGGGTACGAGGTTGCAATAAGCCCTGCAACAGACTGGCGTCCAGGGTGTACCCTGCCTCTCAGATGAATGGATGGATGGATTGGATAGATATCTATGGTTACAAAAAGACTTCCGGTGAAGTCTAGAGGGAAAATCTGTAAAAACTTCCCAAATGAGTTCATGGAATCGGTCATAAAAATAGCAACACTATTTTTCTTCTTCGCTCAATGACATCAGTTTCTAACTTTCTGCAGTTTCGCTTCTGGATTTTTGGTGAAAGTTTGTACAATCTGTGATCAGATGCTGACAGCAGGCAGAAATCCAATCACAGTCAAAGGTTTCAAATGCCATACTCACAACTCAAGTTTTAATTGGTGAACATGCAATCAGTCTAAATTCATGTAGGAAGGAAATATGTTGTGTACTTAATGTTGTGTGCCAGTAACACAAGTATCCAAATTAAGATACACCTTTAGAGATTTATTTTACCAACAGCTGGTCCAACCCAATCACTGACCCTGAAACTTAACCATCAATTCAGCTGTCATTCACTTTGGTCTTTTTCCCATACCAGAAAAAATCCCCTTCATGTTGTTAGCCATGCTAACAAAGCTCACTTGCATGGCTAGTGCTTGCTCACTAGCCTCGCAAGTGAGCAAACATGTACTAGACAGGGAATTGTATGTTTAGAGTACAGTTACCAGTTAAGATTTCAACAAGTCATCCAACTTGACTGGTCATTTGCTCTTCCTACTGGAGGAACGTGGGGGGGCTGTTTTATATAAGAGGGGAGTCAGAAATGTTTTTTTATTAGCAAGTCTACAAGCAGTAAAGTCATAACCTGTAATTATTATAATAAATATGGCAATGGTAGCCTAGTAACAATGAAAGCACATTTTATGGTACCATAAGTGGCACAACACAGACAACTGTTTGATTAGTATGAAGATGGATGGATAGTTATTTACTGGAGTTTGCTGCTCTCTCTCTCTCATATATATATATATATATATATATATATATATATATATATATATATATATATATATATATATATATTAGGGGTGCAACGATATTCGTATCGATATTGAACCGGTACGCATATGTATCGAACAATACAACATTTGTAATTTATTTTATCAACTTTCCTTCTGACGATGCTGTCTGTGTTGAGCGCTCAGTGAATCTGCATTCGACTACTCCGCCTAGGCTGCACTGTCGAGCGCAGATCCACTGAGTGCTCAACACAGACAGCATAGTCAGAAGGAAGAGCGCAGGGCAAGCTAGCAAGACAGAAGTTAAGCTCTCCAGATCTGGCGTTTGGAATTATTTTGGTTTTCATGTGACGTATGACCCTGAAGGTAAGCGAGTCATGGACTAAAGTAAAACAGTATGTTGGATGTGCCATGCAATGCTCAATTACATGGGTGGGAGCTAGTGTGTTAGCGCAGTTAGCTCGTTAACGTGTTGGCCGTCTAGCCCCATGCACGGGGCGATCGGCGGTAGCTCGTTAACGGAGATTTGCCGTGTTGTGGCGTTAAGGTCATTTCAACGAGATTAACCTGAAATCACTAGTGGGAACACAACGAATATGACTGCACATTTACACCGACATCATCCTAGTGCAAAGACAAAAACAACAAGCATGCTACTAACTTTAGCCGAGTCATTTAGACAGCTGTTAGCACATGATTCTCCTTATGCTGCTGAGAATATAGCCCAGAAGAAGCGGATAGTATAGCTTTTATTTTGGAAAGAGACATTTCTCTGTAATAAACTCTCTTTTCCAAAGATGAGTGATTCCTCAATCAGATACAGGGCTTGCAATATCGCTAGCCCGACGTCCTGGGGCTAGCTATTTTTTTCAGTCGGGCTACCAAAATCTATCTCTTCCCTGCCCGTCGGGCTATTGTAGGAAGAAAAATATATGTCAATGCTTTTGCATTCTTTCAGAAATGTAGCTGGGTAATTATGTCATTGGCATCGGTGAGCCACTGTCAATATGTGACATATTGAAATCGCGTTTGAATTTGCGCTTGTTTTTTTGCTTTCACTTTGCAATCGCGCGAACTGTGTATAGAGAGCGACAGCACTGATCTGTGAGTGATGAAAATTTGTGCACCAATTCCTCTGACATCGTCTTATTAATCGTTAGCTCACTATGCAAACATGACAAGTGAAATCTCCCGCAGCAAGCTTAAACATGTGAGAGGTTGAGGATATATATTTCATTTCTTCTGAGCCAAATAAGACAGGTCAGGGTGAAGAAGTGACAGCCAAAGAAAAGCTTACCACAAAACGGAGAAGTTATGACAAATCAGACTATAAGGCAAAAAGAAAGTGCAGCTTCATGGTTTCATGGACAAAAGAATTTCTGTGGCTGCAATATGACGAGCTAAATAACCAGGGCTGCACATAAGTGGTCCGCAGGTGCGCATTCGCTGTCAAAATAAAAAACGCGCACAAGGGTTAGGGTTAAATTTAAAAACTGTACTTTTGAGTTAAAATATATATTTATAATTGTAATAAATGACAAATTAAAAAGGCATGAACATTTTTTTGTATCGAAAAAATATCGAACCGTGACACCAAAGTATCGAACCGAACCGAACCGTGAATTTTGTGTATCGTTGCACCCCTAATATATATATATATATATATATATATATATATATATATATATCCAAACTCCAATAAATAACTATCCATCCATCTTCATACTAATCAAACAGTTTAAATAGTAGTTGTGGTTTAAATTGGGGTTTGTCGCCACAAAATCAAAGTCAAATAATATCACCTGAAGTGATATAAACAGATCTGGGTGTGTGCTTGAGAGGAAAACGGTGGTTTCAGAAGAACGTGTGGGGACACGAGACTGGCTAAAACTGGTCTTAAGTCCCTCTTCCTCTTTGCCTTGTCCTCATTCTGGTCCTGAGTTTCTTTCTGCTTCCTCTCAGTGTCTAGTAAACAGGACTTCTTGCAGTGAGTGTGACAATGAGATTACTGTTCATAAAAACAAAATTAAGCAGACTGCAGTTGTAAAAACAGGGCAAATCTGTCCTAAATGAGACAGATCACCTGTTCACAGCACAACACTAGTAAGGCCTTTGCTATCAGTTTAATAGAGTGTGAAGATAAACAAGTGTAGAGAAAGTGATCCCACTGAAAGACAGAATTTGCTTCACTTTTCAGCTGACTGCAACAGTAAGAGATGTGTACAATGTGCACAACCTGCTGTGTTTTTAGAAAAAGGAAATACACACTGGCAGTATCGTGTTCATGGAAAGTCCAGTACACCCATCTGCCTCCAAGACAAGGAGCTCAGGCCTCACAGTGTGCCTTTCTGTTGGGACTGCAGATAGACGGTCCTCACTGGCTGACTACTCACACCATAGCAAAGAAGCATGGGGCAGTGGTCACATTCTCGCTTTCCTCAGCAACTAAAGCCTTAACAACAGTTTACTAAAGGCAGTGAGAATTTCAGTGGCACTACTAAATTGCGGATTGTTGCTTTAATGACCTCAAATTAAGGACTTAGCTTTGTGAGTAATTACGGTTTTTTTGCTTCAGCCATTGGAAAAGAATTTGGTGTTGTTAACTTTAGTGTTAGATGATATCATTCTTATGTGTAAGCTAATCAAGAAATGACTGTGCCAGCTTGTTAGCCACACAGGCGTTAGTTGGTGGCCATCTGATAGCCACCACTCAGCAGGGAAAATGTGCACCTTCAGTGGTTGTTGGAGGTTCTGGCAGGCTCTGTGAAACCAACTGATCAAATCGCAGACCAGTTAGTCAGTGACCTTGTAATTCACTGGTTGCAGCAGAAAGATGTGCTTTCTTTAACTGGTTGTGGGTGGTTGCTGGAAGTTGCTGGCTGTTGTTATCAAGAAAGTGTTTGCAAGCAGATGTAAAGTGGTACACCAAAACCCTTCTTTGAGAAACCCCCTTTGCTTTACTTGATAGCAGGCTGCCACCTTTGCAGCAGTTTATATGGAAGATGCTGAAATTTCTGTAAACACTTGCAAACTACTCACCAACTGTTAGTGAAACTAAGAGTGACGAAAATGAGAAATTGAGAGCAGTCAGAGTAAAAGTTAGGGTTAGCCCTAACCCTAACCCAATTTATACTGCACTTGTTCCACTTTGACTAAAGCTTGTGGCGTAAATGACAACTCGTTGTAGAAAAGTCTGTCTTCAATGCAAACTGCAGGTGACCAAAGCTATCACAAGCAGATTCTTGGTGTAGCTGATTTCACCTGGCAATAGCAGCAACAATTTGCCAGCAACATTTTTCCCTGGTGACCAGAGGTTGTCAGGGGGTCAACCAACCTCTAGGTCTATGTGACTGACACCTTAGCTAAGTCCTAAGAAAGGAAACTTTTGCTTATTACACAGCAGTGAGCTCTGTCAGCTCATGGCAAGGAAGTTCTGTACTTGTGCTTATAAATTAAGATGAAGAATTTCCTGTGGGAACCTCTCATCTCCTCTTAGCTAACCAGGTATTTGCATGTCAAATATTAGTGTCTTAGATATACATGGTATTCCATATAATTTAGTATACTTACAGTAAGAATTTCACAGTTCAGTGTGACAGTATATCCCTCGATGCTCAGTAAAAGCAGCATTAGCAGAAAGACAAAGTGAACACATAACTACATGACATACTGAAAGTATGACAGTAATGTTTGTAACCTATGTTCAAGTGTTTATGTGCTTTATTCAGTTTCTCTGTAGACAAAGATATATGAGTGATATATGAGTGACAGCTCTTAATGCCAAGTCATTTTTGAGTTTTATTGTATGAATTGTAGAGTCCAAGGAAATCTTTGCTCTGCTGTAAGTCTCTGACCAACAACTGTCTGTTGCAAGTCTCCTATACTTTTAGCAGTGCAGTGATAAACAGCTGTTTGCTGGCAACTTGATATTGTTGCCAGCAAAAAGTGATATTGTTCTTGTGATATTTTTCTATATGACTGACTGTAAATCATGCCGTTCGAGCAACCTACAGCATAGGAGATGAGAGAGTAAAACCATTAGTGGTGTTTTAAAAACATATTGGTCTGACAGATGTTGTACAGTGTATAACCCAAATCCAACTAAAGAATCAAATTGCATTTTTTTTAAATGTTTTGAAAAAGTGTAAAGTTTTGGGTTGTCCCCCTTAAAACTCCTCCTGATCCTTAGCTTTTCACACATCTCCAGCATCCCTTCACATGCTGAGAGAGCCCAGCCTACCTTCCTCATAGCCCCAGTCCAGCTCATCTTTCCCCGGAGTATAATCCGACTCCTCATTCACATTGTCAGCCATGGTGCTTTGCAGTCTACTCCCTGTGGCTAGAAACCAGTCTGTCCTCCCACTCACGGCTCCCCGTCACTCTGGTTTTAACTGGTTTTGGACACAAACTGAAGTCTGCTGGATGGATTCCCTGCTCAACAACAACTCTCTCTTTTCTTTGATGCAGTTTCTCTTTTCTTCCTTTTTTCCGTCTGTCTCTTCTTAACCCACTTTCTTACTCTCTCTTGCTCTCGTCCTCCTAAAGAGACAAGCTGATGATGTGTGCAGACTGCTCTGCCTCTGTGAGCAGCTCTTTACTCTGTGTTGCTCCACCTCTTTTCTCTCGCTACTTTGCTCTACTCTTATCTCTCTCTCTTCCCCTCTCTCTCTCTTCCTTTCTGTGTCTCTGCAGGTGTGCTTGCTCACCCTGCCATAAAATGTCAGAACAGTGTTTCTTTTTCATCTCCCTGCCCTGTATGCTCCCTGTGTTCAGAGGTGAAAATAAACTGTAAAGCATATCGGCTTTAATTATTTTTTCTTTCTTGATTTATTTGTTATGATCGTTTACCCTTTCTGCTGTTTTCGGAACCACAGTGGTTGTGTGTATGTGTGTGTGCTGGAATGCTGGCAGGAAGGTCGAGCTGGCGTTTCTGTTGGAGGTCACAGATCCACCCTTGGGTGAAGGAAACAGCAGTGGTTGAGAAAACATGCAAAAAGTAGCATGAGGGTGAAAGTGAAAGGCCAACTCTACTTCAGACTTGATGACTTCAAGATGGACAAAGAAAATGGCTCTCAAACACCCACAGAAACCTTTGGCTACAACTTCATGGCCTATCACAAATGAGTTTGAACACTGAACAGTGCTTTATATTTCACCCTGTTATACATTCTTTAATTACCAGTTGTTGTCATTTGTAAGTTAACTATATATTTTTCAATTTTACTGTATTTTGGGAGGTGGAGTCTCAAATGGGACAAATAATTCATAGTATTGACATTTTTTCCTTTGTTCATTCCCTGCTTTCCTAATCCATATCCTCCAGGCTGCTCTCGTTAATTACCCTACATTCTTTATCAGGAAACTGTCCTTGGAAACTGTCCTCAGAGCAAGCTAAATGAAGAAGAGCTCCCTTGATATGCAGGAGCATCAGCATTTAAAGAACAGCCAACAGGAGTGTCCTCCCGATCTGAAATTCCCAAAGTTACCAAATCATGGGATTTGCTAGATTTTCCAAGAGCCAAGAGGAAGTGCAGAAGTCTAATTTGCACTCAAATTTTTAAATTACACAACATATCATTTTACTTAAGTAACAGAACAGGTTGTTACCCTCTGACTCCCAAAAACCTTATAGGAGTTCATGCTGAAATGACATATGAGCGTTCTTAAACTGTAATAGTATCACCCAGGAAGAGCAACTGAATCTCTGTTTGGAGACGGAACGTGTGGTGGTTGTGTAATCAAACACAAGACCTTAAGCTATGAGCGGAGGTTTTTCTTTAGGTAGGAACACTGTTGCATACTACTTTGAGTTTTGTTTCCTTTACCTTTTATTAATAATTAAAGCAGTCAGTGGCTGCATGCCTTCCACCGCCTTGTAAGTCGGAAGATGAAGAACCCCTCTGATATATTCTACTTCAGATGTAAAGAAATGACGACAAACTAATCGAATGTAGAAATTTCATAGATTATAATCTATGTGATTACCGAACAAGTTTTAATCTCTATTCACCTTTGTGCTGCTAAAGGTTATAACAAAACTTTGATCTTGTTGTGCTTTACAAAGTTTTACCAAAAGAATTCACAGTCACTTTCTTGTGGTGATACTCAAATACAATGAAACTGCTGAGATATTACTCAAAACCAGCAGAATTTAGCCTATAATTATTCTATTTAATACTGGCATTTCAATCAACCTGATGGACTTACCTAGTGACACCTATTCACATCTTTATTGTATGTTCTTTATCAATGCCAATGTCTTCTCCTGTCCAGAGTGATTTCCTCCTGTTGTTTTCTGCCATCAAACACATCACATTCTGTCAGATTACTTTGCTCTGTAAGAAACAATTAGTTACTACAGCTCAGCATGTCAATAATGAGTATTTAATTAGCTTTTTGGAAAAATCTTTTCATGCTTTGCATTTACCTGCTTGCTTGCTGCCACCAAGTGGTATTGTGTTATATTTACCCACACAGCAAAGAAGATAGAGAGCCTTGGATCTTTTTTCTTTTTCTTTTCTCAGTTTTGCAAGTGTCATCATAGCTGTATCAAAAAAAGCAAATCCTCTGACATATGACAATGTTTGTTTTGTTTTTTTTATTAAAATAAGCTAACATTAACACTTTGAGCCTAGCGACAGTTAAAATTCAATATAGATTCAAAAAATTAAAAATGTATTTCTTGTCGTCAGTAGCAACAATCTGTGATTGTGCCAGAACATATTTTGAATCACCATCATGGGCATTTCAGATTCAGCACAGGTGGCTGATTGTTACACTCTGGAAATTGAATGAAGGTGAGTGTCATAACCCAATAAATCATAAAAAAAAACAACTACCTTTTGGTGAAAAACTTGGTCATGACAGTGCAGATTCCTGACATTTTGTAAGCATGTAACAGTTTGATTATTTTCTAACGCAAGAATGTGAAACTGAAATTAGAAAAACTGTATTTCCAACTGATCCACCTCATGTTGTGTAGTATTCTGGATTTTATATTTATTGAGCTACATCTTTATTTAATCAAAATGCACATTTTTTATGTAACGGAAATGTTTTATTATTTGGCCTAAAGCCAATAAGAAGGTTACTGACCATGTTTATATGAAACATGTGTATACTTACTGCATTTGGTGTATTTTAAGCATATCTAATAAATATTACAGAATGTAACACCTGCACATTGATTTTGCCACCCCATGGGATTTCCACCCTCACATCATCCCTAGGACTATTTCTCTAGATCCACCCCTGCACGTCAGGGCTTACTGGCTAGAACTGAAGGTAGATCCTATTCTATGTTTCTTTTTTACTCTGACTGGGGGCATAATAATATCATAAATGAGCACTGTGTTCTATTTATTAAAGCTTTACTTACAATCTTAAGTATAACTGAGGTTACAGATTAAAAAAGTGAAAGGCCATTTTCCTTACACTTATCTACAATTAGAGGAGTCGCCCTCTGCTGGCCCGGTGCTAAAAAGAATCCAGGTTTAAGGCACTACAAAGAGCCACTGCTCTTCTGTGCAGTGAATAATGGTCACAGAGTTTCCTTTCAGGCTTTTACATGGTTGAATATTTGTTTTCTACAATACAATGATCCATTTAAAGTTCAAGGACTAGGACATCACTGCTTTTAAAATGTCCACCTGTAACCGGTTGGTTTAACTCTTGAATACATGGTGTAAACACAGCTGTCTGTTGAGCTTGGAACTTAGATGTGGGCTGGAATCAAAGGTAACATTGTTTTCATTGTGTGACTTTAGTTTTTTGTTTGAGTCAAATTTATTTTCTGTGTCCCACTGTGAGGACATACAAAATGTCATGAGGGCAAAAGTAACTCTGAACATAAATTGTTACATTTTGGGATTACAAGTAGATAAAGACAGGTCTATCCAGAAAATGAATGTCCTAAAACATAACAGCTGTCAGCAGAATGGTGCACAATTTTGAGAGTCTGCAATTGAAATAAGGCTGGGTCTATTTTGTGGAAAATTGTGGCTTTTTGAATTTATTGAAAGAATAGCTGCATAAGATGATGCTTTTTATTTTCCAGCGGTTGCTTTTTACAAATGTGAAAAAATCACATTTGAATTAAAAAGAGATAACACTTTATTTCAAGATAATGTTAAATCAGAAAAATCCCATTTAAACTGATGTTAAAGCATTGTAAAACTATTCAAGGAGTAATGGCAAAGTAAATGGTTTTCTTACAAATGGATGTTTTGGGTTTGTTTGGGGGGGCGTTAAACTTACTTACTGTCATATTATTTCCAAGCCTTTCAGGCTGGTTTTCTGAACATATTGATAATTCTGTCTGCACAGATTTATGTTGTTTTGCTTTCTTTAGATTTATTTTTGTACGGTCTAATATTTTGCACTGATTTACTGTAATAACCCCTCCATCCATCACCATCTAATCATGTTCCCAAGACCTGTGTTGTCAACAGAAACTTTTTCTGGTGGACCTCCCAACACAAAATGGTCTTCAGCGGTGGGTTAGATTAAGTGTCATTCAAATGAGCACTGAGTGGCCGAGCCTTAGCCCACTGGGCCAGGTCAGGCCTACCCAGAACAAGATTCATGCGTCCACCCTCCTGTGTGGGCAGAGAGAGCTATAATGGTCTGGTGCTTTGTAGATCAAGTAGCAGTCAGTGGCTTTGGCAGCCACATCCCCAGCTGCCCAAGTTGACTTCAGGAACATAGAGACGAGTGAGGAGCTTGTTCATCTAGGATGACTCAGAGTAGAACATCTGACGAGGATGGATCCTGCATGTGTAACTGGGAGAGAACGTGCTGGAGAGATGACGACTCTCACTTGCCTTGGGAAAGCATTGGTGAAAAACATTTCTGCTGGATAACCTAGAGGCTATAGCCAGGTAAGAAGTGGGTCTAAGCATCTTTTCTTAGTCTGCTGCCTCATAAATGTCAAAAAAAATGGCCCTGGTCCTGAGCAAGATTATACATGAAAGCCAGGTCAAAGAAATCTGACAGCAGTCTGGCTGGACTCGCCTAATTCCTCACAATCTTCTCAGAACAGCACTGAAGCACTATCACATCCCAAACCATATCAAGGGAATAATCAGCAGTTACCTGAGAGGGTTCAAGCGTCACTTCAAGGCCAAAGACTACCTACAGAAAGAGATGGTCACCATTCCTGTTCGCTATGAGCATTAACTTCAACGTAACGTCACTATCATTGGAGCAGTGGAAAACGTAAGACAACTGGCAATAAGGGGCTTCATACCTTACAGTCACAACATCTTCCAACATGCAGCCAAGATGATTTCTAGGTTCTAGGTTAACATCGCTGACAAGTGCAATCTGAGAAAGTGGTATGACAATTCACCAAGCGACAGAAACAACATCCACAACACAAGAAGCAGCACAAGCAGAGGGACCATTGAAGGACACTGATAAATCTGACTACCGGGGAGGCTTAAGGCATGACTGTACCAACACAGCCTGCTCCCGAGGTAGATGTGACTCATCATAATATATGAAGTCTCACAGTGGACAGAGAAGAACTGAGATAAGAAACCTGGAGGAGGAACAGAGGAAGTTAGAAATGGTGGAGGTTGGATCCAAGCCGTGACTGCTGACCTGCCAGCAGGAGACTGTTAGAGCATCAAAACACAATCGTGGCCTCAGTCATAACATTTCAACCACTGTGGGCCTCAAAGTGGCTGTCCACATCTTATTGCCATTTTTTTTGTTTAATGTCATGACATTGTCTGTTTCATGCTTTATTTCTAACTATAGAGATATTAACATATTTGACTTACTCATAAACGTTGTCGTCCCAAGTCAATACTTGTGTGATGAATGGCTCCCAGGGGTCCAGGCCCAGGTTACCCTGTCCTTTCAGCTGACATGGACCTTGGGGAGTCTGTAAATTCATATATATGTCTTTTTGAAACTAAAAAAAAGCTCATGAAGCATGGTCTCACTTGAAACTTGAAAGGCATTTGCTATGGGGCATAGGTGAATTAAAACTGTTTTTTGGGGCTGCTCAAGCAATTGGGCTTCAGTGTTTGTTTACAGTACAGCTCCAAATCCATATGCCTTTTATTCACTGTAACATTTAAGTTTTAAGACTGAGAGAGGACAGAGAGGGAGAGAAAGAGAGAGCGCAGGGTGAAGACAGCAAAGAGAGAGAGCAAAAAGAAACTGGTGAGAGTGGACATGTAGTCAAATTCACCAAAGATTATGTAGCTGTAGCTTTACCACATTTATTGACTGTCGCAACACTTTTCAACCTCACACTGGATACGAATAAAATTCCCTCAGTATGGAAATCAGCTTTTGTTATTCCACTATTAAAAGGGGGCGACCCAGCAGTGTTAACTAATTACAGACCAATATCTAATCTATCTGTGCTGACCAAAGTTCTTGAAGCTCTTGTGTGTGAGCAGTTAAAGGAGTTTTTACACACCAATGCCATTTTATCTGAATATCAATCAGGCTTTAGGAAGAATCACAGTACTATCACAGCTGCAATTAGAGTGGTAAATGATATTACTATTGCACTTGATAAAAAACAATACTGTGCATCCCTTTTTATTGATTTGGCAAAAGCATTTGACACTGTTGATCATTGTATTTTAAAACTTAGACTCTTCCAGTCAGGACTTTCTGAGAGAGCAGTGGCATGGTTCTCAAACTACCTCAGTAACAGGACTCGGTGCAATAAATCTGACAGTCTATGTTCTGACTTTGTTACAGTGCACAACGGAGTGCCACAGGGTTCTGTATTAGGTCCCCTTCTATTTATCATTTACGTAAACAATCTTAGTCTACATGTGCCAGATGCAAACTTGCACTTCTATGCTGACGATACAGTTATTTACAGCTGTGGTTCAACTCTTGTCCAAGCCATTGACTCCTTGCAGAAAGCCTTTTTTGCTGTCCAGCACTCATTATTTCAGCTTAAACTTGTTCTCAACGCAAACAAAGCAAAGATCATGTTGTTTTCTAAATCAAGGAGACGAGCCCAAACAATCCCATCAGTAACCACTCTTGAAGGTAATAAAATAGAGTTGGTTCACACCTATAAATATCTAGGAATCTTAATTGATGACTCGCTTACCTTCAAACCACATGTAGAGAATCTTGTGAAAAACCTGAAGTTAAAACTGAGATTTTATTTTCAAAATAAGTTGTGTTTCTCTTTTAATACAAAGAAGCGGCTTGTTGCTGCAACATTCTTGCCTGTGCTGGATTATGGTGATATTCTATATATGAATGCTTCTGCTCAATGTCTTCGAATGGTTGATTCTGTGTGTCGTGCTTCTCTGAGGTTCATCACTAACCGTAAATTTCAGGCTCACTGATTGAGAGACTGGAATAATGTTGTGCATGTTTCTCGTCTTCTCTGCTTTGCCACAAATAATTCAGAAACGTCTTTAATGACTGAGCCTTTGGCTTGAGTTTAATAACTAAAGGCTTCACACTAAAATGGTTCTTTCTCTCACCCTCTCTCTCTCGCACTTTTTTTTCGCTTCACTCCGCATGCCAGCCTTGTGCTTTGCGCTGGGAAGAGGGGGGAGGGGCGGTAGTTGCACAGAAACAGAGTGGGAGGGAGAGACAGAGAAAGAGAGCCAGGGACAACAATGTCACATTAGAAAGGTATAGTAATCATCCACAACTGAAGGACTCAGAAAGTTTATTCATGCATGTGACAGAGAAGGTGCATCTTCTTGGGGACGATCGTGGCTCAAGAGTTGGGAGTTCGCCTTGTAATCGGAAGGTTACAAGGCTTGGACAGTCTCGGTCGTTGTGTCCTTGGGCAAGACACTTCACCCGTTGCCTACTGGTGGTGGTCAGAGGGCCCGGTGGCGCCAGTGTCCGGCAGCCTCGCCTCTGTCAGTGCGCCCCAGGGCAGCTGTGGCTACAATGTAGCTTGCCATCACCAGTGTGTGAATGTGTCTGTGAATGGGTGGATGACTGGATATGTAAAGCGCTTTGGGGTCCTTGGGGACTAGTAAAGCGCTATATAAATACAGGCCATTTACCATTTCTTTTTGTTTTCATATTTTAATTTATATTTAATTGTGTTGTGGTTTGCAGTGTTTTGTGTTGTTTCACTTTAAATGTATTTAAAAGAAGAAGCTGAAAATTGAAATAGTTAAAAGTGGAACGTGAATAGTTTGTTTTTGTATTATATGAGTTATTTATTACATTTTATGTGGAGTGAATAAATAAAAGTATATTTACGGTGGTCCCTAGAGACAAAGCACATACAAACTTCAAAACAGGTACGAACTCTGAAGCACGTATAAACCAATGACTGTATAAAAGATGGTCGATGCGACAGCACCCCAAAAATGAAGCCAAAACGTCTCTATCGCCCCCTGGTGTCTGACTGCAGTATATGTCATAAACCCCGCCTCCTCTATGTTAGCGGATGGGACTAGGGTCAGACTAAAATAAATTAATTCTCCTAAGATAAACTTTTTCCAAAGATTCTTTCTTTTGTTATCAATAGTTCTCACCACGCTGATTTATGTCCAAGGGGTCTCCTTTCCCATAAGTTTGATTCTAATTCCTACCGCGGTGATGTTAAATTGGGGTGTAACGTCATCATAACAGCTTTGACTGACAGCTGCAGTTACGGAGAAACTTGCGTATCTCTGTTCGGGAATAGCAGATAGAGCTTAGGCTCTGAGAGGACTGCCAGCGTTTACGTTACGAAAACACGCCTGATTGTTTTAACCTGACAGCCTGAGGTGTTTTTCAGTAAACTGGACTACCCGACCGACATAAGGACCCGAGGCCCCGCTGCACTTTTTCGGTAAGTTAAACGTGTTTGTAAGCTAATCCGTAACTACCGTCCTTAGCTAGGTCTCAGGACCTCGCTAGCTAAGATGAGCACTCGGCTGTCGGGGAAACTTGTTTTGTAAAGTTCGTTTAGCTAACCCGTGCAGGTGAATGAATTTACCCTGACTAAAGAAATCAAGAGAAACGTCAGTAACTAATTATCGTTACTGTACTTTCATTACAAGTGTTATACTGTAAAAGCAACAGGCTGCACTCTGCTTCAGCTCCTGTGCAGAGCTGATTATTAAATATGTGGAAACAACAGCATGTTTTCAGTCTCCACATGTGTTAAGACAGTAACACCATTTTTTAAAAAATTTTTAAGATTGTACCTCAGTAACTCCTCATTAATCTGTAACTGTGGATTAAACTGTAGAACTGAAAAAAAATGTAAGAGAAGAGCTAAAGATCCTGAGTGTGTGAGGACAGAAGGATCAGCTTTATTTCAGATTTAAGAGATAAATTTTATAATTCAGTTTGTGATGATTCTGTTCTATTTGTGATTACAGGAGCTGCCCTCAGATTCAGACCTCAGCACCACCCAATGACAGCAGACAGATCATCCAACATGTTCACATGTTAACTGCAAAATTAACTGATGAAAACAGTGCAAAGGTTAAAGTACCACATGTGCTGTAGTGAAAGCTGCAGCTGTTTTATTGATACATTTAAAGACAAAAAGTCAACAGGATTAATCACCCATGTAGCTGTGTCACTGTATATCAGCATTAACAGGACCTGTTTGGTGTTTCAGAGAGCTGCTGATCTCAGACCTGCACAGCTTCCATTTTAAACACTTTATGTACTCAGCTGCATGAAGAGCACGTTTGAGTTTCTCTGACACGATTAAATAAAACCTGATGAAGGTCAAAGGTCGTCACTTGTATGTTTAACTATAAACTTGTCATCTGGAATTCTTTCAGTTTTTTGCAGATAATGTGTTATTTACCATAAAGTGATTCAGAGTTATTCATACCAGAGTAATCAGAGAGGATAATATATTTTTAAATATATAACTTTCTACAGGACTGAATATAATATCTTTATGTAAAAGTCCGGAGACTCTGGAGAGTATCCGAGTATTTATAACGTTACACAAACCAAAGGTCTCCATCACAGTGTTCATGAAATGCTGGGTTTATCCATCTCCTGGGGCGGGCCTACAGAGGAGTGCTGACGATTTCCCTGTGAGGGAGCTGCTGGTGAAGATGATGAGTCCCGCTTGATCAATGCCATGAGCTTCGGTCTTCCTGGTGTTTCTTAAATGAAGACTCTCAGTTGGTCAACAGAATATCTGGCACAGGACAGCTGTGATGATGAAAGAAAGGAAAGACCTTTCTCCAAACCTCTGGTCCCAGAAACCCAGCTTAGTCCTCATGGTCTGCCTCACTAGTTTCTCTCCAGGGTGAATGTAGCTGTTGATATAATATAGACTATTATTATTAAATGAAAAGAACAAATTAGTTACTGAAATTACTGAAACCTTCTGCTGCTGTTTTTAGTTTCAATGTCACCTGACTGTAGACGGTTCTGAAGATTTAAACAGTTTTAGATCCATTACACTCATAGTCTTAAATGCTAAAATCTCAAAGGACAGCATTACATTTTTTTATATTAACAGTAACTCTGGGCCTCTGTGGAGTGTGTAGCTGATCTTATCGCTGTCTAAAAATGTATAACAAAACCTAAGGAGTGCTGAATCATTACATAATACAGACTAGAGTAACAGGTGTGTAGCATTGCTAACTACCCTGAAGCACGTACAAACTCCAAAATACGTAAAAACTGCAAAACACGTAAAAACTCAGAAGCACGTAAAAACTCCAAAACACCTACAAAAGACAACAAGAAGTGCTCCAGAATTCTAGGCACAGTGTTGAGCTTTTGTTACCTAGTGGCTACACAAGCCAGCAAGTACCAACGACTGGATTTGGTGTAGTAACAGGTAAATGAACTTTTTAAATTATTTGTATATATATGAGTGCTTGTGTATAAATACACAAACCATACAAGTATGCTTTCAATTGTGTAATTTAAGTGATCTAGGTAGCTGTGTTTTGGAGTTTGTACGTGCTTTGCCTCTAGGGGCCACCGTAAATATTTATATATAAACATATATAAATAAAACACTTTTTTTTTTACATTTTTTATATTCCTTTTGTGCATAATTTTATATTATTGTTAATTAAATTAGCAGCGGGAATGAGGATCAGCACCTCCAAATCTGAGGCCATGGTTCTCAGCCGGAAAAGGGTGGAGTGCCCACTCCGGGTCGGGGATGAGTTCCTGCCCCAAGTGGAGGAGTTCAAGTATCTCGGGGTCTTGTTCGCGAGTGATGGGAGAAGGGAGCCGGAGATCGACAGACGGATTGGGGCTGCAGCTGCAGTAATGCGGACGCTGCACCGGTCCGTCGTGGTGAAGAGGGAGCTGAGTGTAAAAGCGAAGCTCTCAATTTACCGGTCGATCTACGTCCCTACCCTCACCTATGGCCACGAGCTGTGGGTGGTGACCGAAAGAACGAGATCGCGGATACAAGCGGCAGAAATGAGCTTCCTCCGAAGGGTGGCTGGCCTCTCCCTTAGAGATAGGGTGAGAAGTTCGGCCATCCGGGAGGGGCTCAGAGTAGAGCAGCTGCTGCTCCACATCGAAAGGAGCCAGCTGAGGTGGTTCGGGCATCTGACAAGGATGCCCCCTGGGCGCCTCCTGGGTGAGGTGTTCCAGGCATGTCCCACCGGGAGGAGGTCCCGGGGCAGACCCAGGACACGCTGGAGAGATTATATCTCTCGGCTGGCCTGGGAACGCCTTGGTATTCCCCCGGATAAGCTGGAGGAGGTGGCTGGGGAGAGGGAGGTCTGGGCCTCTTTGCTTAGGCTGCTGCCCCCGCGACCCGGCCCTGGACAAAGCGGATGAAGATGGATGGATGGATGGATGGATGGATGTTAATTAAATTAAATTAATTAAAGCAACAAAACAACCTGAAGAGCCGGTTCGGAGCCAAAAGAACCGGCTCTTTTTAATGAGCCGAGCCGAAAGAGCCGGTTCTCTAAAAAGAGCCGGAAATCCCATCACTACTCTGAATTATTCTTTGACACTACAATTGATCATCCAATTATTAGGCTGCTTTTGAAGGTAAAATTGTAATGTTTATCCAGTCGAATAGAGGTTTGCAACTGTAAAAGGGGATTATTATATTTGTTGCAAACACCATATTCCATTAATACTAATTACACTGCATGCATGACATGATTGGGAGCTGAGTCCCCCTAAAGGTTTGAGCCTAGAATCGCCATTGCTATGTGGTACTGTTTATGGTATTATGCATACCGCTTCACGGTGTTGTGTCATTTACATTGTTTATCCTTGAATTTGTTTTATATGTTGTGAAGGTGGCAGCAGTGATCTCTGCTCCCTTTTTATTTCATTTTTTATTCATTTAATAACAAAGTGAAGTGATTCTAATACCTCCTGAAAAATTTGTTTGACTTTTTTTTTTTTAAAAAGGTGATTTTTTCCCCCCATCATTTCCACTAAGAGTGGAATTAGTGAAATGCATCGTAAATTTCCGAGCAGACCCTGAAGACCTCATTGTGTAGCGTGGCGAGGGCGGACCGTGTGACGTCGAGCCGAGGCTCTGGCTGTTTATTGTTCCTTCCTCAGCACGGACAGAGAGAAACGGGCTAACAGTCTGTCAGCCACTTTCTTCACACGGTAACGTTCGATTTTACGAAGGTGTAACGGGCTAGACAGCTAACTGCACAAACCAGGGGTCATGGCGTATGCGTACCTCTTCAAATACATCATCATCGGAGACACGGGTAAGTTACAACAAGTGCCAGTTAGACTGCCAGTTAGCATTTACCTAGCTCTTAGCCGCTAGCTAGCGGCGTATTTCCGCAGTGTTGGATAGTTCAATGACGTGGTAAAAGCAGAGACAGAAGGGGTGGGATGACAGCTCCAATCCTTCTCTATTAACATATTTAGATAACAATAAGCGACCCCTGGCAGTGTTAAAAATCTACAGAGGAATCTTTACACAAGCTGCCTTGGAGTAGCTTGTGTCAAGGTTGATAGCGGCTGATAAATGTTTGGGCCTTTTGTCCCTTTGCGTCGAGGGTGGGGGTGTTAGCCACAGCTTGCCAGCCCAGCTAAGTAGCTTTTCCACCAAATATTTAGCAACCGACTGTCACGACATCCAAATAATGCTTCACTCACTGCAGCTACATACGACAGACAACCACACTACCAATTTCTGTTGTTGTTCATGTCTTATAATTACTAAACATTAGCTTAGCTTCTTGTCAGAGAAGGCCAAGACGCCAAGCTGCACCTCTAATATTCCCTGAAATGGCGTAGAGCAGATCTAATTTCTGGCTACATATATCCATGCGATTTGGAGTCGTTGCATGGTTCCATGTTTTGCGCTTCATTTACCAAAATATAGGTTTGTATATCTTGTGCTGGAAACCGCTCAATTAGCCGGCGGTGTTGTCATCTGTTTACTTTTAGCAGGCTGTACTGATGAGGGGTACCGCTGTGTAGTTGCAGGTACATTTCTATATTATACTGTTACAGCACCAGTTTTAGAAAAGGCGGCAGGTCTTACTGTGAGGTACAACGAGAGCTTTAGTAAGATAAACTGCCAGCGATAGTAAGAGGCAGCTAGAAAATTTTCAGAGTAAATAGATATTGGGGAAAGACTCCCATTGTGCGGATATGTAGTTTTGTCTTAGATGATGTACACTGTGGTGGGTTTCATGTTTACTACACTGTTATTGCCAAGCAGGGTCACGTTCTGCCTGCTGCTGTTATGATTTCGTACAAGTATGTTGTTTATCTTCAGTAGTGAATGTTGAAAAGGTCCCAGCTTGATTACACAGATGTCTACACCAGAAATACTCCATCTGTGCGCCACTTACTTTTGCCTCAAGAGGCTTTTTTAAGCACACACGCGGGCATTGCAGTGCTAGCCTCGTTTTGTTTTTCAAGCATATTTCCAGGGGGAAATAGTATTTATTTTTTAACTAAAATATCTGGTGTCCAGGACATAACATGTAATTAATATTAGTGTCAAAAAAGCTGCTGGGCCAAATGTTCCATAGCTATCATCTTCTCATCATATGACATTACAAATTTAGCGTGGGGTGTTTGGGATCACTTTCAGGAATCCCTGGAAAGAAACCTAACATTAGTCTGCCAGGTGAAAATCTAATTGGCTCACTGATTTGTTGTTGTTGTGATCAGTAGAAAGGCTTCTAAATAGGTTTAGGGGCAGAGTAGTAGTAACTGTATACAACAGTAAATAATTGTAAAAACATCATTTTCTGCATGTAATATGTCATTTTAATACAACGTTACATAATCCCAATATATCTGACTGTTCTGTCTGGCTCAATTCATCTGGGGCTGAGAGATACATCAAGAGTGATTTTCAGAAGTAAAAACCTATCCAGCGATTGCTTGAGTAAAAAATATTTTCCAGCATTGTCAATGATGAGACTCAAAGGTGCAGGAGTCATGATGTTTACTTATACTAGGTCATGTGATTTCTGTCAACAGAAAGGTCAGCAGTTACACTTATGTATAGGAGACAGGTCATTTTAAGTAAGAAACTAGCCTGCAATGTTGTTATCATACTATGATGCAAGTCAGACTGATCAGATCATCTTAAACTAAGGTGGGTTGGGGAGAAGGGATTTAATCTTGCAAACAATGTATGTAGCACTGTTCATAAGCTACAATGCTTATTGCTAATTATGTAGCAGTGACTGGGAACAGCGAAGCTGCTTACGAGTTGCTGCATGTAGATGCAGGGAGAGAGGGGAAGGAGACAGTGGGGAGTTTATCTCTTGCTTACCAGCATACCAGCAGGATGGCACCCAATCATATTTATTCAATACAGAAATAAATGATTTAGCCTACCTTTATTAGTGAACATAAGTCAATAGATGTTAGCTGAACAGGTATAACAGTATGAAATATTTGTCTGGTTCTTTATTCCCTTGCTAAAATTGAAAATTTCTAGAGCTATATTTTATCTGTAAACAATGTTAATACCAGGCTATAGCTTAGGCAAAAAACAACAAAAAGCCCAGTGCAAGGCATGTAATTCAGTGGGTGAATCACTGGTATGAGTAGAACTTGCTAATTTTTGCCACCACCTAACTACTTAACTAACTAGTTAGACAACATCAGCTTGGCTTGTGGCAACTTTGTGGACAAAGTGTGGGGCGATTTGCCTGCCTTTGAATGTGAAAAGTGTGTCCGAAAGAGAAAGGGACATCTTCTGGAAGAACTCTTCTGTTTTCTGGAAGAACTCTTTTTGACTGTGATCGGTTTTTGTATTTTCATTAGGCGGTCAGTTTTTACACTTTTGTATGACTGTATTTAATAATTTTATTTTGGAATTATTTGTTTCTTCTATGTTTAATTTTATAGAATATAACACATCTTATCTTGGTCTTATCTTCACCCTAAAGGAGATATGATGGTTATTAAAATCTAAAACCAGTCATAGACTAGTAGTTGGACAAGTTTAACTTGGGTGTGTCATCTTGTTACCTTGTAACTGCTTTGCTGAGTCAAAGCAAATCCACAAGTTTAAACACCAGAAAAACCTCCGATCTCCAGGTTAATCAATGTTCAGTGAGGCTTTTATTGTGAAAAGTAATCATTAAGGCTTCCATCTTCCCCATGTGCCTAGTATGATGGTCAGTACCAGTAAGATTGGCAGTCTTTTAGTGCTGTAATCATTCATCTACACATGAAGACTGAGGAAGATGTATTTCCAGTCAGTGAGTTTTAGTTGGGTTTTAAGGTGTGATGCGTAGACATCATTTTAGTCTGAGGAAACATTCCCAGCTAATGTCTGTGAAGGTTCTCAGTCATCCAGGTCATCGTAGTCAAAGGAGCTTAGAACTGAAGAAGCTTCTCGGATGAGAGGTGAAACGTCTTCAAGCAACTTAAAGAAGTCCAGACGCTTTTCTTTGCAAGCTCCTTTGATTCCCAGCTAATACACTCATGCAGCTGGTGCTCTTAACCCCACCTGCCAGACATGTATTCAGAGTTGACACTTTTTTCCTTTGGTTGAACTCAATAGTTCAACTAGTTTCTCACAGAGATTTTTCTTTAAAATATTAACTATAATTAATACAGAAATACAGCTGCAGTGTATGACTTTCTAGGGGGAAAAACACACAGAGACAAGTCACTTTGTCCAGTGGCATCCTACCTTTTTTGGCATGTAGTATGTGTTTTGGTAGTTGTTCACCTTAGGTGTAGATTCATGGCCTGCTATTAATTTTCTTGACCTTTATCTAACTTGTCCATGTGTCATTTTAATTTGGCTTCTACCCATTGTTGCTCTAATGCCTGCATCCTTGCTGTGTTGCTGATGCTTTCTGAAATGTGACATTTGTCAAAACTTACCGAGGTGTTTTTTCTTTTATCAAACTGTTCTCCCACTAGGAGCTCAGTCTGAGTGGAGTTTTTTTTCTCCTCCTCTTACCTCATGTAGTGTATTTTCGTTGTTTTTTTTCCTATCAGCCTACCTTCTGACATGTCTGCCCAATGTGATGTTTGTGTAAAGTTGGTCAGAAGGTTCCTTTGTGAGTGCGCATGCGCCATTAGCGTGCTGCCTGCTGTAACCCCTAATTTCCCTCGGGATGAATAAAGTATTCTGATTCTGATTCTGATATCATTCCAGGTGTCATCACCTCTCTCTCCTCTTATTTTCTCTCAACCCTTCGTGGAGTGTTTGAGAGGAGATGCTTTGCTTTATGACTTAAAGGAGTAGCAGGGACTTGCACAGGCGAATAATGATAAATTGGATTGACTATTCTGAGACATAGGAAAAGGTTAATTCAGTGTTCACTGTCTCTCTGACCCATGGCCAGGCTGTCCTCAGATATAGCTTGCAGAAGACAAACTGCATCTGAACAGAAATTATAGCTTCAGTACAGATTGAATGTCCAAAAATAGGCTCTGTCCTACTGAACACAGCCTGTAGATCTCCAGCTTTTCAAATTTTAGAGTTTGACCCCATTCAGAGAATTTGAGGTTCATTGTTTCACAGCAGTTTTCATTATGAAAAGCACAGACAGATTTCAATATGCACAGCTATAGTTCGTTGGGATTTTTTATGCAATAATATCCGGTCTTTGGCTAAAATGAACAAATCCTTCATTCATGGACCTTTTGTTAAGTCCTGCGTGTGTATCTGCTTTGACTAAAGTTTTTTTTTACAGGTATCCTTGGGAACTTACAGTGGAGTTGTGGTAAATGTTTGTGTGTAGTTTTCCTGTCTAATAATTATGATTATTAGCTTTCCACAATTCACCCCCCCAACAAATGACGTCATTTTTTAAAACTCTTTAGATGTGTTCATGAGAAAGGCTGCAACTAACACATTTTCATTAGTTATTAATCACCTGAGTGTTTTGCTTCAAATATTTGGTCTATGAAACCTTTGATACCAAAGAAAATTGCTCAAGCAAACATTAGTAACATCTATGTTAGGTCATACAACCACCTAAAACTGTAACCAGGCAGAAACATAACTTAAACAGAAACTACCTGTCCTTGACTTGTTTTATCATTAATCTTTTTGCGGTATACAGAGTACGGTGTCCCATAAGCCCTAATTTAAAAGACCTCTTCGCAGTAATGACCAGACTGGAGTGTGAACTGAGCTAAAAAGTGTGTTATTCATAGTTGAGGTGGTTTTCTGATGACAGTAGTGTTTGAGGGATAACATTGCGTTCATGTGTGATTAAACTGGGTTAATGGGGGACCTATAACAGTAAATATTAACTATGTGAAATCTGCCTTGTCAGGATTGTGGGACTGCAATTTGACCAGGTTTGATTAACAAATAGTCCCACAACTTGGGATCTAATAATTATTGTTGTATATAGGGTCCGTCATTCAGAATAGAATGCTGATTGAGTTTAAGTTTTAAGGATCTCTAAAACTATAACTTCAGCTATTTTATATTGTTCTCAACTTCTGAAATCCCCTGCCGACAGCCTATGGGGATGACAGCTTCAGATCACACTTGAATGCACTTGAGTAATACTTAATGTGCAAAAAACTGTTCCCGTGGACAGTTCCTGTCAAATTCCTCAGCAGGGATTGTGGTGCAGTCTGCTGACCTAGCCAAGCTTCAAGTTACTGCTGTAAATGAGCAGAGCAACATCTCACTGGCTTGCTGGACACTCCTAACACATCGGCACCAACCATGTGCAACAAGGTTGTGTATTGTGCCTGCTTAATGTCAGCGTTTTCTTGTCTCATTTCAGACGAAATAGTAATTTTTTCGCTTGTGTTATACTTTAATTCTCAGCCCACATCATCTCTTCATAAAACGTAATTGCTACATTTCTGAGTGCTAGAGATGAAATGGTATCAACATTTGACGTTTTTAGTGACCAGAATAACAGTATCAGGAATAAGTGAGTAGGGCTGGGCCATATCATACCGTTCACGGTAATACCGGTATAATGTTGGGCAATGATAAGAAAATGAAATATTGCAATAGAATATGGGTAAAACGCGCATGCGCAGTGCCTTTGTTTTCATATGCACATGGAGGAAAAAGCGTGCCGGCGACAGAGAATGAGAAGGGCGAAAGAATGAAATGGATGAACCAGAACTGGTTTGTAAAAATGCTGCAACTTCAGTGGTGTGGAACTGGTTTAGCTTTTGTCCATCAGATACACAACAAAGCACTATTTTTGGTAGCGCATGCTAGCGGGCCGTCGTTATTACTGTGTTTTTTGGAAAATACGGCGCGCTTAAAATCAATCCTTTGATTTTTCTGAAAATCAACAGCGCCCCTTATAATCCCGTGTGCCTTATGTATGAACTCTGGTTGTGTTTACTGACCTCGAAACGATTTTATGTGGTACACAGCGCTCGAAAATCTGTCAGACGTCTTTGCTAAGCTACGAAGCCGCACCGCTTGATGGATTGTCGGAGCATTACGGCTATCGTAGGCAGGAGCCTCGCGGAGTGATACGTACTGTGCTTCAGCATAATATTACCATATTGTGTGTGTATAAGCTCTTTTTAAGTTTTGTGGGTATTATACATGGTTATGCTGAGGACATGTCGGCCAATTTCCACTGGAAATGCCTTTTGGTTAAACTGTCAGCGAGGAATTTGCACTGTTAAATTTTTATATAACTTTAATGCACATAAAAAAACAGCTGCTTGTTTAAGTGAAAATACATTGATGGTTTTTTTTTCACTAATAAAGTTGTGGAGTTGTAAAGTATTTTGTCTAGTGTCAATTATATCGTCAGTTATATCGTTATTGCAAATTTTCAAATGTATATCGTGATAAATAGTTTTGGTCATATCGCCCTGCTCTATAAGTGAGCATATTTACACATTTTCATGTGTTAGAGCCTCGACTTATTTTTCAGCAGATGAGGCCTGGAAAGGGATGTAATGCTCAATTTGTCCTGCCGGATTAACAGTTTCAACGGTTTTTGTCTGGAATGGGTAAGCAAAGACTGCAGTCATACTACATGTACAGCAGCACAACAGCATCCAATGTTTTTACATGAACAGTCACACAGAAAACTTCAGTTGTGATTATTGATAAGCTGTGAGCAAAATAAAAGGGAAAAGTCATTACATTTGACATTTCTCTGCTCTCACTATAATATTGTTTGTGGTGCTCACAAATCAGCTCACTTTCTGCATCCTCTGTATAAAACATGAACACAGACATCATGACGTCACTCGCTGATTTGTGCCCTGTTAATGTCTGTTATGGTTTTGTGTTGGTTGTGTCAGAAGACCTGACGTCATCAATGCCTCCTCACCGTTTATACTGGCACTGAGGCCATGCAGTCCTCCCGTGGACAATAGGTGTCACCACTGAAGCAAAACGTCAACTTCAACATCAATACTGATATAGGACTAGAAGTTGAAAGAGGAAGCACAGTGATTGCAGTATTTTTGTTTTTGTCTTTTTCAACGTTTTCTCCAGAACGTCTTACTCTTCAAGCCGTCCAATATCTCCTTCTGTACAGTCCAAGATCTCTGCACTTTAACTGGTGGTAAAAATGGACACAATCGTACACTCTTGTTTTCAACCTGGCCTCACCAACTGGCTGGGTTTACAAAAATTGAGTGGTACGTGACTGGCTGAAACCACACCACAGCGTGGTTCATACTAGCAGACTTGTCAGTCACAAGTTGTTAGTCAGTGACCATCTTTTTAGCCAGCACTGTTTTTTCCCTCTTTTTACAGTTAAAATGAACAGAATTTACAAATGTGCTATTCATACCCAAAATGAATGACTGAGCCCATAAACCCATAATCCCATTAGGAAAGTATTTACAGAGATGGAGTTCAAAGGCAGTTTTCACACAAACATCTGTAGGAACCAAAAGTCCTTTTGCAGTTGTCACCCCTGATGGCCATTAAAAAAAAGTATGTTGCATTATCCTCACTTTTCAAACCCTAAAGCGATGTCAGTCTTTTGTACTGTCTGGTTTTCAATCGATTTTGGTTGAAGTGTGTTAGCTGTGATTTATTGTAATTAAAAACAATTTGAAATAGGTATCAAATAAAGGTAAGAACTAGTTCAGTCTGGGAAATTGCCCCATGGTATGAGACAACTTGTGAGGTGCTCGGCCATGATGGACCTGTTACTATGACAACTGTTGAAGTGAGCTGGAAAAGGATACTTTTTTACAAGGTATCCTTGTCTAAAGAACAGGGCCGTGGTTTATGAATCATTTTGTCGAATGCATCCTTTTTTTTTTTTTTTTTTTTTTTTTAATGTTGCTAAAGGTCAAAGCTCCACTGTTCAGGCTTTTGTGAGAGATTTCCCATCAGTGTGTGAATGGGTGGATGGGTGGATGACAGGTTGTGTAAAGCACTTTGGGGTCCTTAGGGACTAGAAAAGCGCTATACAAATACAGGCCATTTACCATTTACCATCATTAAAGATTTTGTTATTTGCCACAACTATGGGAGGTGGATATTTTTACTTGTTAGTGGATCACATTTGTTGAGTCATACTGGTGTTTGCTCAAAAAGCGCAATTTAATTATTCCACCTGTCAGTAATCCAGTCAACATGTTCCTTTTGTTGTCTGACAACCCAGCATGTATGTCCAAATTTTCCTCTGTGTGACGAGATCTGGTGAGAGCTAGACTGTTTGAAAGCACATTCACAGAAACCTATCACAGTCACTAATTATGACTCCAATTGTAGCCATGCTCTGCATTTAAAGACACAGCATGCTTTGATTCTAGGCCCCTGTAGACAGGTTGCTTTTGCTCTGAGGTAACAAGAGGTAACAGCCATCAAGCTGTTACCTCTTGTCAGAAATGAAAGGTTCTGCTATGTTAAAATGTATGTTAATTGCATTGTGGCTAATTAGAAAGATTGCTATTACTGTTTTGTTGCTTTAGTAGTGCAAGAGTGGCTATGAGCAGGTGTCTGTTGACTGACGGAGGTAACAATGACTTCACTGTTACACCTTTATTTAACTTTCTCGAGATCCCTCCATCCCTTACTAGCAACAGCGTCATCGCACAGGCCCTGCTTAGCAACTTGTGACCCGTGGAAACCATGGAAGAGGAAGACCATGTCGCACCTCCTTGAGTTTCTGCCAGCTACTGTCTCCTTAACGTTCTCTTTTATTCTCCTGTGGTCATCCCTCCCCCACTTCCTCCTCCTGTTTTTCTTCTTACACACACATATGTTCACACACTCCCAAACCCTTTGACTCCAAAGCCTTACTTACCATATTTGCTGAGTAAATCATTCTATACCAGCATTCTCCATTTTCTTGAATGTTCCTGACACTCTTGGTCTTTTTATAAAAGGGTTAAAATGGTATCAGGTTGAGTTAAAGTTTCTTTGCTTTCAAATGCATCTCTTCACCAATAGGCATCGATATTCTTAAGGGATTCCTCACCGTAGCATATTAGCCTTGGGGGTGGCAATGGGTTCAAGGTGGCAGGAATTACGGCTGTATTTATTTATTTTTTTCTTTTGTTTCCTTGCTTTCGTAACTGCTCTTCACTAAAGGAAATTTTCTTTTTACTACACACTTACACACTTACACACACACATCTCAGTGACAAGTGACTAACTTTTTTTAAATGTTGTAGAAGTACTGTGGCACCAAACCTGTTGAGTGTGTTTGTCATGCTTCTAGATATTTGTGTTGAGGAAATAACAGCTCGCACTCTCTCTGAGAATCTGCTCACCATTTCCATCTGTAGTTTGTAATGCAGTTAAGTCAATGTGTCTTTGATTTAATGATTGCATTTGCAAACACCTGTCATCTGACTTCCTAACTCGCTGTTTCGCTTTGGGGTTTTTTTTCCAGTTGAGAATAAATTACCTAAAACAGAATTATGAACAATGAAAGTGTTGCTTTTGTAAGTGTTTGTGTATCTGTGGGAGTTTGCCACATTCAGAGCTGAAGGTATGTGTGGATTGCCATTGAAAATAGGCACGCTCATTAGTGCCCTTTTGGCTACATAAAAATTAGCCACCTTTTATAGCTCAGTTAGCTTGCTAATAGTTAACTGGAGCAAAGCTGATGAAATGGTGTGCTCCCTGCTGGGTCATTTGAACATGATGTTGACTCCAGTTGTCTTATATTAAAAATATAAGAGTTGTAACTTGGTGTTTTGCCAACCTACAAACAGCAGTGGCTCTGACTTGTAGTATTTTATTGTCAGCATATGAATGAATCCCCTTTAATTCTGTTTGTGTACTTTTTCTTTTCAGGTGTGGGAAAGTCATGTCTATTACTACAGTTCACAGACAAGAGGTTTCAGCCAGTTCACGACCTCACCATCGGTAAGACCACCTGCATCATTTATAATAAAAACATAAAGCATAATTAGATGACTTTTACTAATTAAACTTGATAGACTAGGTCAGACTAAAGTAAAGTAAAAGCAATATAGCTGATGCTATGTTAACAACATAAAAAACTAAGTAAAAAGTAATTAGATGCTGAGTTAACCAAAACCCTTCTGATATTCAGATAATTCAGATTTTACTGTGTACAACTCCAGTAGATTTGACAGAGAGGAGTAACCTCTTACAATTGCATCCGTTACAGAAAATTGCTTAATTACTTTGTGCAGTATGAATGGCCATAAAGCCAGCTCTCAGCTTTGCAGCCTCCAGTATTATTGAAATGCAGATGCTGCTCATTTTACGTTTTCGCTCGCTTCTTCATTTTTCCTCGACACACTTGTGTACCTGGTCTGTACCACCACAAAACGTCTGCCCCCTTCCTTCTTTCACACAGCCCTTCTTTGCATGTGATTGGCTGCACGGTGTGCCCATCAAAATAAAAACCCACCCCTGCCCTGTATGGATTCTCAGCAGTGCTGAGTTCCATAGTGCTGTTTAAATCCGAGTGGGTCAGCGGCCTAAGCCATATACTGGATCTCTTGCCAGCTCGTGTGATCTATGTACAATGAAAGAATGAGTTGGAAATCACATGCTTTGTAAAGCAGCTTCAGCCGCAACACCACCCCTGCTACAGGGGAGGAGCCACTGATAAATAAATAAATAAATAAAATATAAAGCCAATATTTACATCCAATTTTAGCCTTTGGCCTAAGAGCAGATATGTGATTTCAACTTCAAATTTGATCTTAAGCACAATGCAATGTATACTTTTTTGTGTCTGTGGGGCAATTTATGTTGGGCTCAAAACACAGATGACCCAGTAATTATAGCAGCTATAATCCTTATCAAGTGTTATGTCATGTAGAAATTCAAACCTCAGATTACACACATTATGCATACCACTTGCGATCACTGGTTGTGTGACAAGAACAGCATGAAGCCATCACACAAGCCCCACAGCCTCCATCAGCATTATTTAAGATTGTAGATAAGATTGATTAAGGTTGTGTTTACATTGTGGTACTCTTCATGGTCTGTATAAAGGTGGATCTGGAGAGTATGAGATAAGTCCAAGTGGGTCCATCTCCTCAGCTTTGCTCATATTTAAAATAAAATGTCTGGCATCAGACCTCTCCACAAATCTCTCTTCCTGTGAACTAGGCTGAGGGATCTATACGCTTGTGCAGAAAGAAAAGCATAGCTGGGTTTGACTTCTCCAACAGAAATTATAAATGGATTTTCATCATCTCGGTTAAAATCAACAAATGGCCGATCTGCAAAGCTTTTGAGGTGTTTCAAGTGCTTACTTGTCAAACTGTGATTATGTTAAGGACATTATCCATATCCTGCACATTGCCTGCAGGCAGATGATAATGGATATTATATAGAATCGACCTCTAGCTTGAATACAGACGCATGTCTTTTTAAAAGCATTTGATTGCTATCAGAATCCATCAACAGATAATTAACAGTTAAGAAAAAAGTCTTCTGTGTAAGATCTGTGTAGCTTTTATTTAGAAAGGGTTATTCACCCATCTTCTGTGATTGTGTCTATGCAGGTGTGGAATTCGGCGCGAGGATGATCACTATAGATGGCAAACAGATCAAATTGCAAATCTGGGATACGGTAATACATATACTGTTTTTCTACCTTTTTCTTTTTCAAACAGAAAATATAACTTGAATTTGTTTCCTCAACTGTAAGTGTATTTAAGTCTTATAAATGAAGGTTTCAAGCTTGTTAGTATAATGTGGCAGGAATGTATTGAATTTTGTTTGGCTTTTATTTTTTCCAAAAACTGCAACATTATTATTCTTTTATTATTATTTAACTTATGTGCAGCACTGCAGAGCAAGGACCCTTTTCGTTTGTTTATCTAAAATGCATGCCTGCATTATGGGACAGTCCCAGAAAATGATGTAACATTGTGACTTTTGGATTGGTGGACTGTGATTTTTCACAGCTTGCACTTACAGCTTTAACCAACAGATGGCGTTAGAGCTCTTTGAATACCTGTTCTCTGATCTTAAGGAAGCAGTGTGAGAAAAGGGACCAGCATTTCAGTCCTGGTTCTCTGGTCCCAGGATAGTGCATTTTGGGGGGCCCACCAGTGAGATTATTGTCTTTACCTGGTTTTCTGGGTTTGGCCAAAGTGAAAATCTCAGCAACAAATTTGGATTTGTATAGTACATAATCTCCGAATAGTTAGAGAAGCCACTTGGGTTATTGTGCAGGCTGCACTTGCCACATGTATGCTTGTGTGTTTCTTTATGCACGCCTGTGTGCCAGATGGCAGACAGGCACAGCGTTCCCTCTCTTTCACCCTTATTTATCATTTATTCACTAATAGCATTACTGGCTGGTTGACTGCTCCTTGAACATCTCGCAGACTGCTCTAGTGACCAGCTAACTTGGTGTTTGCTGCACTGGCTGACCAAACTTCTGAATGGCTTTCTATCTGGCTAACTTACCCAGCTTGTTGGCTGTCCTCACTAGTTTTCTGACTCACAAACCAACTGCTTCGCTGGGTGAGACGTTGACAGCCTGGTCCCCTGACTGGCTGAATGATTCACCTCCCTGTCTTTCTGACTGTCTGGTGTTCAGATGAGGTCAGAGCAGCATGGGACTTGCAGCTGCTAGGATAGAGTGTCGTTTTGTTTTCTGCTCGGGCTTGGACGAACACAGGCGACATTGTTACTGTACATTGAATAGCAAGAGAACATGAATAGATATTGCACTGGGGGGGGGTTGTAAGAATACCGGATGATGAAAATAATGAAGGAAAGATGTCTTTCTTCGATCACTTAAAAGATGAGTGATCGAAGAAAGACATCGAAAAAGTGAGATAACGAGGGGATGATAATAATGTAGTGGGGTTCACTGAACAAGGTGACCCAGAGAGCCAGCTTGACTAGCAGAGCTAGTCCTTCTGTTCATCATAAATATGGAGAAACAGCAAGGTTAGACATACAAGCAGAGAGAAAGAAAGGGATTGTGAAAGATAGATGGAGAATGAAAGAGAACTCTATTGTATCCGATTACAGGCTGTGCTCTGTCCTGTCCTCTCCCCAGCTGACTGAAAACCCAGAGCTGGACTCTGCTAGAGAATCAGGACTGATGTATAACATGTATTAGGACTAGACAACATGGGAGCTTGCAGAAGAGCTCAGCTGTTTGAATGAATTGCAGAGCTAAAAAAGCAGACCTGTGAAGCCAAAGTCTTTGTTGGGGCCCTTGAAAAACCGACAACTCTGCAGGTGTCTGCAGACATTTCAATTATTCAGCTTTCAATTTCTGTTTATTAATATATGCATGTGTTTCTCCAGGCTGGTCAGGAGTCGTTCCGGTCCATCACCAGGTCTTACTACAGAGGAGCGGCAGGAGCACTCCTAGTCTATGACATCACAAGGTAACAATCAGTCAGTCAATCATACACATGCTAGCTGAGTGTTTATAAGACACAATGCAATAGAGATGAACCGCAGTAGAACTACAGTCATGTTACAAGCATCCTTTCCTCACTATGGATAATCTCCACTTGTATGTTATGAGCATGTTGTGATATCATCGTAGACTCTATATAAATGTCTGGCGTCACCCATTAGTTGCTAGTGTTGAATGCTAACCATTGTCATCTGCTGGCTTACCAGCTATCCCTGAAAGTTAAATTACAGCACTGATAAATGGAAGTGACCTTAGCGAGCTAAGAAACTAGCAATGAGGCTAGATCAGATGTTGTTGAAAGAGGTATCCCTAATACTTAATTTATCCAAAAGTTATAAAGATACTAGTGTAAAAATCATCATGCTGCTGTTGAAAAAGAAAGGATGGCCAAAGTCAGTAGCGCATTTTAGCCGAGCTGTTTAAAACCCACCGGCAGTTCAACACTGTGAGCCATAGAAACATATATATTGTCATTTACTAGTTTAATTACCTTTAATTGTGATGATTGAGTTTCATATTCTTAAGGGGTTAAATGTTTTCTGTCCCATGACTTTTTGTCCAGGGTAATTCATTCAGGATTTCCACTCCACCAACTCATGATAATCCGTTTTCTTTGGAATATTTATGATCCCCAGTGGAAGAATCCTACCCTTCATAGCTCTGACATTCTATATGCAGTTGCAGTCAGTTGACTATGGAGTCAGCCCTTTTGTAGTCTTGAATTTTCTGTTACATAAACACATTTGCAATGGTAGACGCTCACATTAAACTGGCAAAAGTTTTGAGTAATGTTTGTGACAATATCCCTAATACACTCATCTCAGGCATATGTCCACCTGCTGTCCAAACCTAATGTTTACAAGGGTCAGTCAGAAAACAGTTGGCTTTAAGGGAGGGTGGCTGTAAAGGGGGAAGGGTTCAATGCTTGTTTTAGACAAAGAATGCACCAAGGCCTACTACAAGCTGAATAAGGATCATTTTGAATGTTGAGTCTCACAGAGTTGCTATAGTAGAGTGAAAAATAAAATGCTGGAAATGAGCAGAACAGATTTTGTTTTTCATTCAAGTATTATTAAGAACTGGGAAACTGGAGTCCACTGAAGAGACTTCAGACATCAGAGCTCGCAAAATCGCGAGCCCTGGAAATTATAGGATGAGCTGGGGAAAAAAGGCCAGTGTGGGGTCAGATATGTAATGACATCCTGTCAACTGTGATACAGTGATAAAGATTCATTATAGCAGTAGTTTATAGCTCACAGTCTTAGTGCCAGTTGTACTGTCTCGAAGTGTTTTTGTTTTTTTGTTTTTTTAAATCAGAACATTTTTATTATATATTAAGTTTTAATTCCAACCCTGTTGATTGCATGAATGAAATTTTCTGAAATTAAGAAAAGAAAATTCATTTATTAGGTGCACTGGTGTGTTTTAAAGGCCCTGACCATTAACTGCATTGTGTTTGAAACCAGCTGGCGAATCGAGCTTTGATGATCTGTCTCTCTTTCGTCTCTTGTTTCCTTTCATGTGTTTGCTGTAGATACTCTAATAAAAGCAGCAATCCTAGTGAATGACAATTCATCCGTTAGTGCTCAGGTATATGAAGAGTTGAAAACTGTCTGGAGATGTATTCCCATCACATTTGTCACCTGTAAGAAATTAAACTGAAGCAATAATTATTGCGATTAATGTGCATAAAGGAGTTACAGAGGTAGATGTATATTTTTCAGGATGAGGGAGTTTTCTGTTTAAATAGTTGGCATAATTGCAAGAGGAAGTGGCACACACATCAGTCACCAATTTAAAAGGAAACGGCAGATCTGTAAAATCAGTTATGTTTATGCGTCTGCGTGACAACAGCTGCTTTATCTGGCATGCTTTCAGTTTGATCTCAATGCAGTCATAGTGAAACCATCAATCTGTGCTCGTTTGAACAGAAGGGACACTTTCAACCACTTGACGACCTGGTTAGAGGATGCCCGCCAACATTCCAACTCCAATATGGTCATCATGCTCATTGGCAACAAGAGGTAACATGTTTTTTAGTTTGTTAGTTTGCCCCCCTCCCCCCTTCTACGGTGATGGCTGCCCACTGCCCTACATAACGCTGTACCATTAATAGTGTGTTTTACAACATGTTGCTGTGTAACGATGACTTGTCTGACTTTGTTTTTTATGGCTGAGGCTGGTCATAATTTTACACTGTCACTAAGTGTGTAATTCAGTCACTTCTGCTTTTCTCCCCCAGACACACTCTGTGCTCAAGCTTACATAACACACCACCATGTAAGAAACTTGTCACAACAAGTGACGTCCATTGCTAAATGTGCTTTAATATTTACAACTTACATGAGGAAGTTTCTTTCCACAGTTCTCTTCAGCTGGTATTGAACAAACTGCTTGCTCACTCATATTCTGTAAAATGACAGTTTCCAAAAAATGTAGCTTTTGATACAATTACAGACACATTGGCATTAACTCTGCCGTTTAAAAAGACATTTACTTTGTGTGATCTGAGGTGGAATTGTTGAATTTAGAAAACGGCAATCTACACTAAGCTAGCAGTAAGTTAGCCACCTAAAAGCAGAAGGCATTACTCTCTTACTCTCTGCTGCTAGACATTTCCCAGTCAAGACCTTAAAGTAGCTTCATGATATCATGAAGTAGCAATTCAATTCAATTTTATTTATATAGTCCCAAACCACAACATCAGTCACCTCAACGAGCTTGAGGATAAGTTTTCAAACAAGAAAATGTTAATTTGATATATGTTATATGTCCGGTTTTGCCGTGTGTTTAAAAAATAAAATAAAATCCTTCCAAAATGTCTTGGATCTTTATCCAGATCAACTCCAAAATCTAATCACTTCTGAGTTGTTGGGCTAATCCCAGTGTCTGGTAAAATGTTTGTGTAAATCCATCCATGACGTTCTAAATAATCCCACTAGTAAACAGACAAGCCAAATGTAGGTACAGATTTCTTGGGATTTACAAAGAGAGCATAAAATGTTTAATTTGTTTTTGTTTAATTTATATTTCTCATCATTTTGATGCAGAATGGAAATAATGGCTTTAATTTTTCTTAAATGAGTAGTTACCAGAAGTACACAAAATACAAGCCCCTGACAAGAATGGACCCAGAGAAAATTCAGTTGCACGCTATAGTTGTAATGAGTTTGGCTACAAGGGTGCTTCATTTTTAAAAAACATAGTTTAAAGTGATCTTCTGCAATTTCTACCAAAACTGCTTTTGTAAAATCAGTAATCCTGTAGCAAATAAGGATACACGTGACCAACACTGAACTGCCTAGCAATTTAGTTTGTAATTCATGGCTTGCTACATCATTTTATAATTGATTGTATCTATTGTTTTAGTGACCTGGAGTCAAGGAGAGAGGTGAAGAAAGAGGAAGGTGAAGCATTTGCCAGAGAACATGGACTCATATTCATGGAGACCTCAGCTAAGACTGCCTCTAATGTAGAGGAGGTAATTCCATACACGCAACCCTACCAGCTTTCACCACCTATTTATCTGAATTAGGAATTTGCCTTGGAGGTCAGCATTATATTTGAATATATTTTAGGAAGTCTTTATAATCACAGTCAGCTGGTTGTGATGGTAGTTCATCTGAAGATGGTGATAGCCCTGCTAAATATCTGCTTATTGTGAGTATGTTATCACATAAGCGCTGCCATAGGCTCATAGACGAAACACATGGACTGTATATAAAAAATCAGCATAACTTGCTGGTGAGGCCAACATGGAGGGTCTTTAACTTGCTTTCTTTTTAATCGCCAGCAGGGGGAGAGTTCTTTCTTTCCTTTTTTTTTTTTTTTTTTAAAGGAGTTTAGTTTTATAGAAATATATTTTTAAAAAATGGCCCCCAGCTTCCTCAATCTGGTCTAGATTCTGATCTTTTTGTGTACACCATACTTGTTGTTTTGTATCACATTTAGTTAAAAGGGAGAGGAAGGATATGATTTAGGGTGGACCTACCTTGTTACTGATTCTTGGGTGTGCTGTGTCCCTCAATTTCTGAGTCAGAACCCACCCTTTGCTCAGTGTCCAGACACCAAGACTTTAACTGCCAAAACACTCACATTGCAGCACTGCAACAGGACTAGCTACAGGATTGCAACGAATAGCTACAGCCATCTTGTATATACAGTCTATGCATTCAGCCCAGTTTGGGAATTTTCATGCATAATCATATATTCCTTTCTCAGATATATAAAATCTCCAAAGTAACAATATGGATGGAAAAATATTTTGTCCATTGAATTAGTAAGATTTGTAATTTATTAGCCAAGTTGCAGCTGTGTTTCTGAAGCAAACATACAGACAAAACAAATTTTCCTTCAGGTTTAATTTGTATTCAAGATTACTATTTAGGTCAGATAAATGCTGAAAACCAACCTATAAAGAATTCATAGACTTCATGCTGTTTGTGGAACACATTAATCAAGCACAATTCATCTTTGTCCTTTTATAGGTCCAAAGTACATTGTAAGTTTCTAACGTAAATCTTCTAGTTAAGTTAGTTTTTCCATTCTTACACAAACTGAATTTTAAATGCTTGTTATTTTTAAAAGATGTGCAAATATGTCTAAAAATATAACGGTACCCCTTCATTTTCTTACACGCCCCTGATATTCCTGTATTTACCATTCAGTGCATTAGCTTTAACAAATTACCTGTAAAAAGTTTTATTGGGGCTCAGAAACACAGTAACACAAAATCAACTTTGTGTCTAACTTGCAAACTCACACTCACAGTCTTCCTCGTCAGTTGGTTTCTGGCCTGAAAAGCCTCAACATTTGTAATGTTGCCACATTCATCGTCTGCAGCCAGAAAAGACCATATTTTGACAGTAGGGCCAAATGCAAAGTTATCAGCTAACAATGGCAATCTTGGTTAGAGAACTGCATACAAAAACTGTATGGATGCAACATGTAGACACAGAAACCTGATCAACAAAATGTACAGAAACTGGAGTACAAGATGTTTGAATGTCTCAAGCGGCAGGCCTGAGGATTTGTCTGATAATTCGCCACCAGAGGTCATGACTAATAGACCACAATCAGGTGGCTGTGTTGCCACAACTCTAACTTTAAAGCTTAAAAAACATGTAAGATACTTTTTAGCGATTGCGAGATTGTTTATAAAATAGAAAACTGGAACTGCCTATAAAAAGTTTTCGGCAGTTCCACGATAGCTTAATTTACCAGCCCTGGATTTGGCGACTTGTTTACTGCCAATAGCCTTAAACACTACATAACTTTTTTTTTTTTTTAATGACCAGCAATAACTGTTGTTCCAATAAGACTTGTGGTTTTATAGAAGTCTGTCAGAAAACAACCCTCTGCTCTGACCTTCACAAACCCTTTCCTTCATAGTCTCAGTCATGCAAGCCCATGGTGTAAGTGTGAAGTATTTTAAAAGTTAGACAAGAGAAGATTGTCCAGGATGTTATCATTGTGATTGAAAAGTTGTTACCCAAATAGCGTGGTTTCTCAGTTAGACACACCCCTGGCTCGTCACATCTGGCTTCAGGACACCAAAAAAACACCATGTAAATGATTTTCCACTCTCTGTGAAGAAGACGCTCAGTCGAGGCTTCAAACCTGCACTTTACAATCCATTGGGTGACATCCATCTTTCATATACCTGTCTATGCCAACAACACATGTATTTCAGAATCAGAATACTTTATTGATCCCTGGGGGAAATTATTTATTTTTTTGTTACAGTGCTCCATTATAAACAAACATTGACAAGACAGACAATAGGCTAACTAAGAATAGTACAATATATATATTTCACTTATTAATAAATAGCTGAAAAGAAACATGTGTAGTTGTAGCAGCAAACAGTGTGTTAAGTGGATGGATTGTACAGGGAGATGGCCACAGGCAGGAAAGATTTCCTGTGTCGTTCAGTGGTGCTTTTCGGTACTCTGTCTCTCACTGAACGTGCTCCTGTGACTGACCAGCATGTCATGGAGTGGGTGGGAGGTGTTATCCAACATTGTCTTTATTTTGGACAACATCCGCCTCTCCGACACCACCTTGAGGGAGTCCAGCTCCATCCCCACAACATTACTGGCCTTACGGATTGGTTTATTGAGTCTGTTGGCATTTGTTTTTACATGTTCCATGATAAACAAGTCTGTGCACATTTTGGATCAGTAGTAAAAGTCAACACACATTTTTTTTCTTGTTATAATGTTCTGTGTCACAGATTTAACATTTGACTAAATTCCACATCAGACTCAAACCTCCTGATTAACCAGCAGTGTCAAGGATCACAATGGTGGTGTATAACCTTACCAGCCTCACAGTAGTATCACAAACTCCAGTTGGCACACTGAGCATCCTTCTCCACCCCTGAGAGAGAGACACCCCTGGTGATGTTGTGTGTAATGAATGCATGGCGTCGTCTTCTGGGACCCCTCTCTCACTTATCCAATCACATAAATCCTATCCTACACAGTGCAGCATGCAAGCTAGGAGCACGGCGCTGTATGTTCATGTGTGGGTGGGTGTCAGTGGTGATTTGGTTTTGGGGTTTTTTGGGTGTGTGTCTTGTTTTGCTTTTATTTCCCCCCAATCTCTCCTTCATACCGTCTTACGCCTGGCCTATATCATGCAAACACATACACCAACACCACTGATGAGTCGAGTCCTTTCTTGGGTTAAGATAAGGGGGAGGTGTGCGTGTGCGTGCATGCGCGCGTGTGTGGTATGATTAATTTGTCTCATTAGTGTCCTCTGAATCCTCCTGATACCACTCCTCTCCACCCTTCCCTTCATCTCTCCTCGCTCCATCCCTCCTCATCCCTTGACGTCCATCATTTGCTCTTTAGCTCTCCTCCTTTACCTCCCCCATCCTGCTCCACGATTCCTTTCTTCCTCCCCCCTCCTCCAACGTGTCTTCCTGCCCTTTTTTATTCATTTTATCCTCCCCCAATTCCCTCCTCTCCTGCTCTTCAACCCATCGCCTCCCCTCCTCTCTCGAGCAGTATATCAACCGGTTATAGTTCATACATATTCATAACCTCCACCCCGCCTCCCCTCACAGCGACATTCAGCAGCCAATCAGCATGCTGGGTTTGTCGTCAGGGTCTGTGGGTGGACATTGAGGCTGATAGGATGGTCCTTACAGATAGATGGAGAGAAATTGCTGTAAGCACCTTTTCATCATCTCTTCTGCCCACCCTTCCTTCACTAAGATCCTAACCTTAACCTCTGCTCGCTTCTGTTCTTGTTCACCAGTCTTTCTTCTTATATTTCTTCACCTCTGCTGGTTTTTTTTTTTTTTTTTTTTTTTTGCCCACTGATTAATTGCTTGTTTACTGTATTTAATTTTTTTTTAAATATTTTTTTCCCAGTATTCTGTTATCAGCCATGTAATGGTTTTTCACTCTCTATTCTTTGCCCTATCACCATCTATAAATCTTCTGTAGTCACCTCAGTTTTCTCCCTCTTGTTTTCACTTTCTACACATATCTGCAGGTCCATTAGTTTAACTCAAAAAAAGAAAGTCTAAGTACATTTGATGGTAAAGAGGGTGCAGTGATGAGTTGAAGAAGGGAAAGAGGACAGCATGAGGAGGACAGAGTACACTAGAGTGCACCCTTGGGCTCAGTCTATTTCCGACAGGGTGTCAGATAGAAGTTCAGGACATATTTTCAGTTCTTGAACATTCCTTTTTTTCTGATGAGGCTTAGTTTTGACTGCCATTACTTATATGAGCCGGCATTGTTAGATCATTTCTACATAGAGTGAAGGTTATGACATCTGAGCTGGTGTCGCATTTCTAGTTATCCCAGCTGCTCTTGAGCTCGGACCCTTGAGACAGAAAGACTCCCCCTGGAGACGAATGCATCGATACCGTAGTCATAGGCTGGTCGCTCAGGGAGATTAATTCTACTTTATTCAATCATTTTTGATCCTTGCTGTGCTCTTAGTAAGCCCAAAGTAAGAGTGTGTGTGTGTGTGTGTGTGTGTGTGTGTGTGTGTGTGAGAGAGAGACAAACTTTGTATTGTCTGCTTGTGTGTTCTGCTCAGATCTCTCTTGCTGATCTGCTCAAAAGGGCAACTGCATCTTCTAACAAGGTCTTACGCCATATCGCCTTAACTTCTCAAAGCTGGCTTGAAGGGCTTGGATAGTATTTGCAGAACAATCATACTTCTCAGTAGTAGTGTACATCATAAGCTCTTTAAGCCTTAACAAAACACAATTTTGAGAACATCTTCCAAAGAGCTCAGGGGTGCCAAAAGCCCCAATTTTACTCTTCTTTCTTTCTGTCTATATAATTTGGTAAATTGCAAGTTATGATAAATGTGTAGCTCTGAAGTCAAATATGAGATATCTTTAACATGTTTGAGCTAATTTGTTCAAAGAATCAAAACACAAAAACACCAGACATAACTCCCGCTGAATTTACATGTGAGAAGCATAGACTGAATATAAAAGATGGACCTACATGCCTTCTAATGAGCTGTTAGAGGCTGCAGAGTTATACAACTGTGTGCTTACATGTTAGAAACATAGCTTGCAGAAGAAGCCTTTTAAACTTTTAAGTTTTGTTTCTTTTTCTGAGGGTTTATTTTATTAGATTGTCATTTTCTACATGCAGCTTTTATGTCGCATGCAGCATGATGTCACCTTTTTTTTTTTTTTTTTTTTTTTTAATCTTTCTTTAGGTTGACATTTTTTTTCTTTACTAATTTTAGGGTTAACTTAGCATGCAAATACTTAACATTATTTTAGAAGCATGACTAATCATACAACACTTTATGAAATGCATTTACTTAAGACTGATATTATCTGCTTGTGGATTCATTGGTGTTAGTGTGTTTGTTGTCCAATAAGTAACTTAAAGGTTTGAAAGGATTTGTTTGTGCTTTAAATAGAGAGCTGAAGTCAAGGTACGTCTGACCTAGCCTAGCAGTTAGCATTTTTTCCAGAGTAAGCACAGCTGCGCAGACATTTTATGCCTTTATCATGTGGAGACTGCACCATCGAACACAGATTTTTTGGTGACCGTTTTTGGTTATCATTTGCCTGCCAGGTGTGTTTTTCCACTCACACAAACTTGTGAATTTATTTGTGTTCAGCAGCCAATAATTAAATATAGATCGTCTGACTTTGTTACTTGCACTTGACACACCTATATGGAATATTTAACAGATCAGTTCATGCTTTGTGTCACTGATGTGAGAGAGGGCATAAAACTGGGAGTGGTAAGTTCACTGTGATGTCAAGTTTCAAAGTTCTGTGAGGTGTTTTTGAGCTGTGACGGGAAGCTCGGGCTGCAGCTGAACAGTAAATGGCTGAAAGTCAGAGCCTGGTTATGTTACTGAAACTTGAATTTGCTTTGCATTCCTAATGACATGAGGCTCATTTATAGGAGTCAGCATAAAAAGATGGTTTTAACCTTCCTGTCCTCTCTGTCTGTTTCACTTCCTGTCTCTACGGCAGGCTTTCATCAACACAGCCAAGGAGATCTATGAGAAGATCCAGGAGGGAGTGTTTGATATCAACAATGAGGTGAGATACTGTGTTCCTCCTGTGTTGGGTTTTTTTTCCTCCCTGAGCCGCCTTCTCTCTTCTTTGTTCTTCTCTTTCCTTCCCCTCTTCTTCCTCAGTGTGGTTTTGCAGCAGTGTGTGTGGTTTGCCATGCTCCCTCTCTTTCAAAAAGAAGGGGAAAAAAGCCCTCCACTCAGCTTCCTTTGACTGCAGCCAAGCAAAACTCCCAGTGTTCCTCCTCTCCTCTGCTCTATTTTCCACACACACTCTCTTCACTTCTTAGTTTGCGCTCTCTCCCTGTCTCAGTCTCCCTGTCTCACTCTCTCTGTCTCTCTCTCGGCATCTTGCCAGCTCATAAATTCCTCACATCCCACAAGGTCTCAGTCATTGGGCAAGAAAACAAACACTCAGCCAGCCAGTCAGACTGGAAGCTGCCCATCCAGCCAAATAGAAAGTTTGTGAACCAGACATTGAGATTCATATCATCATCTTAGTGAAAGACTAAGTGTAAGAAAGGCTAATTTCACATAAAGAGTGCAAAATCCAAACACTCGGAATCCATTCATTAAAATTCAGAGCACTATTATTTATACAGCGTGACAGGAGTGAACTCAAAGTGCTTTCCCAGTGTAGGAAAAAGGATTAACATTCCAAGTATTGAAAAACATACGGAATAGACTGTGACAGCACTGAATAGTGAGTTTAAAAGGAGAAGGATGTATACAGATTCAAATTGGGGGAAAATGAAATAAACAATTACAATAAATAATAAAAATGGCTAACTGTAATAGAAAAGCACTGACTGCAATTTTCTTGGCCAATTTGTGTTTTGGTTTTTGGTTTTTTTTGTGGGGGTTTTTCCTTCTTGTTCTCCCAGAAGTATAAGCTCCCTTGTCACAAGGGGTCACCACAGCGGGTAGCTCCGGATGTTTGATTTGGCAGAGTTTTACACCAGATGCCCTTCCTGACACAACCCCAAAGGGGATTTGTGTCTTCTGCCGATACCGATTTTAGCTGATTCACGTTTTCTATCTATGAGCTCTGACAGCATATACAGACTAAATAATTACATAATATTTTTTTTCTTGATAAAAGAAATCCCTCAATTTTACAGAAAAATGCAAGTTATAGTTACTCATTGTGGTTAAAGTCAGGACCTGTTAACACAAATATCATTGTAGGTTTAAGATCTTTTTCCACATTATTAAACATATTTAGTTATAAACTTAAACATGACACAAGCTTTTGTAACATCCACAGTTGATAATACTGCCTACAATGCTCTGATTGGCTGTGATAATAATGCAACCCCATGATGAATCTCTGAAGGTGAATCTCCATCGAGAGGCTAATATCAAGTTCACTGTGGACGTGCACCAAGTTGGCTATCCAGTCCAGATGGTTATCTCCAAATTGTGAAGCACATAAATGTGTTTCCTGTAGTCACATGATGTAAGTCGTGTAATGGTTCTCAAACACACACACATATGCAGAGTGCCAGAGTTTGGTGCCTGTCAGGCTCGCCAGCCCTCAAGTACAGGCAGTGGGCAGGCAGAGCTGGAGGAAGCCAGCCACAGAGTGTTTTTGTTATTAGTAACAGTAAGACGGAGCGAAGGCAGGCCGGCCGGCCAAACCACATCAGCTGACTGGCTGCGAGAGAGAGGGAAGCCCCACCAGAAATGTTGGCAGTCACTATGAGAAAACACACTCACTCTCACACACACATGGCCTTAGCTCAATAAATGTGATTTAAAGGCATACAGGGTTTCCCAGAGGCACTACTGCTACTGAATGTAGGAGGGGGGGTTACAGTGAGAGGAGGAGATAAATATATACAGAGGCAGAGAGCGAGGGAGGCTGAGACTGTGCTACAGCCACACAGAGAGAGACATGATGAAACACAGAGGGAAAGTGAGCACTACAGTACAGAGAGAGGGAGGGAGAGATGAAAGTGTCTCCCTACCACCCACCTGCCTCTCTTTTTCCTCGTTTCTTTTCTTTTACAAGTGCTTTTCTTTTTTTCCCCCAGCGTCCTTGAGTGCTGCTGGTGTTTCCTTTTCTTTTGTGCTACGCAGCAGCACCTGTTGCTTCCTCTGTGATGAGATCTAATAGGAGCTCCCACAGGCACGGTTCAGTGTTAATCTCACCATGAAAGCTATAACACAGTCATTCTGAGGTGGCTTTATTTAGTCCAATACTGCGACTGCACTTTTTTGTTATAGCTGGGCCTGTTTTTCCATTTCATTGAGCTATACAGTATATGACTGTTTTTGTGTTTTTAAAAAAACGAAAAGAGAAGAAATCTATGATGCGAATTAGATATTTGTTAATCTAACTGTGTCTAGACACCGATAGTAATCCTACAGTTTCATTGTACATGTACAATGACAATAAAGGGCTATTCTATTCTGTAACTTTAGCTACACTGTGAATGATGCTATGATGCTATTAGTTGGATGAATAAAGTGGACATCAAGGCATTGGTTTGAAGCCTTATCCTGTTAAACATACTTCACCACGGGACTACATTCAGACCCAAAAAAGTTTTCTGGTTAACTTTGTTACTGCCGACAGTTGCCAGCTTGCATAGCTCACTGAGCTCAGCTGCATGTTCACACGCCGCCTTCTCCTAGCTTTAGCACACCTGTTGTTTGATAGGGGCCTGGTCCCACTATGGGCACAGTGAGAGACATCGAAAAGTCTGCGAAGGAGTGTTTGCTTAAACTCTCTTACAGGAATTTAAAGCTGTTACCTGAATGTTGCAGTAACATGAACCTTTAAGAATAATATAAACTGGTCTGCCTTGTTTTACGTGACATCTTACAGACTGGAAAATGTCACAGGTAACTGGGTAAAGTGGTACCAGGACCAACACTGTCATGTCTCCGAAATGGCAAATAGGTCAATAAAATGGGTAACAACAACAGCAAACAAAAAAAAAGGACAAAAATCCCTGCTTATTTTAAAATATATTTCCTAATAGTGCCGATAGAAATACCTGCTCTTACCTTCCAAACTGTTTACTTTGTTGGACATCAGCTGTTGCTTTCCGTCCCTCCCCTCCAGACTCCAGGTTCAGTTAGTAATTGCTTTAGCACTTTTCTACTCTGAGCACTTAAAGACTCAAAGATGAATTGATGCTGTGGTCTCTCACGCTGTCAATGCCTCTTTCGTGGGACACTTTATGTTCTACTCGTGTCTGATTATTTTTATAGCTGCAACGAAAGCACTGTGCGCTAGGGCTGGGCCATATCATACCGTTCACAGTAATACCGGTATAACGTTGGGCAACAATAAGAAAATGAAATATCGCGATAGAATATGGGTAAAACGCGCATGCACAGTGCCTTTGTTTTTGTACGCACATGGCGTTTTTCCACCATGCTTTTTCGCATGGTGGTGACGGAGAATGAGAAGGGCGAAAGCGGATCGTTGGATGAAACTGATGAACCAGAACTGGTTTGTAAAAATGCTGCAACTTCAGTGGTGTGGAACTGGTTTAGCTTTCGTCCGTCAGATACACAACAAAGCACTATTTTTGGTAGCGCATGCTAGCGGGCCGTCGTTATTACTGTGTTTTTTTGGAAAATACGGCGCACTTAAAATCAATCCTTTGATTTTTCTGAAAATCAACAGCGCCCCTTATAATCCCGTGTGCCTTATGTATGAACTCTGGTTGTGTTTACTGACCTCGAACCGATTTTATGTGGCGCTCGAAAATCTGTCAAATGTTTTAGTAAGACTTTGCTAAGCTACGAACCCGCACCGCTTGATGGATTGTCGGAGCATTACAGCTATCGTAGGCAGCCTCGCGGAGTGATACGTGCTGTGCTTCAGCATAATATTACCGTACTGTGTGTGTATAAGCTCTTTTTACGTTTTGTGGATATTATACATGGTTATGCTGAGGACATGTCGACCAATTTCCACTGGAAATGCCTTTTGGTTAAACTGTCAGCAAGGAATTTGCATTTGCACTGTTAAATTTTTATATAACTTTAATGCACGTAAAAAACAGCTGCTTGTTTAAGTGAAAATACATTGATGGGTTTTTTTGCACTAATAAAGTTGTGGAGTTGTAAAGCATTTTGTCTAGTGTCAATTATATCGTCAGTTATATTGTTATCACAAATTTTCAAATGTATATCATGATAAATATTTTTGGTCATTTCGCCCTGCTCTACTATGTGCTTGACTGAAAGGTGATGTCTGTGGCCTGATTTTGACTATATTTACAAGTTAAATGGTCACTCAAAGAAAGACAGAGGTGTCTTTACTTTCTTCTGCCACACTGCTGCTCTCACTCTGAGGCCTCACTGATAAACACAGCAAACACTGTGGTGCTAGATACCACTGTGAAGTAGGAAACTTTATGTGGATTTTATTTAGCTGTGGGCTAAAATCCACTAATAGGGTTTGACAAAGGAGACACAGTACAGTGTTTTCACATGCTGAACAAGCAGAGTTCCCAATTCTCAAAAATTAAAATCCAATGCCTGCCCAAGCGATGACTATTAGAATCACTGAATATTTGGCTAAATCATTAGTGGATTTACAACCATGACTTATTATTCATGCTTGCAAATTAGTTTGTGATTATTTTAGTGAATCCAACTTTTGTATAGGAACAGGTCTGTGTTATGTGTGAGAAGAGGTAGTGAGTAAAACACTAAAAATAGTCCATCTAGTATTTAAATTGGGTGTAGAGTCATGGTTCTCATGTTTTATGTAGACCGGAGAGAAAATAAGTGACCAGCTTGAACTAAACAGACAGGTGTCAGTATGAAATGTACAAAGAAATAATGAGGCCTCCCACAAGCATGTAATGGTGACATGGAGGCTTTATTCTGTTCTTGTTCAGATGAGATTTTTTATTTACCTTTGGTCTCTTTGTGTTTGTGTCCACCCAGGCTAACGGTATTAAGATTGGACCCCAGCATCCCACCACCAACTCCACACTGTCCAATACCCAGGGAGGCCACCAGGCTGGAGGGGGCTGCTGCTGAAGCCCCAGAACGCGCCTCCTTAACCTCCAGCCTCGACCCTTCCTCCTCCTCGCCTGCTCCGACCCTCTTGCATTTCTACAGAAATGTCCAGGCTCTCTTAACAGTTTAACCTCTCTCTCTCTCTCTCTCTCTCTCTGTCTCTCTCCTGCTGCATTTTTTTCGCTGCATCTCATCTCCCCCGAGTCTCTTAACCATTTTCATGAGGTCTAGGAGCTGCACCCCAACCAGTCATCCTGCAGGTTTACGAGGACAGAGTCCGCCTCACCTGCAGATGTGCCCACCTAATTTGTAGTTTTTCCTCAGTAGATTTTGGTTAGACACCTATCGGAGTGTTATTCCAGCAGTTCCTCTGAATTCTTTTGGGTGTTGTTGGGATGATTCAGTGCCGCAGGATTGCAAAGCTCTGCGGTGAGTCGACTTTGTCAAGATGGAGACATGACCGAGGGTAGACGTGAAACACTCTTAACTGGCTGGTTATATGGAATAAAGCGGGCGCTGTGTTTTGTCTATACACACATCTGTACATGTTTTTAAAGACCGTGTTGATAGCAGGACATGTTTAAACATGCTGAGTCAGTTTTCATTCTGTGCCTGTGTGTATAGGGATGATACAAGTATTCCACTGTCAGTCTGTGAGGTGGGGGAGGCTCCAAGTCGTTCTGTATTTTGTCCATAAAAAAATGTGCAAATCATGTCCTTTTTGTCCTTCCTTTTCCCTGCTTTTTGTCCTTGTTCTCTCTCTGTCCTTGTGCCCTTTTTGTTCATTTGCAGATGATTTGTATTACTGAACACTAAAAACTGCTTACAGTGTTTTAAACCACATGGAGAGAGAATAAAAGACCAAACTGTTGAGCGTGAACACGGATTCTTTGGGAGAGATGTAAAAAAAGAAAAGAAAAACAGGAAAGTTGAAATGATAAAGGGATGTCGAGAGCAGTGGTTACCATGATGAAGTTATGAAGTTTTAGGAAAAATGAATTGGTAATTTAGGATTTTGGGGGGGGGGGGGGGGTGTTTTTCTTATTTTTCTATATTTATCAGGCGCTTTTTTTTGTGTGTGTGTATATATAGATCTTTAGATTTCTGTGGCTTTTTTTGAGCTGAAGCTTGGCATGTTGTTGTGGTCTAGTTATTTCTACACCATGCGATGGAATAAAAGAGCCTTCAAGCAGCTTTTTAGCGTTTTAAACAATTCTCATTTAAACCCAAAGGTACCGAGCTGCCCTGTTATATTAGGGTCGATGGTGTCCTTTCTTTTAAATGACAAGTATGAATGATAACAAGCTGTTAACAGGGGTGCACAGAGGCATTCACAGTCCCTGGTGGAGAACGGACTCCAGCTGAAAATGTCAAAGTGAGCTAAGATTTCCACCCAGAGTTAGCCTGCAGATATATAATGTATACTGTTTAGAGCTTGATCGATGGCTGCTGCAATGTTTTTTTTTGTTTTGTTTTGGGGGTTTTTTTGGCTTCAAGATCCCAGATGGAATGGCACCGTTTTACTGTTATGATCATGCTGTACTGCTTCAGTCGTTCACTCCTTTCCCCTCTTTCTCAAACTGTTTGGTAACAATACCACTCTACCAGTTTTTAATGCCAAATGATCGTGTTTACCTGTGTTTCTCATCAAACAAAGGATGAAGAAAAAATAAATCTGACCCAAAATCAGCTGTCTGCCTTAACTCCACCCCCCTGAGAGATTTGGACAGCTGCTAAAAAGAGCAACCCTTTTATCTGCAGATAGGCATTTGACCACTAATTAGCTAGAGTCACATACACAGTGAGAGACGTGCACATTTAGAGACCGTGATATGACTTGGAGAGAAGCCCAGTTTGAATCGGGGCATTTAAAATGAATCTAAACCCACATTTAGGTTTTTGTTTTTCTTCTTCGCTTCTCGTCCACCCTGCACACACACGCACCCACAAATTCATATGTATGCAAAGGTAGATGGTGCATACATATATTCCCTTCTATCTAACCTCGCTGTGTTTGCTCTCCTGGCTAACCGTACAACTGTTTTGGGTTTCACGGCAGTGCGAGTGAATCTGTGTTCTTATTTTACTTTCTTTTTTAAAGTACTAGATATATTCAGACAGTTATTAATCTTCTTCTGATGATGAATATTCTTTGTAAAGCAACGTGTAGTGTGTGTGTGTGTGTGTGTGTGTGTGTGTGTGTGTGTGTGGACCCAGAGGGGTTACAGGGGGAGGATCAAGCCAAACCTACCTGATGCGTCTATCTGCCTACTTATCTATCTTATCTATGTGGCCCTCCTCTCACTCTTCCCTCTTCTACCTGCCTCTCCTCCCCTTCCCCTCAACGTTATTTGCTGTGTTTGTTCTTTGGAAAAAAGAAAACCTTGAAAAAAAAGAAGGGGAAAAAAAGAAAATGCTATCACAATAAACTATAATAAAACATTCTAAACTCTAAAAATGTCATTTTGATGGTTATGTGGAGATGGAAAAATACAGTGTTAAAAAAAAAGTTGTATTTTCTATCATTTTATTTTATTTTCGAGTGCCACTTCTCACTGATAAGTCGTACTGCGTCCACATTTTGTTTTTCTGTGTCTGATTTATCCATTAAACTGAGCAAGCAGGGACGTGTGCACCCTTGGATCTGTGCTGTTTGACCTTGAGGCATCATGGAGGGTTGGTCCAATCCAGGGCCACTTAAAAAATAAGACTACATACATGTGTGACTTTTATATCAGAGTCCTCAGACTATCTTAGCAAATAACACGCACATTTAATATTTAGGTACTTTATAAGTTTCACATTTTTACTCTATTTTACACCAGCATCAGTTAGCATGCATAGTTCAGCTATAAGGGAGAGGATCATGGTGGCAGGTTCGTGAAGAAAAGATGCCATTCGTATTCTCCATATGGGTTTTCATTATGAGTCATAATGTAACCGTACAAAGTAGTTATGTGAAACCTGGTTTCTCGTAGAAACTACAAGGCTGCGTGATATCAAGCTTATTTTATTTAACTGAAGCATTTCACTCACAGAAGAACCGTTCTGCCTGCAGTCTTCTAAATTGAAACGGCAATGTCTGTGATTGGTGGAGGTTACCGCCACCATTGAATGATTTAAACCTGCAAACAGGTTGCTGACACTTGTTTTGTGGGACTGTAGTTGTGTGTAGGCCTACATCAACGGGTTTTCAACCTAAGCAAACAAGCTCCCGTCCACTGGAGATCGTATGCTGATTGGTTGACAAGTGGGCCAGAACAAGGAAGAGTGTGACACTGCTCTGTGTGTTACCATGAACACGACTAGTGTGAACAAAAACGTTGAAGATCAAAATTATTTCAAACAATTATTACACATCAATGTGATCATGAAAAGGACAAGAAGGAGAATGATTCTAGTCCTGTTATTCAGAAATAGTCATGGCTAGCTTATAATTGAGTTACACTCAGGAGGTAGATGTACAGTAAGCTATATAACAAACATGCACAAAGCAGCTACAAAAGGGTTTCAAGTTTTGGTAATGGATTCCTAACAAGTCACTTTTCTCAGTCAGCAGCATTACTAGTATATTATTACAAGAATCATCACTCAGCGTGCATGAGCCCAATGTCAGACTCCTTCATTTACAGGAATATAGAACATGTTTGGGATATTAGTGTAAGTTAACTCATTAGAAAAAAAAACTACCAAGGTTAGCTGCTAATATTTAACAAAATACATGAAATAGCACAGGCAGGGGGGAAAGTGCTGACATCAGGATAATGAGTCGTAAGGGTGTGTGAGTGCATGAGTGGATAGCATGGTGTTGAATGCATTGCGTGACATGAAACAAAGATGCACGTGAAAGAAGAACTCCCAAAGGTCTGAGGAAAGGTTGGGTTTTATTGGGGAAATACTGGGCCGCTGCTTCTCCAATTAACCTGATGAATCTGCTCCATCCGTCTACTACAGCGGAAAACAGAACATTCAGACAAGTTAGGCAAGCAAGCAGTCATCGCACTGACAGCCGATGATGACATACAACTGATAAGACTCATTATCCTAACCAACAAATAAAAAATTCAGAGAATAGTCCCTATTGCACATCAAAAAAATCCACATTTAATTTGGGTTTTTCTCTACCTGAAAGCCACCTCATGGATCTCTACCTCACTTCCTTGCTGTTTTTAGATTGCTCCCTGGAAGTCTCTTTCTGCCACAAAGCAAAACCTGCAGCAATTCCAGGATGCAGGGTTTCATAATCCATATCATTCACTTTACCTGATAGTAGCTGTAACATGATGGCTGACTGGTGACAGATATGGGATCATGAAACACAACAGAAAACTAGAAGATGGACCCAAAGTTGTTCTCCTCATTTGTCACAACACGGTTATTTTAACTGGATTGTGCCATGTTCATTATCTCCAGTAGTGACAGGATATTTAATAATTAAGCCTGCCCCAGTCAGCACTTTTCAGTGTCCATCTGTTTGGAATCTTAAGGGACACTTGGGAAATACATCATGCAAGTGGGCACCTGACTGCCAGTTGGGCTGCAGGTGTAGTGCCTGAGTCAGAAAGTATGCAGTCTACTTTTCACCCAATGATGGTGTAAAATCCAAAGCCATGATTAACCAAAAGGCACCAGACTTCATCTTAAGAGTGGTAAGTGCTTCTGCAGTACGTGTGAACGTCACGGTGGGATCTAAGGGAAACTTACAACATCAGGATCAGTGAACAGTGTGTGCAAACCACATTGCTATACATGGTACACTTATGTGACCTGTGATGTATTGTTTATTTAAGCAAATGGTGAAACATTCATACATCCTGTTCTCCAAGCTTTATGCCAATGGCAGTTGAACCATTGTCAGCAATAATCACTCTTCCTTTATAATAGTGAGGTTTTTCTTACATGCTGCAGCTGATTGGGTAATACCTCTGACGCACCCACCACACAGAATAAACCCTCCTCAAGTCCACACCCTTACACACTTTAAAGGAGCCATCCCTCATGTTCAAGGATTCAGCGGTTTTTGTTTTTCATTCCAGCGCATGTTTTCACATGAGGTGAAATTTTATTCTTCATTAAGGTCACATTAGTATTTGGGGGAGTGGGGCTGCATTGCAAAGTATCCTAATCTCCTTTGATAATTCCTAGTTTTGGAAGGGGCAACAGTGAAGATGTTGGTTTGGAGAAAATTGTAAAAAAAAAAAAATTATTTCAGAAATGGTAAATGGCCTGCATTTGTATAGCGCTTTTCTAGTCCATAGGACCCCAAAGCGCTTTACACTACATTCAGTCATTCACCCATTCGCGATAGCAAGCTACATTGTAGCCACAGCTGCCCTGGGGCGCACTGACAGAGGCGAGGCTGCCGGACATAGGCGCCACCAGGCCCTCTGACCACCACCAGTAGGCAAACATGGGGTTAGTATCTTGCCCAAGGATATTTGACATGCAGCCAGGATGCAGCCTGGGATCGAACCACCGACCTTCTGATTAGTGGCTGACCTGCTCTGCCACCTGAGCTACAGCCACCCCATATAAAGTTATAGTCTTTCAGCATATAATTAAAAAGCATAATTGTAAAATGTGTACTGCGTACTGTCTCAAAATTACCCTGAAGGTACTTGTATTAGTTTTAAAAAAGGTCGTTAGTTATTTGTTTCTAGTTGTTCTGCTGTACCGATTTGGAAGTGCTCTTTGAAGTCTTGAGCTAGTTTGGTTAAAATGTAACCAATATCAATAGGACAATCTCAGAAAATATTCAATTTGGAATGGGCCTTTTTTTAAAAAAAAGATAAGATGTTTTCCTGGTATTATTGTCAAATAAATTATTTTAAAATTCCTGTTTTGCTGTGCATTTTTGTCCCAGCTTTTTTTTTTTTGAGAAATGGGATTGTAGATGTCCAAGGTCAAACAGGCTTTGAGAATATTATGTATTTCACACAGAAATAATTCTTCCCTACACAACACTGCACATGTGGTAAATGGTGCGAAGACAGAGAGAAAAAAGTAATTTGTCACTCATAACCTCCTAATGAGCTACATTATTTTCATCCCACACACCTATTTATACTCATATACCCAGATCAGCTCAGATTTGTTTCTGATGCTACTTTTGTTCCTTAAAGTGATTCTCCTCTGTGCTTCACTCTGGCATTTACTGGGCTGCTAGTATACCTTGTTTTAATGCTTTATAACAGCCATCATTCACCTCCAAGCCTGAATCAACTAATAATATAAAAATATCTCTGCGGCAAAAATGAACTTGAACTTTCTTTCCTAAATTTACCCCCAAAATAAGTCCTTTTCATCCCAACAACTTCATTCATGTTCTACCTTTCCTTAGTTCAGTTCAGGAAATCTTTATTAATGTAAAAGAAAATACAAAATCTAATTCCCGTCTTATTTTATATCGTCATTTAAGTGGGGGGCAAATGTATGTGTAAGGCGTGCTCTGCTTCTCCCCTGAAATCCACATTTATGGCTGTGACTATATTAACCACAGACACCGTGTTCACGGTGACTCAAGCAACTTTCAAGTCTCTGCATGTTGAATTTCAAAATGTACTGAGAGGAAGCCTGAAAGGAAGGTGAAGTATGTTCAGATATCTCTGGAAATCAGCCAGCAGAGTGCAAAACATGTAGAATATATACAAAATGGTTGATGAAGGACAGACTAGGGGAAGAAAAAACAGCATATATGTGTGGAAATTAATTTAGAAGCCGTGTTTTCTGGTGAACAAAGTACAGCGTGTTCTCTGCAGTTTTGCTGAATGCGACTTCCAAACTACGTCAGCATGTTAGGGACTTTGTGACCTTTTAACCAGAAAGGTGGAAGTTGTAGAGATTGGAGACCTAAGAAAGTGCATTTACATGAATAAGTGTTTGTGTGTGAGCATGTGTGCTTCTCTACTGAGGACTAGATTGTTATGATAAGCAAATTACAAGTTGTTGCCACATTACTGCTGGTTCCTCATATTTTAGGTCATTTGCTGGCTTAAAATAAAAGTACCATGTAATACAAACAGGGTGGTCTCCTGCACTTGACTGAGTGTGGTGAGTTTCTTTTAATCTCCTATAGAGCCGTGCATCATTAAAACACCATGAAATCCTCTGCAATAGGTCTTGGCTGCTGGGGGATTCTCATGATGCATTGAGTCTTCAGTCACCTTTTTCATTCACCAAGTGTTTATAGGGAGGTCCTTTTCCATTAGGTGGAGAGCAGCTAAAAAAATATAAATAAATGAACGGGTACGGGAGCCAAGAAGTTCAAAACTCATTTAGAAGATGCATTAAATAACATTGAGTTACAATATATGCACAGGTGCAGCAGTCTTGAAATGGATGTTCTAGCACCAACCATCACAGAAATCCCTCTTTTCACTGGTTGTGTCTCGCTGAAAAAGGCCTTCTTACTGCATACAACTCCTCCGCCATATCCGTCAACCGGTTCTACGGACAATTCCAGGGCCAGTCTCTTTGGAGTCTGTCTTTCTCGATCCCGTTGGTCTGCCGAAGCTCTGCAGTCATCATGCTTGTGCCAGTTGTGTACATGCTCCATGACTCCTCTCCTCTGACTGCTCTCACCTCCCTACTTTTATGCAGCGTGAGCAGGTCTGGAGAATTCCTTTGATAAGGTGTGGGTTGGAAGTAAAAAAATACTTCGAGATAAAAGCATGCAAAATATATTCAAACATGTATAAAACCATACTATAACACCAAACCAATAAAAGACAGAACAAAGCATTAAAACTACTTCTTCCCCAAAACACATACACGTCTGCATTTAATTATTAGTTATACTGGCTTTCTTCAGAGCATGTTTTTGTCCTGTCTTCCTCCCCTAACTCTACGCTTGGTTCTGCTGGAGGTTTCTTCCTGTTAAAAGGGAGTTTTTCCTTCCCACTGTGGCCAAAGCGCTTGCTCATAGAGGTCATCTGATGGTTGGGTTTTCTCTGTTTTCTTTGTATTATTGAAGGATGTTTACCTTACAATATAAAGCACCTCGAGGCGACTGCTGTTGTGATTCGGCACTATATGAATAAAACTGAATTGAATTGAACTCTTAGCATGTCCCTGCTGCAACTTGCAGTCTTTTACTGCAATCAAAGTTTTTATTATCTAATATGTGCATGATTGTTTCAAGAGATTGGATGCTGTATAAAATGTAAGAATATAATAGTCCTTGTTTATCATGTAGAAAGAGCAGCCCAAATGTTTTCCCCACATGTACTACAATTACTAAACTTTCTAGACATCGCCTCATCAGGCATTAAACATTAACCTGCCAGCTCCATGTTACAAATTTAGCATCTGGCATATCTGATTGCACTCATGTGAGAACAGAACAGGTAACTCTCTGGTAAGTTCACGCTGAATGAGCGCACGTCATGTGTCCTGCCCACTGTGTGCTGTACCCAGGCAGCACCCACTCCTAGACCAAATACAGTATTTTCAGTAGTTCTAACATATCTGAGGATGGCTCTTGTCACACACTACATGTCAACTTAACAATGATCAAGAAAATAATACCCAATTCAGAATACAGGCAACAGAATAGTCTGATCCTAAAGACATGTGGTGTTGGGGCCGGGCATTAAAATGGATGTTTTTAAACCTATTTACTGTCACAATATCTGAAACACTTTGGAATTCCTGACAAAAAGGCTAACATATAAGATACTGATTTTCCCTTTTCACTGATTTGATGAAGTAATACAGAAAGACAACTTGCACTGCCTTCTTGGTGAGACCCATCAACAAGTGCAGTTTTGTGAGGCTTTCTCCAAATCAGTGTCATACCAACAACTCCCTGATGCTCAGTCACAAATAGATGTTCAGTCTATCATGGCCTCTGGACAACAGGTTATGTGTATTCATGAAATCTGACTGTCTGATTGTGCAGTGAGAGCTAAGATAAAATAAAATAACATAAGAAAAGATAAGATAAGAAAACTTATAGTTTGTTTATCCCAGATTTGGGAAATTGTGAGACGCTATCTTTAGCTTTATCACCAATTAAACACCAGACTCTGGTACGGCAGTTGACTCAAGACAGACAAACAAGATGCAGCAGGAAAACACACACACACGTTTTGCTTTTCATTACAATTATAGAGATATATGTTCAATAATGTGCAGCTCAAAGACTATTTCAAATGATTTCATACTGTTGGATGTCAGTCCTGATTCACACATATGCACAATCGTGGACATTAAGTCTGTTTGATCTGGTGACTGAATAGTATCTAACAAAGCATGCAATAGATTGTGGCCTGTCTACAGTTATCTGTATCACTCTTATCCAATGGATGATTGTGTCCCTAATCAATAGTTTGTGAGTCCCTGATGTGTAAAATATGAGGAGCATTTGCTTGCCTAGATCCCTCACCCAGAACAGGGAGATGAAGAAATTGTGAATGTGTAAAAATAATATAAATAAGTCTGTAAAGATTACAGCAATACACATATACATTCAGGTATTTTTCTAACCTACACCTTCACCTAAATATTATATAAATGATTAGAAGAATTTAAAGTTGTTCACAATGATAAACATTAGGGCACATACCCCAAAACCTTCTAATTTTTTTAGAATCTTATCTTAGGTTTCTAACCGAGTTTATGCTTTCCATTGTTTGTTTGTTTTAAATAAAAATGCATTTAAAATATATATTTAAAAATACGCCTAATTTCTACGGTTTTATTCAGAAGCTCCTTTTCTAAATGACGCCCCAGTTATTTTTTTCCATCCCCTAATGAGAACTTACGGGCACGGCCGGGTCAGTGACCGCGCACGCTGCCTGTTTATCTGTATGAGAGGTCCTCGGGAGCGCGCCCCCCCTGGCCGAGGAAGGTGAGCGAGTGTCTGGAGGGGAGGACTCGGGAGCGCGACCAGCCGAGGGATCGATCGGATTAAACTCGATTTGAGTGAAATTAACACAAAGGAGAGAAGAGCAACGCACAGTAGTCGGCGAGGTCGCGGATGCGAGATACGCCGGAGAAATAATTCATGAAAAACACGAAACTTGAACTTTTTTCCCTCTGTTTATTTATATTTCAAACTGAAAAGGACCACCGTGGATTTTTTTCAAGCAAGCGGAGATACTAACCCTACTAACGAGGAGTTGATTTGATAAAGAGCCCGAAGTGACCGAGCTTGTTGGGTAAGCTAACAAATGTCCCTTTTCACTGAGTGCATTTAAGAAAAAATTCGAACAGATTTTGGCACAAGTGCAATGCTTCCATAATAACACAGGGTCCTGAATTAAAATCGTTTATATTCTTTCTGAATAGCAAGTTTTCCATACTTTTTCAGCACAATCGGACTCTTTAATCCGCCCAGTGAGTTGTGGTTTTTAGACCGACGAGCATTTCTTTCAGGGCAAACTCGCGGGGAAGGTTCTGTTTTAGACTGCAGGTTTATTTCGCATCTGTTTTATTTTTTTCTTTCAGTAGAAAGTCATTGAAGGTCCGTGTAGCTGCCATGCCGACATGCTAACAATAGCAAGTTTAGCTTTGCCACCCGCAGCATCGCTCACTCACACAGACGCACAACAGTCCCATTAGTTAGTTGAAAAGTGGAAAGAAAAATGTCCAGCACAACACTGAGAGCCTCGTAGTTTCTGAGTCAGTTCCTCAGACAACTTATCGTCCTGTGTAATATAAAACTTGAACTTAGTTCATTTTTAAAGTGTGAGTGTTAGCCCTGTTAGCTAATTGTGTTGAAGCTTCTAGGAGACACGAGGTGGCTCGAGCGTAGAGGTGAGTCACTAGCCGACTGAATGAGCGGAGCACCGAGGGAGATTCCCAGCGGAGAATACTTGGCAGAAATCTCCAAAAACGCCGCACACTGGCTCAATTGCACCATTTAACAATGAAAGTATAAATAATAGTTTGATTTCAATAGAATTGTAGTGTTTTGTGGTTAAGGGGACAGTGTTAAGAATGTGTAGTAGTCGGTAGTTTTATTGGACGAAAGGGACAGAGCAGTGGAGGAGAGGAGGGGGGAAGCTGTGAGGCCAGGCGGTCATTCCATACAACCGTGTTTTTCTTGTTGTTTTTACCATGCCTTGTGTTATCAAAACACTTTGGAATGTGCTGAAAAAATTGTCCTACTCGTGTACAGCTTTGGAGTGGCGGAGAAAGTATTTTACTTTAACAAAAAAAACGAGATGAGCGAATCGTTCCCTGGTCCGAAACGACGTGCGAAATACCGCTGATAGGCTAATTAGCTTTGCTAGCCGCTGGAGGTTGGCCCAGCGCTAGGACACAGAAGTTCAGCTAGCCTGCTAGCCAGCTCTCATCCTCATTGTGTACGGGCAAAGACCACTTATTAGCCCCACCGGGCTAGCTACTAACCTGCTCGAAACGGTTATCGATCAGTGCATAGCTCTTGGGCAAGGGAATTAACTTTGCCTCTTTTTTCACTTCACTTTTTGACGAGGTAAAAATGCAAAGTTACATTACAGATCCTCCTTAGGTCTTTCCGCCTTTCGGCTTTTGTTAGGAGGACTTGTTTGTTGTGTTACATTGTATCCGGCGACCGAAGTTTGGTTACACTTACGATTACACTTGTTACTCGATGTGGAAGGGGGGAAAGGCAGTCCTAAACACCTGCCCTTGTAGTTCCACTGACACATCTTTACCATATACTAAAACCGTATTTTTTTTCTTTGTACAGTCTTAACTTAATTGCGTGTGTTTCTTGCGCTATCCTGTTCTCTTTCCCCATTATGTGTTCTGTAATCGGCCAACTTGCATAATGGTCACCCTGCCGCTCTCACGCAACTCTGGCACTAAATCTCTGGAAAATAACCGAGCTTGGTCCCCCCTCAGAAACACGCGCTCGTTTTCTATTCGTTTTTACTTTGTGGTTTTAGTCAGTGCGACACATTTCAGTAGATTTGTGCTGGGTCTTTATGTTTTTTCCTCCCGTTTCCCATAGAGGCAGGAGCTGCTATACCCCCACCACTACCACCTTGTGTCTTTGAGCCAAGATGGCAGCTAGTCATGTTTAGCGGGCCACAGAGGGAGAGATAAGAGGCCCTGACCACACACACACACACACAACAGATGCTCAGCACTATTTGGTCTCTCTCCCCTCTCTCTCACTGCCCTTTTTTGTGGTAAAATTTGAGCCCCCCTCCCAGCTGCAAGGCTGACTTAGTTTGCTAGAGACAGTTAGTCTTGGCTAACCTGAGACTTTTACATAAAGTTAGATTCCCCTCCCTTTGACAACGTGTGCAGAGGTGAATGTTTTAATTTTGCACATATTTAGATTGATTTACTAAAGTAGACACAATGGTTGTTGTTTTTTTAGAGTAGCCCTTTCCCCCCGTTTAAATAGTTCTGACTTAAGTTTGAAGTATGTGGAAGTCATGCTGATTACCCTCGAGTTGTCTTAATTTTGGCTGGTGAGTGTGCATTATTCACTCAAAGAGCCAAATAATACAACCATTAACATTTGAAACTTCATGAAGCAAGTTGCCGGTAAATCTGTTTGTCGCGTTGTCATAAACTCTTTGTTCCACTAAAAACACAAAGCAGAATCTGCCCTCTTGTCTCATTTTTAACTCTAAAAGATGGGGATTCTGTGAGATTGAGGAGTTTTTCTGTTTCCTATTTTTGGTGGTGGTCCCAGCATGGCCACATCTAGGGAAATCCCTGCCACCTTACAGTGGGGCTAAGATTGGGGCATACACCACACATACAGTGAAATGCAATTTTAAGATAGCTCTGCTCAGAATGATGCAATCAAATTTCCGTGCTTATAGCTGTACACTGATGCTCATTGTCGCCATGTATGCCCTCCCCCATTATCTATATTCAGTGATTTTTAATGAACATCTGTCTGTGCAACTTTACCCTGATCCATTATTTTAACTTTGACACTTTCTTTGGAGCAGGTGCCCATCAGTTTGTCATGATTTTGAATAAGCCTACTCCCTGTTGTTGTGGTCTATGAATCATTAGTGTGGTCAGTGTTGGTTATCTGGACATTTCACTTTTGGTGTGCAGTCATCTGATGACCTTTTCACCAGCTCTTGCTACTTTCATGCTGTGAAGAATAGTTCAGATTAATATGGCTAAACTTACACAAGTGTACGCAAAAATGACAGATGAGGAGAAACTAAAGACAAACGAGAGGAGAAATCAGAAGTAAACTTGTTGGCATGTGGGAGAACACTGACATTTTTGTATTATGCTGGTTAAAGTGACATTTGTTAACATGTTGGGCCTTCCTCTCTCAGTTTAATGTACACATGATTATTGAGAGGATGGGAAATCTGGATGTAACAAGTTCATAATTTCTCAGCCTCATTTCTCAAAATGCTAAAAAGCAACTTTAATATCAAAGGCGCATTTTCACTTTCAGCATTGCACCTACTGCCCCGAAGTGATTTTTGTGTCTGACTTAATGCATTAGCACCCACTCTCTTGGTCTGTCGAAGTGTTGAAGTTATCTTACACACTCAGTGGGGTTAACAGTGCAAATAAAGTATTGACCACAAAAAGGAAGTGCTAGATTCTTGCCTGTGTTGCAATTAAATCTGAGTGCGAAGCAGAGTGACTTGTCTGGAGGGTGATCTTGATTTGGCACGTGGGGTGCTCTTCAGTGGTTAGGCTCTTTAAAAGCTCTGTAAATGCATTTTAGTGTGAACGTTCCTCCCTGTCTTGATTTGTGTTCACCTGCCTGCAGGTTGGCCAGGTGATCTATGAAGCTGCCTCTGCAGACTCACTCGTCCCACACTCACAGACTCCCATTGTAACCAGTAACTGGTTTATCTAAGCCTCTTTTCCACTAGTACTGCCTCGACTCTACTCGGTTTTTGGTTGTTTTCCACTTCAGTAGAGTACCACCTAACGTGGTCTATGCAGCTGAAAGTTCCAAGATGCCATTTGTCACATTTTCCGATCTACTCAGCTCACTTGGAACCCCAGCAAAGCAGGTACTAAAAAAGTACCTGGTACCAGGTAATACTACCAAATGGAAAACCACAATAGCTGACTAGGTACTAGTGAGAAAGGGCTCCTAGTGAACTGAAAATGTTTTAAGGGACTCACTGGAGAGGCAGCCGAATGACAGAAAGGACCAGGCCAGCTTGAAGGTAGGGAAACATCAGATAGCGTGGGCTTAGCTGGTTAGCAGCACCTGAACTTTAAAAACAGAATACTTCATAAATAAATTATAGTGAGATACAAAAACACAGATTTCAAACAGAAGATGGAATGGTGTGCAGAGAATAGTATCAAGTAGACCAGCATCATAAAAGATGTTTTAGTGGGAGATATGCAAGTCACTCCAGTTGGTCAGCACTTTCAGAATAAAATCAGTAAATAGTGGAAGCAGAAATTTGTCATTTGCCACCTTTAGTCCTGAGATAAGTTGTAATGCCCCAGCTGATGTTTTTCTGGACAGTAGTGTTAAATGGAATAATAATGAGAAATCAAAAAGAAAATTGTTACATTATTTTAAGAGAGCTGACTTGCAGTTAGTAAACAATGGGTCCTGAAACCTTCTAAAATGTTTCTTCTGGATTTTAACCTATGCTCGCAGGAGACGCTCCATGAGGAGCTAGTCTTTCTGTAAGTTTCAGTGAACAGCCTCTAGTTAAGCTCTATAGACACGCTGCGTAGTACAGATAACCTCTGGTTGAACTGTAACAAAAGAAAAATGTATACAATGTTTCTGATGTAGATATGATTTATAACTGAAGATAGGTTATCTTCACAACGTCTTTGTAGAAGTGGAGCTTACGAGAAAAATAACTTTTTCTCATGTATTAAAGAACAGCTGCTTGTTTATGGGAACGTCTGTGGCGTTAAGAGCTGATGCATTGCAGGCATTTTTGAAATCCATTTGAGGTCAGTGGAGGTTTCGCTGTAGTTATGTAGTTGAAAGTAATGATGAAAAGCACTCACTCTCTCTCACTGGACACACAAGCGCACATAAGATGGATGACACTGATTGCCCGGCCAAAACTGAACTGAGTGGATTGTCTGCAGGTTAGCTAGCAGCAGGTAATGCAGCGCACTGGACAATCTGGTGCTGAAAGGTTGCTGTTGGGTGTCTGAATCAGATTACTGTTGTTTGTTAGGGGGGCCATTTTGTCTCCTATCATCATGTGTCATAGATGGCACTTCTGTTAGTGGGGATGAGAAGTGGTGCTGTTGTTTGCCTCCATCTCTTTCATCTTCGCTATCTATTGCTCCACCTCCACCCCTCAGCCACCCACCCACTCCCTTTCTGCCCCCCTCTGCATAAGCCTACCTCCTTTTTTTTCTAGTCTTCTTTCTCACCCTTTGCATCTCTCTTTCTCACTCTCCATCTTTGCCTGGCTGTCTGTTTTCTCCCCCGCCCTCCGTCCAGCGCTCTCATTTCCAGCCAAAAGGTTAGCGGGGGTCTTTAGCACTGTGGTGACATTCAAAACTGAGTGTCATCACTGTGTCTACTGCTTTCTCTCATCCTTCCCTCTCACCTGTCTCTCCCTCTGCCCCCTCCTTCTCTTCTGCGCCTGCCTCCCCCATCCTCCTCCTGCAGCGAGGGCCTTCTGGACCAAGTGCTGTGCCTAGGAGAGAGGCTGGCATTAATACAGCTCTCAAGTGTTTGTGTGTGGGCTGTATGTGTGTTCTGTATGTGCTGGAGGAGACGGCCTGTCAAGTATGGGCCTTTTAGTCTGTTGTTGACCTCTGCTGCTGTATATACTTTTGGAATATCCCGTTTCCCCTCTTCAGCTCTTTGCTAACATGGGAAGAAAATAAGCAAAGCTAAATCCAAGGCCTTTCCACTGGTAATATGTATTTTGTGTCATCAGCTGCTGATGAATCCTATTGCTGAAAAGCTCCGTCAGCGCCATGCAAAAATCTCATCAGTTTCCCGGCGCTTGCTGTGGTTTAATGGCACTCTTGTGGCATCCACGCATCCTTCTTGCTCATCTTCGATCACCATTTCTCCTCGGTGATTCACGTTGCTGATGAAAGATTAAGTGCTGCTTGCTTTTGGAATCAGCATCCAGTTAGGGAGATGGAATGAAAACAGGATGATGTTAACTACACGTGAAAGAGATTTCAACCAGTAAAGACACTTTCGTAAGAGGTACATAGATCTTTGTTTTTGGCAGATAATATTGGAATTTCCTGAACATGTAAATGACTGATCCTCCGTGAGCCTGGAGGTTTCTTCTTCTTAGAAGGGAGTTCTTCACTGTTGCAAAGTGCTAATCGTAGGACATCATCAGATTGTAGGAGTTCACCTTTTATATGTAGGGTCTTGAACTTTTATAAATATAGATTATAAACCACCCTGACACATTACTGTTGTTGACTAGTTCCATCTACTGTTGGAGTAGGAGTTGGAGTAGACTCTGGAAGTCTTAGCACCTGGGCAGGTGGGGCAAGAAGTGTAGCTATCCAGGCTCAGGGGATTTGGTTCAGACCTGGCTGTCCCATTGGTTGAAAAGGACATGTCGATAGCAGTGACTGACTGAGCAGCAGTGGGGGTTGCATTCTGGAGAGCCTGTTTATCATCAGTGTGTGAGCCTTCCTGTTTGCTCTTGCATAAAGGGATACCTAAGCATTTTGACTTTCATGGGGAATTCACCATGAAAGCCTTTCTTTGGAAGCCTGTGTATTCATGTTTTCTACAAAAATGAAAATCTAGACCGAGAGTCAGGAAAGTACTGCCTGTGATGTTCTTGTTGCTCAGAAGTATTTCCAAAGCTTCGTTTTTTGTTTTTTTTTTTGTTTTTTTTTTTGGTCTGAACAGGTATGACAAATCTCTCAACAGCCCCAAAACCACTGGTGGTTTTCTTTCAGCAAGCTGATCTGACTCCCTGCTACTGACAAATCCTGTAGTTTTTGAAAAGACTACTGCTTTTGAACACTTGCAGGGTTTTCCCCAAAGCCTGTAATAGTGGCAGTGTAACACTATGATAAGTCATTTGCATTACCAAGCTACAATTTCCCCCTCACCTGCAGCCGTTTGATCTCCGAACTTCATATCAGCTTATGCCTGCTGCTCTGACTTTCTGATCAAGATTCAAACAACACTGGAATATTCATATTAATGAAGTGGTTTGTTTTAGACACAGGGGACGCCTGTCTCCTTCGGCTCTGAATGCCTACAGCTACAGACTCTGAGGGGTGGTAGGGGAAATACCAGCATTAACTACAGCGCTCATCCTGAAAGCGTCGGTACATGTCGTCTGACTGGGCATTGTGACCTGCCTCCTGATCTGAACTCAATGTGGGTCAGATGCTACAAGTCAAATATTAGTTCAGCCTACTGTATGTATTAAGGTCAGATAAGATACTTAATCTGGTCCCAGTCTATGGCAGAAGTTTTGGAAACTCATTCATCCCTAGAGTTTTAGTACTGCAGAGGACAGGCTGTAGAGTACTTTTAGGAGCTGCAGAGATCTTTTAAAGATGCATCCCTCTGGCTTAATTTATAAATTTGAGACATTTGCTTTATAGGAAAAAAGATACTCCAATGACCTTATTGCATGTGAGGGCCTATCACAATTTAAACCAGCATAAGTCTTTCTTGATTTGCATAAGCTCTTTCCACAGATTCTAAATGCATTCTACAACCATATATATCCAGTGACCTTCTAAGTAGATGAGTGGAGGAAACCCGTCAGCTAAGCACAAATGAAACATTCAGGTTCTTAGGAAGCATTTCTCAGCAGTCTGTTGAAAAAGATTCAAGTCTTTGTCTAAACCTTTGTTCTTGGTTGTGTTTTCCTGTTTGTAGTAAGTGACACAAAGTGTAGAAAAGAAGACTGAGAATCAGTCTAGTCTATTTTGACATCCTACATTTGACATTTGGTTTTGATTTGCTTCACTCTGCTGTTGAGTTTTGATGACTAGAATCTACAGAATTTAGGAATGCCAGTTTCTGTTCAGAAGAAATGTTAACATATAATTACCAATGACTGATACTTGTTGTAAACAGTGTTTTGTACTCATGTAATGGAGTATTATCTCACTATCAGCTGAGATAATGCTAATCGCTAATTCCGCAGTGACACAGACAGAACAGCTTGTGTGTAGCGCTGTGCACGGGAACAGAGAGGAGGGAGCTGGGACGACACACTGTCAAATTTATTTCCTAGCTCCAGCATGAAGAGAAAGTAATGCATGTAACAGATGGAGAACAAATCATACTTAACCTCATTTACATACACCAATGAATGATTGAGACTCGCCGAATCAGTGAGCACAAATGGATGGATATAAGCTGAACAGGTAAACCGGCACTGAGTCATAGCATTTGCCTGCTTCTTCAGTCCTGTTTTTTAACTTACAAAAATGTCTTTTTAATGCCTTAAAAGGGATTAACAGGAGCTTCAGGGCGATATATAAGGGTTGCAGGGTTAGGTACTTATTTGTTGCGAAGCCAGTACCGTGTTTGTCTCCACCCTTCAGCTCTTACTAGTGGTTGATGTTCATGACTCATAACAACACGTTGTAAGGAGTTCAAAGAGGTCGGTAGAGTTCTCGTTTCAGCAACATTACAGTATTAAACAGTTCTCATAAATGTTAACCTGGCTATTGATTATTTAATTCTCAAATCAGGAGAACCGTGTAAGATATGTTACCTAAATCAATGGTTGGAACTTTTGAGCTGACCATCAGTGTGATGGTTCCCCACCCTGGTAATGTGCTGGCAGAAACCCTGGTATTGGCAACAGATTGGTGTCTCGAAAAATTTGGAAGCTTCAGTTATAGCTTTGGTTTAAAGAACTCAAAAATCCTGTTTAGGCCCGAAAACCTACTAAACCCACTAGAATCTTTAAACTATTTGGCCAATATTTCTGGGCATATATGTGTCACTTTTTAAATAGGCTTGCTTAAACCAGTGATTTTCAGGGAGCATATAGCTTTACAAACCACATGACAGGTTCTTTAGCTCAGTGAGCACAGAGACATGCACTCTTTCTCTCTTAGCAGGTTCCTTGGCTACCCCCTGTGGCCTACTTCTTTCTCTCCCTCCCTCTCCTGTGTCTGTCTCTCAGCCTCTGTCTTCTGGGATCAGACTGAGAGCCGGCCAGTGGTTTTTCCTACCACATGGTAAAGGCAGGGAACAGATTGGATAAACACAGCCCTTTCCTGCTGACCCACCGCCACCACCCACCCCCTTCTCCAGTCTCTCTCACACACACAAACGCAAACCAACACACACAGTGTCCATTAACAAAGCAGCCGTGCGTAAAATAACCAGATTTTCTTTAGCTTCACTGCTTCTTTCTCTTTTCGCCTTGCTCTCTTGGCCCCCCTCATCGCCACCCCGTCAACCCCCACCTCCTCTTCTTTCTTCCTTCCTTCCGGCCCTCAAATCCCAGCCCCAAACACACGGCCATGCATCCCCTCACTTGAGCGTAATTACACACACAGCTAGCCAGCTCTTGCACGCTGTCCTCCATTTGGGAACAAAGGTATAAATTATAGTGGCTTAGATCCTGGTGGTAATGGGAGGTGGGTGGGTGCACACGTGTCCTGCAGATGAAGAGGGAGATCATTTGCTTTTTAAAAAAAAAAAAAATCCCCCCCACCCCGGAGGTGTTTAGTGAAGTTGCGCTTGCTAAGGCACTGGTGTAGTTTACTCTTTGGCTTGGTTTTATTTGTCTGTACCTGTCTGTGCCTCAGAGGAAACATGGTGTTGTTGACATGGCAGAGATTTCCTGTAGTAAAGCCTGGAGGCTACAGACAGTTTAGCTGCCAAACTGTCGACGGCACAGACAGAACTGTATTGAGCCGCTGTTGGCTAATCTCCCTCCCTCACACCCCTCCTTCACCGCAGGCTGACGCTGCATGCACCAAGTGATTTGCAGTCATTTTGGTCAAGTGTAATAGATGTTAACAAATAAAAACCAGCAAGTGTCTATAATAGTGGAGAGGAAAAAGAGTAGAGGAAACCACTAAAATGAGGCCTGTGGATCGAGAAGGTGACAGCCCCATGCAAATCGTCAACATCTCGAGATTTCTCTGGAGTGTTTAAAATGACAACTTCAATAGGTGTTCAGAAATGTTTACAGAGCAGGAAAAAGGTGAGGTGTGCCTGCTGCCTGCGGGTTTTCATTCCAGCCCAGTTTACACCAGGTGACGTCACTCCCAAACATGCCTTCACGCCGACGGGAAGAACATATCAGTTAGATCACCTGACGTGGGTGATTGTCTGCACTGAAAACTTGGAGACTTGTCACGCTGTGTTTTGTTAAATGGCCAACAGATATATGATATGTGTAAAATGCTCAATATACAGAAATTGTAAAAAATAAAGTGGGCATTTCTGATTGGGCCTGGCTGCCAGTCTTTTCTTAGAGTTCCTGTTTGGGGTTGTTGTTAAATGAAAGCCCATCTCTAATGCATTACAGTGAAAGGCTGTGTAATGCCTCCGGCAGCCAGAGAAGGCCATTCAGTTGCACTAACTTGGCAGTGATATTCTGCGGTTTCGGCTTGGCTGAATGGGTGGCCTCAATAATTGTGGTTTGACAGAGCTGCACAGTCAGTGTGAATTCCTGAGCCTGGCTGGTGATTGCATGTGTATTTTTCAAGTTGGCTGAAACTCATGCATGTATAGTTGGTTAAAACTATACGTACACGAGCCTTTCAGTTGTGTTTTCAGGTGAGGTGGAGCTGGTAATTACGTTATTTGCCTCACAGGCCCGTGCACTCCTCTGACAGTGCCCGAACCAAACCCTTTTCATATTGCTTCTAGCTGTGTGTAAACTGGAGAGTGTCTGCTGCTTCAAGGTCAGTGTCTTGATACAGTATCTTAGGTTTTATTTTGGGACACGGTTTGCTTGGAGTTGCAACACAAAGAAATGCAAAGGAAAGGCCCTTTCTCTCCCATCCTGACCCTGTCTTAGCTGCCTCCAGTGCTTTCTTTACACTGCACAGAAATTACTAATAAAACCCAGCATTTGTGTGCTGTAGATCATTTTTCACACAAGTTCTCATATTTGACAATGAATTGTTTTAATGACGACTGTTAGATTTGTTGATTTTGTAATTGTCCATTATAACTGTCAGTATGGTGAAATTAATCAAACATTAGCCAATATATATATAAAATTATAAATATATTTGCAGATAAACATCAGTTAATCTTGTGATAGTGGTAATCAGCCAGGCACATATCGGCTGATAGCGCATTTTGTTGTGCTCTTTTACGTCTCCTTCAGCATTTTATGTCATTTTGTAGATTTGACATTTATCCAAACGCGGTCGAGTTTATCCAGTTTTGATGCTGTTACGCCAGCACATCCTCCAACTCTATATATGAGCAATTAGTGACAGACTGGAGCTAAAATAACATATTTAAGCTGCTCAAAATAGATTTCCCCACTAGTTTCACTTGCCACTTTCTGCTCAGTATGTTTTGTAATTGTATTACTCTTGTAATATAATTGATTGATATTCTGGATTTTTGCAGTGTCTTGTGACATGAAAGTGGATCACTTTCTTGTCGTCTTTTTTTTTCCCATGAAATCTGTTACTGACATTTAATAACATGACAGCAACTAAAAAGGATGTTTACCTTGTTCATCACCATCAATGTTTTTGACTAATGTTTTTCTCTAATACTGAAGTTTTGTTTATCTGAGTCATCCGCCTTCAAACTGACCCCTGTTGTTAAAACCTACATTGACTGTCACCTCTGAAAATGCTGATAACCATCAGTGTGGTCGTGTGAAGCCACATTAAGTGAGCATGAGCTTTCGGCTGTGTTAGTACCTTTCTTTTTTTATGTCACTGGATGGCTGAGTAAATTTGTTGGATAGGAGGTTGAAGTGCCTACCATACTGCCGATAGCACACAGACTACTTATCAACAGCTTGCCCTGCATCATAAAAATGAGAGGTCTATGTTGTTGTATGTGAGCTGCTAAGGATACTTGCTGTTGAGGGTCAAGCATGAAGGCTCATCACATGCCAAGATACTGATTTGCATAGCTGGGAAGGGACAAAGTGTTTGCTGCTTCATGCTAAACATTGACTGGTATGTATTCAGTTGGCTCAGATGACAGCTTGCTTGTTTGTTTTTATGGGGTTTTTGTTGTTGTTGTTTTTTTAAACGGATACATCTGTGGTGTTCAGTATGGATATATCTGAATTTCTACTTGGCTCCTCAGCATAAGTGTGGTCCGGCAGGAGGAGCATAGGGGCCTAAAAGCCTCATCCTTTGATGAGATTTGGCATTTAAAGTGGCACACTGGTCGCTCACCTAATTCCCTGTGCAATGACAGCTGGGCCAAACTGTGCACGTGTTTTCATATATGTATGTCACTGTGTGATCTCTGCAAGAACTCAAGTTTGGGCTAAAACTGCAAAGAAAGTGGTACAGAAAGTTTAAATCAAGAGAACAAGGAGTTTGTCTTTTCCATGACTGAAGCAGGTTTCACAGAGGGATGAACAGATACGCTAGAGAGATGGAGGATGAAATAAAGAGCAAGATGAAGTGTATCCTGCTCCATCCACTCGTTGCAGACGAGTGTTATCTTGTGGGAGGGTAAGTTCTAAATGCCAGACAAGAAATGAGGAGGATGAGTGGAGCAAAGGAGCCTCGAGACACACACACACGTGCAACTGCGCTGTTCTCTCACACACACATAGATGGCTCAAGTAAGTGCTTATATAGCTACATTTATTTAGTAATGTGGGATTCACTCATATGTAGAGTGTGTGTGACAGGAAATCAGTTACCCTCACACTAGTTTGCTGCAAAGGATGTGACATTACACTCAATTACTCTCACCTGAGACACAGACACAAGTAGAAACCTTTCCTTCCTGTAGTGACTGAAATGCACTGCGTTTCCGAGCTGCTGTATTCTTGGTAATCTAGTAGCTGAACACAATTTTTTTTTTTTTCTTCTTCTAATGCAACACTTGATGTGCTGCTTTAAGAACACGCAGCACATTGGCCTTAGCTGCCATGCAATGTTTGAATGACTTATACAAAAGCAACTAGACATGGCATAATATCTTTTCCTTATTTTCTGTCATAGTGTTACATTGGTGGAGACTCATTTTAAACACGGCCAATTTTTCAAAGGAGTTTAATCTATGTACAATTAATCCTAGTGAGTCAGATGCTTATGATTCACACTGCTCTCCTCAGAGGAGATATCCTACTTTGGTCTTCTCAGGCACACAGCCCTGCCCCTCTTAAACTTGCGGTTTAAGAGGGGCAGCCAATCAAATGTTGACTTGAAGTGTACGAAGCTGTAGAGGTTGCTTCCCAAATATGAAATGAATAAGGATCATTTTGACCTGTGTATCATGCATAGCTAACGGTTCAAGAACAAAATTGGACACACAAATGTACGTTCACTCTCTGGTTATTGAGTTTGAAGTTTGAACCTGCTGAACTTCAGTGTGCACCAGCAGGCATGTCCATGTTTACTGTTTATAGTAATGCCCTACTGGAGCTAGCAAAAATATAGCTGACCGAGTGAAAAGCTTTTATAGGTGTTTCTACTTCTTTATGGAAACACATCTCAACCAGGGATCTTAAAAAGGGGCAAAGGGCGTGTCTGAGTTTTGTGCAAAGTTAGCAAATTCTACAAGAAAAGTGCTGTCAGCTTGACACAAACAGTATCAGATCTCCTTTATAGACCAAGGTCAGTGAATTCCCCATTTATCATTGGTCCTGTCCAGTATATGATACTGATAACCTGTGTGCCCTAGCTGATGTGTATTTAGAATCAAGTTTCCAAGTTCTTATTTGTAATCCAGAGGCCCTGTCTCAACACATGCATGTCAAATTTATTTTCATTCCTGTTCCCTCTGACTAACACTCTGCTGTGTAAGTCACAACTGTACAGTTTTGCCATTAGGACAACGTGCAGATATTTGGAGACTCCATCCAGGTGTGGCAGAATAAGTTGCGTTACTGGCAGAAGAGTGAAATAATTAATTCAGATGAATTGTTATCCTTGTAAATTAAATTCACATGTTCAGAAGTCTAAATGACCAATTAGTGATTTTTAATTGATGATTAAACTAGTTTTCAGGAACACGGGGAAAAAACACATTACATCAACACTGCATGAAAAGTCAACTGTGCTTGAGACGAGCTTAAATGTGCTTATTTTATATATAGTTATAGAAATATATAGCTATAATTTCAGAAGAGGAGGAGACTCGGATTGTAAACAAACATGTTACTGTCTGTAAAGCCATTCAGGTGTTAGCAGCTCTCCTCCCTGCAATTCAGTCACTTAATACTAAAAACCAACTGACCAAGACTAACAGATTTCCTGCTTTACAGGACAGATATAGTATTTTTGTCACTGGCGACTGGCACTTTGTCAGAAATGGCTCCAGGTAAAGCAGTGAAAATGTTCTCAATATAAAGTTAAACTCTTGTTGACGAAACTACCACTAGTTTAAGTCTTGGATGCCTTTGCATTTTGCCGTAATAAGCTCTTTGTTCGTACAGGCAGCTTGTTTACGGCTCATAGGTATGGAGGAAAGGACTCTTAATGCTATTTACACAACAAGAGTGGATGCTCCCAGCTGGCATCTTGGAGTTTTGCAACAGAAAGGCTCAAGGCTTAAAGGAGAGCTTTTTCACTGTAGCGCTGTGTCATGCTAATGTCATGTTACTTAGTGAATGGCTTTAGTTTATAAGGGTATTGTCACCCAAAAAGCAGACATTAAAGAGTATGCAAAGAGACTTTGAGGAATCACATCTGGTTACAAATAACTTGTGCTTGTTAGTCTCAAACGTTAACTTTTAGATTCTTGAAACTTTTCAAACAAAAAAAGTCTTGGATTAGTTTAAAAGTATCACTTTGACTTCTGTGTTTTAACTGAGTAGAACGTGGTAGTTTTTACAGCATTCAGAGTTTCTGGCAATAGCAGATGGTGGGAGCAGTGAAAGGATGTTGGACCAATCAGTTCTAACAGTTTTATCCTCTCGAGTAAAGCTGAAGAGAAAACATCTGCCTGGTGACAGGAAGCAGCAGGCTTTATGTGAAGTGTGGTCATATTTTTGACAAAACAGTAGCAGAAGTGCTGCTTCTCTGCCATGCAGACTGCACCAAATGTAGGCCCAGCTCTGTGATAGGCACGTGAGCCAGTCCAGGATGCACCCCATGCTGTGATAGACCTCAGCAGGCTGTATGCTCAGACCTAGTTAGCCCGCAGTGAGAGGTGCTTCACTAAATCTGACGATTTGGAATGTCAGTTGCCTACTTTGATTATTTGTGTGGGCACGAGGAGTTTTACAGTGCCAAATATTTATTAAGAAGGAAAACTTGCTAATGCTTGTGTGCTACTTTACGTGAGTGGAAATAATGACACGTTTTATCCCCGATACCTGCCGAGCTCTATAATGAACCAATATGTGGGAGGGAGGAGTGGAGGAGGATAGAAATGGGGCGAAGGAGTTTGGGGGGGTGGGGAACTCTGTAGCGGCTGGCTGTTGGTTTTTGCAGCGCATAGAAGCAACAAGCAAACCTCCCCCAGTCCTCTCTATCTCCACTACACACACACACACACACACACACACACACACACTTCAAGCATGCTCAGATCCACCTACCTCCATCCTCTCACTCACACTCACTCGCTTGTTACATTGGCCTCTAAGCTTCTCAGATTCCTAATTTTATCACACAAATAATGCTGAGTTCTTAGCAATAAGTTTCCCATACGCATTTTAATCTAGTTTTTTATACAGAGGGAAAGGGAAGCCCACAGGTAGCAGGTGGCTAATTCCCGTACCTTCAAACATCTGCCAGGACTGACTGGTTAGTTAGCCAGCTGAATGAGTTGCTGACTGAAAAGCTAACCACTGACTGACTGGTGTATGGGCAGGCTCTGTGGCCTGTTGGCTTGCTGTTTTCTGGCTGGCTGAATGGCAGCTGCTGCTGTTCAAACAGAGCTGCATCTGCTGGGTCCTTTGTTCTAACACACACACACACACACACACACACACACACACTCAATGACTCCAAGTGTGTGTTGGAAAAGAAAGAAGTTCTTTGTTTAGTAAAAATGGAGGTGGGGGATGGTCTCTTGGGGGTGGGGTGATATAGAAAAGTTTGATTCAGTGGTTGCCTTTTAAAAAAAAATAATTTTTAACATCTTCGTGTTTTACCTCACCGGATAAACAAATCTTTACGAGTGAGGCCATCATACCATAGTTAATAAAGATGGCAGTTCAGTTCTGCATGCAGAAGAAAAGCATTTTCTAAGAATGGAAAAAGAATCAAAATAAATTGTGTTCTTGGCTTTTACTCCTGAATTCAAAAAGCTACCTTTGTAGAAAATGTCCCTACAAGAAATGTCTAACTTTATACGATACCAACCACGGAGGAGAAAAAATGGTTTTCATGCTCATCTGATTACCCGTTGCTGATCAATACATCTTAGATGCTAGCTTAAACTAAACTGTGTTGTCTCTTTGTACAGGTGATCAGCACCATCAGTACTCAGGTTTATGATATGATTATGTTGTTGCAAAAGTTACTGTAGTCTCAGGGGGTTGGGAAGCGTATCTGTAACCGGAAGGTCGCCGGTTCGATCCCTGGGCTCTCTGTCCTGGTCGTTGTGTCCTTGGGCAAGACACTTCACCCTACCGCCTACTGGTGTAGGCGATATGGCAGCCTCGCTTCTGTCAGTCTGCCCCAGGGCAGCTGTGGCTACAACCGTAGCTTGCCTCCACCAGTGTGTGAATGCGAGAGTGAATGAATAGTGGCATTGTAAAGCGCTTTGGGTGCCTTGAAAAAGCGCTATATAAATCCTTTTTTTTTTTTTATATATATATATATATATAAATCCAATCCATTATTATTATTATTATTATTATTAGTGTAACTAGCCTCTAAATCAGTTGCTTTTCCAGTGAGTCTCCACGTCCGTGTGTTGGACTGCAGCTGATGGCTGTACTCCTTGCTCTGCTCTCCACCCTCTGTGAGCTTGGTGTAGCTGAAAATGAACCAGCTCTCCACCTGTTGTAGGTTCTGCTTAGAGCTGCCCTGGAGCAGAGCAGAACAAGGGTTCGTTGACCAGCTGCAGCCTAATATAGTCTAGTTGGAGCAAACCAGATAAGATGCTCTCTAGGTGAGCTGCTGAAGGATGCTGGGGACTCTCACAGCTTTTTAGCAGTGACTAATCATTGGAAATAAGAGTGAGGAGGACTGAGTAATTGTGGATGAAGTCATTCGCTCATATTCATCAAAAAATGATAAAACAACTTGCTGAATATAAAGTTAATATGAGAAACTGGTATATTATATTGTTACTGGCATATGGAGTCCTATACCTGTTAATAGTATCACACTACATGAGTAGATTAAGTTAGGTGGCTGTGGATTTACTATGTAAACACTTTATTAATACAGAACTATTGAAGACTAGTTCTGTATCAATTAACAAAGGCAGCATGTGACAGTTCATCGGGGGACTGTTAAAGTAAATTATTTTCATAGTGAAGCATCCAGGAGCTCTTTGCCCTTCTCTGAATACCTGCATTAATTCCACTGTTTCTTTTTCTCTTCCTGTCTCACCAGAAACCTTCATGAGGACCATGGTGGAAAGCTTCAAATTAGCAGCTATCTGATTAGCTTCTCACCGCACAACAAATCTCCCTCCATCCAGTCCCCGCCATCTGTGGGGCCTCCATCCAGTCATGGCGGACCCTGGGATGTTGAGCTTATTCGGGGACGACCCAGGGCTGTTCTCAGATGGGTTAGATGGTTTAGGAGACTGCTTTCCTCAGCAGTCGGTCCCAGGCCAGTCTGCTCCTCTTGCCCAGCAGACAAATTCCGCTCTGAACCATGAACACCAGGGAAGCAGGGGATACCACCAGGGGATGATGCATGGGAGTGGGCCTACCCCAGCACAGCCTAAATTGGGGCAAATGTACGACCATGGCCCGTATACAGGCTATGATCAAGCCGGCACCCCTGGAGGACGAATGATGGCTCAGAATGGCCCCAGCCAAGGTCCCCCAAATGTGAACACGGCTATGAATGGCATGACCTCCCACTACCACAGTAACCCAGCTAACGCTAGCAACCCCCACCATGGGTACCAGGGTGATACTGGAGGAGGAGGAGGAGGTGGGGGAGTTTGGAGCCAGCAGCAGCAGCAGACCAGACCAGCTTATCCACAGGCTCCAGCACAACCAGGGGCTACTCCCAACCAGATGGGAAGCTACCAAATGTCTCAAGGCAATTATGGTGGGATTCAAGGTCCACCCACATCTAATGCAGCCCGCATGAATCAACACTACCCTCCACAGAGCATGGCACCCCCTCCTGCTCAGGACACATCTCACTACTTGGGACATGTTGGAATCGGGGGTAACCAGATGAGACACCCTCAGCCTCAGGCACAATCCCAAGGCTATCCCAATATGGGACACACATCCCGATATCCACACTCCCCATCCAGACAGCCGCCGCACCCCCACCACCAACAAGGCATGGGAGGGTTTGGGGGTACTCAGTACTCTGGCTATCAGCCCCAGTATGGTGCCATAGGACCTGGGATGGGCCAGGCTCCTAATACTAATGTCAGTGCTAATGCCAGCCAGCCCATGGGATCAGGGCAGCTTGGCCAGAGGTTTAACCAGGGAACAGGCCCGGCAGCAGGGCAGCAGGGACAACGATACCCCCCTGGACCACCACACCAAGCCCATCAGACTCATTCTGCCCCGATGCAGCAGCAGGCAGGGCAGCAGAGCCAGCCTATGCACCCCCTAAACCACCCGCAAAATATGTCCCAACCCCAAAACCAAGCCCAGTCCCATCTTGCCCCCCCAGCTCAGGGAACCTACTCCTCTCCTTCATCCATGTCCCCAATGCGGGTTTTGGGAGCCCCGACCCCTCCTCCCGCCCAACAGGGCAGACCTCCTAGCACAGGGCTAGCTGGGCCCCCAGAGGTTGCAGGATACACAGCAATGCATTCTCCACCCAGTGCTATGGCCCATCCACAGAGGACTCCACAAACCCCGCTGCCTGCCCCACACCCCCAACACCAGCAACCCCATAGCATGGCCCCCAGTGCGGGGCAGATGTATCCTGGTATGGGGCCACAGCGTGGTGCACAAATGGGACCAAACAGGCCTCAGCTCCAGCAGCAGCAGGGTAAGCAGTGTTCTGTTCACGGGCTTCACTTTGATCCTTTATTGGCGATCAAGATCAGTTTCTTCAATTTACAAAAGGACAGAACTAGAAACTAAAGCCATCTCCATCATGGTTGTATTGGCTAAATACTGAGTAAAGCTTAAACAGGCACATGATTTGATGCCATGATACTTGAAATGTGACTTTTGTTTAAGAGAAATGATCAAAATATGGAAAAGTAAGAGTATGTCCACATCTGTTTGGGGGGGGGCATCAAAGTGTTCAGATGAATTTCATTATTAAACACAGGGTAAAAAGGAATACTGCCTTGATTCCATCTAAATAATTGACAAGGGTGACACGACGATAATGATTCTTTTTTTTGTTTGTTTTTTCCTTTTTTGTCCTGTCGCTTTATCCAGGGCACGAAGCCCCCGCAAGCCAGGGCGGAGACCAGCGTCTACTCCAGACCCAGCAGCAGGCCTCTCGAAGTGGGCAGCATATGCAGCCGGCACCCATGAGTTTTCAGGGACCGCCTGTTGGTCAACATGGAATCCCGGCTCCAAACCAGGGCCTTGGGCCACCCACTCAGAGCCCTCAGACGCAGCACACACACCTGCCCTCACACCCTCATCACTTGCAGAGCACGCCCCCTCCCCCCAACCAGGCCTCCCACCCGTGGGCACCTCCACCTTCTGCCTCCCACCCACTCTCCTCACCCCCTCTTACCCCACAGAAAGTGCCTCACATACAGGTGAGTCTCCGTCAAACAGACACTTTGATGTGGTAGCAAGGCTGAGTATGTGTGAGTGAGATCAAGACTATGTGCATTTGTTTTCATGTGTGGGTGTATTTTATGTGAATGTTTATTTTTCATGTGGGTGGGGGAATGTGTGTATTTGGAGTGTAAGGGAAGTGTGTATGTGTGTGTGCAGGAGTGTGTGTGTGTCTGTACATGACATTTGAGAACACAGCGGTGCATTGGGCACTGGCTCACTGGGGTTTTGTGTATGTTTGTTCATGGTTTTTTTTTTTTTTTCCTTTTGTGTGTTCTGCTGCGGGCCTTGTGCACGGTGGTTGTGTTTCCGTGTGTGTGGTGGGGGGAGGGGGTATGGATTTTTGCAGCCGCTTATTTCCTGTGAGCTGCATATCCTGCGACACGCGTGCACACGCATGCACAGAGGCGCCACTAGCATAATTTCTCCTCCCCCTTGCTTCCACTATCCCCCTCCTCTGTAGAGGAAACCTCCCTTCCTGTCTCTCTCCTCCCAGTCTCCTCTCTTTCCGCTCTCCCTGTCTGTCTTACTATTTGTCCTCTCCTTTTCAGGGGTGCCATCATTAAGTTAATGTTGTGTAGCCGGATGTGCAGAGAGACAGTTTGGACAACAGGGAGACCGTGAGGATGGGGTGTGATTAAGTGATTTGGAGTGAGAGAAAAAAAACATTAAGAGGAAAGAAGTGAAAAACCGAAAGAAAATCTCAAGTGAAGGGAGGACAGGAATGGTGGGAAGACATTCTCAGTGGCGACCAGCACGTTTGTGGGTTTGAGTGCCGCCTGCCACCATTGCCGCCTGCGTCACGTGTCCTCGCCTTCCATTAGCTTGTTTTGTTGCTCAAAGCCCCCTTTCTCCACTGACCCATTCACACACAATAGCAGCCCTATGGACATACACACCCAAAGATCCAGTCCCCATTTTCTCTTCCACCCCCACGCCTCCCCACCTCCCCACTTCCAAGCCTACATCGCTGTGTTCAGTGGTTGACATTTCAGCCGTCACACTTAATTTATCCAGCACTCCTGACCTACATGCCAGGTTGACTGGTGAGCCTTGCTCCTCACTGGGGCATGCACTGCATGTGCCGTTCTGCCATTCTGGCTCTAGCTGCAGGCCCAGCAGCCCCCGTCATTACACACACACCAACGGTGCTCTGGAACGGAATAGTGAATGTGCCTTGAGAAATAGGATAGCCTAACTAGAGGAGTTAGAGTAGCGTGTGCATGTGGCCCGGGAAGCAAGGTTTCTGTGCGCCTCATGATGCACTTGTTAGAAAGAGCCCCACACACAGACACACACACCAAGCTGGTCAGTCAGTCATGATGACTGCATGTCTGGTACTCTAAGCTCCATCTGTTCACTAAGCATGGTTATTACACATGCACGCACACATGCACGCGTGCCTTCGTCAGCAGCTCAAGGTCAAAGCTCTGGCAGAGTGCTGGGGTGTGACCTTTATTCTACATCTCACGCACACTATGTTGTGTGCAGCACTCTAGTTGACATATAACGCGCCTGTCTTACCCCTCCCCCTGCTCTGCTATACATCTAGCTTACTGGGGTTCTGTAGCTTTGAGGAAATGCTGCTTTGATATGAAGACGCCGGGTGCTCGTTTTTTCGAAGTTCGGCGAATGAAAATATTCTGCAGCTGACTGCTTACTCAACACACGAGCACAGTTCATTTTTCATTGATTTTTCTCTTGGTAAAGTTGAAATTTATCCCATCTGAACTGTCTGTCTATAATAATAGATGGATGCTGGGATGGACACTTGTCTTCTGGATTCACTGGACACACAAAGTCAAACTAAGTGAAAATGATCAATGGAGATTGACAGCAGATAGTATGACTTTGTACTTGTTACATATATATATGTCTATACAAGTTATAGGCATATATACTTTATAACAACATAGACATGTTAGAGGTTAAGGAAAAAAGTGTTTTGTTCTAGTACCTCTTCGGGCAGTACAGTTGTTCCTGATATCTCCTCATTGGTGCTTTGATTATGTTGTTGGATAGCACTGCCTTACATGACAGTCCAAAGTCTCCTAAAGCTGTTTATCTGTGTTATACTGGTGACTGAGAAGGCCACAGTATATGATTCACATCCTTTTTATACTCATAAAACCAGTGAGTCAGTGAGCCCTTGTGCTATAGGTGGGAACCGGTTCCACCAGGATAGAAATTTGTTTGTATTGAATCTTCTCTCTAAAAAGAACATGTTCCCCATCTTACACATAAAGTGTCAACAAAAGCAAGCAAAGTTTATGTTATTAGAATAATATAACAAAGTGGTGTGCAGTATTTATCCCCTCAGCATATGGCTCACTTGACCTTTGCTTAAGTTGTCAAACTCAGGACTATGTTTTAAGTGTAAGCATCCAGGTTTTCTTGCATTATATTTTAAACTGAAATTTCCAGATCACCAGTGTTCATATCTGTGAAAGAAATGCACCATTTTTTTTTTTTTTAAGGAATTTCTGGTGTTAAAAATTCCTTAAACCTCCTAAAACCCAAACTCTTCCACGGCATGCATTTTTAATTTCTTTGATATTTGGGCTGATTGGGACCTGATGAATGTAAAAACAAAGAATTACTAATTTATTTATTTATTTATTTATTTATTTTTACCTAATTTTTGTTTCTGAGAAAAATGAGAGCCACTTATGAGGATAGTCGTTTAAAATTTCGATAGAACAGTAGCAGTATAATGTCCTCGTAAGTGGATATCAGGCCCTTGTAGAGCAAAATTGAGTATTTTGGTCTAAATAACCCAAAATGTGATATCCACATATGTGGACGCCAGGTCCTAGGAGGTTAAGAAGCATGTGTCCTTTTAGAGGCATTGACACCATCTTAGCCACAGTCACCTTGTCCCAAAAGGTGACAATTCAGGCTGAGAGTTGCTAACATTTGCAAATTTTTACATTATAGTCTAGTGCAGGGGTGGGCAATCTCAGTCCACGAGGGCCGGTGTCCCTGCAGGTTTTAGATCTCACCTTGGGGTCAACACACCTGAATCACATGATTAGTTCGTTACCAGGCCTCTGGAGAACTTCAGGACATGTTGAGGAGCTAATTTAGCCATTTAAATCGGCTGTGTTGGTTCGAGGACACATCTAAAACCTGCAGGGACACCAGTCCTCGTGGACTGAGATTGCCCACCCCTGGTCTAGTGACTGCCATTGATCTAACCAATTAGATATGATTAGGGCTGGGCTATATGGCCTAAAATCCATATTGTGGTATAATTTGAAACATGCTCCGGTGCGCCTTATGTATGAATTCTGGTTGTGCTTACTGACCTTGAACCGATTTTATGTGGTGCACGGCGCTCAAAAATCTGTCAAAATGTTTTAGTATGACTTTGGTAAGCTACGAAGCCGCACCGCTTGATGGATTGTTGGAGCATTACGGCTACTGTAGTCAGGAGCCTCGCGGAGTAATCTGGGTGCAAAACTCCGTCTGCTTCAGGTCCTAAAGTGAAACGATCACTGTGGCATCACTGAGAGTTAAAAACTGCCTAAATTCGTTCATCTTTAATAAAATGATCAGTGTTGCTGCTTTACCAGGTTTAACAATTAAGTTTAACATCCAGACATCCATGAAAACAGAATTTATTAAATTTAACCGAGTTAATAGTTAGCACGAAGTTAGCTCGCTAGTTTCCACCTGAACATGACATACCATGTTCTGACCAGTGTTGGTCAAGTTACTTGAAAAAAGTAATCAGTAACTAATTACTGATTACTTTCCCAAAAAAGTAATCCCGTTACTTTACTGATTACTTATTTTCAAAAGTAATTAATTACTTAGTTACTTTTAAAAACACGATTTACAACCTGAATAGGTGATAAAGCGATAGATCTTTCAACCCAATTCTACTTTTTCTGCATAATCCATCATACAAAATGTAATCAAATGGAAAAGTCTCTCTTTTTTTTTTTTTAAACTTGTTTTATCAGTTTTAATCTTTTAACTTTATGCGTCAAGCAAAAATTAAATTATATGCACCATTCTCTGACTTGAAGAAATTAGTTTAACATTTAAACCTATTTTCTGCACGTTCCAGCACATAAAATAAAATATTTTTTGTGTTTACACTCAGTCTTTCAAATAGATGCAAGTAAAACACAGCAGAAAGTAAATAAAATCAAAGACTAGCAGTCCTGTTGCTCTATTTTCACCTGTAAAGCAGGAGTGGGGTAGGTGGAGGTGTGCTCTAGTGCAGGTGTGGCGCAGCGGTCAGTGGAAGAATCCGCGAGTTTCTCTGTGAATTTCCCATTACGTCGTTGCGCACTCGGAGCTTGTTTAGGGGTTTTTTTTGGGGGGGGGGGGGGGTTTCGGAGTAAAAATAAGTTTTCTTCCCACACACAACGGACACTAATGTTTTTGTCACTTTTTATGGAATCAAACTCAAAGGTCAGTACTTCCACGCTTTAAACGCTGCATGCTCATATATGATCCATTGTTGATCTGCAGACAGCTGTTGTCACGAACGTCGCACTCGCTTACGTCACTGTCGTGAGACATTCTCGCAAAAAAATCACGGTTTTAGTAACGCAGTAACGCAGCGTTCCTACGGGAAAGTAACGGTAATCTAATTACCGTTTTTGCAATAGTAATCCCTTACTTTACTCGTTACTTGAAAAAAGTAATCAGATTACAGTAACACGTTACTGCCCATCTCTGGTTCTGACTGAGAGATTTCTGAAAAATTCAAACGTACAGCTCTGCTATCACTTCCAACATGAATGAAGACCGAAAATAAAGAGCAGTGACTTTTGTAGGGTTACTGAAGTTGGACTAGCTGGTATATAATGATGTGCTACGTAATCGCTAGCGACACAGCTATGTTAGCATAAGCTGAAGGATGAATGCTAACTTTTTTCCACTTGATAAAAGTTAACGTGAGGGTTCCCGATGGTTAGGGACAAATGCAATCGCATGGCAGGATGCTGTAAAAGGACCAAACTTCAGTCAGGAGAATAACTGAGATAATCCATCCATAATACGAGGTTAGTCATTAATATACTGCAACAACATGGGAATAGAGCAGCTGCCAGAGAATTCAACATTAGTCAGTGGTACGGAAGTAGAGGAAGCGCAGTTTTCGGCTTTCCTCATATTCCAGAACATGCTTTTCTCTTCACTATTACTGTCGCCCGACATAATTTGCAGATGATATTGCTTGCAGCTGCTGCAATGCTTTCGACCAAAACGGGCGCAGCTTGATGACACCATCAACATGCGCTATCGCGGTGGAGCGGTATAGTCTAAATCTCTACCATTGGCCAAATTCATATTGTTTCTACCATATACCGTTTATACCGCCCAATCCTAGATATGATATAGAGATATAGATACAGATATAATTAGAATGTGAATCCTTTCTCCCCTTTTTAACCAGTTGGGCCGATTCTCTTGAGTTAATCAGGTGAATCTGGGATTTGTTCAGAAATTTACATTTTAATAAAGATTCTCAGATTCTAAAAAGTTAACCTCATACCCAGTACATTAAGCTTACGCAACCATTTCTGTGTGAGAACTAACTGATCAAAGCTTGTGCTTCAATGTTGCTCTAATAATTATCAGAATATAATCACTGTGATTAAATTTTGATCTTGTAATTTCTGTTTTATACCATAGTCACAAAACGTGACAAATGTTGGACACTGTTCAGTTTTCTTCTGATATTTTGACTTATTACTGACGAGTTGTCAATGAGGTCAATTAGAACAAAGTTGGCTTAATGGAGAATGAGCTTAAACTGTTTTAGATGGAGGATAAATGGAGGGGCTGCACCACATCCCAGGATATTATAACCGATTTTCCAGGATTCTTTCAGTTGTTAATCAAATGTGTAGTCTGCCACAGTGTGATAAAGATTTTGAACTGTGAATCAAGAAGTGCAGCTTTAGTGGAGTCAAACAATAAAAACATGGAGCAAGATGTGAGCGTAATAGGTGTATATTAAGTGCTTCTGCCTGGTTGATTTAACCATGGCACTATTCTCTCCTCTCACTCACCTTCATCCTCACACTCTCCCCTCCTGTCCTCCCCTCTGTTCGCTGAGAGCTGACACTTGACGCTCTTCACCTACTGAATCTGTTACATTAGCCATGCAGCTCTTCTGTTGGTGGTCTTTTAAGGATTTTCCCCCCTTTTATGAAATCCAATTATTGGGTATGATATTACAATCTGTTTTGGAAGTGAATGGAGATCATGTCTCAGAAAAGAACAATAAAACGTTCCATTGTTGATGGAAACACTGGATTTAAACCAGTACCTGTGGAAATGGCAGATGAATTCACCCTGCAGAACGCCAAACCTGACGCAGCACTCGAACATGTGTGTTTGTGTACACACTGTGTGTGTCTCCATTGTCATTCCTGTGATTGATTATCTAGGAAGCTTGGCAGGAGGACAGATTTATCTCTTGGCACCACATCCCCCCTCGCCATCTCTCCCTCTTTCTCTCGATCCCTCACTCCCCTCCTGTTTGTGTGCCTAAAAGGCTCAGTTTACGTGTGTGTCAGCAGGTGTTTGTGTGCATGTGTGTAGAGGTTTGTGTGATGTGACCTTGCAGTAGTTAGGTGTGTGTGTGTGTGTGTGTGTGTGTGTGTGTGTGTGTGTGTGTGTGTGTGTGTGTGTGTGTGTCCCCGCACACACATATTTGCATTCTCCTGATGGAAGTGGACTTGCAGTGATAGCAAGCGCTTCCTCCTCCAAGTGAACAAGCTGTGTGTGTGCGCTGCTGAGGCATTTTGCTGTAAACTTGCTGATGCTCATACACTTCATTGAAACACACACAACTGCACACATGTGTTACACATGCACGCACAAACACACACTCTCAAAGGCTTGGTCTCTTGCTCTCATATGACACACACACACACGCTCCCTCGCTGCGCCTTTTTGAAGTATGGAGATAATTTATTCGTGTCATGATGCCTGATTTCCCATCTGCTACTGGGACCCTGAGCAGCTGGAGGGAGAGAAAGGGGGGAGGGATGGAAGAGAGAGGGAGAAAGAGGAGAGGCAGTTGGAAAGGCTCCCAACAGCTGGTAACCAGTTTCCTGTCACAGAAAGCTTACTTGGGAGCAAAGAAGAGGTGGTGGTGGAGGGGAGAAGGAGCAAGGAGATGGGATTTAGTCTGCTGGAGACAGGAGGAAAGATGAAGTGTCAGCCAGTTTGTTTACTAAGGTTAGGCTGCTGGAGTCGAGGCAGGAGGGGGCGGAAGCTGCAGCAACAGGGAGTTGAAGGGAGGGAGGAGGTGGCAACCGTGTTCATGGATAGATGATTGAGTCCCTTCTCCCCCTCTGCTCTGGTCTGCCATTACTGACAGATTCATACCCCACCCTGCAGAATTTATATCAGTATTGATTGACAGGTGAACCAGCAGTGAAGCCAGTCCGCATTTGAGATTATTTGTTTTAGAGTTTAAATGATTAGTAGATTTATAATCAGTAATCCAAAAATAATAAATTGTTTTTTTTTTGTTTTTGTTTTTTTTCCGCCTGTCCCATTTGGTTCTTTAGCCATCAGAACTGTTGTCTGAAGACCAACAAGGATACCCAATGGATTTACTTTGCCAAATGGATCATCGTGGCATTGCCGTATTGGTCCATTTGGTCGATCTTTGTTTTTATTATTTATTATATTTTATTTCCAGATGTTACAGACGGGACAGACATGAGTGAGAGATAGGAAAGGGAGAAAGAAAGAGGAAGGAAAGGAAAAACAGAAGGGGAGAGGGAGAGTGAGAAAGGGGGGGAGAAAAATAAAAATCTCCTGGATCACCTGTTGAGAGAAGAATAGAAAACAAGCAAAAAAAGACAAAAAAAAAAGAAACAAAGCAACATACTAAACACAACACCATCGCATTAATCTAGCTAAGTGTAAACAGCAGTAAATACTAAATATTCAATGTTGTTGTGCAGCACGCAGGACAGATGTGCTTCGAAGTAGCAGCCAAGAAAGGTGTAATTTGGGTCTACGAGCAGTGAACACCCGTGTGCATACCTGTGTGGATCAGCGCGCTTGTATTCCAAAGGTTTCTCCATGTAACGATCTGCTAGGGAGTGTGAGGGGGCCACAGCCCCGTGACCGAGCCCCAGGCCGAGAGGCCGGGGGCACCCCACCCCCGAAGGGGCCCGAGCGAGCCCCAGGCTCCAGGCCCCGATAAGCGGCCGCCAAGGAGTGAGCCGGTGTGTACCTGGACGCCCACCCCCAGACACAAAGAACCACCAACGCACCGACACCTGAGGGAGTCCGCCACCGGCAGGGGAAGTGGTGGTGGGTGGAGATAGGCCTCCAAACCTTGGAGGGCCTGAGGTGTCCCCAGAGAGGTGGCGTCTGATACCCAACCTGACATATAGACACAGACATACAGGCACACACAGACACAAACATCCATTCCCCCCCTCATGCTCTCATATGCACTCACTCCACACTCAACCAACGTGGAGACAGACATAAAGAGACGTTGTACACACGATCACACTCCCCAAGCGTACTCTACAAACCGGGTCTAGGTACCCTTGCCCCTGGAGGGGGGAACTGCACCCAGACCCAGGTGGTGTTACCCTTTTCCCTGCGGTGGGGAGAGGCAGACCACCCCGACTCCGTAGCAGCAGGGAGGCCCCACACTCCAGACCGCAGTCGGACGGCCAACTCCACCTAGCCCTCCCACTCCAGCAGGCCGCAGAGAATGGGGGTGGGAGAAGACTCCAAACCTCCCTCCACCCGCTCATTGTAGTGTTGATGCATGTGTGTTCTAAGGTGCAATTAAAACCCAGGAGGGCTTGGAGCTACCTGCCAGAGAGCAGCAGGTAAGCGCATAGTCCCTCCTGCTGCCCTCAATGTCTAAGTGTATTTAAAATTGAGAGGTGGGCAACGACGCCAGGGGTGGGGTGTACACCCTGATGGTAATTTGGACTCCGTGATTGTGCCCACCCCCAAGATCCTATATGTATGTGTAGTGAGAGTGTGAATAATGTGAATGTCTAAGTTGTAGGATAAAATTGAGGCAGAGGCAGCCAGAAGGGGACAGAGGGGGGGGGGTAGCCTCCTCTGCATCTTGTTTGCATTGAGATCAGCTGATCTCCTGGCAGCGGCTTTGCACCATTCCTGGACTGTCTACATTAATGCTATGTTCAGTTTCTCTGTAATTTGTTATAGTAAATGTATGTATTATTCTCTCAGTGCCTCTAATTTTCAATTGACGAGTAACTTGCATGTCTTTCTCCTTCCTGTTAGCATTCCCCCACGGACCCGTCAGGTGACGTTTTGATGGCGGTTCCTGACAGGCCAACAGTTGGTGCCGGTGCCCCCGGTCAGCCTATCAGCACAGAGAAGCCCAACGACCAGGAGACCAAGCCAAAAAAGAAGAAGAAGAAGAAGGCAAAAGTAGTGGATGGAGAGGAAGAAGGTACAGGGAAGAAAGCGGGAGAAGGACGCGAGGAAGACGTAAAGTCTGAATTTCCAGGAACAGGAAGTGATGGTGGTGAACACATTACTGGCACAGAACTTTTAGAGGGAAGTTCACCACCGGTGGAAGAGAAGAAAAAACGGAAAAAGAAACCAAAGGAGAAGACTGAGGGCAAAGAGCCCAAGACCCCGAAGACGCCCAAAACACCCAAGACCCCCAAAGAGCCCAAGGAGAAGAAGGCCAAGAGCTCCACACCCAAGCCCAAGACTCCCAAAAAAACCAGGTAGGACTAATGCACTATTACGGTCACTGTGTGTGTCATAGTTGGTGTTGAGTGGGACGTCACTGTAGTAAACCAGATTAAAGTGTCAGGTAACAGGTGAAAGGGCTTATTTCTCATCAGCTGTAAAGAGCTCATGTCCAGAGCGTCCCAACGGTGCATTTGGCACCATTAACCACTAAGTGGAACTGTGAAGATTTCAGTTCCACATGAAAACAGAAGCGGATCAATTTGAGGAGGGTAGCTCGGGCAGTCTCGGGTCATGTGGGTAACATTTCAAGTGCTGAAGTTCAGCATGCTGGAGATATCTCGATTTTAATGTCAAATGCTGAAGCTGTCTTGAGTGTAGATGCAATGCACAAAAATAGTATGTGCAGATAGACAGACATCTCTAGGCCCATCATGGGCAAGCACGGGGAACCAAAAGGGTCACAACTCCTGAGCAGTGAGCCGCTGCACCCTGTGTACAAGTGTGAGTTAGTGATCAAAGGCCTGCTAACGGGCACATCTGAGGATCAGTTGCATTTACCGCTAATATTAAAACAGAGTCAGGCTTCGTTTTTAAACAAAGAGAAGAGCCAAGAACTCGTTTTTGGTTTTTAGTCGAAAGTCTCTGAAGAACAACACGAATAACATTTTTGTTAATGTTATTAATAAAAATTAAACTGCCACCGTTTTTAACATTCAGTATTACACATTTAATTCTGGAGGAAGAGTGAGGGCCTGTTTAAACTTCCTGTACAAGGTTATAGATGAGTAACTTCCAGCACCTATCAGCGATTGCCGATATCACCTTCAGTTCACTTTGTTTACTCTGTAGTCTTATCCCTGCCTTTTCACACCCTTCCTCTCTCATTTATCACATCCCCTTTTTCACTTTCCCTAAGAAATACACGTTTAAACAGCTGTTTTTCTGAATCGGTGGCTACTCTTTCCCTTGGTTTCTTCCAGTCAGTCAGAGAGCCTTCCTGGGCAAGAAGAGCTCAGGGTGTTTGCGTATGAGAGTATCAGCAGCGGTTTCATTGTGAAGGTGGAAACTCGATCGGTCTGAGGAATGTGTCAGGATGGCCCCCCATTTCTCTCTCCTTCTTCCGTAGTCCGTGGCCCATCTCTCTTTCCTCTTGGAGTCTTTTATCCCAAGGAAGAGGGAGGGCCAAAGCAGCAAGTGGGGTCAACACTGGGGGAGGTGTGTGTGCATGCACCGGCCACTGGAAAAGAGTTTGGGCGTGTGGAAAGAGGGGGGAGGCAGCTGGAGCGAGTGTGTGTGTAATGTGGGGGTGGTGGGCAGTGTGTGTGTGTGTGTGTGTGTGTGTGGGCGAATGCATGTGTTGGGGGAGGGGCCATTGCTAATCTTTGTGGCAGAAAATTGCGTCTAATGGTAATGAAGGCCATGCTGCTGACCAATCCACACCCTGAGCTCAACACTGTGTGAGTGTGAGGGCAGTGGGAAATGTGGGGGTGAGGAGTCCATTCTCAACTCTCTGTGTGTGTGTGTGTGTGTGTGTGTGTTGGTAAACTAGCTCTTATCTGTTGTCAGGCTTTCCTCCATCTTGAGTGGCGGCCTGGAGCTCCCAGGTTAATTTAGCATAATAATGGCTGCCGGCCATTCACTGCTGCTCTAAAATGGTGGACCTCTGCAATCACCCAACTATCTTCTGTTTTATTCTTTCTTCTCGTTTCCCTTCTCCTCCCTCCAGTCCCACCCCTTCCTGACAAAGAGGAGTGTATCCTTTCATCTTTTCCTCTTCACTGCCCTCCCCTTGTTCCCCCTTCCTTTGTCTTTCTAATTTAAGCCGAGGACTGAGGAGTGAAGTTTTGAGCACATGAGCAAGGCAACAGTAAATCTCCATATTTTGAGAAGAAGTTTGTCATTGCTTTCATTAAGTTGAGCTCTTCACAAGTCATGGTTTCTTGCAAACCATGACTTGTGAACATGGTTTTTGCAACTCAAAGTGTCTATTAGAAAATTTGTATTATGAGTTCCTGAAAGAAATGGGTCTTGCTGACTAGATGCTGGTCCTGTAGGTGCTTTTCCGAAAGCAAGCACTTCTTCCTTTGGTCTGAAAAGAATGATACCTTCATTTGCATGTTACCTTTATACAGTTATTACCCAACTCCTACTGCATTTCTTATCAGTGAAATACATCTTGTACATGTATTTTTTCCGGTGCTTGTATATGTCGTCCTTCTGCTGCGTCTAAGGCTATACGAGAAGACTTGTGGGCGCATGCTGCCCCCTTCAGTTATCAAAGACTGGCTGATACAGCGGTATGAGGCAGCGTATTTAAAAAAGTAAAAATAGTACCTTTTGTTTTACGGATTGAAAGGTATTGTAAGCATTAGTTCTGGTGACATCCCTAGAATCCTTCAAATATAATTTTGCGCCACCTGAGTGGTAAGCTAAGGTTAGCCAGCTCGCTGCCAGCTGTGGATAAAATCATATCTACAATTATCTAATCACCTGGGGCTTGCTGGCTTGCTGTCAGTTGTTTTGAAATTAAAAAAAGTTAATGCTATGAGTTAACTGTCACTAGTTACCCACAGCAAAATGTAACTAGCCATCTGGGGTGGGTGAGTGGGCCGTCAGTGGATTGATCCTCATCAGTCAGATTGAACTGAGTGTGAGTGGATTTGAAGAATGAGACTTGTACAAGAAAGAGCTTTGAGTGCTTAAATTGAGTGGAAAAGCAATATATACCACTCCATTTACCATTCACCTAACCATATCTTGTCTGCTAAAGTTATCTCCAGCAAAACTGCCTGCCTGTTTATTTCAACAGACGTATTATAATTTTTAACAATCAGTAAATTATTTAATGATGAGGAGCAAAGATGTGTAACAAGGCTTTCTGTAGTAGTTATTGGATCAGCCAGCTGGCTGTAATGTAAGTATATAGCTTGTATTGATTGTCACTGAGGAGTTTTACACTGGTCTCTCACTTGTTGTATCACAGTTGTATCTATATGACAAGTAGATACAACTGTGCAACATACCATTAATTTTAATGGTATGTTTTTAATTGCAATCTAATCTTAAGGCTTTTATAAATTTGAGCTTTCATTTTTTTTTTGTGTGTTGTCTTTTTCAAGGGGCTGGAATTCCTTTCTAAACCTGATGAAATGTACCCATTAGTGCTAAACTTTTTGATCTAAAGCCAACTTTGACAAGGCTCTGCAAGGCCACTAGCACATATGTTCCGTTACATTTTGGGGGGATTTATGTGAGATTTCCACCAGTGGGTAGAGAAATAATCTTCAAAGCTCAAGGGTTTTTCTTGTGGCCCATACCATACTACAGTATGTTTTCTCTCTGCTGTGTGTATTTGCATCTCCTTACGAACAAATAAACCACCACAGGAGCAGACTGAAGTCTTTGCTTAATCAGTGTAACCAAGATGTTCCGCTGTGCTGTTTAACCCTTTGAACACAAGTGGTTTTCATTTGGTTCTTGCTCTTTTATTTACAGGTTTGTGGCATTGTCACAAGCTGTGCCTATACGTTAGGCTCATGATGCTTGCCAGCATCTTACATTGATGGATAGATACTCGGTTGTAAGCTAAATTGAGTTTAGTTAGGCAAGTTTTATCCTGTATTAGATGATTGCAGTACCTGTTGACACAAGTTTTTTTTTTTTTTTTTTTTTTGCTGGATATCTTGATGGTTATTCAGTTTTTAACACCGGAGAGCATGAATAAGTTCCTCCAATTGCAGCTGTTTTGCTTGAAAAGGTTAAAAATTTGCCCCACAAATTTGTGCAGGCCAACTGGATCCTAATGAGCAGACAAAATAAATGAAAATTGAAGATTGTCTCAGCTGTTCAGGACGGTCTGAGTGTGTGCTTATGTGAGCGAAGCCGGGAGAATCAGGTGGTTTACTCGTCCAGTCAGCTCACTCCTCTCCTTTGACCTTGCCTTGTCTCTCCATCCTCTTTTTCCCTTGCTCGCATGCGCTCCCTCTCTGAGGAAGTACATCTATAAATAACACAGCTCTCAGCGCCACACCCTTCCCTCGATGTGTGTGCATATATGCGTGTACGTGTGCATGCACAAGGGTGATTTGTTTGCTGTACACACAAAGAAGGCAGACATGCATGCAGACACCTTGTGTGCAAATACAGCACTTCTGAACACACACAGAAGCGTATGTGCATTGCCTTCTGGACTTTTTGTGTGGATCTGTGTATGGGGGTTCAGTGGTATGACTCATCACAGCAGCAGGTGTCTGTTCCACTCCGCCCTTCTTCTTCGGTTTCGTTTTGTATCCCAATATTTTACGCCACTGCTCGGCTTCCTGTCTTTCCTTTATCCCGGTCTGAAAGGAGCATATTAGCTCCTCACTGACACACACAGCAGGTTACTTCAGTGAAGGTGTGCATAAGTAAATTACCACATTATTTACAAAAACAAAACCCTAACAGTGTTTTACGTTACTTTTATTAAGTAAACCTAAAATGATGGACGACATTGCAGTCTATTAATGTAATCTTCAGGTGACTACAATTTGTGCAGTGTTGTAAGCATAGATAGGGCTGATGAACTTGGTTAGGCCAAGTTTGAATGTGAACTCTTCAGTGATAATCTGTTGTGAATCATGCCCAAAACAAGGGTGGTTGTTGCCATTTGTTCCCATGTTTTGTCTCCATTGGCCCATGGTAACGGCACATCATACAAACAAGTCTGCCGCCACAACAACTACTTTGTTGCAATCCCAAACAATTTGTTTTATATTGTATTTTCCTTCTTTGTTTTTGGTTTTTTGTTTGTTTTGTTTGTTTGTTTCTTTTTGTTTTCAGCAAATTAACAGTGTAATTTCATGCTTCATTCTTATCGGTTAGCCAGTAGACACAGCTCATAGCAGCAGTCCCATTGTGAGATTTGTGGCACTGTTGGTCTTATCACAGGCTGTCGTTGGTGGAGCCCTGACCAAATACATCACCACAGTTCTTTCATGTTGGTTTTATTTGCTTTGGGGGGGGGAAAGCATACATTTTGTATAAAATATATTCCACATTATGGGGACAACAAAACCATTGTGGGTGCCTGAAATGGAAATTTAAAAAATGAGGAAAGTGGTAAATGAAAACAGAATTGATATTGTTGGCTTAAAAATTACTCAAATAACTCAAAAAAACAAACAAACCCCTAGATAAAATATTGGAAGTGCCTGAAGTTCTAGTCTTTGTTACTTCCAGACGGATGTGAGGCTTTCCGATTCATATTTGACTTGTAATGTCTCTTCTGAATATCCTGAACGTTTCCCCTGATGAATGGCCTCCATATTGTAATAATTGAAGATACTAACTTTCATAACTAATAAAACACATTTCAAACAAAATGAACTAAAAACCACTTTTGCAACTAACTGCGCTAATAACGAAGTGAAAACAAAAACTAAAAAAACAAATACAAAACTATTAATAACTGCCCTCGGTTTCAGTGTCAGATCTAATTATTGCTCACTTGAGGCTTCAAAATGCCAAAGCCTAGATTACACTCTGTTGTGGAAATGGACGGCTGGAGGCCTGATGGCCATGTATTCCTTCCTGTTATACTTTGTTTTGGATTTTTGTTTTTTGTTTTTTTGGAGTCTGCGTACTTGGTGCGTTGCAACGTCCTCTTGCTAACCAGTGAATGACGTAACCGTAGCTGCGTGAATCTTTTATGTTAGGTTTATGCTGTAATAGGTGGCTTAGGTCAAGTTCCTTAAAGAGATGAGTTGATAACAGAGTGTCTTGTTTGCAGCCAGCGGGAGCAGGCAGGGATATAGAAGCAAGAAAAGAATCTACACTATCTTACAAGATTTGTTTGACTCATTTATTCCTTTTTAGGAACTTGATGGGTTTTGTTCATGTAAACACAGTTGTAGCGATGTCATAATGCATTCAAGTATATGCTTGCACCACAGGCATACTGGAATAGTAGAGTACACTATATTCTAAAGTCACATTTTCAGGTAAACATTTGTTTCAAGCAAAAGTTGCTTTAGCCCTTTTATAAAGTAAATGTTGATATATATTCTTTGCTAATTAAACTGGACAGAAAATCAGATCTTTAGAAGAGTGTTGAAACGATGAAAGACGATGGATTGAGCATGAAAAGCTGCAGAGAGGTGAGGGTGCGATTAAGAAGTGGGGCCGTGACGAAGCTAGGAGGAAGAGAGAGAAGGCAGCCAAGTGGAGAAGTGTGTTTGTGTGCGTGCTTGTGTGTGTGGCCAGATGGCTCCAGCGTGTGGCGACCAGCCAGAGGAACAGGTGCAGGTCACATGACCAGCCGTTACCACGGAGATGGTGATTGCTCTTGGCGTGAGGATGAAAGGAGAAGGGCCCCAGGGACAGAGAGGGGTTGAGAGATGTAGAGGGAGGGTGAGTGAGCGAGCAGGAGGGAAGGAGGGAGAGAGGCACCAAGCAGGAAAGGGGACGAGCGACACAGGCACAGAGCAGAGAAAGGAGATCGGCCATACACTACAGGCAGCAACACAAATGGTTATGTTCTGTTTCATAGTAGGTTAGTTAGTGGAACAAATTGCTGTTGCCTGATGGCCTGACATAACTTTTACTCTGAAATAAATCAACATGTTGTAAAGTGGAGTGTAAAGCTTGGTTTAGATAGTCAGTTTGATTGTGGATCCAGTTCCATGTTTGCAAATTAGCTGGATTTGCTAATCCCCGCTGCCAGCTAATCACTTATGAAACCTTTTAACAGTACTTTTTTTGTCTTTTATCAACATGCAGTGTCCTTAGCCTTCAAATTTTTGCCAGCATTGACTTTTTATTTAAAATCATGGATTCCATCTGTAGCCAGTTATTTCAAAAGTAACTTTTATGTAACAACATATTTTAAAAAAAACAACTATCCACTGCAAAGTTCTCTTTGCAGGCAGGTGTCAGCCACTTTGTCATAGAATACCATTGTACATTTCCATTGCTGCAGATTGTAACTTGTGGGTCAAGTCTTCCAGTAACTGTTAATTGAAGCTTTATGAAGTATTTCTGATTGTTTGCTCTATATAAGCCATGTAGTGTCTCAAAGGTGAGGTCTCAAGTGGAGTGATGAAAGCAATCTAAGAAGATAACGTTGTTCACTCTGTGTTTATCGTGAAAAGTATAAAATTATGCACCTACCAAGAATCAGGTGATCCTGATCCTGTTTGAAACAAGTATGAATGATACCTCCTAGGTTTCTAGCAAATAAAGTTGCTGTAGTTTTGTTTGTTTGTTTTTTCGGACTGTTTCAAAACCCACAAATATTCAACCCTAAGTCAGTCGTGGGACCATTTTCCTTCCAAAGTACTACTGAAGACCTAAATTATTGCTTGCAATTTTCATGCAAAAATAAATGGCACACTCTTGCTGCCTACAAATTAGTTTTTTTTGTAATATATGATGGATTCAGATGAAACTAGGTCTTCTCACAACTGATAAAATCCCAAAATGCAGAATGATGCAGAAGCCTGGCGAGCGGCAAAAAGTTGAAAATACTTTGACCCTGTGCTCAAAGTATTGTTAGATCATGTTGGAGTTACACTACCAAACTTATGTGTGTGTTGTGTTACAGACATTTGTTCATAGTTTCAGATGCCCAAACAGTATTTCAACTTTGAGTGTTGTCTCACTTTTAGACTTTTCTCCCATTCAATAAACTAGTAAAGTAGTTGCCAGGAAAACACCATCACTGGGTAGTGTACAACAATGTTTATTACACAGCTTCAAAGTATTTCCAACTTTGTGTCACTCAACAGCCATTTGCATCAGTGTGCGTCTTTGCATTTTATCAACTATGAGGAGAAAATGCATTTTGTTTTCATCTGAACCCTTCATTAGGATTCCACAGTGGGTGTAAAAGTGAAATCTGTGGTGATGCTTTAGGTTACATTAACACGAAAACTATGTGATCATGACCAGAGTTGCTTTGTGTTTCTGAGTGTTTTTGGTGCGCACAGCTGTAAAAAGTAAGGTGTGATACTGTTTTCTCAGTATTCTGTCATCTGATTTTTAGATTGCAGGTGCAGAGTAGTTAAAGGCTAATAAGCTCGGACTGGTTTGAAAGATTGGGCTTTTCGTTGTCAGATTTTCAGAATACATCTAGTTTTGAAACTGAAACCCAGAAAGGAAAAAATTAACATTTGAAAATTAACTAGTCAGTAGTGTGATCCCTGCCTCAGTATGACCTCTCCATTGTTGTACAAGGTCTCTGTACCTGCTAAAATAAAACAGTTTACTGGGCTCAGCTCAACAGCCTCCAGGCTCTGTTGAAGAAAGGACAACTTTTTGGGGGTGTTGGATGGGATTCCCGCATATCTTATGTGAATTCATAGTCTTTGGCACTTTAGAGATGAATGGTTCAGACAGAGGTGTCACTCAACCTGCATCGTACAAACATCTGCCGTTTGGAAGGGGTAGAAATGCGAGGCTGCGTGCCAGACAGAAGGATGCCGAGTGTCCTCTCACCTCTGTGGTGTGAATGCACACAAGCTCTCAGACAGAGCCAGCTCCTCTTTCTTTCCATGCCATAGATTGGAAGAAGCCTGGGGGCCCCTCAGCCCCTCCCCCTTCCTCTCACAGGCCTTGCTCTCCCCCTCCCTCTCTCTTTCTGTCTGCCTGTCTCTCTCTCCCTCCCTCCCTCCTTTTGGGTCTTTCTTTCTGCCCTCCACCCCACCCCCTCTCTTTCTTGCTCCCTCTCTCCCTGTGCCTCCATGCAGTCTTTCATCACATTAACCCCCTGTGTGCCAGAGCCTGAGGCACACTAATGATTTCTAAATGGGTAAATCAAACATGGCGATTGCCTTGGGGACAGACAAGGGCGCGCACATGTAAAAGAGGTAGTACTTTGAATAATGGCTTTATTTTGTGGTTAGACACTTTTTTCTTTTTTTTTGATGAGCTCATTCTAACTTGGGTTTTTTCTCTCTCTCTCTTCTTTCCATTGTATCCTGTAACAGTAAAAAAGTGGAGTCAGAGGGTGGGGCCAGTGCTGCTAAGAAGGATTCAAAGAGAAAGAGAGAGTTCTCGGTCAACGATGATGCTGAGGTGAAGTCTCCACCTCTGTCTCCACCCGAGGAAGAGGATGATGATGGCGTACAGGTATGAAAAGGAAAGCTGTCGTAGAAAGTTTTGCAATGCCATAAAAGCAGGACTAAAACACATGTACAGAGTAATTTAAAAAAGCAGGAGGTCATGAAAACCTTTGCAGATCTGTGTCACGGCCTGTAGAGATAGACGGCACTGAGCCAGCAGGTGTCTGCTGTTTGTGTTGTAAACCAGCCATGTTGACAGACCAAGCAGATAAGCCCTCCTGTCAAGTTGACATCATGCATCATCAGCAACTTTTCAGCTGCTGCATTCATTTTCTTTTTTCTTTTTTTTTTTTTTAATTTTACATTTCAAGTGTGGTGTAGTTTCTCTACCAGGCTGCAGAGAATAGTTGAAAATATACTTTTAAGTACTGGTTTAGAATTTGGAACGCGTCCATGAACCCATAAACAGATTCATGAAATTATGTGCAGATATAATTATGTGGATCTTGAAGAGAGTAGCATCTAGCTGTATGAAGAGTTGTAGCTCTAATTCAAACAGGAAAGCACTTTAGCAGCTGTATGTCCCCTTAAACATGTCCTCTCCAGGCTGCTACCCTAGTTTGTTTTCGCACTCTTATGTTGAAACATTCTGAGCCCCTTGAATTGTAAAGGTTTTGGTTTTTTAAATATGGATAACATGCTGGGCGATATGGTACAGAATAGTGAATAATAAATAATAATGCCTGGTGAATGATGACGTACAGCCCTTCATTTTCCGCTTACCAGTGCAGATTTGGTAGGATATTATATTCATCCCAAAAGTTGGGATAGCAGCCTAAATGCAGCCAGTAAACGCATACAACAACAATGAAATCTGTGTTATATGTCTAAGAAAGTAGAATAGAATTAAATTAGTGAAGTAGAAAAATATTCTGCACAATAAATAATAAATTAAAAGACTAAAAAGAACCACAATAAAATGCTAAATAAAAATGTAATAAATGTACAAAGCAAAATCGAATCAAAAAATGACACTAAAACAAAACGGCTGGATAAAATAAGTAAAATAGGTGAAGTCCCCACCTGTCTCCACCTGAGGAAGAGGAGTAAATATAGTAGAACCACTACAGCAAGTGGCAGTGAAGTGGCTCACTTTGTACAGCATGTAGTAAAGTGTAGTGAAGCATAGAAAAAGGAGGAAATATACAATACAATGAGTGTCATCAGAATTTTTAAGTTAATTTGCTGTACAGTTAGTGGAAGGAGGAAGGCAAAAATCACTGAGATCTCGCAGATGACTAAGGCTACACACTGCAGGCGAAAGTGCATCAAATCCGACTTTGCTATGACAGTTTGAACAGCACAAATCCAATATTTTCAAATCTGACCTGGGTCACTTTCGTATGTGTTACTGAATCCGATACATACTGATGTTTTCGAAAGTGACTGCTGTTTTTTTGCTCTTTTACGTCACTGACATAAGACAGATGCCAATTATCAGCACCGGAGAAGACAAACAAGAAAGCATGGTGGCCATTGTTAAAGCACGGGCTCTCTTTTTTCTCAGTGTCCTTTCTCTAATTAATTTGTCAAAATTCTGTCGGTTACGACTGTGCAGAAATTGATAGACTGCTGCAACAACACCTACTAGCTCTGTAGCCGCCATTTTTTTTCTTCCGTAAACACGCTTTGTGTGTGACGTCTTCTTTTGCGCATGTGGGCTGCTTTGAGAGCCGTGAACCGTTCACCCTAGAGCGCGTTTACTGTCACATTTTATTTGTAGTGTGAACAAACAGACAAAAATAAATCAGATTTGATCAAAAATAGCATTAAGACGTCCAGTGTGAACGTAGCCTAAATGTTCTTACTCTCCCTCTGTTTATCAGAAGCGTCGGTCTAGCCGTCAGGTGAAGAGGAAGAGGTACACAGAGGATCTGGAGTTCAGGATCTCTGAAGACGATGACAGCGGAGACGACTCGCCATCGCCAAAGTCTCCATCGTCCTCATCGCAGCAACAGGTGCAGCCAAGATTTCAGTTTTTGGTTTGTCTTCAGTGAACCACTTGTCAGAAGCTAAATGACGCGATTGAATGATGCTGTTTGTCATATTTGCCCGTTTGGAATAACATGTGTAAGGCTGCATTTGAACATTGATGTACTGAAATGTGGAACGAAGCTGGCAAGAGACACATGAAGTGAAATCATTGTAATCAAGTTGTTGACAATGTCCATGTACTTATGTTACCATAAGTGGAGTGATGAATATATTAAGAGTGAGCTTTGCATTCATCTCGAATCATTTGATTGGTTTGCAGCTAGTTCAACAACTACAGCAAATATAGGAAGTAAACGTTGTTGAAGCAGGCAGTTAGGAGGAAATGCATCCAAATTGACAACGCTTTGCTGTCAGCTTCCTTCATGTTGTGTTGGATTGCAACCAGTGCACTTCTGCTAACATGTGGTGTAGTAAACGCACAGCATTGAACATAACAGATTGGCCTGATGTAACTAATACCCGAGCTAGATTTTTATTATTTTTTTAAATCCAGATCAGACCAGTATCCAATCCAGACATCACATGAAACAATCCAGCACGGTGAATGAATTTGCTTGTTCTGTGTTTCCAGGATGTGGCTGAAGCTGAAGGACCAGTTGTAGAGAAGATCATGGGCATGCGCACCTCCAAAAAACAAGTGAGCTGCACAGATCCACACCCTAATGACACTAACACAATACACAGATCCACAGGGTGGCCAGAGTCGTGGTTTGCGTCATGTGATTAGCCTTCCCACAGTTGACATAAGCACATTACACATACATACGTTGCTTATGCAGCATGTTTTCACTTGGAAAGCAGATTCCTTATATTTCAGCATGTGTATGCTCTGAGCTCCGTGTGCGCCTGCGATTGACTGTGTGTAGGTGTCGGCCTTGCTTTGTTTTCTACGCCTTGTCTAAAGAGAGATCATCCCTGAGCCAACACAAGCGCACACACACAATCGCCAGCCAACTCTCCTTTGCTAGCCAGCTGCCAATGGGTTATCCCCCCCCCACCCCCTCGCCCACCACCACAACACACTCCCGTGCACAAGCACACTCACACCACTCTTTTTCTCTTGCAGCTCTGTTCAGAGTTGACCTCGGGCTTGGCACACAGCCAAAACCGCAATACTAGCTACACCAGACGCCAAACTAGCGTTTCCTCAGGCAGGGTGTGTGTGTGATTGATGATTCATGGCATTACAGTAGTAGTAGCATGGTAGAGGGTGTGTGTGCAGTAGTAATGGTGAATGAAAGTGGACAGCCTTGCTTGAAAGAGCTACTGTTTTGGTATTTCCCCTTTTTATGCATTTATGAAACAAAATGCTCAGTCACACAGATTTTAGCAGTTGAATTTGTTCAAGTATTTCCTGTTAAAACCCATTAAAACTTCTTCAACAGCCTTATTTATTTTTGATCAGCATGTTGTAGCCAAAATGTTAAATAGGTGCAAGGCTGCTTACACATTACATGAAGGGCACCCCTTTCTCTCAGTTTGAGACAGTTTACTGTTGAATGACGTGTCAGAGTGAAACTCACGTGCAGGCTCCTTCACTACTTCGACCACATGTTGTATAATAATGTTGAGCCACTTCTGCAGCTGCTGTATTTGCTGTGATTATGATCCCTTTTTTGTATTGTTTTTCTTTTCAGCGGGAGTCGGGGGAGGAAGTGGAGGTGGAGGAGTTCTACGTCAAGTTCAAGGGCTTGTGAGTAGTAGCTTGGCTTTTTTTTTGGTTTTTTTGCTCTTTTTCTTTCACATCAGAGCTGCCTCGTTCTTCTTTTTTCTATTTATTTAAAGACCTATTTCAGTGAACACAGGGACATTTTTAAGTATGTGATCCAGATCCTCTCTCACATTATTAACAAAACTGGTGCAGGTGCATCCTATCACAATGAGAAGCACATGGAATGCTTTTCATTCATTAGATACCTGTGTCATTTCTGTCTCTTGCTGTGTGAAATGTAAAAATGCATTTTACAAAAACAATTTAAAGTTGCTTGTTCTCTAAGCAAATTTGACCCCAACATGCAAATAATGTAGTTTTCAGTCCCCCCAGCATTTAACATAAATAAAGTGTGCTTAATTCCTGATTCGCTTCAGCTTTGATTTTAGCAGCTGGCAGTTTAAAGAATTAACCCTCCTTTGGACAGGGATACAACTAATACTGGATCAATTATTTTCTCAATAATAATTAAGTCTATGATATGCCGGAAACAATACATTTTTCATGAGTTTGGAGAGCTTCTACTGTCTGATTCAGACTCCGAAATACTTTGAGCTCACAGCCATAGAAGGCAAGGAGAGCTGATATATGCAGACATTGAAGTAGATTTAATTTGGATGTTTGGGGGACACATCTGCACAAAAACACTGGTGTCAAATCGGAGGTGATGGACTTTACCAGACTTTTGACTAAGCAGTCCAGAACAGAGATACAAATGTCTTTAATCCGTGAGACACAGTTTCTGTAAGAAGTACTCTAGCTGATAGACTTGGAGATCTCCCTACGACATCACATACGATTTTCTTCCTCTAGTTTATAGCATCCAATTCTTTGAAATGACTGATGTGAAATTTATTTTGTGCTTCTCAGTTCATACCTCCACTGTCGCTGGGCTGACCTGGAGGAACTAGAAAAGGACAAGAGGATACACCAGAAGGTCAAGAGGTTTAAGGCCAAGCAACAACTCAACACCTTTATAACTGAGGTAAGACCAAAACGCTGCACCACAAACCAGACCTTCCGCTGCATGGAAGTAACCACTCACAAGGAGTGCTTCTGAATGGAATGTGTCAAGAAATGTTGCTGGCTATAAAATTGTTTTTTCCCCCCCAGAGTTTTGCTTTATACAGACACTGACTTGAGTTTCATATAGAGCTGTTAAATAGAAAAGCTGGGTAGATAAAACTAAGAACACATTTCATACAGAGGAGTTTACTCTGCAAGGCCTCATTATTTCATATTCAGTGTATCTTAAAACTCCACTTCTTTTCTCTGCAGATGGATGATGAGCCTTTTAACCCTGACTATGTGGAGGTGGACCGTGTCCTGGACGTTTCAGAGAGCACAGATGAAAATGGAGAGGTGCTTTGATCTCTTTCATTGGGCTTGAGCCTCTCTTTTTTTTTCTCTACACCCACACTCACCAAAGCGCCCTGTGTTTTATGTGTGCAGACGGTGACCTTATATCTGGTGAAGTGGTGCAGTCTGCCTTACGAAGACTCCACCTGGGAGCTGAAGGCCGACATCGACCAGTCCAAGATAGACGAATTTGAGCGTATCGGAGCACGCACGCCCAACACTAAGAGAGTGGTGAGTGGCTGTGCTTTGGGTGCTGTCTGTCTCCTAGTCTCCTCCTTATAGGCATGTTCGTGTGTATTGGCCTGCTGTCTGCTCCTTCCTCTTCCAGATTTACAGCTCCCTTAACTGCTCTCCACAGGGCCACGTTTTTGCGGTCTTACACACTCGCACACATACGCCCTGCTCTTGTGGCCAAGCCAAACCACTAACAGTGTGTTTAATGCTGAACAGAAGCAGCTGACTGGCTGTGGTCTCTCCTTCCATCACTCTTTCCTCAGCCTGCATCCATCTATTTTAACTCCTGCCTACTGTTTCTCCTTAAGGGCCGTGCTCGTAATGCTCCATCATATAGTGGCAGCATTGGGAGGCAGTTTTTAGCCTCATTTGCAGTGTGGACCAAGGGCCTTTTCCCCAGAGGATGAATTCCATCAATTTAGTTGGTCAAAAAATCCTTAATAACCCAACATCAGTTTCATTTGTAATATGTGGTTTAAAAAGTGAGGCATCCTAAGGCTGCTGACAGAAACCATGTGTGAAAGATATAACCCTTTCATTTATTAGAATGGATCCAGTCTGTCAGTGCAGCGGGGTACTAACACTGGGTTGTTTTTTTTTTTTTTTTTTGTCAGCAAGGTCTCCTGCCAAAAAACCCTGGGTCATCTAGCCAAAAAGTTGAATTAGGTTAAACTTTTCCTGCAATGTGACTTTGTCCTGCGAGCTAATCAAACACGTGTACAGCTCACTCGCTAAAATACCTGCCACCAATGGCTACAACCAGTTGTAAAGTTCTGTATTAAAAGCTGTGCAGTATTATCACATTAATTTGTCCAAGTGTGCATCCTGGATTGTATTTCATTGTCTCAACAGCACGGTGCTGCTAATGCCTTTAGCTAATTTGGGACTGAAACTTTACTTACCCGGAAAGGGGCGCTGTTTAGTGTAAACACAACTGAAATCAGGGTGTTATGTAACAGAAAACAAACACTGAATGTATTAAAAGAAAAGCTTGTCATGCTCATGACCAGTTGTCATGTTTTCCATACTGGCTGGCTCCTGTCTGGCCATCCCTGTTCTTTGGCTGGATTAAAGGATCTCCACCTGCAGTTGGATGCCTTCTAACATCTTGTCATCAGTGAGCCCAAGGGTCCGTGCAGACGTCCGCATACCTGTAGGCGTTTTTGTTTTTTCCATGACCAGCCATACTTGTTCATGGAGACTGCCAAGTAGCAGACTTGAGTAGATTACCAAGAAGTAAAACTGGAATGACTACTCTGCCGTCGTGTCTCCATCTACCTACACAATACAAGCAATGCTCAACTCCACCATTTTGGACTGTAGTTGTCATTCTGTTCTGAAGATGCTCTGCATAACTTCAAGACTGCAAAACAGAACAAGGGGCAGTATTGCCTTCAGTAGTTCTGGAGTTACACTCCCAGGACGAAGACTCACAGGAGAGGCAGTTGGGGTTCAGTTATTTGCCGCAAAGGGTTTGGGCGAAAAAAGTGTTTGCAAAGGAAAACTTGTGAAGGGTGAAAGCTTTTAGTGAGCAAAAGCACCCAGAGCAACACACATAATCCTAACCCCTCAAACACACAAACAGTATCTGCATCTTTATGAAACACTGCAGTCATTAACACTGACTGTTTTTTAATAACCCTATCTGTTTTATTGTTGTGTCCAGGATCGGCCTCCTGCAGCTGACTGGAAAAAGCTGGAGGGCTCCAGGGAATACAGGAACGGCAACGCACTCAGGGAATACCAGCTAGAAGGCCTCAACTGGCTAACTTTCAACTGGTACAACTCGTAAGTCACCATTAATTGCATTTTCTTTGAATTAGTCTCCTAACTGCTTCTGTCAGTCTGCACATGTGATATCACCTTACTTAATATTCTTAAGTGGGCATTAAAGTGAATATTAAATAGCCCTGTGGTGCACTGCTGTTTAAGCCTTCCCATTGGCGTCATCATCTGTGCCTGAAATCACACCGCCAAAGTGTTCAGGAAGGCAGCTCGACACAAATGGAATTGAAATGACTGTTTTAAACTGGAGCTGTTGTGTTCTTCATATTTTTCTGTGGTGCTCAATTCAGGGTTGTTGTTTTTTAATATAGCACCAAATCACAGCAACAGTTCCCTCAAGGCACTTTATACTTTTAAGCTAAAGAGTTCTCAGAACTCTACAGTGTTCTGGAGAAAACCCCGACAAACAATCCCCTATTAGCGAGCGTTTTGCGGTGCTGAGATAGAAGAACTCCCCTCCAGCAGAACCAGGCTCAGGGAGAGGCAGCAATGAGCAGTTGGTTAGGTCAAAGAGAAGAAGAGAGAGAGCATAGGGAGACAGATGATCACATCAGTGTATGCACACATAATCCCTGTCAGGTGAAAGCTTAGCCTCCAAACTGGTCAGGAAGTTCTGTTCGACACAGTTTTTCCTACTCTAGGCCCTGCACTCGGAAAGAGTAGTTATCTCTAATATGGAGGTCACAGGCACATCAAGAAGGGGAAAAACTGAGGGGCTGGATCAAAGACCAGTATAGCATAAAAGTTGATTATTGTGAGCTGTAGAGCACAAGAATAAATACTTTGAGCTAGAAATAAGCAGATCTCCTTTAGACCTCTGTTGTGCTTTTATGTGCACCAATGTGAATAATTGTCATTTCAGTCAAATCAGTCAAATCCAACAGGAGAGCTAACACCCAAATATTTTCCAGCTTTTTTTGTCATTAGAACACTGATTTGGAAAACAGATTTTCCAAAGGGGTGAAGCAATGTAATAAGCAAAGAGCTTATGGAAGACTGTTTAAGAAATTTGTGGTCAGTGTGCGCAAATACAGGTGATATAAAAGGCATCTGTCTGCCTTTGTCCCCCCACAGACGTAACTGTATCTTGGCTGATGAGATGGGTCTGGGGAAGACCATCCAGTCGATTACATTCCTCTATGAGATTTACATGAAGGGCATTGAAGGGCCGTTTCTGGTCATCGCACCGCTCTCCACCATTCCCAACTGGGAGAGAGAGTTCAGAACCTGGACTGAGCTCAACGTGGTGGTCTACCATGGCAGTCAGGCCAGCCGGAAGACCATCCAGGCCTATGAGATGTACTACAGAGATGCACAGGTGAGAGGGAATTAAACATTTAAATATCAAATACCTTTTCCCCTTTAATACATTTGCCTTGTACTATAAAGCAAACCTATTCAAACATATTCGGGGTATCCTCCTGAGCTGGATAAATGTTCACACACAGCTAGTTATCTATTCAATAAGTTATCCCCGGGTTTCCTCTGGGTTTGACATTAGGGGTGCAATTAACAGCATCATACCAGTAACAATTATGGAGACGTGTACTAGTAATAGAGTTGCTTATGTTTACCTTTAAATCTTTAAATCCTGCTTCATAGTATAGGCTTTAAAGTCAAATATTTCATTACGCAGCTAACATATTTGTGACAGCTTGTATGAGGAAAAATGAGAAGGATCATAGAGGTGTAGATTAGGGAGGCAGAAACAGGATGCTGCTGTGTGAGAAGGTCTCTAGGTCTGAACACCACCTCAGCTAGCTGGGGATGGACAGCGCTCCTCTGCTGCATAAGCTCTTTTAGTCCTCTAGCTTTAAGCCGGAAACTGTAAGCTCTTTTTGTGCAATGCTGCTAACAGCTTTTAGTGTAACCTGTGTCACAGCAAGCCTGCGAAGCAGCATTTTAGTGTGCTTGCCTAGCTTCTTGTTCATAATCCAGACTGGGGTAATCCTCAAGGTCGTGCGGAGCCTATCTGCTTTCTCACACGCACCAAATGCTTGGGACTTTTCCAGGTAGATCTTTACAGATTATGATAGCAAGAGGTGGTTTTGGGGCGTTTGACCTGGTTTGAATTAAAAGCTGCATAACAACTAGAAATACTCAAGAAACAACACCGAAACCAGATGCTCAGGTGAAGACATCAGAGCGTTAATGTCCAGACTTTTTCTGTTTCAAAGTCTGTCTTTGACTCGCGTTTGCAACAAATGGTGACTGTTTTGTTGACCTTCATGCTTTTCCTCTCTTTTTTTAATCACTTCTCCAGGGTAAAATAATAAAGGGAGTGTATCGGTTCCATGCGGTGATAACAACTTTCGAGATGATTCTGGCTGACTGTCCAGAGCTGCGCAGCATCCCGTGGCGCTGTGTGGTGATAGATGAAGCCCACCGTCTCAAAAACCGAAACTGCAAACTACTGGAGGGACTCAAAATGATGGACATGGTGAGTGGCAGATGTATGTGGTTGTAATTTTCTTTGATTCACAGGACCAAAGGACAAATGTGATTTTCTTCAGTGGGTTAAAGCTCTGTCAACATTTCCTGCTTGCATTTTTAGAAACTCTAAATCTTTCTTCACCGTCTCTCTAGGAGCACAAAGTTCTGTTGACAGGAACTCCTCTCCAGAATACTGTGGAGGAGCTCTTCAGCTTACTGAACTTTCTGGAGCCGGAGAGATTCCCATCTGAACAAACATTCATGACTGAATTTGGAGACCTTAAGACTGAAGAACAGGTAACGGGGATACTCTGCTGTAGGACGACTTTTCATGTTTGCTGAATTCTCACTGCAGTGACATGTCCTTTGTGTATATCAGGTTCAAAAACTGCAGGGCATTCTGAAGCCCATGATGCTCAGAAGACTGAAGGAGGATGTGGAAAAGAACCTGGCCCCGAAGGAGGAGACCATAATTGAGGTAGAACCCTTTTACCAGAACAGCAGTGATTCTGCAGTTGCTAAACAAAGCAAATATAATAAAAGGGGGGGAAACATTAAGCCCACTTCAGTCCTGGCAACACTGGAGTTTGGAATTAAAATGATTTGAATAAATGACTTTTTGTTTTGTTAGGTGGAGCTTACCAACATCCAGAAGAAATACTATCGGGCCATTCTGGAGAAGAACTTCTCTTTCCTGTCCAAAGGAGGGGCTGGAGGGGCTGGAGGCGGAGGAGCCAGTGTCCCCAACCTCCTCAACACCATGATGGAATTGAGGAAATGCTGCAACCACCCTTACCTCATTAATGGTACATACTCAGCTCCCCAAAATGAAAGAATGACTTTGTAATTCTCAATGTTTGTAACTGTAAACTTGTTTGTTGCACAGGAGCGGAAGAAAAAATCATTGAGGAGTTCAGGGACTCCCATAGTTGTGGGGCAGATATGCCAGACATGGCCCTCCAAGCCATGATTCAGGCTGCCGGAAAGCTGGTGCTCATTGACAAGCTGCTTCCCAAACTCAAAGCTGGCGGTCACAGAGTCCTGGTGTTCAGTCAGATGGTCCGCTGTCTGGACATCCTGGAGGACTACCTCATCCAGAAACGGTGAGAAGTTTGCGGAAGTTAAATATCAAGTTTTTGTCAGCATGGTTGTATCCAATACTCGATTTACCCAAAAGTAACTCACTGAACTAATTGCGGATGCTCGTGTTAAACATGACTAAAGTGTCAGATGATAAGGTTCGACTGCTCTAAGCACTCGTGTCATGCAGATATCTCTAACTTAATGAACTCGAGTACAGACATCTCGCTTTGACTCGTACTGGAATGCTCACATGTGCAGTGAAATGCAGACCGAGAAACAAAATGGAGCGTCACTTTTCAACATCAGCTTTCGGCAGAGCAGAACAAAGAGAGGATCTGCATTCCATCAGGTTTATTTTAGCTGCGATGAGCCATTAAAATATGGTCAGACTGGCATTGCAGGCCGCTTGAGACAACTTCTGCTTCTGCTACAAAACTTGTACTGCTGTGTGCAATTCCACTTTAACTGTAATTGTGACCGGTTGTCTTGCTCCGTGTCCAGATATCCATATGAACGTATAGATGGTAGAGTTCGTGGTAACCTGCGGCAGGCAGCCATCGACCGCTTCTCTAGACCAGACTCGGATCGTTTTGTCTTCCTGCTGTGCACGAGAGCTGGAGGACTCGGCATCAACTTGACTGCAGCAGATACCTGCATTATCTTTGACTCTGACTGGAATCCCCAGAATGACCTCCAGGTACACCCCCACCCCCGATGTGTGCTCTGAAATAAATCTGCGCTGCATCTTCAATCATCTCCAAATGAATAGTGTCCTTGAGAATCAACAGAAAAAAGCAGAAATGTGTTTACAACTCTAAATGCGTCTTCTTCCAGGCCCAGGCAAGGTGTCATCGTATTGGCCAGTCCAAGTCTGTCAAGATCTACCGCCTAATCACCAGGAACAGCTATGAGAGGGAGATGTTTGACAAGGCCAGCCTGAAGCTGGGACTTGACAAGGCCGTTCTCCAGAGCATGAGTGGACGAGAGAATGCCAACAGCGGGGTGAGACCTCACACCAGCGGATATATCCACACATAACAGCATCAGTCCACTTTAAAGTTCATCCTTCAGATTATCATATCCTTCTTCTTTGGGTTAAGCACCTGACCCTTTAGAAAGAGAGAGGAAATAAATATTTTCCGTCATTGTCCAGGTCCAGCAGTTGTCAAAGAAAGAAATCGAGGACCTGCTGAGAAAGGGAGCGTACGGAGCTCTTATGGACGAGGAAGACGAAGGCTCAAAATTCTGCGAGGAAGACATTGACCAGATCCTCCAGAGACGAACGCACACCATCACCATTGAGTCCGAGGGCAAGGGCTCCACTTTTGCTAAGGTGACAAAAAAAATTACTGTGAGGGCGGGGGGGAGAGAGAATCTGTATATGAAAAATAAATCGCTAACAAGTGTTCCTCTGTCTGCAGGCTAGTTTTGTTGCGACAGGCAACCGAACAGACATTTCCCTGGAGGATCCAGACTTCTGGCAGAAATGGGCAAAGAAGGCTGAGCTAGACTTGGATGCCATCAATGGACGGGTACTACACACATGTGGCAAACACAAGTACCTGGCGTCTAACACACCACACAGGAACATGCAGTGTAGCCATAAATCCACAGAGAACCGTCACACCATGTATCTAAATACTTCACAAAGTTGAGGACACAAACCTCTGGGCTGAGTTCTGTTATTTAAAGGGGGTTACAATAGTTATTGGTAGTTAAATAATGTGAGACGGCTGGAGAGTGAGACAGTCGGGACAGAAGGGAGGTACAGAGAGGGGGGAGAGAGATTAATATTGACAGTTGGGAATCTCCTCTCTTCCTTAATTACCCATGTTTCCCTGCTCGTGTGTGTGTGTGTTTGAGCGAGAGAGAGTAAGCTGCTTAGCTCCACTTAACAGAGCACAGATGCCTGGAGGGTACAGAGATATCACTTAGGCTCGTGCTCACACATACACGCACAGAGACACAACCTCCGTCACATTCTTGCACACACACACACTGAGCGCTCTGCTAACTGGCAGCTTTATATTCCTGCGTTCCTTCGCTCTCTATATCATTGGCCTTTTTTTTTTTTTTATTACACCCCCTTCCCCCTCGTGTGCGTTTCTCCCTCCTGACGACTTCTTCTCCGTGCTCCCTTACTGCCTCTCTTGTGGAGGACCCTCCACTGGAACACTTAATCCAGCTCTACGAGCATGAATACAGGCCTCTCCCCTGGGATTTCTTATTGTACCGTGTTAAAATGGAAATGACTGCAGCTCTGTGATAATTGTGGAACTAACTACTGCCCTGTTTGTGCATATTAATGGGATTGCAAGTGGGTGGGGGTGGTTCAAATTAATTGAACAAAAATGTAATTCATTAGACAACATAATTAATGCCAGTTTATGTTTGAGCTAGGCAGCAAATTTCTCAGTATCATGTATGAAACGTGGGGCCAAATATCCAATTATTCAGATTTGGTTCAGGGGGATGCCATGTATTCAGGAATTGGAGAAGTCGGAATATACACGAAATGTACAAATGGGGCCATTTTCATGGGAATAAAGCAGACAGTGCTCTTCATATTTCAGGCCAGCTGTAACTGAACATAGGTTTTTAATAAAGTGACAAAAATTATTCAAACAAAACTCTTTTGTCTCCAGAACACGCTGGTTATCGACACACCCAGAGTGAGGAAGCAGACACGGCACTTCAGCAGCGTCAAAGAGGAAGAGATGCTGGAGTTCTCAGAGTTGGAGAGCGATGAAGATGAGCCCAGCAAACCCTCATCCAAACCACGGCGGCCCCAAGACAAAACGCAGGGCTACCCTCGATCAGAGTGCTTCAGAGTGGAGAAGAACCTGCTGGTCTATGGGTCTGTCACATCTTCATGTTTCTTGTTGACTAAGTTCAATGGTAGCTGCTCTTTAGCGTTCTGTTAGCGCTCCCTGCTACACTGCTTTCACATAAATATGTAGTGGACCTTGGCACTCCCCTTGATCTAAAGCAAACAGCTTTAGCTTTTGGGTCCAAGTTTTTAGCAGCAACTAGTAGATTGCATATCCCTCTCTCTGTGACAGGAAATTGTAAAAAAAAAAAAAAGAACAATAACCAGGTTATTGTGGAGTATTGCTGAAAATAAATGGCTGGATGTAGGCTGTGTCAGCATAAACTGAGGCATAACCACATCTTGCATAGGGAAGGGAATAAGGGCTGCTTGAGTATACACTGCTGTGCAAACTAACCTTATCTTACGTGTGCGGTATTAAACAAGGCATAAAGTACCACACATGTCAGCAACATTTTAAATATGATTTGATGATGGTAGCTGTGGTTCATGAGGCAGAGCAGGTTGTCTGGTAATGCACATGGAGTGGAGAAGACAGAAATCAGTGAAGTCAAGGCCATTGGATCTGCTAATCAGTGCCACAAACAACCATGCACATACCAAACATTCTTATTCTGCTGCACACAGTGTCCTGTGTTCACTCAACTTTAACCTCAACTGTATTCAACAACGGTCTGTAAAGTCACATATATGAGAGCAGAATACTACACAGTGAGACTGACATACTTACCATGGAGACTGATTATCTGGCAAGCCCTTCCATTTTCATGCCTGACTTGAATAGTCAGTGTGTGTGCGTGCATGCAATGAACAGTGGTGCTAGTGAGATGTCAGCGTTGTTATTGTTACAGTCTAGTCTCGTGGCCTGAGGCTGTAGGACACACAAACACACTGTCTGACTGGGCCAGTCGTCTCTGCTCGCCGCTCTGTTGTCTTTTCCCATCATCCGTCTCTCTCGCTCGTTGTCACCCACCATTTTCCCTCTTTTTTTAAAAGGCTTCAGATGTAGGCTGGTGCACATGGTTCATTGAATATTGGGAAGCAGCAGCAGTGGAAAAAATTTTTTCAGTTGAGAATAAGAGTCTGAGCATTCCCGGCCACCACATCAGCCATTAGGTTGGTTCCACTGTGGAAGTGGGGGGAGATACACTGTGGTCCATGAAAACACTGTGATGTCTGCGTTACACTAGTTGGATGCCAGTAATGGTTAAGTAAGCAGAATGGTAGGAGGTACAGCATAACGGGAACCCAGCAGTCATTTGTGTGTGTTATGCTCAAATGGGAACCTTATAATTACTGCACTAAGCCCTGGGGGGGCAAAATTGAGGTCTCAATGGCTACAGGCTGCTTTTTGAGGGTTAAACCGTAGTGTTTGAATGAGGTTAGTGTAACACATTTGGGATGGTTAGGGTAAGGGGCTAGTGAAAATATGTCAACGAGTGCCTCCGCAGGGATAGTGGCTGTGTGACTGACAGAAGCGTGTTGAGGACTTGTCTGTACGTTGAATTCATGATGGATCGTGGGAGCCACAGAATAGTGTAGCACTTAATTATGAACGGTTTGAGTTTTAGTAAAAAACAAATGAAATAAAATTAAAATTCAACAAATGAACGTATTTATTTGCACTTAAATTTCTGACCAAATAAAAGTACCATTTTAAAAACGCTCAAGTTTCAATCAGTATTTTTTCATCCCATTGTTGGTGGGAGGGGTTGGTCTCCCCCAGAATACCTGCTCCCACATCCAAGAAGTCAAGTTCATTTTCACAGAGCAATAGTGATGTCTGCATTTAAACTAATGTTGGCCATTAAATATTGCATATGAAAGACTGGCATAGATACTGACAGAGTGGTGGCATTCATATTTCCCTTCAATGTCTCCAGTTGGGGTAGATGGAGCGACATTCTGGCTCACGGCCGCTTCAAGCGCCCGCTGAAGGAGAGCGATGTGGAAACAATCTGCAGAGCCCTCCTGGCCTACTGTCTGTTACATTACCGTGGAGATGAAAACATCAAAAGTTTCATCTGGGACCTGATCACTCCGAGCGAAGATGGGACCACAAGGACGCTTACCAACCACTCTGGTAACACACGCCTTACTCTCAGCCCTGATTGCACTAAATATACACTGTAGGCAGTTTTAGGGCCTGCTCGGTGGTTACTCGAGCGCCCTGAGAATTCAGGGCCTGGGAAAGGAGAAGGAAAAAGAGAGGCCAAGAACAACAAGTGGAAACAAACAGACTGCAGTTGCAAAATGCTGTCATGTTTTCTGTATGAAACTGTGCTGACTTGTTAACAATGTATCATAAAAGTTGAGAGGTCGTTATTTGTAGACGCCCCTGACTATTGCCTCACCATCTTCTGTCTTTCCCTTTAGGTCTCTCAACCCCTGTGCCCAGGGGCAGGAAGGGCAAAAAGGGGAAGCCCCAGGCCCCACCTCCACAGACTCCGCGTGCTGATTGGCTGGCTAGCTGTAATCCTGACCACTTACTGCAAGAGGATAGCTACAAGAGACACCTGAAACATCATTGTAACAAGTTAGTCCGTTTTTATGCTTGTCACATGACAACTTTCCACATCATATCCTGTGTTATGATGTTGACAGACACAATCTTTGTGGCGTGTCGGCTAGTCATGCACCTCTTGATTTTTGTAAGTTGATGGCACGGCCGTCGCTGCTGGGTTGAAGACACAAGTGTACGATGTGGCAAATGTTTGAAAACTAGAGTTTGTGGAAAGAACTTTGGGGGGGGGGAAAAAACACTGCTGCTCCTGATCAGTGCGTATGACGCAAAATGGTCAGAGCAGCAGCACCTATTGTTTAGGAGAATAGTGCAGAGGCTATAAATGGCTGCATCTATGCGATAATGAAGCGACCCCTGCGGAGGGTGTATTGGCACTTCCCAGACATCTAAAGGCACGTGGCACATCAGGGCAGCTAGTGGCCAACTTATGTTGCCAGCAGCACGAAGGCATTGTTGTGGGTAATGTTCATTTAGATGGAAAGTTAGTGGATGGTACTGTGGCTTTAAAAACAAGATGAAGATGAAAAACAAAACTTTAACGGATGTAGCAGTCTGATGACTTCCCCTGTCGCACACACACTGAGTCATTTGTGTGTGGTCAGCTCTCTCTCCTGTTGTCAGGGAGATATGCTTCCTTGGCCTCACGATTCAATTCCAAGGGTTTTTTTTTTTTTTTTTTTGGTCTACAGGGGAAGTTTGTGTGTGCATGTGCATGTGTGTGTTTTTCTGGCTGCATGCCAGGCCAGGTGCTAGGCAGGCAGACCTGTTGGAAGTGGGTGAAAGACACACATAAACACAGACACGCACACATACACACACTTGGGGGTGATTATGTGGTGCCATCTGCTAGGCTGGAGCACAGCGTTGTGTGGCTAATCAGACCTGGCACATTGATGGATGAGCACACACAGCCTGCCAACAAACACACACACTCTGCAACTTGTGATGCCATTGATGCACAAACACACAGACATGCTGCAGAATGAGTTGCAAATGACTGTCTTCATACACCAACCCCCCCCCCCCCCCCCCCCCCCCCACCACCACCACCACCACCACCACCACCACCACACCACACACACACACACTCACACACACTCTTCGCTGCCTCTCCAAACTTTGCGTTAACTCCCCTTTCAGCATTCCTCAGTCCTTTCAATCCATCTCCTCTCTGCACCAACCAACCTAACCTGGCTGTCCTCCCCTTGTGTCCTGCTCCAAACATCCTTACTGGCATTAAATCCTGGTGACAAATCTTGTGACAAATGTTTACAGTGAGCCAGATCTCCCAGATAGCAGCATTTCCAGTGTCAGGAGATCAAATCTGATTCACAGTGTTTGGCTAAACTGATTCATGTTACATGTTAAGGCGTTCAAAGCTAATTATCATACGGAACACGTTTCATTCTTTTCCAGAGATGACCATAATTATTTTGTCCTTAGTGGTAGCAAATGCATAGGAACTATATTTTATATTGAAACATTTGAATTGTATTTTCAAAAGAGAGAACATTGTAACGCAAAATGTGAACCATACTAAATCTCTTAAAAGATCCTTTATTTAATACCAGTTAACTACAGAAGATGATTCAGTTTAATTTCTTGATCTTATATGACATTGTCTTGTTCTTGTTTGTCACATATTTATTGCTTCTTTTCTAGGGTTTACATTATTTTTGTATCTGAAGCCTCACGTTCAGGAAAAACAAGCAATTTGAAAATGTCATGGGAAACTGAGGCATTGTGATGACATTTAATATGGTTGTTAATGGCTATTTAAAGTTTTGAAAATAAATCACTATCAGGCCAACTGAGTGTTGAGGTGATGGCTTTTTACTAGAAAATAGCACACAACAAAATGTATCTTCATCCATGCTCGGTTGGTGATGCACTTTTGGTGCACGCTGTCTTGGCTGCAGTGCTGTCTGTGCATTTAAATCCTCATTTTAAAGCTTTGTAGGCACATTGTCAATGCTGCCATGTATGTATTAGCTTAATGAAACCTCGCTAGCCACCATTTGGCAGATGTGCCATTCTATAATGATCCTTCACTTCACAGACCATCCAAAAATCTGCTGCCGTTTTAACTTGTTTAAAGAGTTTTTTGTTTTTTAAGTACTTACCATCTCATCTTTTGATAAACAAGCTTTTGTTGCCTCTCCACCTCTGATTAATGCCTGGATCCTATGTTTGCTTTCAGAGCTTGGGTTCACAGTGTCATTCACATCATATCATTGCATTGGGAGACTAGGAATATTGGTTGTTTATAACGGTCACTGGTGCCTCTGTTTGTTTTCCTTTAAAACTGAAGAAGCATTTGGATCCAGAAATCCCATCAAACACTTGAATAATGGAAAAAGCAATTAATAGAGGGTTTGAAAATGTTGCCTCATTACGAGTTTTTTTTTTTTTTCTCCACCAGTACGTCACAAAGCCTCATTGCTAACTCTGTCCTCCTCGTCCTCAGGGTCCTGCTGAGAGTGAGAATGCTGTATTATCTGCGACAGGAAGTCATAGGTGACCAGGCTGAGCGCATCCTGGAAGGTGCAGACTCCAGGTCAGTAGACTTTCTCAGTGCTATTTTCTAATTCTTCACTTTATTGGACAATATCTTTACACACTACAGAAGACTGATTTGCACGCACAAATCTTTGTTTTGTGTCTTTTGTTGCTCTCACGAGCCCGTTCTAAACTATTTTGGCATTGTAAATAGTCTCTCAAAAGTTCAGGGATCTTGAGCCTGATCCGTGATCAAATTTAATTAAAATGCTGTAATTGACATAAAAGACACACCCAAGGCCCTCTGCCTTTGTGAAATCTTGCTTTTCCTGCATTTTCTCATGAGGATGTTGGATGCGAGTCAAAGGAAATAAACACAATAAATACCCTGTGCATGAGAGTATTATTCCTTGAAGAACTTTGAGAGGAATGGAGAGGCTTCAAGTATTGGATGCATTATGAAAGTGAGATGAGAGGCGGATATTTATATGAACTTGTGATGAATTATTACTCAAGTATATTTCAGGCTGTTCTAGTGGCCTCTTTGGCAGGGTTCTTTCTATTCTGACAGACACAACACTCAGTTACTTTATCAGGGGACCGGTCCTTTTATCACACTTTGACCCATTTAGAAGTTTTTTGACAAGCTGTTGCCTATTATGATTTGGCACAAGGCCTCATGGTGCAGAGGTGTGGATGTGAAGGTTAGATATGCTGCTCACCTCAGCAGTCAGCTTCATCTTACTCTGACAGCTCCTTCATGGCTTCCTCCTTTCTTTTCTGTCATACTACCCTTTCCTTGCCATCTGTCCATCCCTGCCTTTTTCTGAAGTGCACTTTAGTCTCTCATCAGCTCCCATCCCCCTTCCATCACGCTGCCACCCAGATGTGAATGCATTTATAATGTGGAACACATGCACTCCATGTTGATCTCTCTCACCCCCTCTTCTCTGTCCCTCCCCCTTCAGTGGCTACTGTGACTACCGTGTGTGTGTGTTTGTGTGTATCAGCGCGTGCCAGACGTGAGCATACGGGGTGCCATCGTGCCAACATATGCCAGGGGGATTTAGCATGCCAGTCTTGGTGTGTGTGTGTGTGTGTGTGTGTGTGTGTGTGTGTGTTGCCAAGGCTGGGAATGCTGCTGTTTGCAGAGATAAGGGACCATTTCCCCAGGTTTTTTTTGTTTGTTTTTTTATATCCTCCTGTCATGCTCTGTCTTTCTGCTCCATTGTGTATTGTACCCTTTTCTCTCTGTAACTAGCTGGAAACGCCATTTTCTTTCCATAATGGATGCATTTTATTTATTTTTTGTTTTGGTGCTACAACATAGAAGAGCTAAGAGTAATTGAAAGTATTCAGCTTATTTACAGGCATGGACAAACCAGATGTCTCAGTCTGGTTGGGGGGGAAATGGATTTAACCCACCCCGCCCCCCTCGCATGGTCTAAGGCTGAGTTTAGGCACCGTGATGGTAGCATCAGTATGTTGTTGTTCAGTTGTATCAGGGTATCTTAGTTGAGTAAAATGAACCTACATACAGCTTTACTGTGTTTTAATGCCTGCTTACAGCTGATCGAGCTTCAATGGTCTATCGTCTCAACCTCAGCCTTTTTCTCATGCTCTGTTTAAAATTGAAATAAAGATTGATTCAGTACCAGATCAAACTAAGCCTGCAGAGTTTATTTAGTTGACATTGTTTATCTCTGCCACAGTGTTTTGGACATCTGGATCCCCCAGCCGTTTCATGCTGAGGTGCCGGCTGACTGGTGGGACAGTGAAGCTGACAAATCCCTGCTCATCGGCGTCTTCAAACACGGTAGCTTTTTTTCACGTTGCCTATACACACAGATCCACACCCTCCAACATGGCAGCCATGAGACTCTCAGATAACATGTCAGCACCTACAGACAAACTCCTGCTGCATCCAGGCACAGTGAGCATCACAGAAGCACACACGCGCATGCACGCACACAAACAAACACTACTGTCGAAAGTATTCGTCCCTCCCACTTCTGCTGCCACCAGTTGACTGGTGTTGCTATAGTGATAGCTGTACGCAGCTGGCCGGCTTGGTGTGCTGTTGGGAGTGTGATTGATGGCTACTTTCGCTACTGACTGTGTGTGTGTGTGTGTGTGTGTGTGTGTGTGTGTGTGCGCGCGCGTCTGCATGCTCTGTCTTAGTCTAGTTTTAGAGTTTCAATAAGAAAACCTCAGTTAACTGTGGAACTGGTTGTTTAGTGCATCATTAATTGACCAGTGGGCCAATGTTAGGTGCAGACTGCGTGTGTGAGTGTCAGAGACTGACGGGGAAGAGTTAAGCGTGTGTGCACGTTGTGGATGGAGACCCTCATTCATATTAATTTGGCATAATTCTCATAATTTTTCCATCATTGCCACCTTCTATGATTCAATTAGGACACTCACACACAGGAATACAAAAGGGCTCACCCGTAGTTAATCATAATCCTCATTCACTCAGGAGGGCCTTCGGGGGGGGGGGATGATATAAAACACACACAGGTTTGTATGCAGACACAGATTGTGCCACACAAGACAATGTTACACATATGCACAGAAAGAGTGATAGCCTATAAAGACCCCAATGATTAAGTTTGGCTGCGGGCACAGAGGTGTGTGTGTGACAGAGATTGGGAACAATGTGTGACATCTCTCCTAATTGAAATGTGGTGGAAAGAGAAGGAATAAGGGATAAGCGAAGAGGTGGTGCGGTTGTTACTGCAAGCCTCCTCTTCATGCTCCTCCCTCCCTCCCTCCCACCCTCCACCCCACTCTTCTGTATTTTCCTCTCATTCCTTCCATTTTTCTCACCCGTCTTTCTCTCTCCTTCCTGATGTGTCTCGGTAGGATCTGCACATTCTAATCTGTTCTGCCTGAACGCTCCTAACGGACAAACACGCACAGTTTCTCACACTCACTAGCTCACTTTCACAGACTCCACGACACACACACACACACACACACACTCTTCTCTCCTTTTCCTTTCCATCCCTCCTTGCTCCCCCCCCCCCCCCCCCCCCCCCCGTTTCCCCCTCTGACACAAATGAGCACCTGCAGGCTCACTTGGATAAGCACACACACACACGGGCAGAACATGGGCAAGTGTACGCACTCAGAAACATGCACACACGGACACACAGACTGTCTTGTCAGCAGCTGGCTCCTGGGGTCTGCCCTTCTGCTGCTGTTTTTGTCTATTCCTTCATTTAATATGAAGTGTGTGTGGGGGGCATTCTGCCTGTTTAGTATTGAGCTAGAAAGCACAACTTCTCTCTCACCCACCCTTGTAGGAGTTTGCCCGTAGCTGGGTGTGTCTTGAAGGGAAAACCTTTTAGTTATTCTTTTCCAGTTTTGACTATTCTAATCTCTATCCTCCCACACCTGCAGGCGTCGATTTCTGGTGTCTGTATTTCTCATGCCTTTCTCTTCCTCTTCAGGCTATGAGAAGTACAACTCAATGCGTGCTGACCCCGCCCTGTGTTTCTTGGAGCGAGTGGGCATGCCAGACGCCAAAGCCATTGCTGCTGAGCAGAGGGGCTCTGACATGATGGCAGATGGTGTTGAGGGGTAAGAAAGCAGGCTTCACTGACCAGCAGCTCTTTACTCTCCTGTCCTTGTAGTATTGTCTGTTTTAGTCCCCATCTCTGTGTTTCATTAGTCACATTGTAATGCCCTTTGAAGTTTGTCCAATTTCCCACTCTGTTGTAACACTTAAGCTTCTTCAAGTGGTGCTCAGAACTCCTGCACGGCCTGGAATGATCTGATTTAAAGTGACAAAGGAATGAATCCGTCTTCCAGAAGGTGAATTTCTAAGTTTTCCCTGTGACTTTCAACAGTGAGGATGAGGATCCCGAATACAAGCCGCTGCGGATGCCCTTTAAAGACGACATGGATGACTTCACCAACTCTCCACTTGATGACAAAGATGAGGGTGTAGAGGGAGAGAATGAAGGTAAACTCCATACAGACAAAGAGGGGAAGGGGTGAAAGGTGGCTTTAACGCACCTACTGATTAATTTAGTAGGTTCCCATCAGTTTATCGCAGGGGTGATTCTAGGATCAGAGCTTTGGGGGTGCTGAGCACCCAGAGAGCTGCCCATCCAGGCAAGGTAAACTTTACTCGTCACAATGAGACTTCTTCCCCATCTCTGTCAGTCCCTGCATCCTTAAATGTCTCCAGTTGTCCCGAGTTCCCTCTGACTGTCTCCTTGATGCATTTAAACCCCTGTTCCTCCCTGTTCTCATCGTCTGTTGTCTTCATCTCCATTATCAGTCATCATAATTTTACCCTCTAGTTAGTACCTTGGGTTCAATATCGGCACATATGACAAAATAACCAGTTTCTCTCATTACATTTCAAACAGGACAGTGGTAACAACAGCAGGCTACGGACAATGTTACGTTTTAGATTTTAAATAGGCTGTATACATTTCAATGGGAGCAACAGGACGGTCAAATGTCGCTGATTTTACTACAGAGCAGGACGAATTGTAGGGTAGCAAACATAGTCGGGAAACACGTTTTCAACACAGCAGGTTACCTGGTGTAATGTTTTTCAGCTAAAAAGAAACATGGTCTGACTCCTACCTAATTATATAAAGAGTAACTGAAGGTTAAATGCAGCTAATATGTCCTGTTTTAAGGCAGGCACGTACACCTCCGCTCCGCTGCGTCTCAGCCACTATTGCTCTGCCAGCAAGAGCGCTAGAGCCAGAGCAGGGGAGAGGCAAGCTGGAACAAACCATTTTGGGAGGGAGGAGGGGTTATCTATACTTTTGTTGTTAAAATGTTCCATCTCAATTCAGTACTGTATGCTTTTTATACTTTTAGTAGTGTGTCCCAAAAACAGCAAATATTGTCAAAAAAAGTAAGAACTCTTTGGGGGTGCTTTGATTCATTTTGCTGAAGCACCCCCAAAAATGGGCTAAAATCGCTCCTGGTTTATCGTAAGATCAGTTGACTTAAACCCTGTGGATCGTTTAATGGCGTTAATCTTCTTCCTCTTACCTTTTCACACATAAAAGCAGGTTGAAAAACCTAAAAAAAATGCTTCTTTTTTTCTAATGAATTAATGTCCAGAAAGATCGGAGGCGAGCAAAAATTGTTACTGTCCAAAAGTAGTTTTTGACAAAGTGCTGACTGACTGAAACCATTTGTCATGTGGTTTAATTTCAAAAAATGAATTTTCAAATGAAGCCGTATTTTATTGGAATAATCTATATTATTGTAGGGTTTTCACCTTACAGTCTAAAGTGCCTCGAGGGAACTGTTGGTGCTATTTAAATAAAACTGAACTGACTTGAATTCTCATGTGTCTTATGAGCATTGAAGCACCACCTCAATTCATCCTCTGTGTTTTAATTCCCCCTCATTTAACTCGACTTCATTCTGATTTGCTGCCTCTCCGGAGTAAAACGTTGCTGATATCACACATCCAAAAGTAGAAAAAAAAAAACGAGTGCATAGCAGACTGAAGCCTGAGCTTTTGGCTCACAGGGATTACTTGTACAAACTTTAACCATGTTCATTGAGACAGAATATTTATGACTGCAAAAAAAAGATATAAAGCACAGTGAGCTGCCATTACTGACTATTTATGGTACGCTTTGCCAGAAGCAGCACAGTATAGAACAACTATTCAGACGCTGAGATCATTTCTTCTCTCCGGTAGCAAAATCAGATGAAAACAGTCAGAGGGCTCCTGCTTCCAATGAGCGCCTCTACTGGCCAGCAGCCTCAGCTCTGACAGCTCGTCTGCGCCGCCTCATCACCGCCTACCAGCGCTCCAACCGGAGAGAGCAGCTTCGCCAGGAGGCACTCAACCGACCTGATGGCCGGCGACGAAGACGCAGGGAGTTCCTGCCTTCAGTTGGTATGGTTACTGAAACGGGAGGAGCAGCACCTTACATCCAAGATGGCGCAGGGATGTTCATGGCAGAAGGAAGCCCATATTTGGCTAAAGGAAGTGCTTATTTTGTCAAAGGTGGACAGTTTATGCCAGAGGCATCTCCAGTGTTGAACGCCAGCTCCCTGGTGTCTGAGGGAGCAATGTACTACAAGGAAAGAAGACAGAGGTAGCGTTTCATTTATTAGCAAGTTATTATTTATTGAATGCTTCTATGTTTAAAGAGACAGTGACTCCCTAACAACAGCCCCCAGTAATTTTCTTTACATTTCTTTTTCAGATGGACGCGTCGTGAAGAGGCCGACTTCTATCGCGTTGTTTCAACCTTTGGAGTCGTTTTTGATACCAAACGTCAGAAATTTGATTGGACGCAGTTCAGAGCCTTTGCTCGACTGGACAAGAAAACAGACGAGAGTTTGGAGAAGTACTACTATTCATTCATCGCCATGTGTAAACGGGTCTGCAGAATGCAAGTCAAGACTGAAACAGGTAAGGTGGACTTATGGACACGTTTCTTGAGATTGTTTAAACTTGAGTGATGTTTATTTTCCTAATTCTTGTTTGCCTTATTTGTCGTCAGAACTTCCAGACCCGACTCTGATCATTGACCCCATAACAGAGGAGCGTGCCTCTCGGACCCTCTACCGCATCGAGCTTCTCCGCCGCATCCGAGAGCAGGTCCTCCCTCACCCTCAGCTCTCTGAACGCCTCAAGCTCTGTCAGCCTTCCCCAGACCTTCCAGAGTGGTGGGAGTGTGGCCGCCACGACCGGGACCTCCTCCTGGGTGCTTCGAAACATGGTGTGAGCCGCACAGATTATCACATCTTGAACGACCCAACCTTGGCCTTCCTGGAGGCCCACCAACGCTTTACCAGCCAGCGAGGAGCCAACGTTAGCATAGGAGCCTCATTAGAGATCACCAAAGCTGGGATGGGAGGGGCAGAAAGTACCTCTGCTCCGCTCCTAACCCCTGCGGAACTGGCAAGTGCCACAGCTGCTGCCAAAATTGCTGTCAATGCAACAAAAGAGGAGGAGGTGGAAGAGAAGGCTGTAAAGATGGAGGACGAGAAAGCAGAAATGGTGGTCGAAATGGAGGAAGGGGATGCCAACAACATTCCGTGTGCTAAAATTGAAACTCCCGATGAACAGAAGGAACATGAGGGAGAGATCAGAGAAGATAAAGATGAGACCGCTGCATCACAAAGTAAGGAGATCAAGAAAGAAGAAGAGGTCCAGCCAAAGGCAGAAAATGAAGAGGAAGAAGTGCACAAAGAAGAGCAAAGTGGTGAAGAAGAGAAGCTAACCAATGACCAGGACAAAGACCTGACAGAAGAGAAAAACGGCACACTCGGTGACCAGAAGGACACACTCGCTGAACTCCAACACTCCTCTCCTAAAGTGCAACCAGCTCAAAAGACTGCAGAGGAGGAAGATGGAGAAGAAAAGGAGAACCCAGAGTCTCCTAAATCTCCAAAGTCTGCTGACACAGAGAAAAGCCCAGAGGAGGAAGAGGAGGAGAGGCTAGATGAAGATGACAAATCGGAGAAGTCTTCTCAGGCTGAAGGTATGAGTGAAGGCCGAGTTAGTGATCTGAGCAGGGATAATGTTGAACCATGAGTTCTTCGCCTCATCTCTGATAAAACAAATCTAACTGTAGCTTGCACAAATTTCTCTCATTTCACTTTTGTGTGTTATGACCCTTTTGCTACTGACTTTATTTGCCCTGGTTGTCAGTCACTGTTATTGCTGGGCCTACACTCGGTCACAGGCTCATTAAAACCCTGACGAGTCATGAGGGGAAACACCAGAAATAGGCCCGAGTTCCAGGGGCGAGAGGAAAAAATGAGTTTAGCTCCCTCGATAACAATTCAGAATGTCTTTTTAATTAAGGCTTGTAGCATGACTTTCCTTCTCTCGACACAGTGAGTGCTGCGTCAGAGCAGAAGAACTTTGACGAGGAGAGCATCGCATCTCTGAGCACTTCGGCCCGGGATGAAACCAGAGACGGCTTCTGCCCCGACGACCTGCCTGAAACCTCTGCATTGCAGGCTTTACAGGACCGAGCCTTTGGCTTCTCATTCTGGCCTAAGGTGAGTCTCAAATACTAGCCAGCGGATGCAAACAACGGAGGCTGGAATTACAATATAGTAATTTCTCACATGTTAAAGTGAACAGATTATTCGACTACAGCAGCTTTTCCTGACTCACATTTTACGATCCAGTTTAACTTTCTGCTCCAAGTTTTTAAAGCAGACCCTTTTCTGATTGGCCACTCCTTGGCATATTAGGCATATCTATACCCATGACGTCACATACCCAGTCTCCTTTAATTTCAGGAATTTCGATTTCTAAAGCAGTAATTCTGTCAGCACATGAATCACATCATGCACACAACACAGTAGCTCTGCTTTCTTTCTTTGCTTGGCTTGGCTGTTCCTATGCAGTCACAGTACTTAAACTCAACCCTTTGTATAAACATTCCACATTAAGTCTGAACTGTTAAGATTTGTCAAAAAAAAAATTTAATGTGCCCCCTCTTTTTTTTTTTTTTCTTTTTCTATTTATATATATATTACTTTTTTTTTTTTCATCATTAATCTTCCCATAATGAACTGAACTGTCCTCCAACTGAAACTGGACCTTGTAAAAACCTACAACTTAAAGTTTGAGGAATTCTTTATGCTATGTACTGATAGTTTTTAGGCCAAGAAATAATCAGAACCAGCCCTACATGAACTGCTTACCAGAAGGAGGATTATGCCTTTTGATCTACTGCAAGGCTTTTAATATGAAACATCTGTGCGGGAAGTGTTTACTTGACAGTAGCTCAGCAGCAATTGTAAAAACAGCGAGTGATTGGAAAGAATTACAGAAGAGAGAGAGTTTTCTGTTAGATAGATTTTTCCCCAAAATGTGCTGAAATATACTTTAGAAAACTGAAACATAGTCTGATTCTCAAGCAAAACCGTGGTTCTGAGAGATTTACAGTACGCAGGAAATGAAGCTGACAAAGGAACTGACAGAATGATCCATCACCTCACCCGGTTCTCTCTTCCACTCAGGATCGAGTGATGATCAACAGGATGGATAACATCTGCGAGGCCGTCCTGAAGGGCAAGTGGCCTGTCAACAGACGCCACGTATTCGACTTCCCTGGCAACCTCCTGCCAGGGCACGGCTCCTCAGCAACAACAGCGGCTGCAGCCATGGCGACCGAGAGCCCGCTCCAGAGGCGGAGCCTGGCTGAGCTGACAATGGCCGGCATCCATACACCATTTAGTGGGAGTGAAGATAAAACACTATCACCTCAGGTTCATGTGAGTGTTTGCACACATGTACACTAAACAAGTTCAACAAATGACGTTACCCATTAATAGTATTCTCAGTTTACCATCATCATGTTTTTGGAAATGACGACACTGTGCCGAGCTCATATGTGAAATGCAGTTTTGGAACAGAAGGAGGACTGAGTGCTGACCTATTATTGCAGGAGGAGACTCTGAGCCTGACGGTGCCTCGACAGAGAAGGAGGAGGAGGAAAAAGATTGAGATTGAGGCAGAGAGGGCAGCCAAGAGACGTAACCTGATGGAAATGGTGGCACAGCTGAGAGAGAGCCATGCTGCTGCCGAGTCCCAGAGCCAGGCTATAGACCTCACCAAGGTGCTCACTAACACGTTCAGTCTAGTTACTAGCTCTTAACGATTGAGTCTTACTGTTGTTAAACTAAATCACTTCAGTTTTGGCGGGCTACACAGTTGAGCTCAGTCAGCAGTCTTAGCACATCAGCTTGTCTCAGTTCCAGCCTACATCAGCTGATGAAGTCAGCAGCATTTCCTCTAATGTGTATGATGTTACACGCCTGCTGTATTTGGCCTCTTTAGCTTTTGTGTGCTACTACAGAGCCATAAAAATTACTTCAGAAGGAATGCCAGTCCTATTTTAACTGAACTGGTCCTGACAGAATTACAGATTTTGTATTAATGTTTAAAGTGTAAAAGTTGATGCATTACAACTGATCTGATCTGATCTTCAGGGTATGCCCCATCACCACAAGGCCTCTCCCTCACTGACCAGCTTCTCCAGTGCCCTGGTGACAAACTCCTCCCTCAAGGCGCAGATGGATTTGCTTCAGCAAGGCCCAGCGACTGGACACAGAGCCAACGGTTCGCTGGAGGCTGACCTGCCTGTCATTAAGAGGAGGCGTGGCCGCAGGAAAAATGTGGAGGGTTTGGAGCTGCTGTTCATGGGCAACAGACGAACAGAAGGGGTATGTAGGAGGGCAAATGTGGTCATTTGTGTCATGCACACAGATGTGATCCTTGTACAGATTGTCAAGGTAATCTTTCCTTCTGCGTCATTTTTTCAGGATCATGCAGATGGGCCAAAGGTCTCAGGTGTGGAGGGGCTTCAGGATGCTTCACGTGTCCACAAACCCCGCAATGTCTCTGAGCAGAGCCCCAGTGCAAGATCTCTCGCCTCAGGCAATCTGGAGGAAGAAGAGACGGCGGTTTCCAACAAGGAGCTCGGCGAATGGCTGAGGCAGCACCCAACGTACACCATGGATATGCCTGGCTTCACACCAGTAAGTCCTCTTGTTTTTTCTGCATTTTTATTTGATAATTACTGTGGATTAAAGCTCAAGCGAGATTATCACTTGATGGATGTTGTGCTGCGACTTGTGGACGCGTTTCTTAAATGTGCCCTGTGTTGTTTTCTTTGTGTTACAGAAGAATGAGGACATGCTGCTGTCTCCGTTCTCTAAGCCTAAGCAGAAGCGCCATCGTTGTCGAAACCCCAACAAGATAGACATCAACACACTGACGGGGGATGAGAGAGTGCCTGTGGTCAACAGAAGGAATGGACGCAAGGTAAGCTAACACTGCCGCACTATCACTGCCTCTCCAAGATCGTCTCTTTGTTTCAGAAAAATGACATTTTCAACACCAACCTCACTTCATTTTCCTGTTTTCTAGATGGGCGGAGCCATGGCTCCTCCAATGAAAGAGCTTCCCAGGTGGTTGCTGGAGAACCCAGAGTTTTCGATTGCTCCTGATTGGACAGATATTGTCAAACAGTCGGTGAGTAACGAAGGCACAACCTACACTTGGTGATAATGTAGTTAACTGAAGTTTTTACTTTAAAAAAATCCCTGTCTACACAGGGTTTCCTCCCTGAAGCGATGTTTGACCGCCTTCTGACCGGCCCTGTAGTCAGAGAGGAGGGCGTCCGCCGTCGGGGGCGTCGCCCCAAATCTGAGATCGCCAAGGCAGCTGCTGCTGCGCAGGCAGCTGCTGCAGCTCAGGCTGCACAGGCTTCACTGGCCACGGCTGCTTCATCAGCAGGTACGAACCAACCAACCGTCTGGCATGTGGATCAGGCAGGAGTGTGTCTCAGTAGACTGTGTGTTTGAACCCTCACTTACTGTATGTGTCTGTGTCTGCAGGAGGCATCAACCCTTTGCTGTTGAACAGTCTGTTTGGAGGGATGGACCTGTCTTCTCTCCAGAGCCTTCAGTCTCTCCAGTTGGCTGCAGGTCTGATGGCCTTCCCTCCTCCCACAGACCCCAAACAGGCCGCTGCCAATGCCGCCGCCGCTTCCATGCTGCCTCTCATGCTGCCCGGCATGGGAGGCCTTCCCAACATGGCCACCGCCCTACCCAACATGTTCAGCCTCGGCGGGCTCTTTGGTGGTAACCTGGCAACAGCCACAGCCGCTGCCCCAGCTCCACCCAACTCCACAGCCACCACCACAGCAGGCAAAACGAACGGAACAGCCGAAGGAGAGGGAGGAGACTGTGGCGAAACGGCAACAACAAAGAGGAAGAGGGAGGGAGAGGAGAGAGACGAAGCAGAAAACCGCAATGAGGCGGGAGAGGACGAGGAGGCAGCTGAGGGAAACGATGAAGGAGTGAAGAAGGCAAAGAGGAAGAAGATGGAGAAAGAGGATGGGGCAGAGAAAACTGAGGCATCCCTCAGCGAAGACGCCGTGGCGCCTCAGATCCCAGCTGCCGATTCGTCAGCAGAGGCAACCATCAACGGTGACGCTGCCACCCTGCTGGCTGCGGCTGGCATGTCTGCTAACACCCTGGCATTCAACCCCTTTCTTCTCTCCACCATGGCCCCTGGTCTCCTCTACCCGTCTATGTTCCTACCTCCAGGCCTTGGAGGGCTCAGCCTACCGGGCTTCCCCACCGCCTCCAACCTTGCTGAACTACAGAATGCAATGGCTGGAGCGCTGGGGGGCAGTGCTGGGACTCCAAATGTCCTAAGAGACCAAGAGAAGGAGGACAAGAAGGCAGATCTGAAAGCGGCAGCAGAAGAGGAGGAAGAAGAGGAAGAGGATGAAGAGGGAGGAGGAGAGAGTGACTTAGCTGAGGAGAAGGAGGGGGAGATGAGAAGTGAGGCTGATTATTCAGCTTTAGAGGATGGAGGGATGGGCGAGGAGGAGGAAGAGGCGGCGGCAGAGGAAGCAGCAGCATCTTCACAGAAGGACAAGAGTGACTGAACTAAAATACAAAACTGACTGGCCTTGGACATTTCTTCACCTCCTCCACCCACCACGTTTACACGCCTCCACCAGAAATATCCAAACTATTATAAATTCTTTTTTTTTTTTTTCTTTGCATTGTTGTTGATGATTTACTTTCACTTTGTTGTTTTTTTGGCCAGTTATATTTCCTATGCGTCAGAGAGAACGAGGTTTGTGCGTGTTAAGTTAAATCTTTCTGATCGATAGTGTAGTCAGGGAAAATCCTCACAGCCGCTCGCCGAGTGCTCGGCTGCTCTTCAAAGACTGTTTCTTTTTGTTTGGTTGGCCTGTGTGCGCACACTGTGAACGGTGCACCCACGCTTCCCTCCCACAATCCCTCAAACAAGACTTCACAAGGGTTCCAGTAGTACTACTATTATTATTATTATTATTATTATTATTGTTATTATTATTATTGCTGCTTTCAGCTCTCAAATGTCTTTTTTTCTTTGCCTCCTCCTTTTTTCCTTTGTTTTTTCGTCTGGACTGTTTTGTTGTTGTCGGCAGCATCTCATCAAAACGAGAAGCATCCCCTGCCAACACTTTTTCCAGCGTTTAAGGGGTGTACTGCGAAGTTGGAAGAGCCTAAAGCCAGAAACTACACTGTTTTAGGAAGTCTGACACAGAATATTCAGTCAGTGAGATTCTTTTAATTATTTTGCATTGGTGTCAAAACCTTAATGCAGATTTATCATGTTTAAATTGATTGGTTTGAGGTTTATCATCTCTAATGTGTAGCCATCACCTGAGTGGTAGAATAACTACTTAACTGACTGTACATTAAGACGGATCACATTTTTGATCACTCACACAGCCTTAAGCAGAAAGGGTCATGGAAGAGTTGAACCGTCTCATTCAGGGTTTGAGGTTGCTTTGCAGTGCACCCCCGTGAGCTCAAAAGAAAAGGAAAACAGCATTACAGCTAACCCGACTGTCTGTCTGACAAAGCTGCTGCAAAAGGAATTGTGGGTAATGGAGTTGAGCTGTTCTGAGTAAGAACAGATTTTAAGTTCTCACATATCAGACCAGGTAGATGTGGAGGAGGAAACAAAACCAGACTGGCCTAAAGGAAGAAGAAGGAAAAAAGAAAAAAGCTCAGTCTCACACACTGACTTCCACAACACACACATCCAACACGTACTTGATCATTAGCTGCACACGCTCTTTCAGGTGTCCACCACTACACACTCACACTAACCCCTTTCTCTGTCATGTGACTGTTTCTGGGAGGACTGTTTCTCTTTGAGTGTACGTGTGTGTGCTTGTGTGCACACTGAACCAATACTGTTAAACCCAGTCCCACACTGAATACCAGTCTCCGGTCTTTCCATTGCCACATCTCAAAACCTTCCTCCCGCTTCAAGGCGCCTGGTTTTGGCTCAGGGGGTGACGAGCGGGCTGGGTCTGACACCAATCAGGTTTTCTGATTGGTCCACTTCGAGCTGCTTAATCCAGGCGTCCTCATTTGGGAGGCTTCTGTAAATGGATTTTAGAGAAGTGGTCTACAACGGGATGCGATGCTTCAGGTTTATTCTTTAAAGGGGGGCAGCATGTTATAAATGCTTTGTTTTTGTTCTCTTCACCTCCTCCCAGTAGTTCCAGGCCAAGTGCTGCTCCCTGGCGACCTTCACTTTAAAGACTGTTGCTTTAGTCACACACTGACACCAGGCCTGGCCAACGCAGGACTGAGACACATTTTTCAGCAGAGTTGGAAAATTGCATTTTCTATATGAAGTTCAACTCTTCTCACTGAGTATGTTTGAAATACTTGAAAAAGCGCAAGCGGTGCTTGATTTTCCGTTCCCCCCCTGAGGCCAGTTCAAGTGTCTGATATGAATCAAGTGCTGCGAGTGGTTCAGATATTTGAGAGTACATTCAAAGACACACACTGTGGCCAGGTCTTGTTTTTTTTTTTTTTTTTAATTATTATTATTATTAAACATTTGCTCTCACAGCCAGCCCAGCAGATGCAGAGAGAGGGAAGTGGGTTAGAGGTGAGGGGAACACCTTCCCCATCAAAGATCCCCGTTCTCCTCTCTAACGCTGAGACAGCAATAACCAAGGCAGCTTTTGAATGTTCCAGCATCACTCTCCCAACACACACACACACTATAAATAACCACAAGTGTCGTATGAATAGAAAAACAAAACTAAAACTGTAAATGATGACAAATAAGTACTGCAATCAATTTTGTCTCACGCTGTTCCTGTTGATGCACTGGTGTTAAAGAGTTAAAATAATCAGGTACCTTTATTACTTAGCTACTTTTCTTGAAAAAAGGACTTTTTGTTACTTTTAGCCAGCAAGCTGAAGAGCATTACCTCAATTCTTATCTAGCCTTGAAGTTTACAGACATACCATGTAAATGTTTTTTCCTCTTTTTTTTTTTTTTGTAATTTTTTTTTTTTTTTTTGGTGTGTGTCTTTTGTTTTTTGTTTTTATTTCTTTTGTTTTTTGAGACATCATGTATGATGAATTGTAGCTATGATGCTTTTAATAAAAGTGAATCATGATATTCGCCTAGGAAACCAATCCTCAGCCTGTGTCTCATCATTTGCCTCCCTGCACTTGAATAAATGTTCAGGGTTTTTTTTTTTGTTTCTTTCTTTTCTTTTTCTTTTTTTTGTCTTTTATAAGAGCTTGTGTGAAGAAACTAATCTCTGGGAGTCATTACAGGAAGTTTTGTTTTTCCTTTACAAATGTTAAAAGCTATAGTGTTGACCTTTGAGAAAAATTAAAGTTGGTACCAAAAAGGGCCTCACTTATAAAAAGTTAGACATGTTTTTGTTTTTTGAGGACTTAAATGAAAGCTGAAGGGACCAAAATATAAGATTAAAGTTTGTGGGGTTTCTTGGTTTTTTTAAATGGGACTCTTGTGAACACGCCACCAGACTGAGGACCTGTCCAGGGTGTGCCTGGCCCGACAGCTGGTGTAGGCTCCAGTCCAGTGACCACGGATTGGTTAAATGTAAGAAGATGGATGTGAAAGCCACTATAGTAGACTCACAGAAAATTAGCGCTTTAATAAAAGTCCTGATTTCTAGCACATAAAGTTGAATCTAAAGTAGAATTCCCTTTGCAAAACTGATTGATGCTACTGAGATCATCATCCATCCAGCTGCAGCCTTTGGCCTTTTTTGTCAAACTAAGGCCCGGTGAGCAATTCTCTCATTTTGATCTCATCTCACCATAATTTTATCATCTGCTCAACTCTAACCGTTGCAGCTGATGCTAATTCTCTGACCAGCAGACTGCTTGGATATTAGATGAAATATACGTACAGTACCATGAGTGTGAATACAGTTTGTACAGTGTGTCACTAAAGCCTTAGAAACCTCTTAGTTGCCCCTAGAGGATCCAGTGGTCATTACACACGAGTGGAACAGATCAGAGAGGTCAGACCTTTGGTTGGATGAAGATGCTGGGATCATACAGGAGTGTGAGTGCAGAGTGTGACACCATAAATGAGGAAAATACTAAAAGTTTAACATTTCAGGTCAAGTGGAGGTGAAATAAAGGAACAGGAAACTCTAGCTGTGTGTCTGGGTGTGTGTACCACTCCGGCCAGGCATCAAAAATGGCCTCTCTCCCACTGGAGCTGCTGACAAAACACAAACCGACAGCAAGACCCAACTGTCTCCCTCTGTGCGTGTGTGTGTCTGTGTTTCAGTTAATGGACAATAACATGTAATGTTTTGGCTGTTCTTTTTCATGCTGTGAAATTAGGCATTTATTACTACACTGCATTTCAGTTCTCTCTTATGGTGATAGCACAGCTAAAGCACAATGTGTTTAATAAAGTCAAATAAATGCTAATACGGTTAAAAGCTCTCCGGCCATCAGTTGCAGGTCTGCTTTAACCCTTTTCTACTAAATTTCCTACTAAATTCAACTCATATAAATGTACCGCAGTTTTTTGACAAAAGTAAAACCACTTATTAGTGGTATTGTACTATCCAGAGAGGGTAAACCATATGTTTTTGCTCTCGCCTAAATACAGAGATGAGAGGAGAAATAATGTCTGTCTCCTGAATCCAAACTGGGAGCTGGTTCCACAGAAGAGGAGCCTGAAAGCATCAACTACAGCTGCCTGTGTTGACACACCCGTTGATGAAAGCATCTTTAATTGAAAGCCTTAAAAAATCTAATTGGATTAGTTATTTAAAAAAACACACACACAACCAGTCATGAAAGCTAAACTATCCACAGCAGCTGTTCATACTATGCCGTAAATACACTATTTAATGCTGTTAAACTGGAGATTTTGACATGAGGGTCTGTGGGGATTGAATGGCTTTTGGAGCCAGCCTCAAGTGGCCACGAGTAGAAACTACAGTTTTTTCACTTTTCAGCCACTTGATTAAAATTTTAGCGACAATATGATTTTTGATGCGACCTTTACGGTAAACATCAGTACTTCCATACCAATATCTCAGAGTTAATACTGACATAATCAAAATCACTCATGCAATTCTTTAAAAAGTTGTCCAGACTGGATTGAATGAAAGTCAACAGGATATCATCACATTTTTAGTTAAGCAAACATAAGTGTGTAAGCGAGGGTGTGTTTACTCTAGCAGAGGGTAGAGAGAGGTGGGTCTCTCACTCGCTCTCCTCTCTCTCTGTGTGACAGACGTCTGGCTTAATCGCCTTGCAGGAGGAAGTGGGACGTGAAATCCACCAGCCGTCCCATGCCCCCTGCCCCTCTCACACACACACTGAATTACCAACTCAGCATGCAGTCTTGTCTTCTTTCCTCATTTCTCCTTCCAGGAAATCGGGGGGAAGTGTTTTATTTTCTGTCCACTTACTGAAGGTCATTGTTAAAATATGAAAATTATCAAGCAGGGTTTTAAGATAAAAATAAAGTCTTTTGATGCATGTGGCATGTACTCTACTGTATACATATATCACATTTCAAGCTTTGATGAAATAACTTTACTTGCTGCTTTCTGACTCTGCTTCTTTACATTATCAATAAACACAACAACTGAGGAAATCCCCACTTTAAGCAGTGATTTCAGAGGGATCTACAGCCTGAAGCAGCTCTGCTGTCATTGTGGCTCTGTCTCAATTTATATCACTTGTCATTGTCTTGCCAGGTTCTGCTCTGCCAGCAAATTTCCTGTGAATTTGCCCAGATTACCGAATATCCGTCTAACATACTGCGCAACATGCTAGTCATAATCCAGATATCAAATCAGGAGGGAAAAGCGAAACAAAAACAAGACAAAAAATGTTCTTTTCTTTTTTTTTATGTTAGGATGTAGGATCGAGGGTTGTTGGAGGGCGAGAGGTGATGTCCCCATATGTGGACGCCAGGTCCTAGGAGGTTAAGGTGAATGGCTGGTTTCTCTCCTGTCCACAAAATGCTTAACCAGAATGTAGGGAAAAATATATTTAATGCGCATGCAGTAGAATTTCAGCAACATCCACAATCACGTAAAGTCTGTGCTCGGACCGTTGTCGTGGTTGTAGCCGGGTATTGTGTACAGCAACCGTGGAGAATAAAAGATGAAGCTGAAAAGCATGAAAATGTGGACGGGTCTGCCATGTGATGATTACAGTCTGAGATTTTTTTCTTGTTCAGCTCTGTACAAGAAATGAATTTAGATTTTTGCATAAAATTGCAAAATCCACAAAAGCGAAGTGAGGACAAGTAGATGGTGTGCTTCCATTTCAGTTTTTCTCAAAGTGATGGAAGAGAAAAAAACAAGGAAACAAGCAAAAACTCAATAGAGACAATATTAATAGAGGCAAGGTGAGGTTTAAAATTGAACTCCACGTGCTTACCGTACTCAGTTAAAGGATGAATCCTTCGCTCTCCCCAACCGGTTGGGGAGCCTGGGGAGCCCTCCCTGAGCCTGGTTCTGACGGAGGTTTTTTCCTGTTAAAAGGGAGTTTTTCCTTCCCACTATCGCCAAAGTGCTTGCTCATAGGGGGTCATATGATTGTTGGGTTTTTCTCTGTATCTACTGTTGTAGGATCCACCTTACAACATAAAGCACCTTGAGGCGACTGTTGTTGTGATTTGGCGCTGTATAGATAAAACTGAGTTGAATTGAAAGTCAAAGCTCTTGTTTGCACAGCTGGCAACCCCAAAGCAATAATTTTAAAGAAAAAGTTCCTGCTTTGTCCTTCTTCAGCTTAATACTTTCTATCACGTAGGACTTTCCTTTTTGTGTTGTGAAGCAGTGAAAACTAAAAACATTTTGAAATGTTAGAGAAGAAGCATTTCTGAAAAGCACGACACTCTGAAGATCCAGAAATGATCCAGTTTGATTCAGCTCTACAGATTCCATTTCTGTGAAGCCCACGATGCAAAACTAACTGACTATTCATTATCTAAGAGAAAAAAAGATCAAAGTTTGTCATTGGGGTATTGTGACCATTATATGCTGATTTTACACTTGAAAGTTTACCCGAAAAGATCCTTTTCGGGTAAACTTTTTTTTTTCCACTGAATTGTCAAAAAGGATATCAATAGATGTTCCTCTAAGTCAGACGCATTACTCTGACAGATTTTGCTGTTGAAACTGATACTGATGCTCAAAAATATAGAAAGAAATCACTGAATAAGATATTGTGTGTGAGGGGTATGGTGAGAACTCTTCTCAGATTTGACTGATCTTACGGACTGACACTGTTTAATTTCCAATTTCAAAGAAGTGGGGGATAGTGAGCATTTAAAACCAGCATTGTCATCAATTTTATACTACTAAAAGTAAATAAAGTAAAAAAAATCAGAACAAATACACTTGAGAAGCCACGGACTGGAAGCTTCCTGTCCTGGCCCTTTTATTTTTCTTACTCTTTCATGTGTGAGTGTGCCCTGTCCAGATGAATCTCTCTCCACTCGGCTGGATGTGTCACTTCCTGCTCTCTGCGGTTGTCATGGAGAGGCCAGGCCTCCAGCGATAAAGAGCCATCTGCCGTCAGCATGACCACCTACAGCCCAACCGCCATCACAGCAACCGTGATTGATAGCCCCCAGAGAGTGACAGAGTGAGTGGAGAGAGGATAAGATAAAAAGGGAGGAGAGAGAAGTGAGGAAGGCAGGGAGGAGGGGGAGAAAAGAAGTGGAAGACAGAGTGGGTGTGAGAGAGGAGGAGAGAGAAGAAAAAGAGGGAGAAGGAGGAGGATAGAGAAAGAGACAGGTCCAGATGTCCCCCTGTTTGCTCTGGGGTATTAAGTTTCTCTCTCTCTGTTTCCAAGGGAGACAAATGGCTGAAACGTGACATTGGGAGCCAGTGCATCAATTGCCCGTGCACACACACACACACACACACACACACACACACACACACACACACACACACACACACACACACACACACACACACACAGATGACTGTATGTATCTTTGTGAGGACACTCATTGACATTATTCCTTTTTGCTGCTACTAACCCTAAAACCTAACCATGTGCACAGCCCTAACAATAACCTAATTCTAACCTTAGTCACCAAACCAAGTCTGAACCAAAATGTCCTTGCTCTGATGGTCGAAAACTCAAACTGGTCCTTGTGCAAACACACAGACATACACACATGCATGGAGAACAAAGGTGTGCATCGAACCTCACTTCCTCCTCGTGTCTGTGTCTGACATAATGACAGTTTTGTGCAACAAATATGTTTTTCTGAGTTCTAAAATGTTTCTGTCAAAAAATTAATGTTTCCCGATTGATCCATCCATTTTCTTCCACTTATGAAATTCAGAGTCGTGAGTTGGCTGGAGTCTATCCCAGTCAGAGGGGAAGAGAAAGGGTCCAGCTCGGACAAGTTGCCAGTCTATTGCTGGGATAACACAGGGACAACATTATTGATGCAGCAAATTTACAGCAAATTCAGAATAATCAATTAACTACTTGATTTGGATTTTGTAGCTGTTTGTGGTCATGGACCAAATTTGAAGGCAGGGTGAGTGGGGTGTAACTGAGCAAGCGTCCCAGATTTTAAGCCCTATGGGAGTGTCGCCACAAGGGTCGTGGGCCCCCTGTTGATCCTCTTCCTGATCACACGAGCCATGGTGTAAAAACAGTTGTGGGTCACAATCAACCAAGAGTTGGTGCCCACTCACATCCTGGGCCATTTGACCTCAGTAAATCACATGATAAGGTGGGGCTCTTGGGGACACTCCCATAGGGCTTAAAATCTGGGACTCCACCAATTGCTCTTAGAACTGAAGAAGCTGAAACGTCTTCAAGGAAACTTAAAGAAGTCCAGACGCTTTTCTTTCCAAGCTCCTTAGACAATGAAGAGACCCATGGGAGGCCCCGGGGCAGACCCAGGACACGCTGGAGAGATTATATCTCTCGGCTGGCCTGGGAATGCCTTGGTGTTCCCCCGGATAAGCTGGAGGAGGTGGCTGGGGAGAGAGAGGCCTGGGCTTCTCTGCTTAGGCTGCTGCCCCCGCGACCTGGCACTGGATGAAGTGGAAGAAAATGGATGGATGGATGAGTTGAATTGAATACTGGAAGGAAGGGTTAGTTTGTGTTGTAGGAGACCCCGGGATAGACCCAGAGCTTGCTAGAAGAATTATATAGCTCATCTGGCATTCCCCAGGAGGAACTGAGGTCCTCTCCTCTCCAATGTCAATCAACTGAAGAGTTGCTGAGAAACTTCATTCTGATGGAGGGTGAAGGACCACTGTAATTTCTGAGTAGTGCTCATAACTTGGATAAAAGTGTGTTCACTACAGTGAGATTTGTATTACATTTGTAGATTTTTGAGTAGCTGGTTATCAAATAAAGGTGATAAAGGTGATAAAAATTAGAGACGCGTATGGATGATGGTATGTGCGTCTGACACCAGAGCTTAGGGCTTACATTTCACACAGCAGTCTCGTTATTCTACTTTGTGCTCTAATTTGATCCAGTTCAGGAGTTTTGTGTCCGATTGAGAAATTCCCGTAAATGGACTGGTAAGACGAGCAGCCAAACCAGTGTGAAACAGCTGAATGCTTTCCTGTAAACATTCATCTGGCTGCATTACCACAATTTTTTACTGTGACGACCTTCAGCTGTCTGCGGTGACTCATGACCATTTCAGCAGTATTATCTAATAATTCATTTTAGATTAAAACAGAACAATGTTTAATGTCTCCTCATCACAACTAAATCTGTTATATATATGTAACTGTATCTGTGTGTGTATCTCAAAGAGACCAGTTTGATTAATTCCTCATGTATTTCTGAGTCTGGTCTCATTCTGTTCCATTCGGTTCATCTCCTCATCTGAATCAATAGAGATATGAGTCAGCCCTGTGTGGTCTGCAGCGGAATACAAGATTCTCACTGGGCCGGTGTCTGTGTGTGTGTGTGTGTGTGTGTGTGTGTGTGCATGTGTGTGTGTGTGTGCATGTGTGTGTGTGTGTGTGCGCGCACACACATGTTTGATCACCACAAACTGGAGAAATATGACCCAGAGTGTCTGGGGTCCATCCATTTCAAGCAGTGGCTGCTGATGGCACCATGTCAATCTGTCACTTAATAACTCTGAGGTCATCACTTACCTCATCCTGACATCAAGTATCAATTGGCTGAAAGAGGGGTGATGGACTGATGAAAGAGTACACAGGTGGAAGGATGGACAGATGGATGGATGGATAGCCATCTGAAGGTGGAGGTAATCTCATTCATATAATTTGGTCATTACATATAACTTCATCAGTGCTGCAGTTCAATCGATAATTACGAAGGCAAAGCATTAAATGTGACATTGAAGGCACTGTTACGTTTCGGTGTGTCAGTGTTTTGTTTTTGGCGGAGAGCCTTCGTGGTTTTATTTTCCTTATCTTTGTTTTTCTGCGTTGCACCCCGGTTGCCTAGGCCGGGGTGTAACAGGCACGTGAGATGTAGTTTTCATTACTATGCTGACTTACACATTCACTATACTTAACTACAACAACACAGAATAATTGCATAACAATGACTGTTGTTTTACAAGTACAGACTGATGTAGCTAACGTGACCTTACCTCAAAATCACTCCACATATTTGGAAGTAGGTGAAGTGCTATAGCATGGTTAGTAAGCTGCATCCATAAGCTGTAATGATGCAACACACACAGAAACATACTAATTAGTGCTGAGTGATAAAGTACTAGAATTTCGCTCACAAAGACTGAAGCACAAACTACTTCACAGCAGGCCATATCATTTTTCAGACACAGAACAATGTGTCTGCATATTATAGCTATGTACTGTCACAAGGGGGCAGTGTTGAAAATATGTGGACCGATCGATAATGTGCACTATTATTGTTTAAGTTTCTGCTGTTGTTAGTTCTTTAAGCTTTGCCCTTACTTTGGAGAAAACAGTTGTAAAAGGCAAAAATAACAACAACAACAAAACAACTTCTTTTGTGGGGATAAAATTTTAAAGGACGTTCAACTATCCACAGGTACCATTGACTGTGCTTCTATGTGCTTTGTTGTTTTAAGGAGTTTTATGCTCTTTGCTTTTCATAGTCCCTTACCTGTTCAAGCCAGCTTTTTAATGAGTCAGTAAATCTCTGGGCATTGGTGGCTGAAATGGGAACAGACACGTAATGCAGGTAATATACATACATTTTCTACACGGGTTTGCATCAGACTAGGGGAGCTGGAGTCCAGTACAATAGACAATGCAGAACTGAGAGAGTTGAAGGATCGGCTCTTCCCCAGAACTGTTTTCTAATATAAAGAGTCAGTGTTTGTTTGTTTTTTTTACTGGGATCCAGTATGACAGCATCATACACACTGATTTGAGTGTCACTGATCCATGTATATGGGCTGTGTGTGTGCCGGTTCTCCTGCTCTCTCTTTTAGCTCACTGACTAACGACCTACACCCACTTCACCCTCCAACCATGTGTCCCCTCCCCCTCACCCCAGGACTGACTGAAGAAAATGGAGGAGGAACAGATCAGGCACAGATCTGTGGATCATCAACATCACTGAGCACACATACCAAGGAGGGAGGGGCTCTGAGGTCATCACGAAGGCTACATGTTATCAGTCAGCTGGAAATGTATACAGCTCTATGAAATTTCTTTCTTTCTCCCTCCCTGCCTCGCTCATTTCCTGGAGCTTAAATCAATCCCAGCATGCACTGACAGGCAGGAAGGCCACTGTTCAGGCACACAGAGCTAACACAGATAGACATGTATCTCTGGAGAAATTAGCATCTGCAGTCCACCTGACGTTGTTTAACTCATTAAGATGGACAGATTCTGCATTGGATAACAAAAAAGAAAAGAAAAAAGCGCACTGCCTGTCATTTTTAAAGCAAATGCTTTGTATAAATGCTTCATTTTCAATGTTTTTTTCAGATTGGTCACAGTGTACAGCAGGTTTTACTCCTTATGTTTAATAGCTCATTTGCATAATGGCAGGAGATCATACTGAAAAAAGAGGAACTTAGGAGGCAGTGGTCCTATCATAAAACTAAGGCCCTGTCATAAAACAACACAAAGATATGTTAATGTGGGCTCATCAACCTGAATTTCAAAGGATAGGGTTACTCAAAAGATAATTACTCTAGGTTTGCCATTTTGGTTTTATTTGTGTGCTATACCCTCAGTACTGACGAGCTAGCTGACTAAAATAGAAAATGAATGCTGGATGAGTTCAATTTAGCTGCATAGTTCCTAAACCAAAAAAGCTCAAAACAGCTGTTTGAAACAGATGATATCATATTATATACTAAGATTAAGTGTTGTGATGAAGTTTAAAGGGATTCAATGATTGTAAAGTAACAGAATTGTAAAGGTTACTAATGACCCGCTTATGACCTCCGACAGTAAACTCACCTCTTTGCTTGTCCTTGTAGACCTACGTTCAGCATTTAATACCACTGACCATAATATTTTACTACAGAGATTAGAACACACCATAGGTATTAAAGGAATTGTGCTACATGGATTAAATCATATATTTCTAATAGTAAATGAGGAGTATTGTTTACACAGAGAAGTTAGTCAGTGTGTTCCACAGGGTTCTGTGCTTGAACCAATTCTATTTACATTAAACATGCTTCCCTTATGCAATATTATTAGATGGCACATGCTATGCAGATGACGCCCATCTTTATCTATTCATTGATGACACACACCAATTACTTATACTACAGGCATGTCCTAAAGACATTACGGCCTAGATGACCTCTAATTTCTTTTTCCAAAATCAGAAACATTTGGGGTTATTCTATTCAGCCCTAAAAATTTTAGAAACATGGTGTCAAACATGGTGACCTTGGCTTCAGCAACACAGTTTTCTTTTCTTTTTTTGGTTTTTGGGTTTGTTTGTTGTTGTTGTTTTTTTTACCAGGATATGTCCCTCAGTGTGCATATTAGTGATGTTGAAAAACTAGTTCACACATTTATTACTTCAAGGCTGGACTACTGTAAATACTGTAAATCATCGTTATCAGGTTGTTCTATATTTCCACGTATTTCTCCCATATTAGCTTCTCTTCACTGGTTCCTGTTCAGAATTTAACTTAAAATCCTGTCTCTCATACACAAAATATTGAATAGTCAGGTCCCATCTTTTCTTAAAGACCCCATAGTACCATATCAAACTGAAAGAGCTCTTTGCTCTTAGATTCAGGCTTGCTTGTGGCTCCTAGGATATTTAAAAATAGAATAAAGCCTTCTTCTCTGGAACCAGCTCTCAGTTGTGATTCAGGAGACAGACAGGCTTTCTACTTTTAAGATTAGGTCTTAAAAATTTCCTTTTTGATATTGCTTAAACTTAGGACTGAATCAGGTAAACCCTCCCTGCTCAATCCATTAGGGGTTTCCCATGATTGGATTGAGCATTTCTTCTTCACGCCTATTTCACTCTCCATGTGTTTATGCAGCACAACTGCATATAATCATTAGTATTTCATTTTAAACTCTGGGGCTGCCTCCCACGTGTATCTTTTATCCTATCTCCCTTCCATTTTTCTCTTTCCCCTCACACCCAACCAGTCATGTCAGATGACTGCCCTCCCTGTGCCTGGTTCTACTGGCAATTCCTTCCTGTTAAAAGGGAGTTTTTCCTTCCCACTGTAGCCAACTTGCTCATAGAGGGTCATATGATTGTTGGGGTGTCTTTCTAATATTTTAGGGCCATTACCCTACAACATGAAGTTCTTCGAGGTGACTGTTGTTAGACTGTCACCTCAGAGGTGAAAGGGCACTATATAAATAAAAATTTGATTTAACAGAAAAGTTAGTAAAAGTAAGAGAAAATGATCATAAACAACTACTCAAGTTGTGACATGAAACTGGAAGTCTAGATTATACATCTATAATTTTTTGACAATATTTATTGTCTATATCATACACTATATTGCCAAAAGTATTCACTTACCCACCCAAATCGTTGAAATCAGGTCTTGACCGCAAAATCAGGCGCCTAGGCATGCTTCTATGAACATTTGTCAAAGAATAGGCCACTCTCAGGGGGACTATGCTGTAGAAGCTGAGCTTCATTCACCTATTGTGAGTAGCACATTCTTTAAAATGAAAAAGTAACGCCTCTGACAAAGTAGTGATGTCCTGAAGTTCTTTCAACATTGTCCAGACACCATGTGTAAAAAGGCTGAGGTTACATACTGTGGAACATCAGTTAGCGTTCCTTCTGACTCAAGAAAGCAAATAGAATTGCACCTTCAAATTTGCATGATGTATTACTCTTTTTTTTAAAGTTCGTCACTGGTCACTGGATTGCTTCTAATACTGCATTTGTAGACTTCATGTTGATACACAGTGAACATTTTCCCAAATCCAAAGGGTAAAAGGGTACACTTTATGTTCAAGGCTGAACCAGTTTGCTTCCAAATGTAGCTTTTTGAAAAAAAAATTTTAATGCTCGTTTTTGGACATATAGCAAAATGTTGTTGATACAGCCAGACTGTCAGAGGCTTAAATTATAATATTTTGAGAAAACTGAGCATACAAATGCTATAACAAAAAGAAGAATGAAGCAAACATTTATTGATATCAAATGACATTAGATATTGCTACAGTTTTAGAGAGTGCTGTGGTCTTCATGTGTAACTGGCAGGAAAAACATCACTAGACAAGAAATTGATAAACACATTTGTAGAATCCTGATTTTATACTAAAATGAACTACATTTGACAGTGCTGAAGTTACAAGTCGTGGTTTAAAGCTAAATAAAGTGTAAGAGTCTGATGGGTGAGTGATGAAATGATAAAGTAAGTCCGGTTAACGAACAGCCCATAGAGCGTCAATATGGCTAACAGAGTTGCCACATTAGCTGAACGCCTCCTGTAGAGTTCATCAAAGCAGCACCTGGATTAAAGCTACGTTCACCATCTGCACTGGGCAACAGTTGTCTAATGAACTCATCCTGGATACGCTCACTCATACTGTAAGTCTATCCCTCTCTATTCTTCTTCATAAATACACACGCTTATATGCATCCACTGCATCCATCATGCAATGAAGGCTCTGTTATGACACACATTAGGAGATCCTTAATGAGATGCAGACAAAAAGAATGACTCGTACATTTGAGTAGTCTAGTAAAATATCGTTTTGAGTTTAAGGTTTTCCACTGCAGACAGTGACTGGTGCCTGCGGGACTTGGCTCACAGTGACCTCTACCGGACGACATTAAAACTGCATTTAATATTAACGGTATTTTCTTTCCCTCTCACTGATATGGGTTAGTAACATGAGATTCTACACTTTTGCTAATCATTTTTATATCATCACTGTAACCGCAGAGTAATGCAAAAATGAAAAAAAAAATTGTGGAGCTGAAAGACTGAGCTAAAATTTATGACCCTGAAATTGGTGGACATTTAGCGTTGTGTCATCACAATTATTTCTGCATTTGCCTTATGGATGGCTGCATTCCCTACAGAAATAATTAATTTGGAAAGATCTCTGGCTTCCCATTTTAGAACTTGTGCCTCAGTTTCTCTGTCCCTGTCTTCCTCTGTGCATGTCACCCAGAAATCAATCTCAGTACACCATGTTAAAGGATCAAATTCCTAAAATACATTTGGAGAGGAGAAGCGGCTTCCTGTAGGAGACATAACCAAGACTGCACAGGGCATGTGCAGTGTTTTTACCTGTGACTCATGAAAGAGGTGTGACACACTGGCCGGGTTTTACAAATAATGATGGGAGGATGACTCAATTTAAAAAAAAAAAACTAAAAAAAACAACTAGTGCTTTTTATTAATAAGTTGCTTTAATTTTTTAAAACTCAAATCAGATAGTATGTATGTACCCCTAAAGACAGAGGTTGAACACTGTAGCTCTTGACATCTGAGACCATAAATACATAAATAGACTGTAAGAAAACCGTGGATAGATGATGTGGCTGTGCAATACATTATACTTAACCAACATTGCTTTAAAGTGAAGCTCAAAGGCAACAAATTGATTGATTGATTGATCATACTTTATTCATCCCGAGGGAAATTGGGTTAAGACTGCCAGCCGTGCCAGCGCCATCTTACCCTTCCGACCATACATACATTACACAAACATCAGATGGGGAAGACAGGTCAGAGGGGTGTAACATGAAAAATGCACAACATGAGGAAAGATAAGGAGAAAAAATAACTTCCCCCCCCCAGACTGAGCTCCAACAGGGAGATCAGTTTGAGAACAGAAAAAAACACCTCTGCACATAGCACATGAAAACTCTTAATACACCAAAGAAACACATGGCAAGCAACAGGGATGGGTAAAGGGTGAGAGACAGCCAGTGTAGACAGTGCATCCGGGCCTGCAGCATAAACGCTGGTCTCCTTGATCCACCGTTAGCATCGGAGGGGAATAAGCATTGAAGGCGTTTGGAGGGGGAGGGGGGATGAGTGTATATCTGCATTTGTATATATATATGTCTGTGTGCGTGTGTGTGTATGTGTCCAGAGTTCAGCTGAGACAGTGTCCTTCGCCCTGCCAGGCTTAGTAAACAGTCTTCCAGCCAACCCAGGTGGCCTTGCATAGAATGGGAAGAACAGTCTAAACACAGTCCATTATCAGGGTGTTGCTGTTCAGCTCCACCCTTGAGACCGCAGCTGGCGCCAAAGGGAAGCCTCATTTTGTGGAATGATTGGGAGGGACTAAGATATTTGGTAAGTTTATTAAGGGTATCCAGGCCTGTGATGCTTTAATTCAGCCCATTATTCTTCAAATCTGTCATTTCCCAATCCTTAGGATAGGAAAAAGTTTTTGTCCCTTTGAATTTCTTAGGTTTTCCATATTTTTAACACTTAAACATTTCAGATCATCAAACAAATTTTAATATTAGGCAATGATGACCAGAATAAATACAAAATGCACTTTTTAAAACATAATTTTATTGTTTAATTCTTAAGGGAAAAAGCTCACAAGGGCAGAGAGAACCATGGGCTCAAGAACTTGTGGTCATTAGCCTCCTCTGCAGGAGTCCAACCCTGAACCACACTCATGTTTTACAGTCTGAGTCGCATCATAGATGCTATTATACCCAGCTGCCGTAAGATTGTCTGGAAGTGGAAGTGTCTGCATCCCAACTAAAATTAACTGAGGCAGCAGAAAAATGCAGCCACTTGAGGAGAAGCATATTTCCAACCCAAGAAAAGACCTGCTGCCTTTGCGTTAGCAAGCTTTATATCAAGGTTCGAGTGAGAGGCTGGTGTTGTTTTTAGTAAGACCAAGGTATTATCCCTACCACCACATCAACCTTATGATTGTGCCATAGATCCTTTCCCAGGTACCCCTTTGCCACCTAGCTGGCTTTACAACCTGTCTCGACGGGAAAGAGAGGCCATGGAAAACTATATTCAGGAATCACTGGCAGCCGGCATCATCCACCGCTCTTGTTCACAGATGCAGGTTCTTTTTTCGTGTCCAAGATGCTTAGCATGCTCATTCCATATCCAGTGTGTGCATCCAGTGTGGGTGTCCAGTGTGTTTACCCACACTGGATCCAGTGTGGATACTAGATGTCCACACTGCCAGACGCAAAGGCCGAGCTGCTTGGCCTATGCGTCTGGTGGGGCCTTGACCAGGGTGCCGTGTATATATGTTTGCTACAAAGTCACTGTGGTGTTTCAGTTGCACTGTCTCCTCACGGGGTGTCTTAAAGAATATGTAACAGAATGGAGAGAGAGTCTCGATATGATAGAGAACGTATGGTTACTCTGTAACCTTGGTTCTCTGAGTGAGTGACTATCTCTCCAGCTTCAGGCCGCTCAGAGACATGTTTCGATCAAACTATCACTGGTTTCACATCTGAACAGCTGTTTTATGCTTAAGCTGTAGGGCGTGGCTGAAGCTGGGCCATGCCCTGCTATGATTCCAGCTCGTGCTCAGCTAACCTCTAAAAATACTCATGGTCAGCCCAGCTAGTTGCAAGAATACCACACAATCCTCAATATCAGAGGCACGTTACAGCAGTTCTTCCCAGTCCTTTCTCCAAACACATCACGTCTTTACAAAGTTGTGCACTGGAAATGTGTAAGCTTCAGGCTCAGTCAACACTCTCCTAGCGTGGACAACCTGTGGCCAGATGGGCCACTTTCTGCTGGTCCTCTTGTGGCACGCCTCCCAAAGAAGAGCTGTCTCTTTTGCCTCCCAAATGGCTCTTAGTTTATTATCATCTGTAGCCTCATATTTTAGCTTTACTTGGCAAATATGAATGCTTTATGTGCTGATAAACACTTTTTCATATATGGTTTTTTTTATAAGAAGCCCTATAATTTCCTAATTCTGTGTATTTCTTCTGTTACAAAAGCAGGCATTCTTACTCTTGTTTAATATTGTAATCAAACTTTTAATTTTAATTTAACACAAAGACAAAACACTGCAAACAAACACACAGAACAGAAACAGAACCAAACTCGGTAGCCAAACAGTATGTCCTCAGTGCAGGCTTACATTCAAAAAACTGACATGCCTCAGCTTGGATGGGCTGATTTGGTTTCTTCTCTTATGTATCTGCTTCTTCTTTAAACGGGAGCCACATGCTGCTTCGTTTACGGGTGTCAGTCATATTTATGTGTTTTTGCGATGCACTCGCACCCTCTTCCTCTCCGCTGTCCTCCGTTTCACTTACTGACTGAGGGGGTAGTGAGGTGCGTAGCGATCCTGAAATATTGATATTTCCATTACCAGCGTTTCATGTTGCAGGATCAATGAAATATCAATATCTAATAATTTCATTAGATTTTTTAAAAAATGTTTTTTTTTCTTTTAATCATAAATATGACATACAGACAAAAGTAAACTCGGCAATCAGGGCTTTGGGGGTGCTGAGCACCAGAAGAGCTGCCCAGCCAAGGAAGATAAACTTTACTTGTCACAATGAGACTTCTTCCCCATCTCTGTCAGTCCCTGCATCCCTAAATGTCTCCAGTTGTCCCGAGTTCTCTGACTGTCTCCTTGGTGCATTTAAACCCCTGTTCCTCCCTGTCCTCGTCGACTGTTATCTTCGTCTCCGTTATCAGTCATCATAATTTTACCATCTCTGTGCAAGTCTGCAAACTTCTTTATTAAATAATAAGATTCTTAAATTCATCAAGTCTCAAAACATGAGATCACTGTTTTGTACATTTTAACACAATTTAATAAGCATATGCTTCAGCCAATACCTTTTGATTAGCCTTGTCTCGGTTTCTTGCTTTGTGGTAGATCTTTATTCTGTTTTCACTGAAAAAAAATTTCTAATCCCCACATTTGCGAAAGAAAAGCAACAGTTTTTTTAAAAGTATGTATCAAAACCATCCAATCTGACAAAGGTTATTTAAATGCTGCAAAAGAAGAATGGATTAGAATAAAAAAAAACATATCCTAACCTTAATTACTGGGGGAGAATAATGAATGAATGCTCACAGTGAGTAAAAAGTAAACTGAGTGCATTTTTTTGGACAGAGATTCACTTTTAAAGTGTATATATAATATAATACAGATACATAAAAAAACACACTCCAAAAATAGAAGAGTCCTTGAAATGTACAAAATATTAATTTTAAAAAAATTATAAAAATGGAGACAACTGTGCCTATGGTACAATGTATGAAAAGATCTTTACTGCAGATACTACTAATATGGCTCTGCAGATTTTTTCTTTTATTTAGCTCACCTTGAGGTTGGCAAATCTAGCACTGTTTGGTGGTCAACTCTCTCAAGCAGTTTAACAGTTTCTGTTTTGCCCGTCACTATTCCCTGTCTGTTTTCTTACCTGATTCTTCCTGACCTTGTACTTTCCCCTCTCCCTCTTTGGACTGACAATCATACACAAATAGATTGTATTAGATGAAAAAAGTTAAATTAATATGAAAAAAATACTATTGAAATCACTAATATAAAAGTCCCCTCTCAGTGTACTTTCAACCAACAGGCAAATAACCAAACACAAGAACATCTAATAAAAGATATAAATACTGAAACACTGATCCAACATTATCCTTTATTGACGGATAATTTGATCTTACACTTTTAACTGAATGAAAAAACTTCCTCATATCCATTATGAACCTGGCTGTCTCTCTGAACACACACACACAACAGGAGTTATAAGGCTAATGGGAATGCAGTCAGTTAGCTGGTAAGTACCTTGGGTTTAATATCGGCACATATGACAGAATAACCGGCATCTCTCATTCCTTTTCAGACAGGACAGTGGTAACAACAGCAGGCAACAGACACTTTTAAGTTTTAATAGGCTGTATACATTTCAATGGGAGCAACAGGACGGTCAAATGTCGCTTATTTTACTACAGAGCAGGACGAATTGTAGGGTAGCTAACATCGTCGGAAAACACGTTTTCAACACTGCAGGTTACCGGGTGTAATATTTTTCAGCTAAAAAGAAACATGGTCTGACCTAACTATATAAAGAGTAACTGAAGGTTAAATGCAGCTAATATGTCCTGTTTTAAGGCAGGCACGTACACCTCCGCTCCGCTGCATCTCAGCGACTATCGGTCTGGCACAAAGGGCACCAGAGCCAGAGTAGGGGCGAGGCGAGCTGGAACAAACCATTTTGGGAGAGGGGTATCTATACTTTTGTTGTTAAAATATTACATCTCAACCAAGTACTGTATGCTTTCTATATTTTTTGCAGTGTATCACACACACACACACACACACACACACAAAAGACAATATCCTGTACCAAATATTGTCAAAAAAGTAAGAAATCTTCGGGGGTGCTTTGATTCATTTTGGGCACCCCCAAAAATGGGCTAAAACGCCCCTGCTGCCAACACAACAAACCTCATAAAAAAGAATTGGAGAGCCGGCTCTCACTGGTGGGAGTTTGCTCTTCTGATTCACTACAAAGCTGTTAATAGTGACACATCACTATTAACCACTTGTTTCCCAAACCAGAAGACCAAAAAGTAGCCTGATGGTTCTCGACTATTCATGTTTAAATGAACTGGTACCAATATTGCACTTTTCTACCCATACTGTGCACTCAACAGTCACTACACTACTACTCTAAGGTGTACATCACTTCTCTCTCTCACACACACACAAAGCAGGAACAACTGGGGGCTCAGTATCATGCTCAAAGATACTTCAGAACCTGCTCTAGCTCCTGAGTCACAGCTACTCCATGTATGGAAACAAATATTCATGAGATAATACTAAATGGAAATACAATTGAAGACAATTATTTGAGAGTCAGAATGCCAAGGGACTCCGGTGGAATTTCACCCATTTAAAGCAGAAATTTCTTGGATGGTCTGTACCTCACAGCAGGTTGCGTTATTTCTGATTAATCCAAGCACCAAAAGGCTATAAACACAACAGAGGTAAAGCTCTGAGCCTTGTTCTGCTGGAGGTGTCTTCATATTAAAAATAATTTTGTTTTCTATTTTAAATGAGACTGTAGGCAGAACAAATGATGTTCCTTGGAGGTGCAGCGTTTTTTCTCTGCAAGTGTGGTAAGAAGAGAATAGCCAAAAGAGGGAAAAGCTGAGAGAAAGAAGTGAGAGCAGAGAGAAGTGAACAGAGTGAGAGACGTTTATTATAGATAAGGTACAGATGAGAGCAGAGGCCTGAAACTACCCAGACATACACAAACACAATTTTACTTGAGCTGGTTGGTAGAAAAGACGTGTTTAATTTGTGCTAATCTGAATCTTATCACAAAAGAAACTGAACTCAGGTAGAAAATTTACAAGAATCATCTAAAAACGGTCTAAAAATAAACTCTGCAGCTGGAAACAAGATCGAGAGGTGAGAGAAATAAAACCAACTTATGAGGCGACCTCAGCTGAAACAGTGACAAGTTTTGTGCGTCTCACTTTGATAAATAACCACGGACTGTCAAAGAGAACTGAAAGACAAGGTTTGCTTCTTTTTAAAATTAACAAGACATTTTTTCCAAACATAGGTTTACAACAAAAGATTGGCAATCATTACCAATACACATGTTGTTTAAAAACACAACAGTAAAATCAAACTAAAGGCACATGTACTTAGGTCCCGATGGGTTATCCTAATATCAAGAGACCAAAATGACATGTTGAACCCTTGTTTAAACAGATAGCATTAGCAAGAATCCTGTGCATGTGAGTGTGTGCATCCACTTACGGCTGCTTTTCCAATGACTAAGATGGGATTTAAACAGGAAACAGATGGCATCACCTTTGTATCCTTAATATGATTACAATGAGTCGATACATTCTATGTTGTGCTGTGAAGGACATTTCAGGGACATACATGTCCGAAACAAGCATAATTCACTTCAAACGATGACTATCATTCCTACAAATCTTTTTAAAATCATATAGAAAAAAGGTACAATAGACTTTCTAATGTTCTTTAAATGTAGAAACAATTTCCAAAATGATTGTTCAGAGACAGGATAACCAGCAAGAAAGTATGCAAGTGAAGGAAAAAAAAAACAGAAATGGTGAAATTCTGACACAATGACTCTTGTGCATTAAGTGTTAAAAACTGTTGTTACACTTGGTGTTTAAACTACATTTTAAAATGACTGGGTGTAGGTAAAGAAACCCCCTCTAAGTAACGAGTGCTTCTAATGTAATACTGGTCATATTTACATTTCTTTCGACTCCTGTATGCCCACTGCTAGATTTCTTTTTCCCTTGAACATGTCATACTTTGGCAATGAACTACATGAGATTTGAAGAAGCGGAACAGTCCAGAAAACATCTTAAAATAACAGACAACCAAAGAGGAGCAGAGACGATGTAAATGGCTTTCAGAACAATGCCAGCCTGATGTTTAAACTGGTATCTGCTGAAAGAGTAGGTGGTTCAGAAAGGAATACATAGAGAAGTGACTCAGACTTCAAAGATAAATTCAGGGAGAGGTCAACTCTGACAGACAGTTCAACACGAAATAAACCACAGACCGCACTTTAAATGAAAACTACCAGTCTGTACTGCTCTAAAGAGGATCTCAACACCAGGTTAGATTTGAAGTCTTTTTCACCTGTAACCCTGGTAAACAAAGATAACACATTCAGCTGGTGTTTAGTTGCTCTTTAACATGTTGTACGGATCAAAGCAGAACTGCCTCTGGGCTGAGACTGAGGTAAGCACTGCTTCTACTGGTTGAGAAAATATATTGTAGTGAAATTCTGATTTTCTCATTTTTTTCACTGAAAACTATTCCAAGGAAATTTTCAAAAAGGGGACCACTGACAGTGACTTGTTGGCTTGTCACAGATCTGAATGTGACAAGGATTTGGATTAGATGGTAGACTTTGAAAAGGAGACTTTCAGATGGTGATTTCCTCCCATGTCGTAGTTGTGAAGATCCATCAGGGCTTGGATCCCTTCCTCAACTGATGACATCTGGATCAAAGCCATCTTACGGTCTCTTAATCGGGAAACAAAGAAAAGTTGAATGTCACAGGGAGCAAGAAAAACATGTTCACTCATGTTCACTTCTTCTTTAACATTACAACTGCCAGAATTTGATAATTTGATTATTTCATTACAGGCTGCAATGTTCAAATATATATTAGAATGTTTTAATAAATCAATCAATAAACAGTTGGAGCTCAGGCTGCTGAGCTCTGGATTTCACTGCTCTGTACAGCCACCAGGTTCTCCATGTGTTCTCTCACACACTCCACCTTCTTTAACGCGCTCTGACACGACTTAGCATCCCACCCACGACCTTTCAATCCCGGAGTAACTATTCATCTTTTATCAATCCATCACATCCAGCTAGCTCTGCCTCATGTCATAGCAATATGCACATCAAAATGTGTGTAAACAATATGTGTTACTAGGCAACCCAACATGTTCTGTTCTTGTTATTCATTAATTTCTATGGGAACAAAATGATGTCCCATTTGATGAAAAAACCCATTATAGGAATGGTTTGGGAATATGAAATGATAGTGTTTTAATTTGACCACAGTTACATAATTTAAAAAATTCCAAAGGGTCAAAATGATCCCCTTGTGGTTCTAGTGTTCTTTTGTAAGTTACCCCAGTGAATTGCATGCTACTTATCTAAAGTGTTTCAAAGTTTACTGCTTTTAACTTAAAGTAGAACGAATACCACTTATAGTGTCTTAAATAACTTCATCCTGAAAGGTTACTTACTGGAAAAACTTGAAGGCCTTCACAGTCCCTCCACTGTTGGAGAACAGAAGACGCAGGTCATCCTCTCCTACCCCATCACTAAACAGGAAAACAGCAACTGTTATAACCTTGAAGCAAAGAATTATACACTGAACAAAAATATAAACGCAACACCTTTGTTACTGCTCCCATTCCCCATGGGATGGACGTAGAGACCTAAAATTCATTCCAGATACACAATATAACCATCCCTCCCAAACAGTGGTCACAAATCAGTCCAAATGTGTGGTAGTGGGCACATCTGCTATATTGAGATAATCCATCCCACCTCACAGGTGTGCCACATCAGGATGCTGATCTGACATCATGAGTAGTGCACAGGTGTACCTCAGACTGCCCACAACAAAAGGCCACCCTGGAATGTGCAGTTTTTTGCGCTATTGGGGGTCTGGGGACCCAGAACCGGTCAGTATCTGGTGTGACCACCATTTGCCTCATGCAGTGCAACACATCATCGCATGGAGTCTATCAGATTGTCAATTGTGGCCTGTGGAATGTTGGTCCACTCCACTTCAATGGCTGTGCGAGGTTGTTGGATATTCGTGGGAACTGGTACACGCTGTCGTATACGCCGGTCAAGCACATCCCGAACATGCTCAATGGGTGACATGTCCGGTGAGTATGCTGGCCATGCAAGAACTGGGACATTCTCAGCTGCCATCTGCCCTGAACAATGTGAACCATGATTCATCCGTGAAGCGCACACCTCTCCAACGTGCCAGACGCCATCGAATGTGAGCATTTGCCCACACAAGTCTGTTACGGCGACGAGCTGGAGTCAGGTCAAGACCCCGATGAGGACGACGGGCATGCAGTTGAGCGTCCCTGAGACGGTTTCTGACAGTTTGTGCAGAAATTGTTTGGTTGTGCAAACCAATTGTTCCAGCAGCTGTCTGGGTGGCTGGTCTCAGACGATCTTGGAGGTGAACCTGCTGGATGTGGAGGTCCTGGGCTGGTGTGGTTACACGAGGTCTGCGGTTGTGAGGCCGGTTGGATGTGCTGCCATATTCTCTGAAACGCCTGTGGAGACGGCTTATGGTTGAGAAATGAACATTCAATGCACGGGCGACAGATCTGGTTGACATTCCTGCTGTCAGCATGCCAATTGCACGCTCCCTCATTGCTTGTGGCATCTGTGGCATTTTGCTGTGAGACAAAACTGCACATTCCAGGGTGGCCTTTTGTTGTGGGCAGTCTGAGGTACACCTGTGCACTACTCATGATGTCAGATCAGCATCCTGATGTGGCACACCTGTGAGGTGGGATGGATTATCTCAATATAGCAGATGTGCCCACTACCACACATTTGGACTGATTTGTGACCACTGTTTGGGAGGGATGGTTATATTGTGTATCTGGAATGAATTTTAGGTCTCTACGCCCATCCCATGGGGAATGGGAGCAAAAACAAAAGTGTTGCGTTTATATTTTTGTTCAGTGTAAATAATACAATGTGTCCGTGGCTATTTTACCGAATGTTGGAGAGGTGAAGCGTTGCTGAGGGTGGAAAGATGTTCTGGAAGTTTTTTGATCCTGGCTTCTTAAAGCGATGGAGTGGTGAGCCAGAAAAATCTGTGTATTGAAAACAAAATATCCACATCTTGACAAAAACACCTGCTAAAAAGTTTTGCTAATAATTCAATAACCAAATCTAGAAACTACAAACATTTTTAGACTCATGGACTAGGTCAGGGGTCGGCAACCTGCGGCTCCGGAGCTGCATGCGGCTCTTTAGTCCTTATACTGCGGCTCCGCGTGGTTTGGGAAAATAAATTAGAAGTATTTAGCTGAAGTGTGATTTATTTATGTTAGTTCTTTTTTAACTTGTAGTTCTAAATTGGAAGATTACTGTGATATTGAAATATAAAAATAAAATTATATTCTATTATTTTTTCATTGCTCAAAATAAGCGTCACACTCGTGGAAGCCGGTGTACCCGCCGAAACGCCGTGCATTTATCGAGACTTTCAACCCCAGGTAGGCCAATTATGGATCTTCGGATCCACATTATGTCAGCAGCTGTTCTCCACCGTGAACTATGTTAAAAACAAACACCGCTCACGCCTCACAGACGACAGCTTACAGTCCTGCGTAAAGATGAAAGTCCCATTGTAAACATACCACGGCAGACCCGACGATGTTTCCATGAACATGCTTTTCAGCATCTCTTTATTGACCACTTTTCACACACGGTTGCTGTACGCATACAGCCGGCTGTAGCTTTTCAGCTCACAGCCCGACACATAATAACACAACAGCATAGATAGCACAGACGGGTGCTATCTATGCGGGTACCGCTCAGGTGCGTCGCCTGCCCTGCAGCGGCGCTGCAGACCACGCCCCGCCACACACATTAACCAGGTAAAATACATATTTAGGCAGAATTTAACAAATATCTATTTTTCATTTTTCAGCAGCATAGTGCTTTTTTACAATTATTTTTTAAAAGTCAGGTCAAAGCTCCAAAAGCTCCAAAAGCCCAAAGGCGATATAACAGTTTTTGTTTGCTACATGGATCATTTTAGTTCAGCTGGGTGTCTTTCCTTTTGTTATATTTCTTTAAGAGTTCAAAATGTGTTAATTGCATAAATAAAATGTAATTTTCTCTGAGGCACTTCAAGGATTTCATAAGCAACATACCTTAGTTGTTCACACAAAGCATAAAGGTAAAAACAGTATATACAGTGTTATCTTTATTTTAGATGTCAAAAAGTATTTGCGGCTCCCAGTGTTTTCTTTAGCGTGGAAATGGCTCTTTTGGTGTTAAAGGTTGCTGACCCCTGGACTAGGTGAACAATCTTTGAATATGGCATCTGGTTCTCCCAAGCAGGACAGCGCTGCCATTAAGACAGAGAAAAAACTTTCTAGCATCTTAAATTACCTTTATTACATATTGTTTTATGCAATATGTAACTAGATCAGGCCACAGCTGTTTTTCATCAAATAACAGTTGTTTCAATGTTCTTTATTTAAAATAATGAAGTTGGCGATAGAAGTGTAACATCCAAAGGGGCAAAGTGAGCAAACTTTTTTTTTTTTAAGTCAAGTCTCTCCTTTGACACACAATCATCTTTTTGGTATGCCACACAAATTTTGGTAAAGTCAAACATGTGGATCATAAATAACGAGATTTCCATACAGGATTTGTTGGAGTGTAGTGAAGGAAAAAACACAGAGCGTTGGGCTGCAGTGGCGACATCTGTAGGGAGCAGCTATTCTTGATGCAGGGCTTGACACCAGCTTTGGAGTAAGGCTGCAGTTATCACTTATTTTAGTAATCAAGTATTTCATTGATTATTCCATCGATAAATTGGATAAGAAATACTTTTGTCTCATTAATGAGCAATAATAAATATTCAAAGGTGCAAAAACAAAAGTTTTAGAAATTGTAGTGTTTTAAGTTTGTACACTGTTAAAAAATTAAAACAGAATGGCTGTCTCCAGCCTTCAGCCAGTTGTCTAATTTAAACACCAAATTGGATTACATTAACAGTTCATCTGCATGTTTCATTTTAACTTCTGTATATTTCAGTACAACCTTTGTAGCTTTACTGCAGATTTTTCACTGTGTAAAAAGTGGCAGTGGATGCGAGCAGCTGCAAAGTTTGCTTTTCTTCACATCAGAGTTTGTTAAACAGGTGGTTTGATGAAGGTAAGTACCAGCTGTTTCCAGTAAAGGTTTTAATGATGATTACAGGAAAAAGTGCTACTATTTTGGACAAGCCATTATACTGTGGCCTCCCGTGGCTGGGTTAATCCTTTGATACACAACAAGCAACATGAAAGATACTGCCTTGTTGCCTTCCAGGATCATCTTACCTTTAGTTAATAGTTGGTCATCCAGTCCTTCTCTGGGCAAAGCCACAGTCTGGTGTTTGGACAGTGTCACTCTCATCACTTTACCAAACACCTTCTGACCATTCAGGTGACTCATGGCTACAGGTGAGAAATGCAAACCAAGAGAAAAAAAAAAACTTGAAATCTGACAAATGTTGAGAATATGAAATTTTCTGATGCAGTGATTTTGATGATTACTGTACTGTAATCATCAAAATCACTACTCGAGTGACTTTGTACATGCAAATCTCAAGCGCTACAAAAACAAAAGCACATTTCATTTTCTTCATATCAATGAGAATCTTTAACAGAACATTTTTTTCAGTGAAATAATAAATAAATACATTTTTCCTAAAGAGTTCTTCAAAATATGTCAACTAGTGGAACTGGCAAGTTTTCACATTAAGCCTGAAACAGTGATTGTAAAAATACAAGCATCATGCCTTAAATGATCTCAAACTTACCAAGTTGAGCCTGGTTGCCATCTGACAGCTGAATCAGAGCACTGTCCTTTTTGTTGTAGAGTATCTTTACCCTTTGCACATCACCATAGACCCCTGAAGGTACAGAAAGAAAGAGCGAGAGAGAACGAGCGCGAGCGAGAGAGGGAGATCGATAGGAGAGAAAGAGAGCAGGGGAGAAGAGAAAGAAGACAGATAGAGCAGGAGAGATGGAGCCGACGAAGATAAAAAAAGGAGAAGTGTGAAGGATGGAAGGAATAAAGTTAGTGCTAGAAAGACAAATGAAAAAGATGGAATCTTCCCATTTGACTTCAACTTTAAAGTCAATAAAATGCCTCTGTGAACCTGAGTAGTTTTATATCATGACTGTGAACCAATGAGAAAATCGTGGTTGAGCTTTAGCAATGACACCTGATTGATTATTGAGCAGTGTATGCAGGACTCACAAATCCAGCCTAATAATGCAATTCAAAATGGAAAACTAGACACGGACATGGTCAAAAATACACGTCATTAAACAAATATAGAGTAAACTAAGTCAGGAACATGACTTAGTTAGAACTCAGAACGACTGATATCTTTTCAGTGATTTTGAATGGAGATATTTTGAACCGTGGACATCTTGGAGTTGCAAAAACTAAAAACTAGTTTATATGAGTGTAAAGGCAAGAAACTCTCGTGCTACTCGACAGTCCAATGTGACCTTTGTGACACAACTTATTTAGAGGATTGATTGGCTGCAAAATCCAACTGCAAACTGACTGCACTTGTTTAAAACAAAATCTAGGAAAAGAAGGATAGAAAGAAAAGTAGCGCAAGAATGAGTCTTAATGAGTACACAGGACTGTCGTGATCAACCTGATTATCAGTAAGGAAGGAAAAAATAAAAAACCACTAAAAGACACATGGTAGCCAAGGCACAAGGAGAAAGACAGCAGAAATCTGCAGGGATGCAATACTTTCTGCTGTGGTCTTTGCTAATAAACTTGAGAGTGGAACAAATATTTATTTTGCCATTTCATCTAAAACAAATTTTATCTCATTTGTGGTCGCTGTGGTGCTCTAACAACGCTTCTATTACTTCTACTGGCTGTAAAACCTTTCAGCACTCACTTTTACAATGAAGCAGTTGAATTACATTTTCACAGGCAGATGTTCAATGTATTTAAAGGTTAGTCCTAAAACAATAGTCAGGTGTTCATATCAACACTGAAACAGGTTCCTAGTCATTAAATAATCCCTTTCCTAATGCACTTTTAGGGTACAGTTTTAAAATTATAAGAAGAAGAAAAAAATTAGGGTGATTAATGCAAATACTGGTTCAAGCACTGGCTGGCTGGGGCTTGTTCTCCCTGTACCTGCATGGATTTCCACTAAAAAAAAATCCTGCTTCCTCCCACAGTCCAAAGACATGCATGTTAGATTAACTGGTGATTCTAAATGGCCATGGACATTAAAAAAACATTTTCTCTTGTTTTTACTGGTCTGTGTGTGCTGTGGTACGAGAAACATGCAAAACTAAAGATATATCATAAACTGTTAAGCTCAGTCTGAAACCTTGTCAATGCCAGCTACACGTACAGAAGCTGCTCAGCCATGGAAAACCATGCTGTGAAGCTCCTGGTGGACAGTTTTTGTGTTGATGTTAATGGCAGAGGATGTTTGGGTCAGCAGAGCATTAGTGACCCCTCTCTGTACCTTTACTTTACTTTTACGATTTGAATTATTGCAACATCACCATTTTATTTTTGTACCATGCTCCAATTCAATGAGTTCTTCCACAAATTGCAGACTGCATGGCTAGATGTATAATTTTATACTCCTGTGGCAAAGAGTCAAAACACACCTAAATTTTAAGATTCCCCATACTTTTGTCCATATACCATACATTTTTTCCATGCTCAGTATGAACAATTAAAAGCTCTCTCAGTGTTCACAGAGACACCCGACTATTGACTTGAAAAAATTCTTAAGTTGAAGAAAATATGGTGCAGTATTTTAGATACATATATGCAGTTGACAGTTTGGCTTTTTCGTCTTTCTGCAATTGTACATGTAAAAAGAAAACACCAACAACAAAAAACCAAACAGAAACTTGTCTTTTGACTGAAGGCCTGCTACACCAACTGTGGACCAGGCAGAGTTGTTATGCGTTATAGGGTATATATGTAAGTGGTTTTGGTGTCTTGAGTTTAGAGATAAGCTGACCGAATGGACAATCTGTCAGACTCACTGCACTTTTAATGTGGTGACAGAAGTATATTTGAACTCTTGAGTACACAATATAATAGAGAAAGGCTTGGAAATACAGGAAGATACAGAAGTCCACGACATCACTGAAGAAAGTGAACAAAACTTGATTAACAGAGAGAGATATACAGATAGAATAGTAGAGGTTGAACATACCGAAGAGGGTAAAGAGACTTTGAGGCGTGACCATCTTTAGAGAGAGAGACCGCAGAGCAGAGGACAGGAAGAGGAGGAGCAGAGGAGGAGGAAGAGGAGAGACGAAGGTAGAAATCAGACCGCCCAGCGTTGGACGAGGGGTGGTGGTTTCCATGATGGTGAGGGGTGGAGCAAAGATGAAGGCCATGGGGGAGTGGGAGTTTCGGAGAGGAGGAGGGTCAAAATGGCAAAACCAAATTGGTTTTAGATCAGAGTGAGAAAAGTGAAGAGTAAAAAGTGAGAAAGGAGGCAAAATAATTCAGGGCAAATGTAGATGATTGGTTAAGAGAAGTGTGCGGCAGTAAAGAATGGATGGCCACATGGAGAGAAAATAAATGTGTGAAGGGGGAGCAGAGGAGGGAAAAAAGGAGGCAGGGAAAGGAGAAAGGAGGAGAGGAGGACAAAAACCAAAGCAGAGGTCAGTAAACAGAGCATCAGTGGAATATCAACGGAGTCTGATTGATTGCTGGCTGGATTTCAAACACACAGTCCAGTTTTGTTTACACACATATGCAAACATTTCTTTCGGAATGCATTTAACAGCGAAGAAAACAAAACAAAACAATGGAAGGCAGGTAGAATAATAAACAAAAAAACAAAGAGTGAGTGGAAGAGTGAGCAGCAGGACACATCAAACCAAAAGGACACAGTACCATGAAGCAGATGGCTGGAGGCATCGAGCACCACAAGAACCACCATCCATGTCTGGCAGATCAAACTGACAAGTGTGGAGGAGCTTTATACAAACAATGGAGCTAGACCACTTAAATGCAAAGCAATAAATTATTCATTCAAACATTACTAGGGATGCACCAATCCAAGGCAATAACACCTGTAATATACCTGCTAATACGGAGTACCGATCCTTCACCTCACTGTGCAATACCTTGTGCAATACTTTTGTAAATAGTCAACGGTGCAATAGACTCAATACTTGAAATGTGCAATTCACTTGTATTTTTATTTTTATTCCTATTTATTCTATTTATCCCCTTCGTATATTTTATTTATATTGTCTCTGTATTTATATATATGTGTGTGTGTATAACTCTGTAACTTCTGTCGGTGCTGTGCTTTTTTGGAAATCGAATTTCCCAGAGGAACCCACCCGAGGGATTAATAAAGTTCTATCTTATCTCTCTTATCTCTTATCTTCAATAGTCCGCTAGTACTAAAATACAAAGCTGTTTCCATCCCTCTGAGGAGGAGATTCGGAATCATTGTTTGTAAAAGCAAACTACAATGAAAGAATGCATTTGTGTCATTTAAGCTCAGTGTGACACTACTGTGATGTCATTAATGGTCACACTGGTTTCTCATTGGCCCGCTGTCACTGATACCTAATATAGCTTTCAGAGTCATGACTGGCATTGGGTCGGCGCATTCCCATGTACGGCAATTTAAAACCAGGACGATCTAAAAAGCTATTCATAAAAGAACATGTATTCATTTTACAAATTTCATCCTATTTAAAAAAAAAAAATCTAACATTTCAAATAAGTCCTTGTGTCATCACTATAAGTAGTCCAACCCTGGAACAAGATCCTCTGTGTTAACAGAGGCCATTGCCAAAACAAGGGTGTCAGTTTGTCACATTTTACTACTACCAAAATTAGTCGAAAAATTTTAGAATGTTCAAGATGGATGAAAGCTTTTTTTAAAGTTTTGCTCATTGTCTGGGACTTCTTTTACTATGAAAACTGGAAACTCAAGTCTACTGTGTTAAGACAGCTAAAATCCATCCATACATTTGATGACAGAGTTGAGAAAGAATGAGCAAGTGACTGAAAAACATCACTTGGGTTCAACACTTACAATATGAAGAATGGCCACACCACACCCAAACACTACTTAACAAATGGACTGTATTGAGCAGACTCCCAAGTGTATGTGGAAGTTGCTGCTCTCAAGCGGATTGGTCACCAGAGAAAACTGTGTGCTCTTATGAAACGGTCAGGATACAGCTCCTGCACTAAGGGTAGAAGTGTGAAACCACTATTTTACTAAGAAGTCCATTTCAATACAGAGAGGGACAAAGACAGACAGAGAGAGAGGAAAAGAGAAGGAGTCTGATAGAGAGATGGAACACAGAAAAAGATAACAGGTACAGAAGATACTGGAAAAACAGATGACAGAATAGTTGCACATTTACACTTAGAAAATTAACAAAAACTTGAAAGACTAAATAGAATGCTATGATAAAAAATATACAAGTATGCAGGTGTTTATTACAGAGAAACCTCTCACCATCTGACAGACACAATGGGATCAAACATGAAGTAGTTGAAAATATTTTAAGACAGTAAAATTTAGGACTTGTGATGGGTCTTGGAGAACAAAATCAATCTGGAGATTCATCTCTCTCTCACACAGACACAAAAACACACATATACAGACACACACACCCTCACACCACTCCCTAACAGTCATTCCTGAATCTGAGAAAGTTCTTGAAAACAAGATAAATTGGCCAATCCACACTAAAGGCCAATCCACACTGGACAATTTAAGTGGGGAAAAAAGTTTTGGTGCTAAGTGAAGAAAACCCTGAAACAGCTTAGGGGTCAAGACGATGTATTATACTTTAGCTAAGTGGAGGAAGATATGGGAAAAATTTAGCACACAAAAGACATAGCACACATCCAACCACAGCCCACACAGGAATTTACACTACTACCAACCTCAGCAGCATCCAACAATTCAAATAAGTGCATTTTACAGAACTTAAAAATATTACTTTAACATTATGCACATGGTTTGTGTACCTCTTCATTTAGGTTGGATGCCAACAGGACCCCTGACACTCCTGATCCTGATAGAGCAACGCGACCTGCAGCTGCTGCTGCCGCTGCTGCCGCACTCAGAGGGCTGATGGCTCCTGTTCGGAAAGCACAAGAGAAGGCACATCTCAGAATTAGACACTAAACTACAAAAACTAGAAACACCAACACACTTGTTTATTGTCAGCTAACTGCATGAAGCATTGGCAAGGCTATTATTTTTAATCAGTTTAACAGATTCTAAATGAAAGAACTACTGTGATCTGAAATGCGAAATATGTAACAATTCCTCAAATGTGATAAAGAAAAAAAGACATGAAAAGAAATCAAAATGGACAACCTAACCAATTCAGGGTAGGGTCTGACATGATTGAGGTTATTGGTGGTATGACAATTGCCATTTAACTTTAGCTATCTCAACTTTAAAAAAAAAAAAAAAAAAAAAGGAGTACTTGTTGGCACTACAGAAATGAAAGGGAACGGTCACCAAAGTGAACATTACCTGCACTATACCATTTAACATTTTTGCTTCTTCTCTATAGAGGTAAACCACATAGAGAAGCAGGGCTTCCAGTAGAAAAGCTGTTAGCCCCATAACCTTCAAAAGTCAACATCATTCATACAGCAAAGAATGATCAAGGCTGCTGTAATCTGTAAATGGGGAACATATGTGGATGGATAACAGCTAAACAGTTAAAACAACAGTAAATAATATAAGTTATTATTGAGTTGTTTGTTTGTTTTTTTAATTAACCTTTAAAGCTTTTTCCAAGTTGCTTTTATTTCATACCCAATAAAAATATGCTAGTGGATACAGGTAACAGCTGTAACTGTACAGCTGGGGGAAGGTGTAGCTGTCGACAACAATGAAGCACACATAACATTCCCCCCCCCCAAATCTCACTGCATTCAACTAACAGGGCCATTTGAATCAACACAGATTTACACTCTCAACAAAGACCCCTCATTTTAAAACATGGGGAAGAAAAACAACCATGAGCAAAGTTTTCACACATCTGACTGAATATTATTTCTATATATTTTTTTTTTTACAAAAATCAACAGCCATAACATACAACCTGCATTTAAACCATTTAAGTGTTTTGGTGAACAGAACAAGTTAATCTACAAAGAGAAATTCTTCAAGACTTCAAAACGCAGCAATCTTTAAATCTCTGAAACTGTCAGTATTGCTATTAAATTAAGCTGAAAAAGCACAGTTTAAACAGTTCAACTAATTTAACACAACCTATACATATATTTAAATATTAAAAATAAGATTAAAAAAGCTCATAAAAATAGTTCAGGTTAATCAATGCCAGCACATTATTGGGAAAAAACATTTATTATGTGATGAACTATAATAATACAGGGGACTGCAAAGAACCCAAGTGTTTACAAGATGGTAAACAGCAGTTTCTTAAGGCCACTATTTGCCTCATTTATATATTTAGTTCCAAAATCAACCGACCTATTTCGTAACCACTATTCTTTTATAGTAATCATAGCTGGACATGACAGGAGACAGGGCAGCAGTAACAGAGGCAGAGTCATGGAAAAACAAAAATAAGAAAAAAAAAAGTATAGGTACCTCCACCCTGGGAGAGGGAGAGAGAAGATGAGTAACCTCCTCCACTAGAGTAGGAAGCTAGTGCTCCAGATGGGGTACCTACAAGACAATAACAGCTAGATTTATACCACACAACACTTAGCTAACCTAGCACCAAAGAGTACAAATATCACAAAAATCCATACTGGCCTAAATAACAGTATTATATTTAATGAGTTATTACAGTCAATAAGTAAATATTTATCGAAAACTACTCAGATAGTGCATGTCAGATACTGCATCGTCACCAGATTAGAAGAGACAAAATTAACATTAAAAAAAGAACTCTGTGCTTAAATGAGATCTAAGATATATCAGCATTACAGCACGGCTGCAATACACCAGCAACCTGTAAGCTGACACCTCACAAAAAGAGGAACAGAGATGATTTATGTACAAGTAGAATGACCAGAGACAAGTTACGGACATCCAAAAGTCAGTATACAAATGGTGTCATTTGCTATGAATAACGTGTACTTGTCTAAGAAAAGAAACTTGCTTCTCAAATAAAATATAACAAACTGACCCACAGCTACAACCTGATGGAAATAAATGCAAGTAAGATCTCTTTTGCTTCAAAGATGGAAGATACTTCTCTATGTCTACAGTTTAATTTGTAGCTACTACAACAAACTTGTAATCTTGTAATGTAAGCTTGTAAGAATTTGTGTCGTTTGCCGCAACTATATTTGGCAACAAGCATTATGCTTCCCAACCATAAGCAGTTCGTTGAGATGACCCGGTGCACCTACTGTACTGACCCAGAAGACGCATATTTAGGAAGCCTGTGAGAAAAATAAGCTTTCAATATCCTGTATAAACAGCAAAATGACTAATGTGCACTACACTGCAAAAAGCTGGGTCTGTTTGAAAGTCACACTCTTGATTGGTTGATCAATTCAAATACTTGCCCCTTCCTAATACACAATACAGTAACAAAGTTGATTGTTTTGCAGAATATATTCAGAGTGATTAATGAATAACATTAATGTAAAAGGGAAGAGCACAAGGGCAGTAGAAACGAACACCAAGTTTATGAAGACAATAACACGAAAAGTTGCTTTTGTGTCTGATACTGCATAAATTGCAAAAGTATGAAGTATTGCACATTTCTAACTGACTCCCATGCACCATCAACGACTTGTGCAATATATTTCTTTGTAACGGTTTCGTGCTAGACTTTATCAGGCTAAAGAGGACAACTCATAATATTACCCAGAAACTTTAAACACCCCAGACCAGACCCTAGCACCAAGTCAGTTATACTTATGGGATATTGATCTGGTCAGGTAAATAGCAAAGGGCAAGGCTAATCAGGTACAGCTGCTTTGGTGTTAATGAAAGTAACAACAGGTGCACTAGTGGGGCAACAATGTGACAAGAACGGTTTACAAGTAGGGACCACTGACAAGTTTTCCTCTTTATCTTTTCTAATGTTTTTTAACTAGTTTTGCATTCTGCTATTATCAGTGTCTCTACTGGTAGCGAGACGCTACCAGCGATACCTAGCCCCTACAGAGATTGGACAGGTATTCCAACTCCTCCAGTATGGCACATCGATACGTGCCACGGCCAGAAGGTTTCTTAGTGTCCGATGTCTCCCAGGACAGTCTCGGGAGATTCCAAGACACAGATGGGAGACAGAAATCTTGCCCAACACAATGACCTCCAGGAGACCAGTAGTGTAAATTTCCAAACTGACCAAACAAGAGAAACAGACTTCACAAGGGTGGCTTAGGGTCCAGTGTTCTCTAGTGGGCCCTGGACTCACTGCCTGGCACTGTGGAGCCCGACTGGCATTTGCCACAGAATACCAGAATTGGCAGGTCAACCACTTGCGCACTGTGTTTTTCAGAGATTAGAAAAAGCAGGTTCATCATGAGCACATGTGAACGATCTGAAAGGGTCTGGAGAATCCAATGAGAACTTTATGCTTCCAGTTGGATGGTCATAATTGTCTGGGGAGGCATACACATGAAGGGACCCACACATGTCTGCCAGATCATTTATTCACTTTAATTTTCAAAGTTAATTTTAAATGCATCCCTCTGTAGGTCCAACAATCTATTTACTTGCATTTATTGGCCTTTATTGATTGATTATTATAATGACTAACTGCATTCTTTATTCTCTATTCTTAAATACACAAACAAATACAGAGCGGAAAGGATTACGACATATTCAGTGTAACTGTAATAATGTGTCGGTAAACTGGCTTCAAATTCACTTCCTTAAATTGACCCATGACTGGCAAAAGAATTTCTTTGTGGATGTGTTCCATCTAAAGCAAAAAAATGGAGTTATGAACGTGACAGTACAGGGTTATGGATAAATGGAGGGACAGATAAGTTGATGTTTGATAGATGGATTCAGGAGGTGGTCTATTTACCCAGTAAAGAATGATCCTTGTTGGTTGACTCTCCATCTCCTGTAGGAAGATCAGGCCTGGTGTAATCTCGACTCTTATCATTGTTGTATTTGACGTTAACGTTGACCAGTTTACTGAAGTCTATCCGCAGAGTACAGCATGAGTTATAGATGTTCTGTCCATCCAAAGACTGAAGTAAAAGGAACAAAAGAGAAATAAAAGCTTGTACAATAGTCTCCAAAAGTTGATTCTGTTCATGCAGTCAATGTTGTGGTATCAAATACTGAAATTTTTTTAAGATGTCAGACGAAATCAATAGAGCAAAGCACTTCCTAACTCATATTTTGAGGTCAGTACCAGATTATTATTTTTATTAATAACAACAACAACAATAACAACAACGACAATGTTGTACAACTGTATTTTGGTACATAGATGGCGACAGATAGAAAGACAGATCTAAAGCCTACAGAGATATACTTTAATAACCCTGGAGAAAAGAAAGTGTTAGACACTGTTGCTACTCTGTCAGCATGTAGTGGCTCAACACATTAAGCATTGTTTTTTCTGGTTTTGTCAGCCATTTATGCATCTGCCTGCATACTTTATTTGCGCTTCTACAACAATGGGAAGGCAAAGACCTATTGCAGTGTAACTAGGAAGGATTCAGGGCTATCTGATCCAGCCCTTACTATATGCTTTATCGAAATTAAAGTTTTAAGCCTAATCTTAAAAGTAGAGAGGATGTCTGGCTCCTCAATTAAAACTGGAAGCTGGTTCCACAGAACCAAGAATCCTGGAATCTGCTTCCCATTCTAATTCGAAATAAGTAAGTCTGCATTCTGAGTGTTAGCTCCAGTTTGTGTATTTGTGGCCCCACCAGTTTAGCTTGCTGTGCATTGACGGGGTCACTGAACTGCAGAAGAGCCTGGAATTGGTTGTTCTTGGTGAAGGTTATAATCTTCATTACGGTCCCAAACTTACTGAAGATCTGAGAAGAGGAAAAGAAAAGAAAAAAAAAAAACCAAACACCATAAAACCATGAGCAGCAAACTTAAACTGAGTAAGGTTCACAATTTTTTCTTTTTTTTAAATGTATTTTGAGGTCTTTTTACCCCTTAATTGTAATGATGGACAGTGGAGACAAGAGACGAAAGCTGGGAGAAAAACCACGTGCAAAATGTACAGTAAATGGCCTCGAGGCAGATCAAACCCAGGATTCTGTATTAAGGCTATATATAGGTCACATGCTCAACCCAGTGAGCTAAACCAGTGTCCCACCAATTAGATTTGTTATGATAACAGTTTCAAACTATATAGACAAATGACTAGTCAGCAAAAACAGCTTTTGAAAAGTCTTATGGGGATGATGATCAATGTGGGGATGCACCGATTCATTTTTTTCCAGATAACATCCAATACGTTGGCTGCGGACATCTGCCAATGCTGAGTATGATGCGATACCAGTTTTAAATTAAGTCGCTATCCTGCCTACATAGTGCTACCAATTACAGTCACAGTAATTAATGCTTTTTCTTCTCACAGACACTTGAAGTGTGGCACTGCTAAAGATCTGGAGGCAAATAATATGAGTGAGTTGACAACATCATGTTATGTTACCATAATAAAAGCTTCCCATGAAGTGTTAAACCAAACCAATGTCCTTCACTCTGGGACCTGATGTAATGCCTCTACGAAAGAATATAATAGGAGTGAAAGTGAACGAGGGAGACAAAGTGAGAAAAAGCAAAGTTGTGTCATCCTATGTTTTCAGTCATGTCAGGTCACTCTAACCACAGTTTACAGTTGAGCAAGAAAACTTTGTTGGCAATGAGAAATGCATCCAAACTGCTGCTGCTTTGTATAACTGAGGTTAGCTTTATGCTACCTTAGCTCTGCAGCTAGCTGTTGGATAGCACACAAACACAGAATTGAAAGGAAGGACTCAAACTATAGATCAGTCCATTGTCATGACATCTTGTAAAGCGCTTTGAGTGCTCAGTAGAAAAGCGCTATATAAGAACCAGTCCATTTACCATTTTTACCATCCAGTTTTGGGGTCAGTACTGGATATCTGATCGAAATATCGGATATATGCACCCTTAGTTTATTTCTGTGCTCTTTTTCTGACCTGTAGTCCAAACATCAGAAAATACCAGACTGTGAATATCAAACATAATGCCAAATTTAGTATTCATGTTTTACCTGTTGTAGAACATCTAATGTGACAGGATAAAACATGTTGTCAATGATAATTCGCAGGACAGGGCTGGGGGGTGGAGTTAAGTCCAAAACTCCTGGGTCAGAGGACGGAGAGCTTCCATCCTGAACTGCTGACACTGCCTGCAGTACTGCCTGGGCCCTCTGAATGGAAAGAGAAAAGACACAACAATATAAGGTGATTTAAGATTAATTCATCGAGGACTGGGTGAAGGACAGTCTTTAGTGTACAAATACAAATAAATAAATCCATCTACCTGGTTAAGAGCAGAGTCTGTTTTCAGTTCCTTATGGTTGGAATACTGGATGAAGACTGGAGTATTTCTGACCTGAATACAATACAAATCCACATATTAGTTACTAAGAATTAAAGCAACAGCGGAAAACATTAATGCTTATAGAAAAGGTTGTACTTCAGACCTGTGGTGTGACAGCTGTGTAGTAGTTCACCATAGTTACAGCAGCTTCCTCTGTGCCCAACTCAAGAAAAGCCTGGAAAGGTACACCATGTTCAACTTTTGAAGAATGATAATGCTACAGTTGAGGTGACAAAAAATCCAGGAAAAAATTAACACAAATGGCTAATTTCACAGAGCATCAATAACACCAATGAAAGCCCCCGGGGAACAGACACAGTCTCACTGAATTTAATGAACTAGTAAGTCCACCTGTATTCATAACTGGCCAGACGCTCATTCAATATAGGAATGAATTTTTGGGGGGGAAATAAACTCTGCTCACCTTATGTTAGTAATGGCTTTCCGTGACTAAAATAATGTGAGAGCTTTTTTTTCTAAATTTGCTGTATTTGAATAGAATAGAATTCAACTTTATTGTCATTGCACATGCACATGCAAATATTAGCATATTTTGATAGAGAAACGTAACTGTTACAAGAGTACTCGCTAGGAAAGTTTTGTCCTTTCAACATTTGCTTTTGGGGGTAAAGTGATAACTAGTATTATCTTCTTTTGCAGTTTACAATGTAAAATCATCTATTTACAGTATTCAGTTCTTGGATTCTGACAAATCACACCACTGCTGTTGTGACACCTTTGGAATAAGGGAGCGGCTGAAAATAGCCTTTTTTCCTTGCATTAGGCCCAGTGCATAATAGTTAATTTCCCATTCTGTGTAAAAGTTGAATGTTTTATTTTCCATCCTAGCACTAGCCGAAACGAGAATATTTCACTGTAGCTCACCTGGTTTTTCCCCTTTAGCATCAGTATATTGGTGACCTTTCCAAAGGGCAGCCCCAGAGCGATGACTTCAGTCTCTGACACCTCATTGGGAAGTTTTCTGATGTGGAGGACTCTGGAGGGAGGTGATTCGTCCAGGCGTTGTTTCTTACTGTCACTGCCATTCGCTGAATATGCACATATAGACAAACATTAAGGATCAATAGCTTTTCATATCAAACCACACAGTTTGGGTCATGTTATTGGGCATACTTGTTCACTGACACATTTTCAAGGATCACTGTAACAAAGAAGTAAGAACAGAACTATTATGAACTTGTAATGTGAAATCATGACTTGACAAAGAAAAGAAATATTGGGAACCGTTAGCACTGAATTTATCTTTTAGGTCACGTATCATATGCACGTAAAACACTTTTTAAGGAGGTGCTTGTGGGTTCCATTCAAGCTACAACTGAACTCACCAGTCATAGAGTTGGGGCTGCTACCGTACATGTTGAGCTCATCTGAGCCTCTCTAGTAAAACAAGCAAAAAAAGAAAAAAAGTTAAAATTTCTATGTTCAACAAAATCTGAAAGGTATACAAAGAAAAATCTAAAAGATCATGTCAAACAGTCAGGGAATACATAATTGTTAAGAGTAGAGGGAAAAAAAACCAAAACTCAGCAATACAACTTACTTTCACACCAACCGCAACATCACTGCCAAAAACAAATGGGAAAAGAGATTAAGGATAAACTGCAAATCTCGTGAGCACTGAAACAATGTAATTGTTCTCATAATTAAAACCAAAATTGAAGTATTGCTTAGTAAAATTGGAAATGATTATGTTGCTGGTGAGAATTTAACTTGTGTTCATTTATTACTGTCGATACTTTGGAGCTCTGATGACTGCACAGATACAACTATCAATGCAGTCTGTAAAACAACTGATTTTCTTATTTCAGAGCTTTAAGTAGAAACTGTACCGTCTAGGCGAGTAACAAAAATGACAAAGTATATGTCGTTTTGGTGCCAATATTCCCTTAAATCATATTACTACTCGAAGAAAAACAATACAGATCACATTTGTTCTGTTTCAACACACCCACCAACTTTACAGCCTGCTTTGAATATGGCCATATTTACTAAACTGATATACGTTCCTCTTACACACCTTTTGTTTATCCATTTTCTTTCCAAATGTACAGTCCGAGCAGTATGAGCACCTGATACTGATGCTAAAGTGTTTTAAAACAAACCTAAATCCAAAAAACCGCCTTTATTTATTGCATTATTTTGCATATAGTTAACTGCACAAACTGTTGTGCGACGCACTCTCACAGTGAAATAATAATATATATATTTTTAAACCCTTAATGTACAATACCCCGACAGAGGTGAGTGTAGCATACATTATTCCAGACAAAGGAGCCTGCTTTCAGTTAATGCGCGAGCAGCTCCAACTGTCAAGTCATGTCGGCTTTGACATGATTCATTAACGCCGGGTTAACTAATCGCTTATTAAAATTGTAATAACTGACAGTAATAGTCGCCAATGCCATGAAACCACTTACATTGATTCCACTGTTACCGGCAGCTTTGTTAATGTAGCAAGCAAACGTTCAATTTTATTTTACACACAAAACAATGCATTATTACGTCGAAACGCATAAGTGTCTTAATCTAACTAGGTTGTTAACACGAGGCATTACCATTACGTTAGAAAAAGACACATAAAACATACTGCTGAATAATGCTCCCCACACAATCAAGACATTTCAGTAATACATTTCGTGACGTTAGCTAGCTAACGTCGTGCACTTCGCTTTATACAGCTTCACGATTTGCAGGGGAGCTAACATTTAGCCTGTGTCAAACCGAGCAGGGGAAATGCTTTATTCTGAATACGGCCCACGCATAGCTGTGGAGGGCACACCCAAAAGCACCAGCTGCAACATAAATACATTTACCCGTCCATTGCAGCTCTTTGTCCTCTTCTGTCTGTTGATATTTCTGTACTCTTCGATGCGGACACTCTAAGCAAAATGGGCGTTCTTCTTCTTCTTCCTCTTCGTGTCTTTTAAGGGTGAACAACAGTAACATCAGGTGCTTTACTGCCAACCTTTGCTGAGGAGGGGAAAGGGAGATCGACTGTAGAATTTTAGAGGCTGCTTGAAGCTGGCTCCAAAAGCAAATGAATCTCTACAGACTCATATGCTTGAATTATATTTATGTTAAAATCCCTGCGTAGGATAAAACATCAAATCATGAGCAAATAATTTAATTTCACAGACACACTGCCACTTGCACACGGAACAACCCAGTCCTGCAGAAGTCTACAACATGCTTGTGAGAGTGTCTGCTTGGTGAGCACTGCAGCAGACTCCAGCTCTAACAGGCAGCTATGCTCTTAATGCTGAATTCCAGTGGTAAATTGGTGTAATTTTTGACAATGATATGAATATATGCCCCTGTGCACCTGCAAAAAGGCCCAGCACTGACCAGGTGTCAGAGGTGAGCATCGCCTTCACATCATAATCAGTCAGATCCTTTACAGTGGAATGGATAGGGATATAAATTACAGAAATGACTATGTCTGTTTGTGAAGCTACTTGTGGATCATATTGTACTGTGTTCTCTTGACAGACATAGCTCCTACTTGAACGTTTGTTTTGTCTTCCTGAACAGACAGACACAAGCATATATTAGGGATGTCTTTTTTAAAACAAACAAACATCAGAACTAATAAATCTGCTATATATGGGATGATTTCTGAAAAATTACCAGAGCACAGCAGGATGATGAGGCGAACTGTTTGTTTTGGGGGTTTTTTGTTAAAAAGTAAAGCTGAAAGAAAAAGAGTGTGCTAGCAGGACATAGTGAAAAATAGTCAATTTCAGCTTCTAGGGTGAGATGAATTTCCCACGGACCACCAGAGTGGCAAGGTCAAAGACTCATAAAAAACATTTAAATGTGCAGATTTATAGCGAAGAACAAGCGCTTTTCTAAAATATCTAAAATGTATTTTATACAACCCCAGTTTCATGAAGTGAATGAAATCTTTTAAATGAATATTGTTCTTAGTTAGTCTAGTTAACGATCATGTTAAAATATTTTTTAAGGGTGATAAGGGACTAATATTAGTAAGAGAACAAAGCACATTTCCTAGTGCAAAAAAGAGGAAATCTAAAAAAAAAAAAAAAAAGTGTTTCCCAAAATAGTGATTTTTAGCTTCTTGAATTGATGAGGAAAAGGTGACAATGTTTTTCCTGAATTTAATGCTACATTTTAAAAAGAAACTAACCAAATACTCAAGGGAAATATTTTCAAACCATTTCAAAGGTTGTTTCAAAATGTTTCAGCAACAAAAAGCTTCCAGCCTAACTAAACTCAGCCACGGAATTCTTACCGTTCACAGAAATTAGAGGTAAAGTGTCTACTAACCTCAAACTTAGAATAATCTAACCAGCCCAGAATGTATGTTGTTTACATGCACTAGTGCAACTTTCATGAATATATATGAATATATAGGAACAATAATATTACCTAATATCAAAAACACAACAAAGCTGTACTTAAATATTTGAATAGATATAATGTATGTATTAGGATGATAAAATAACTTGACACAAAGTAATGGTTGCTTTTATTTTTAACATTTCACAACATTTTCCTGATAACACATGTATAACAGAATATTTTTATGTTGGTTAATTTTTTTACACAATCTCACAAATTTGTATAAAAATGTGCTCCATCTTACAGATATTTTCTGTATATCCAAAAATCCAGACATTTGAAATCACAGAACTTATTTGGGGAGCATTTCATTTGACTTGAATTAATTTGACATTCTGTAAATGCCTTTTTAACATTGAAATGATTTTCTACAAGAGAATAAAAACAAAGTCAGATTCAGATTTACCAACTAAATCAGAGTGGAATTATTGACATACACTTACTATATATACACTATACAATTATTGTGATGTTATCTGCCTCTCTGCTCAGTGGTGCCACTGGAGCTGGGCTTTCAAACTAAGATTATACTTCACACAAATTAATTTACTGTATAAGACAATCCAGTTGGATGTCTTTGTTTTATTATTATCCTCGCCTTTAGCAGACAGGACTAATAGGTACACCTCTGTTGGGTTTGTAGGCTGTTTTCCTTTTGACCATCTTGATGCAGTCTATGATGGGACAGACACTGAGGCACAAAGTGCAGCCAGTGCAGCTGTCAGTCACGGATGGAAGATGAGTTTCAGGGTCGAATGTTATAGCCTTGAAATAAGAGTCACATAATGGGACTGAAGCAGATACATCTCTTGAAAAACAAGAAAGTGATGACTGTCTGGATATAGTAGAAAAACATACCTGGTATCCAGAGTCATTGCAGGTCATGTAACATTTCCCACAGTTGATACACATCTCTTCATCTATAAGAGCCTGGACCTGAGAGCACAGGGAAAGGCCATTGTTGTTGTTGTGATTTTGATAAATGATATTTTACTGCTATCTGTGATCATGAGAAGAAAACCTGATTTAGAAAATAAAAAGTGATTACACATGTGGTGCAATGTCCTTTTGTTCATTTATCTTTTCCTATAAATCACTACAATGGTCAGAATATTACCTGGTTAGAGTGAATGAATGAGAACTGTGTACCTGCTCCATGTTGTTAAGTTCCTGGTATGCTCCAATGTGGCGCAGTGCTCTGGCTATCACGTCCTATAACACAACCCGTCACCACACACATACATAAAAACACATTTATGGTTAAAAACCAAATGCAGTGTCAGGGGCCAGGTCTGTGAGCCAGCCTTTCATTTGGCTTTTGATCTCTTTTGTTGTATTTTGAAGATAATGTTAAGTTCTAGGTTCATTATTTAGTTGCCTCAAGTTTAATCTAGTTATGTTTCACTTACGTCTTCTGGTTAGTCTCATGTATTTCTTGTCTGTGATTTCAGGTTGTCAAGTTTGTATTGTCATGTTTGCATCTCATGTTTCCTGTTTTATTTTGAAGAGGTCTTGTGTTTCTATGTTCATTGTGTTTCATTTTACTCTTCCACTGTGAAGTCGTTATGCTCATTTGTGTCAGCTGTTTCCCCATGCGTTTCCCTGCCTGAGTGTCTGTTACCTTACCTTGTTTCCATGAAACAAGGTAAGGTAATGCTCCCCAAATAAGTTCTGTTATGAACTCATGCCAGGTTTCTATGTTCCAGGGTTTTGTTATGTTTAGCTCACCCGGTTTAGATCATGATTTAGTTCTGCTCTTTGCTTTATAAGTCCAGGCTTATTCTTCAGTTAATATTAAGTTTTGTTATTTTGCGTGTCTACACTTGGGTCCACCTTCTTCACTCCTTACAGTCTCAGCCCGACTGTGACATATAGCTTTATTGAACTCAACGTGCAGCACGTATGTATGCGTATGGACCTTGACTGGAGGAACAGGCTTCTGGGGCACGTTGATCCGGCTGACGTTGGATTCCACCACATTGGTTTCACCAGCATCTCGGAGTCGTTTCTTGCATGCAGCAATGGCTTCCGTCTTCTCCTGAAGGTATGGACCAAAGCTAGGGAGACTCTAAACACATGCACATTGACCAATAAGAGGTGACAAATGGTTATTAGACAAATAACCATTTAATGTGAAAAAGAACAGGCATCTTCTTTTGATTCAAGGTTTTAAATGTTAGGATGTAATAAAAATAATCTGGTCTCTAGCATCTTTTAAAATTGGTTTAATACAACCTAAGGAAAATAACAACACATTACCCAGGTTCAGTACTTATTTAACAAAATTTTAACTGGGAGCAGAAGCAAAACTAATTGCACTCTTACTGCTTCCTCAGGAATTAAGAGAGTAAGTACCAGTGTGGCAATGATAATAAGATGCAGCTGGTTAACTCATTGTCATCAGCAAACGAGAGTACCTCTACTAGCAGCTAGCAGATGGTTTTGGCAGTTTGCTGGCCTGAAGCATTCAGGTGTGGGTTGATATAAGGCCAAGAAAGACCAAAAAGTTACTATAACTGTTGTAGTTGTACCTTTCCAACCAGGCTTTCGAGTCTGGGAACTGGTTTTCCCTTCTGATGGCTCGCTGTTGGAGGTGACTGACCATCCCAGTTCTTTAGCTCTAGGCTCTTTAGGTACAGCAAGGCCTTCAGACCTAAACATGTGTAATGTCACAATAATACAAAAGTAAATATTTTGAAGCTCTAAAAATGTAAATGAATGCCTGTTAAGCTCAGCCAAAAAGCAGTTGCGTACCCACACAGTAATCCTCAATCAATGTGAAGTCCTGGTTCTGAACTGCACTACACACCTGTGGTATCCCGACAGAATGAGAAAGCTGATCTAAGTGACTGGTCTGTGATCAACTTTTATTCAATGGCAAAACCTGTTACAGTAAATTGGTTATCACCTGTAACAGGGAAGCCCCAGCATGAAGAAACTGTAGTCCGCTCTCTGCTGAGTCAATACCCCCGGTGGCCAGAATAGGAAAACCTGGAATTGCTCTGGCGATGGCTGACACTGCTCTGAGAGTAATGGGCCTGATGGCATTACCTGAACACACCATTAATGTGATAAATAAGTTTATTCAGCACTGCGCTATACTTCACCGTGTGTGCACTTACCAGAGATCCCTCCGTATGTGGTGCGTTTTTCCAAACCAACACTTGGCCAGGGAGCGCCATCAGCTTTGAGTCCCATTAAACCTGAGACCGTGTTGGTGGCTGTGACTCCATCCGCTCCACCTATAACACAGCACAACATTTACAGACTTGTTAACAGGCATCTGCTAATCATTCGCTACATTGTGGATTAGTACTGAGCAATGTAAAATGATACTGAATGAAAAGGTGAAGTGTGGTTACCTTCATGGGCTGCCTTGGCAATGTCAACAATATTTGTAACATTTGGTGTCAGTTTAGCAAAGAATGGAATGGAAATGGCCTCACGCACCCAGCGACAGATGTTCCTTACCAGCACTGGGTCCTGATGACACAACAAATGAATAAATGGTTACACCTTTACACTTAATTGTTCTTACATCCATTTCCTCCCTTGTATATTTGGGTGTGTTTTTTGGGGGGGGGGGGTGTGCGTACCTGTCCACAGGCCAGTCCCATGCCTCTCTCTCCCATCCCATGAGGACAAGAGAGGTTCAGCTCCAAAGCATCTGCTCCCGACTCCTAAACACATACATTCGTTATTTTTACAATTAAATCATCATTAGACTACATATTCTGTAAAAATGTTTGATTATAGTGGTATATTGTTTTTATCACCTCAGCCATCTTGGCTAGCTCTGTCCAGTCTTCCTCGTTGTAACCACACATTATACTAGAAATCACCACCTGATGGACACAGAGGGATTTTTTTTTCGATTTTAAACATCACACACTTTAGACTTATTTTAGAACTTTGTACTTCAAACTTGGGTGAATTTTGGTACAGTGGTGCAAATGGACACTGCTAGAGAACACGCACTAAAGACATGAAATGTCTGGTAAAGCACATGTGATGGAATGAAGCTCATGGAAAAAATCAAAGAAATATGTAATATGGTACAGAAACAATCCAGAAAAGTAAATGTATATTAATTATTTAACGCAACAACACGCTTATCACCAAGGAAAGGTATGATGTAATATCAAACTTACGTTGTTGGGGAAGTCTTTTTTCAGCTCAGCAACCGACTGACACCAGTAGGCTGCTGTCTTCTCGCTGATGAGCTCAATGTTGAGGAAGGAGCCCAGACCAGGCCCATAAAGAGGGCCTGATGTTGTACCACGCACAATTCGAGGAGACACATTGGTCACCAGATCCTAAAGACACAGATTTATAGAGCCCATTCATGAGGTTAACTTCTTTTTTTGGGGTCCTTAAAGTGAAACTTGCTAGACACAACAAAGCTTTCGTGTTTTTCTTTCTGAAGCTTTTACTTGTGTTCATCTGGTAAAGAATCCTAAACAAATCCCTTTTTTTTTTTTTCGTTTTTTTTGTATGCTCACAATTTCCTGAGGAATAAATCTGAGGTTACATAATAAATTGGTATGGGAAAAATATAAAAATGCAAAAACAGCAAAGGTCAGCAAGGAGGAAATATTGATATGTTACAATGATTTACTGTAAGGTATCGTAAAATACATGTTCGGGTGAATAAATCTCTTTAATGCCTGGAAGTATAGTCGTTCTAGTGACTGGTGGTTTGGTACATTGTTTGCATGTGTGGTACCTTATCCAGTCCAAATGTCTTAGTCAGAGCGAAGCCCCATCCTTGTTCAAAAGCTCTTCTGATCATGGCTGTGCTAGTGGTAGGAGGAGCAGAGGCCAGGCCGAACGGATTTGGAAATTTTATTCCACAAACTTCAATGCTGATGTCCACCTGGTCTATAGCACTGTAGAACAATGGCAACTTTGGAACTGGGTCTACTGTTTGTCCATGAAGAGACTATACAAGTAAAAGAGAAGGGATAAATATTTTTGGTAACATTATTGGTATGATATTTTGTGTATTATGCATGAGGTACAAAAATTGTACATGGACACTAAACAAACCATTAATAGGCACAAGTTCAGTAAGGAAGATCTGCAGTCATTCATATGCTTGCTTTCCTAGATGTTCACTATAACCTTCCCATGCTGTCAAACTCAGTGCTGTCATCATTATACTAGCCCAGTCACCTTTTTGATTGGATCAAAGAAGGCAAAGCCTCCATTCTGACTGGTTTAAAATCTGTGCTTTTCCATCGGATTCTCATTCATGCAACCAACCACCTCTCCATCTCGCCCCATCCAAGCTTCCATCTCAATCTTCAACACCATCAGTGCCTATGTTTTGGGGTTTCCTGTTCTAAATCCTATCGCTACTGGGATTCTTTTCTGTGATAACGGGTCATTGGAGTCCAATTCATTTTTCCATCTTGGTAAATCTTGTTCGGTTCTTCCAAATGATCTCTCCTTATCGAACTCATTGGTGTTTAGAGTCTTAGCAGACTTACCTGTATGTATCTGTGAATATGCCACGAGGCTTGTTTGCCATCATTCACTGACTCCACTGTGGTGTTTGCCAAACCAGCGACGTCTCCTCCAGCAAAAACCCAGGGCTCACTGGTCTGCATGGTGCCTGTGTTCACCTCTGGGGTACCCCAGCGACTCAGCTTCACAGGCGTCATGGCCTCAGTCACTACAAGCACCCAGCATATCAGTCAGTTTCATGCTCTGCCTCAGTCTAAACATCACCTGCAAACTTTCAAACCATTACAGATTTAATTTTGTTATGTTGTTTTGGGCTGCTGGTACTCCAGGTCTTTTTAACTGATGATTTTCAGAGAAATGTGTTTTTGTGTGTCAAGCCTCTGAACATTGACCAAACATTAAAAGGTTCCTTACTCAAAAGATGAACTAGTGTTGTCTACACCTAACAGAGAACAACGTTTTTGTGCTGTATTTAAATTACAGGTTTTGCACCTATTTCCCATGTTAAGAAACTGGGAGTTGGTCAAGAGACTTGCTCAGTAATGTATATTTGAAAAAAAAAAAGTAAAATTAAAAAAGACAAACCAGCACTCGGAAACCAAAGTTTTACAATTACATCTGGATTTGTCATTACTTCTTCTAGTTAAAGGTGAAGCAAAAAGTTGGGTAATGTGTTGCGCAGCTGATTACTCATTACCTTGTGGCTCATTCAACAGGGATCCAAAAGCACTGATTATGTAATCAGCCTTCAGTCTGACAATTTGCTCCTCGTCTTCAACCCAGTCACCTTCCTCAGTCTGCTCAGTGCGACAGAACTGTAACCCAGCAACATGCCCATTCTTCATAATGACCTCACGGGGAGACAGAAAAGGAAGGAACTCACACTGCTCCTCTTTAGCCAACTCCATCTGAGAGGAAAAAACGTCATACATATCAGTACACTCATCTGGTGATCTGTCTGTATACTGCGTCAGTTGATCCATCTGCCTCTCATCAGCACCTCCTCAGGAACAGCTCTAATGTTGGTGAATCCCCTCCTGAAGCAGACATACACTCTTTTGGCTCCACACCGAAGGGCTGAGGTGGCACAGTCAAATGCAGTGTCACCGGCCCCCAAAACTATCACCACTCCCTTTAGTTCTGGCAGAGAGGAGCGACACTGACACATACCTAGGCAAAGCGACAGAGAGCCCAAAATGTCACCAGCAAAAGTACTGTATGATTGAATGAGTATGTGCGGATACACTAACACATGAAAAGTTACGGGCTGATCAAAGGCTGTGAAGTGATGCTATTGTCGTATGTTTGGGATCGTGACTTCATATAAATAATGTGTATATTGTGACTTTGTTACTGCACATGTGAACTATAATCCTGTGGACTGGTAGAGGAACAAAAATTAAGTGGTACCTTTCTTGCTGGCAGAGGCCACCATGGGCAGAAAGTCCTTAGAAGTGAAGAATCCTTGATCCACAGTTAAACCCTTGAAGATTTCAGCTCTGTTGGCCTGTGGGAGACCTGGTGTCACACACACATTCACAGACACATGCAAACAGGACTTGATGAGGACTTAAAATGCATGCAGAAAAACAAATTTGATGGTTGATGTAATTCAGCAGTTTATTATAACTTTTTACAAATGTGCATAATATCCAGACACATCCAGATTCCAGATGAATTTACAGGGAACTAAACTGGAATCTATTCATAATGGTTGTCAAGTGAAACTCACCAATCCCTATGAAGACAGCCTTAAATCCATCTTCCTTCAGGGACTTCAGAGTCATTCCATTAACACCCAAGCCCTTCTCACACACCACCTGTAGACGCCACAGAAACAAAATGTCTTAACTGAACTGTTGACTCATGTAAAGAGATTCGACTAATATAATGGATGCTACAAATACTATTTTGAAAATACGTGCCACATTTCATACCTTCACTCCCAGGTCCTTCATCAGGTTTATTTCAAACTGGACGACCTCATATGGAAGCCGGAATTGAGGGATTTCTGACGTGCTGCATAGAAGAACATATCTCTTTGAATGATTTTTGTCTCCCCAATGCTATCATGTTGGTATTGTGTCTTTCAACTGTCCTCGTGCCAGCTTCTCTCTCTAATTTGCAGACATATTAAAAAAGGTTTACCCATGTCTCAATGTGCAATTCTAAAATTCTTTTTAAAAAGACTGAACCTTTACTTCCCAAGTAACTAACAATACAATATAAAACAGCTTGAGGGAAATGAACACTGTCATATAATATTTTATATAATAATAATGTTAAGATACCTCAGCCCTCCTGTGTACTTCTGTTTTTCAAATATTGTGATATTATCATATCCCAGACGGGCCAGGAAAGAAGCACAACTAATTGATGCTGGGCCACAGCCAATCAGAGCTATAGGGGTGTGGTAAGACTCTGGCAGCTCATTGAATGGTGGGAGTTCGGGGTTTCTTTTCTGAGGGATGCCCATTTTACTAAATACCTGTAAAGAAACATACACAAATGCACATGCCATGAATAGTCTTTAATACACTACTTTTACATCATGGCTGATGTTAAATCAATATAATTGATTAGAAATGTGTTTTCTGAAAACTGTCGTACCTCAATAGCAAACTGCTGTAACCCTCCAATGTTAATGGGTCCTTCTTCAGAAGCATACAGGTTGCAGCCCCCTACACACAGCTCCGATGTGGGACAAACCATTCCGCAGGTCAAACCCAGAGGGTTGTCAGATAGAATGGCACGCGCTGCCCCATAGTAGTTCTGTTACACAAATACACACACTTGACATCAGAGTACTGCTATCTGGTATTACTTTGAATATCTGAAGACATAAGGCTATGTGAAGACAGGATCGGGGACCCAGAATGCAGACTCTCATATGGACCTTAACTCAAAAACACAGCTTTATTATCGAACTTATGAAACACAAAACCAAACTGGAAACTAAACACACAGGCAGAACACACAGCCAGGAATGAGGGAGATGCAGACAATATATACACACGAGGGAATCAGGACAAAGAGGAATAACCTGGCGAAGACAGCTGGACATAATCTAACTGACGAGACAGAGGACAAAACTGCACATGCTACACACAGGGCAGGAGACTATCAAAGTAAAAAAGGAAGTACGAGAACATACACACACTGACTGACTAAATACAGGGAAAAGAGGGAGTGAGAGAAACAGAGGCACGACTGGGGAACAGGCGAATAAGTGTGGAGACAGAGATAAGACAACATAAACTAGACAAGAAACCAAGATGACTTAGGAATACAAATAAGTAAGAGTAACCAAACAAAGAACAGAATCTCAACCTCAGACTATAAAATAAACCAAAACTAAAAGTCCAAAACAGGAAACGCTGGGTACAAGACTCGGGATCATGACAGAAAGAGTGCAGAGTGGATTCTACCTTATTGGAGATACTCGTAATGAATGACTTGATGTCCAGATTAGTTGGGCAGCTCTTCTGACAGGGAGCATCAGCACATTTTAGACATCTAAACACAAATTTTTCATTTGTTTCTGCAGCTTAACCAAGTAAGATTTCTAAAAAATAAAAATTGCATGCAAACAGTTTGGAGGATTTTTGTTATTTTAGACAAAAAACACAGTTTGTAGTGCTGTAATGTCTAATATTATAATGGATACATTTAAGATAATACTTTTCATGTACAGTGTCTTAGTTTAATGTGCCAGTACGTCACTATCACGATTTCGTCTCATAAATAAAATTTACATTTTGTTCATTTTGTTCATTTTGTACATTTTGTCATGATGGTGTAGCTAACTGAAAAAATAAAGAAAGTCCTGGAAAAAAAAACTTTCTTTTGACATGGATTATTATTATATTGTGTGTACAAATGTCATGGCTATTCAATTAACAGTTGGATTCATCCAACTGCACTGCTGCCCTTTTTCTCTAATGGTGATAAAAAAAGAAAGTACATGTGTGGAACTGGCCTGACAATGATGAGAATACTCTTCTTTAGCCTGCATTTGTTGTGACCATCTGAAATTTGGTATCTTTTTTAACATAAGTTGAATGTAAATCATATTTGTGACATATGCTATATTAAAAACAAATAACTAAAGTAGCCTCTTCATTAATCTTCACCTGAGAGCTTCTCGTAGTGCTCCTCGCTCGCTCAGTGTTGTATGCTTGATGTCGTCAAAGTTGTTTTCTAACTTCACACAAGACTGGAAAAAAGAGTGAAGAAGATGAATGATGTTCCAAGCATTAAATTATGCAAATGCTCTAATTTGACTAAAGATACTCTTTTAATTGAAGCTACGTCTTGTTTGTGTATTTTTCTTACACCGCAGTTCCTTTCAGGGTTCCTCTTCCAGTGTTTCTTTTCTTTCTTCTTACTGGCTGTGGATATGATCTGAGCATGATGCTTCACCCTTGGATTCAGAGCTAGGATGCTCTGAAAAGAAAAAGACACAGGATTGGATTCTTAGACTGCACGTCCTAATAAACATGAGTAGAATCTTCTTTTATTTTCCAGAGACTTTGTTTTAGCATTTCAAGTGGCTCCACAGTATAGTGGTTCACATTTTTGCTTTACATATAAAGGAATGATCCAGGAAAAGCATCCAGTGTGTTTGTTTTTATAAAGTGGTATGGTTGCAGAGGGAACTAGATAATTATATTCAGAGAAGTCTTATGCCACAACCCCAAATTCCAAAAAAATTGGGGCACAAACCCATCCATATTTTCTTCACAATAAAACATATTTCTAACCTTTTATTATTTCATGAAATATATTTTCTCATATTTAATAATAATAATCCATCCATTTTCTTCTGCTTATATGGGGTCAGGTTGCTGGGACAGCAGCCTAAGCAGAGAAGCCCAGTCTGTAGCAAACTACCTAATCTAGCTTTTCCAGGTAGCACAGAGGCTTCCTAGGCCAGCTGAGAGATAAACCTCTACCGAGTGTCCTGGATCTGCCCCAGGGCCTCCTCTTGGTTGGACATGCCCAGAACACCTCACCCACAAGGCATCCTTGTCAGATGCCCAGACCACCTCAAAGGCTCCTTTATACAATTATAATTATTATCATAATTAAGTTAACAAAAGACAACAAAGGCAACAAAAGACTGGAAAAGTAAGTGGTCTTAGAAAGAAACAGCTGGAAAAATACTTTGCAACTAACTAGGATAACTGGTCAAAGGTCAGCAATATGATTGAATATAAAAAGAGCATCTTAAACAGGCACAGTTTCTCCACAGAGAGTGTTTTATTTTCCGAGCTATTTCCCCTCAGTGTGTCTATATAGTGCTGGCTTCCTCTTATTCCTTGTCAGTCTCTATTTTCTTGTAAATGGTAATAGCCCTTTCCTACTCTCTCGGAGTACTCAAAGCACTCTATACAACATGCCACATTCACCCATTCTCACAAGCACTTTATCTATACTTAGTGCTATCTAACTATATTCACACACATTCTCCGATGGACGCATCAGAGAGCAACTTGGGGTTAGTACCTTACCCAAGGATACTTGACATGCAGACTGGAGGAGCCAAGAATCGAACCACCAAACTTCCGATCAGTAGGTGACCTGCTCTACCTCCTGAGCTACAGCCACCCTTGTGTTTCCTCATTCCAGGTTCCTGTTGTTATAGTTTGCAATTCCCTTTTAGACATTAAGTTTTGTTTGCTGGACTTTTTACAGCCTAATAAAATGGCTTACTTTCTTCTGAGTCCTACCTGCTTCTGTGTCTGCATTTTGGGTCCTCAACTTCACACTGCACAGTCTGCATAATATGCAGACCGTAACAACATTATTTTTCTTGACAGCACATTTGCTGAGATTTGCCGACAAGAACATTGAAACTGTGGAACATTCTAGGAAGTCTGGCTGTTTCATGGTCGGGGTCAAGATGATAAGATAATGGTGAGGTGCCAGGTCGATGCACTGAGCCAATGTCACGTGTTGCATTCATATATAACAGTAGAAATCAAGAAATTAAGCTTGTCGCACACTGACACCTTGTTACATGGGGGAATACTGAATAGTATTTTATTCATGTAAATTCTGCCATTAAAGAATATTATCACTGAATGTATTAATCCAACCTGACCTTGACTATTTGAACATTAGTGGCTAATGATCTATTGAACTGGTCTTAGCATATCAACGCCATCATTAGTTTCCAAAAATATGGGACATTTTATAAAATTTTGATTTAAAAAAATCAGTTCATTGTAGTCTATACTTGATTGGAAGTACAGTGATAACACATCAAATCATTCAAAAATGTAATAATTTAATAATTTATTTGATTTTAAAATCAAACAATTTGGAGAGGGCTTTGCATTAGACTAACTAAAAGTATCGGAGCACTAGGTGCGGTGACTCCCAAACTAGGCGAGTGGCTCCAGGAGATCCCGGGAACAACATCAGAGATCTCTGTCCAGAAGAGCGCAGTCCTAGGAACAGCTAAGATACTGCGCAGGACCCTCAAGCTCCCAGGCCTCTGGTAGAGGACCCGAGCTTGAAGGATTGACCGCCCACAGGGGCGAGTCGGGAATTTTTTTCTTTTTTATAGATAGATAGATAGATAGATAGATACACACATACATACATATGCACACTGACATCTCCACTTTGACCCTGTGTCAGTTATCTATAGGTTGTACAATCAAACACATGGCTTGTTACATAATACCAGGCGATCATGTTCAGACTGCATCGTGTGGCATTTTACCCACTAAATCCTCACCGTTGCAACACGTTACAGTGATTAGCCAATGTATAGGTCTGTCGTATATCTCTGATAACTCTACTGGTCTCTACTTGGTGCACCCAAGAGGACTTTTAAAAGAGTAAAAATCAGGTGACTCAGTAGATTCCTTTAAAAAGCATTTAGACACCCATGTTCTCAGGCACTTTGACAGTGCCTTTTTCCCCCCTATTTATCTGTTTTATGTTTGTAGAAGCGGTTTTATTTCATTAAAAAACATTTTTATTTTATAAGACATTTTATTTTCATGTCACTTTGACATGTATTATTCTGCCACAAGGCAGAGAACACATCAGTGTGCGACATGCAGAAACTGTGGGTGGCTCAGTGAAGCCAATTTCTAAATTAGTAAGATGTGTTTTTACTTTGTCCCAAAAACTCTGGATACTTTCATTTCTATTTCCGTATCATCTAAATCACACCAGGACACTTCTCACACTAAAGTCAATACTTTACATTAGTAAAAAGAGTAACCCAATGAATCTCCATTGTGTGACTTTGCGGTCAGGCTTGCTTCTTATAGAAAGAAACGTCTCACCCTGTGGGCAGCCGAATGTTGAATTATACACAGGCCTTTTCTAAAGACACACACAGTAAGGGAAGTACTGTTTGTGCTGAGAAACTGATGGACTCAAAGGATATGCAGTGCCCTGTGCATGGCGGAAGTCCATTTGAAAACTGTGATATGCCTGCAAGTCTGATGAAACTGTATATGAACAGATGATTGTGACTGACTTACTATTATTCCAGGATCACAGCTGTATGTATAGTTTCAATTTTTTCTTGTGAAATGGTCATAATTAGAGGCCAGTCATGTGCAAATTAGCCTGCTGTTAAGCTTCTAGATTAGTGGAGAATAATCTTTAAATCCCCATCTGTACTCATAAAAATTCTATGGACACAATTAGAATGACTTTATTTTACTATGGCATGGAAAACATTTTATTATCATTTGTTATCCACACAACACCTGTATATGTGTTGCTAGAGAATGCTATACATTGCATTTTCCACTTATATATCATATGAGAATATCCTGCTATAACATATAACACAGCAAATTTACCTCAATGTCTGGAAGATCTTTACTCAACATGGTGCTTCAGCCCAGCTTCCGGAATAAAAGCTTTTAAAAGGTTGAAAATTATCCTCTGCAGATTGGTGTTGTGGTTTAGAGGTCCGAAGCACTGTCCGGGACTACTCTGCTCACAAGTGGAACTATATAAGCTTACGACCGCGTCACCCCTCTTAACAAAAATTTTAGACAGACAGTTTGAAGGCATCAAACGTCATACTTTCTCCTGCCAACCTGTTGATGAGGTGAACACACAGGCAGAGCTCTTATCACTCATATGAGGGTTAAAGTTCAGCTTACAAGCTCGGCTGCAGCTAGCAGATTCTGGGTTCACTGCACCCGAGTTTGTAAGCTAGACAGTGACCACGGCAAAGTTCAAACTCCACCTCTAAGAGGGGAGTGGACCTCTGCATATTTTCCCTCTTCTATCTGGTAAACAATTCTGTGTTAACCCTTTTTTGTCTCAAGGACTCTGTTCTTTTCTTCTACTTTGCGGGCGCTTCCTTCTCCATACAGAGGAGAGATCAGCTATTCAAGACAGCCAGAACTTGACTGATCAAGAAACTAGATATCAGCAAGTTCTCCTGTAGCAATATAACTGATTCTTCCTTCATAGTCTCTACTGGTTTAGATGTAACACAGCTTAGCGCCATCTTCTGACAGTAAGGAACATGATTGTCATGTGGTTGGTTGGTTAATAGACTTACATTAGTTTATGTTAGCTAACTAGTGACAGAATCGATAACGAGAGAAAAATAAGGACACTAAAACTAAAGATCACTTTAAGGGGATCACATTTGTGCTGCCCCTGGCCGCAACACCGAGTTTCATGTTAAGAAACAGAGGATATACTGTCCACTTTCACTGTCTGTCTCTTTTGAGTACTGTGTGGAGGAGAGCCACCACAGCGGCAAGCTGGACTCCAACACTTACAGAAGATGGCGCTAAACATGTTTCACTTATTTCTTAAATCCAGCTTAACAGACAGTGTTACATCTATTTCAGTTTTTGAGAGCAGGCCTCAATGGTGTAAATTAGCCTTTATACATCTAGCGCTTTATGTGCTCTTTGACACAGCCAAGGACACTAACCACAGGCTGTGATTTCACGTGGCAAACTCAACCTCCTTATTGAAGAGGAATTCTGCTCATTTCTGGTGCTATATACATAGCTTTTATTCCAAATTAATTATTATTATTTAATTTCAAATGCACAGTGGAGCTAAACAGGAAAGCTAGGAGAAGGAACACGGGGGAGGCAGTAAAAACCTGGGCATATGGAATAACAGAGCATGTGTCACCTGTTCATACCCAGTGAGCTAAACCAGTCCCCCCCCCCCCCAGATTTTTATTTTTGTACTAATAGAGTGTATGTGTACAATTCAGAGTTCAAAACGATCCTTTGTCTTATACTGGGCCTCGGTGCGCTCCCTCAGTTCATTTTATGTATGAAACAAGTTGCTATATCTAGCTAGACTAGCTTATGTTCCCTGAAGGTGGTTGTGTGTAGCATTGTACAGATAGCTTAAATCCCCAGGACGCTATTTTCAGTTGGGGATTTTTTATTTTTTAAATAACTGTAGTCAGCCCTATTTGTTATCTTCTGATTCAACCAAGATCCACTTGGCAGAAAAGATCAAAACAAAACACTATTTCTTTATTTCATTTTCCTCAAATGTCATTGAGATACAGCATCGAGGCGGCAGTAGCAAGTAAGGCAACAGCTGTAGCCATGGCAACACCTAAACAACAAAAAGGAGGACAGTCAGGACAGAGTACACAAGCATGCATGTCCTTTAAAAAAAAAATATATATATATATATATTTTTTTTCTTTTTTCTTTTCCGATAGTTAATCATTATCAAAGCACTACACAATAGACTTTAGTTATTTGAATACTGAGCCCTAACAGAAGACGATTGGATGATACAAAAAAAAATAATAAGCAAATGTAGCATTCGTCTTGCTAACACAATTTATTAAATGTAGATGAGAGGTCTTTACCAATGTAGTTTTTCTTGTGCTCTGGCGCCTCGACTTTTTCTTGAGTGGGCTCTGAAAACATACAACACACATTTGGATCAGCTAGGTTAACATCCCTCATCACCAACTCCTGCTTGATTATTGTGAAAATGGCGTAACTAAAGTACCATCAGTGTGCACATACAGATGTTCACTTGATTTAACGGTTAGAATTTGTTAGTGTCATAAAATGTTGCAGCTAGGGAGTAAGTTTGTGAAGTCAGGATGATTTCATTAAGTAACTTGTTAATTATTTGTTGTTTCAGTTTAACTTTGTGATGGGAATTTTCAACAGACATCATTATTAATATAAACTGTAAACTGATAGTTATCATCGCACCACTGTTAACAACAAAAATAAACATTAATTGTTGTATTACTGAGGCTGAGGCTTTGAGGAGGTTGCTGACTCTATCACCAAATGATGACAGAGATGGGATACTGAGATTTTCCCAACCCAGGAAATTCCATTGAAGTGAACTTTTTTTTATACCCATCCATTAGATGGATGAGCTACGATGGTTTTTAATTTGTTTTAATATACATCTGACCTCACATCTGCAGTTTGGCACGTGTTCTCTGCAGCAGCACGTCACAATTACATATTTTGCATTCATATAGTAATGGCACTAAGATTTGGTCTGGAGGTAGGTGGAGCAGGTCATCTAGTAATCAGAAGGTTGGTGGTTCGATCCTGATGTGTGTGTGTCAGATAGAAAGCACTTAAGCATAGGGATAAAAAGTGCTTGTATGAATGGGTGAATGACGCATGTTGTAGTGTTTTTTTGTGCTCCAGGTGAGTAGAAAAGCGCTATATAAAAAAATGTGTCCATTTACCATTTAAACAATACCGTGACAACAAAAGGAGAAAGTGAAAACTGATACCCAAACTAGAAATTAGGTTTTGGTGTGAAAATACTACTTTACAAACACAAACTCTGTGCCCACCTGGTGTAATATCACACCCTGTGATTTCAAAAGTCATTTCCTGTCTGGTATCCAAGTCTTCCTCAGCTGCATCAATGTCCAGCATCTCCTTCAACCGCTCAGTCACCTCAGATAAACCCTCATCACTGAACTGGTAGTCACACACACAGAGTGGCCCGCTGACTTTTAGTGGACAAAAGATACGATGGGGGAGGCAGAACAGCTCTGAAGGACAGACAGAGAAGCGCAGGTACAGTAACTAATATTGAGAGGTCGTTGATTTTAACATCTCTTCTAATGGTGCTCATCTATTAAGACACGACAGTAAGGTTATTCACTTCTAACTTTCATTCATTCTTTTTTTTTTTTTTGCCTGTCCCATTTGGTTCTTTAGCCATCAGAATTGTTGTCTGAAGACCAACAAGGATACCCAGTGGATTTATTTTGCCAAATGGATCATCGTGGCATTGCCGTATTGGTCCATTTGATCGACCTTTGTTTTTATTGTTTATTATATTTTATTTTCAGATGTTACAGATGGGACAGACATGAGTGAGGGATAGGAAAGGGAGAAAGAAAGAGGAAGGAAAAGAAAAACAGAAGGGGAGAGGGACAGTGAGAAAGGGGGGGAGAAAAAAAAAATCTCCTGGATCACCTGTTGAGAGAAGAAGAATAGAAAACAAGCAAAAAAAACCAAAGCAACATACTAAACACAACACCATCGCATTAATCTAGCTAAGTGTAAACAGCAGTAAATACTAAATATTCAGTGTTGTTGTGCAGCACGCAGGACAGACAGCGCACAATGTGCTTTGAAGTAGCAGCCAAGAAGGGTGTAATTTAAGTCTACGAACAGTGAACACCCATGTGCACACCTATGTGGATCAGCGCGCTTGTATTCAAATGGTTTCCACATGTAATGGTCTGCAAGAGGATGTAGAGAGCCATAGCCCCGTCCCCCAGGGCATGAAGCAGGCATGGAGGAGATCCAGGCCCCAGACATCCAGAGGCCTCAGAGTGCGAGAGCCCAAGGAGGACCAAGGAGGCATCCGTGCCACCCTCATGATATTAAGTTAGACTCTTTTTCTCCAATTGATCTTTCTGAGTTAACTTCAATAATTACTTCCTCCAAACCATCAACGTGTCTTTTAGACCCCATTCCTACAAAACTGCTCAAAGAAGTCCTGCCATTAATTAATTCTTCGATCTTAAATATGATCAACCTATCTCTAATAATCGGCTATGTACCACAGGCCTTCAAGCTGGCTGTAGTTAAACCTTTACTCAAAAAGCCATCTCTAGACCCAGCAGTCTTAGCTAATTATAGGCCAATCTCCAACCTTCCTTTCATATCAAAAATCCTTGAAAGAGTAGTTGTCAAACAGCTAACAGATCATCTGCAGAGGAATGGTTTATTTGAAGAGTTTCAGTCAGGTTTCAGAGCTCAGCACAGCACAGAAACAGCTTTAGTGAAGGTTACAAATGATCTTCTTATGGCCTCTGACAGTGGACTCATCTCTGTGCTTGTCCTGCTAGACCTCAGTGCAGCGTTCGATACTGTTGATCATAATATCCTATTAGAGCGATTAGAACATGCTGTAGGTATTACAAGTACTGCGCTGCAGTGGTTTGTATCATATCTATCTAATAGACTCCAATTCGTGCATGTAAATGGAGAGTCCTCTTCACACACTGAGGTTAATTATGGAGTTCCACAGGGTTCAGTGCTAGGACCAATTCTGTTTACATTATACATGCTTCCCTTAGGCAGTATCATTAGAAGACATAGCATACATTTTCACTGCTATGCAGATGACACCCAGCTCTATCTGTCCATGAAGCCAGATAACACACACCAATTAGTTAAACTGCAGGAATGTCTTAAAGACATAAAGACCTGGATGGCCGCTAACTTTCTGCTTCTTAATTCAGATAAAACTGAGGTTATTGTACTCGGCCCTGAAAATCTTAGAAATATGGTATCTAATCAGATTCTTACTCTGGATGGCATTACCTTGGCCTCCAGTAAAGCTGTGAGGAACCTTGGAGTCATTTTTGACCAGGACATGTCCTTCAACGCACATATTAAACAAATATGTAAGACTGCTTTCTTCCATTTGCGCAACATCTCTAAAATTAGAAATATCCTGTCTCAGAGTGACGCTGAAAAACTAGTTCATGCATTTATTACTTCCAGGCTGGACTACTGTAATTCATTATTATCAGGATGTCCAAAAAACTCACTGAAAAGCCTTCAGCTAATCCAAAATGCTGCAGCAAGAGTACTGACAGGGACTAGAAAGAGAGAGCATATTTCTCCTGTTTTGGCTTCCCTTCATTGGCTTCCTGTTAAATCCAGAATTGAATTCAAAATCCTGCTCCTCACATACAAGGTCTTAAATAATCAGGCCCCATCTTATCTTAATGACCTTGTAGTACCATATCACCCCATTAGAGCACTTCGCTCTCGCTCTGCAGGCCTACTTGTTGTTCCTAGAGTATTTAAAAGTAGAATGGGAGGGAGAGCCTTCAGTTTTCAGGCCCCTCTTCTGTGGAACCAGCTTCCAGTTTGGATTCGGGAGACAGACACTATCTCTACTTTTAAGATTAGGCTTAAAACTTTCCTTTTTTCTAAAGCATATAGTTAGGGCTGGACCAGGTGACCCTGAATCCTCCCTTTGTTATGCTGCAATAGATGTAGGCTGCCGGGGGATTCCCATGATGCATTGAGTTTTTCCTTTCCAGTCACCTTTCTCACTCACTATGTATTAATAGACCTCTCTGCATTGAATCATATCTGTTATTAACCTCTGTCTCTCTTCCACAGCATGTCTTTATCCTGTCTTCCTTCTCTCACCCCAACCGGTCGCAGCAGATGGCCGCCCCTCCCTGAGCCTGGTTCTGCCGGAGGTTTCTTCCTGTTAAAAGGGAGTTTTTCCTTCCCACTGTCGCCAAAGTGCTTGCTCATAGGGGGTCATATGATTGTTGGGTTTTTCTCTGTATCTATGAAGCGCCTTGAGGCGACTTTTGTTGTGATTTGGCGCTATATAAATAAAATTGAATTGAATTGAAGGGCTGAGGATCCCCAGACGAGGCGTCACCCAGTAGCCACCGAGCAGAAGCTAGAGGGGGCTGCACCGGCGTGCCCGCTCTCAGCTGGCTGCTCTGCCGGCAGCCAGCTGTGCCAGAGTGAACCAAGCCGCAGGCCCAGAGGCCGGAGCCCCGAGGGGCTCCCGCACCCCGGAGGAGGCTTGCTTTGAAGATGTCACCATCAAGTGATCAGGTGTAGACAGACAACATTTTTCTTATTACTCCTTATTCCTCCTCCTTACTCATTTAAAGAATTGTGGGAGAAAGATAATACTAATACTAATAATGGATTGCATTTATGCAGCGCTTTTCGAGACCCTCAAAGCGCTTTACAATTCCACTATTCATTCACTCCACCAGCCTCCTCAGTTCCTAGATGTTTATAGTATTGTTGAAAGATGACTGGGGAGAAAACAGTGGTAAACATGGCCCTGTTCTAACTTTTTTGAGATGTGTTGCTGCCATCCCACTCAGTGCTTTGATACATTTTAAAATGCTACATTTTCACAGTTTAAACATTTGATGCTTTTTATGTCTTGACCTTTTTGGAATTGGGGCTGTAGTTGTAGCATTTGTACTATTTGAACTAAACTGCTTTAACATTCAGTGAGTTATGATCATTTTAGCTGTTTCATCTCCATAGACTTACATGGATTAACAGGTCTGGATCCCCCTTAACAATACACAAGCAGTGTCATTCTTGTGAGAAGCACTGGCCACATGTATACATGTGGATACACTGTGTTCATACCAGACCAACTATGAAATTGGTGTTTGGGATTAACAATAGCGTGTGCCATCCATTACTAATTGCTCACCTTGTACTGTTGAGGTCAGGTCTTATCTGTGTTCAAATCCTGCCTCTATGTGTTCATTGGCTGGCAGTAAACCCACCCATGACCCTGAACTTATCTATGTACAGCTGTAAGCAACTGATTGGTGGAGCATACTGTGTCTGCACCTTTCTGTTGTTTGTCTCTGCAGCTGCCCTTGCTCTCCTGGTCTGATGCCAGCAGCTCCTCCAGCATCATTTGAACTCTCGTGGCCACCGTAGAAACCACATCCCTCTTCAGCAGCTGTCCGCAAGAGAGGTTTCCGTGAGAAAATAATAAATTCTGTTTTCATTTCATTTGTGGGTCATTCTTTTTCTCAGATGTTGAACTTCATATCTTTTATCTGTAACGACCCTTATGTTAAAGAATTACCTTCTCTGCCAGTCTGGCCTTTGGCTTGTTGCTGTGTAGATAAGCTCTGCTGTGGATTGCTCCTGTTACTGACACGCTGCCGCCACACTGCTCAATCATATCTGTTAACCTCTTGTTTTCCTAACACAAAGGAAGACAAAATTTTATTTCATGGTCATGCACAAATTTCTCAAAACTTGACTTAGCTTTACTCCAGCAAATATGTATAATTTTAACAGAAATGTACCAAACACAAGCACATGTGTCCATTTATGGCTTCACTGCCACTACTTGTGTGACGTGTCATCTACCAATCACAAGGTCTGTGGTTCAATTACGTGCTACAGCAATCTACATGTCAAAGTACCATTGGGCAAGATACTTAAGCGACTGGATCCATAGGTGGAAACCTACTGAAGTTTCCACCTATGGATCCATCGGAATGTGAGTGTATGTGCAAATGTTAGATATGGAGTTTAGGTACAGAAAAATGGGGGTATGAATGTGTGTGTGCTTGGGTGAATGAAGCTTGCAGTAAAAAAAAACAGTGTTTTAAGTGCTTAATTAGAGTAGAAAAGTGCATCTCTTACCGTTGTGATGAGCAGCTGAGCTGTGTATGTCTGTCTCACATTCCTCCTCTAGAGAAAAACACTGGATGTCAGAATTTTATTGCTGCCTTTCAACAAAAAATCACTTGTTATTTATCATCAAGCCACAGCAGTCTATGTTGGAATTGATTTGCGCATAAAAGTGTGCAAATAATCGATCCTAAACCAGCAATCAAGCATTTATTCATTCATTCAAGTATCATAAACAACCTGTCCCACTGTGAGCTCCGAGTCCTCGGGTAGCCTTTTTCCATCAATCAGACACAGTCCGCTCTCAATCTGGTGTGCCCACGCTTTCAGTCCTTCCTGAAACAGAAAACCAAGTCAGAACTGTTCCCATGAAGAAAAAAAAAGGTCTCATGCACAAGTGTGTGTTCCAACCTTAAGGCATTCCTCCATATTTCCTGTGCTGGTTCTGTTGTTTGGTAGTGGTAGCAGCATGTCTACATTTAGACTGCATGACACGGTGGCCCAGGAGGAGCACAAACCCGACTGGTACTTCCAATCTGCAGGCTTAGCCACACTCTGGGAAAACATATAAACAACAACAACAGCAGCATTGTATGAAAGAGAACAGCACAACATATATCAAGACTGTTAACCTTGTGGCCTACATCTCACTTTAAAAGGTTTAATTCACAACCCCTGATAAATGTAACGTGGAAGGACTTTACCACTGTGTTTGTGAAGTCAGAACATAATAGATTTCCTTGTTCAGTGAATAAGACTTATAACACCATACTGAAATAGTGTTCCAAAACTGTGAGATTACATGTTTTGGGAAAAGCAAAGAATGTTTTTTTAAAAGGCAGTACACATTTGAGTAATATTTTAGAGCTGTGCAGATAGAAGCTGCTTTTCTGTAAGACATGAGAGATGCAAACTGACCTTGGGGTCTTTGATGTCAAAGGTTCTACAGACAGTTCTAGTCCACTGGGTTAAAGAACATCCACAAACACTGTATGGTAGCTACCTGAGCCAAAGGCAAAGCTGATGAAAAGGATACTTTCTGGTTTTGGGATTGATGTGCAGCGTGACACAGTCTGTGACATCATCATCTGCAGGGTCCCACAGGTGCTCAGAGGAGATCAGATTTTCCACTGCAAACAGCAGCTAGACACACACACACACACACGCTGCATGATGTTACCAATTTTTTACTTTTCTGTGGTTACATTTAATTTCACTCCTTTTGGAGTTGGGGATTATTCTAGCACTGAAGTGCAAATGTCAAAGACAAATTGAAAGACTGTTTCCAGTGTATTAAAGTTAAGTTAAGCAAGCTCCTTATGGAGTTGTAGGGTTTTCAGGCAAACCTTTGTCATCAATGTTATTTAAGATATACTTGACTGGGTTTAGAGCTTTAATTAGTTCAACAACATCAGCTAAAAGGAAGTTTGCATTTTGGTAAAAAAAAAAAAAAAGTTGAGATGATCACTGATGGTAGTGTTTTTGTGAGAAAGTTTCTAATAAATCTCTGAATTATTTTTATTTCTTTTATAGCTATATAAAGAACAAAATCATGCTCCAACAATATTTCCACCATCAAACTGAATTAGCTCTTCACACACTTTGTGTTTAGTCTTGAACCACATGAAAGTCACATGATGTCTTCCATCTGAACAAGCTAAGCTAACCCTGTTAGCAAATTTTAATATTAAATAAAGCATTTTTTAACAAATCTGTGCTGAACTGTAAAGACTTATAGTGATTATTATCCATTCAACACTAAGACAAAACTGGTAAAAAAAAAAAATGCATCCATGGGAGAATGGCAAGGCAAAATCTATGACCAGAAAGAACACAAAGGCTTGCCTCACATTTCCAAAAAACATCTTGAAAATGTCCAAGACTTTTGAAAAAATATTTTGTAGCCTAATGAGAAAAAAACAAAACTCAGGTTTTTCGTAAGGTTTGATTCCCGTTACATCTGGCATAAAACTAACAGCATTTCATGAAAAGAAAATCTCACCAACAGTCAAACTTGGTGGTGGTAGTGTGATGGTTTTGAGCTACTTTGCTGCTTCAGTACTTAGAAAACTTGCCATAATTGATGGAACTATGAATTCCGTTCTCTACCAGAAACTCCTGAAGGAGAACGTCTTCCCATCAGTCAGTACGCTGAAGCTCGAGATCACTTGTTATGATAATGTTCCGAAAAACATACCAGTTCTTGCTGCCACACGTAGCACATCCAGGTATTAGGTTTATGTGCAATTACTTTTTCACATCAGGCCAAGTACTGGAGGTTTGGAGGCAAGTTTCCTGCACTTAAATTGTCGAATTTTCTCCATGATTTTTCTTTTTTTTAAGCTTTGGAATTCACAGCTGGTGGAACTATCTATTTATGTGCAGCCACTTATGTGTTAACCTTCATGGAAGTCACCACTACTGGAGCTTAGCAAGAGTGAAAGCATAAAGCACCAGGTGACAGACATATTAAAACATTTTATTTTAAATTTGACATATAGGCTGCACATTTTTTAGAATCACTTAAAACAATGATAAAAAAAAAAGACGTAAATTGTAAAAAAATTTACAATGCTCATTTTGATATATTAATTTTAGGTCAAAGCCACAGAGAGTAACTGGATTATGGGCAAAAAAGCTAAATGTGGCTCTAGAGCTGCAGGTTTGAGACCTCGTTTCTAATCACTTAAGTTGATTTTCGATTAAACTTCACACTACAAGCTATAGCACATTACAAGAATTTCAAAATGATTTTGCTGGAAACAGTGTCAACATGACTCTCACCTGTCGGAGTGTAGTTAGTGCGTCCTTGGCATCTGCATCAGTGATGATGAAGACTCCCACTACAGAGAGGCCTCCGGGCAGCATCCTGGACACCTGGAAATCAATAGCAAACATGAACCCTAGCAGTGTGCAAGTCTGTCTACCTAGGTGCACAGCTCATTTCAAAGCACATTCCACTCCTCATTTAATACATGAGCATAATACATGCTGAAATCAAATCAGTTTGTGCTGGAAGAGAGGCATGGCCCTCTTTAACTACCTGTCGAGCATGCTCGGTGACCCACTCCTTGTCCACAGAGTTTCTAGCTGCTGCAGCAGACTCCTCCTTTTGGGGGGTCCGAATTGCCATGACAACAAAATCCCTTTGCGTTGAGCTCTGAAATATTTAGTCAGTAATATTGATTAATCTCTCTTCACTCCACACACAGCATGTTGATGTCCTATCGTATTGTGACATATGGTGCTCGCGTATTAATTTTAAAGCATGTGTACAGTACTGTGCAAAAGTCTTTAGCCACTCTTTGTTTCTTTAGATTTTGCCAGAAAAATTGGAAATAGGTCCAGTGATTTATGAAAACGTGCAAATATACATGGAAATACAGTATACAGGCTAAAACTCAGTTATAATTCCAACTAGCTTGAAAGTCAATATTCAGCATGACCACCTTTATTCTTCAACACAGCATGAACTCTGTGTTAGGCAGCTTTCTAGTAATTTCTTTATGCAGTCTTCATGAACTGTTCTCTTGACTTTCTGCATTTTGTTTTTTTCTTTGTCAAGATGATTAAATTAAATTTTATTTATATAGGGCCAAATCACAAAAAAAAATGCCTTGAGGCAATTTATATTGCAAGGTAAAGACCCTACAATAATACAGAGAAAACCCCAACAATCATATGACCCCTATGAGCAAGCACTTTAGTGAGAGTGCAACATTACTGACTGCAATGCAGAAGCAAACCATAACAGAGGCTCCGTCAATGTTTTACAGGTGGCTGTAGACAATTGTTGCTGCACCACTTTCCTGACTGTCTGAATACATATTGACAATTTGAACCAAAGATTTCAAATTTGGATTCATCACTCCATAAGACCTGCTGCCATGGATTTTCGGTCCAGTTCTTGGAAACATTGCTCTGAAAATGGTCACATACAGAGACTATACTGCAATAGACAGACCTTCAGAAAGTCTGAAGAACTGCAGCTCAAGACCATGATAAAAAATGACAAGAATGTTTGGATCTTTGGAAATAAAACATAGAAAATGGGGGTGGCAGAATATTTCTGCACAGTACTATATGTAGTGCATTTAATTAATTTCCATCTAATCTTTTAGAACATAGAATCGTTTTCACCATTTCACAGCTCACATAAAACTGAGTAACTCTGGACTCCATCCTGAAAGGATTTTAGTATTTTTCAACTATTTTCTGATATTATATGGACAAAGTATTTGTGACTGTTACTTGCTTCTAAAAAGGACTTTGGTTGTAGCCCTGATTCAATATCTTGAACATATTTTACATATGCCACCGCTAGACACACTCTTTGCATATAAAAAAAATTGGTATAATGAATGCAAAGTTCTGTTTTTACACATGGCCTAATACACGACAGATGTTAGTATACACAGGTACCTGTCCAATTAGCAGTCCTGTGACTGGGTCTGCCTTTTGTTCACAGAGTTTCGACAGATATCCCTCCACATCATCTTGGACTATATATCCACGACCCATTATTTCTGACAGGGAAATGAAGAGGTGATAAAAACATTGCACTTTATCCAAGAGCTTCTGTAAATAAACAGTTCACGGAAAAGAGATGTGGAGCACTACAACAAGTGAGTGTTTCTAATCTATAAATACGGTTGAATTAAAAGCAGTAAATATGCAGTCGCTCATTGATTATTTACAGCTGTTTGCCCCTCTAACTTTAGCTAGCTCATATTTTAGCTACATTTCATTAAAATAACAGTTCAGGTTCACTATAAAATACAGCGTGGACGTCATAAGCTTCCACGTACCATGGAAAATATTCAAAAGAAGTAAAACAGTTGCTAAAACCTCAACCAAAAAAGCAGGCAATTTTGACAGGTCTAATGGTTCGTCAGCAGACCAAAAAAAAAAATAAAAATGCATTGACAGATTTCCGTCGCACGTCTGTGTCGTAATAGGTGACTCGGGATGGAAATGGTCAGCATACCAAAGCAAACTAGCGCTGAGAGTTTTTCTTCAAAATAAAATTTGCTGCAATAAGAGCCAAGTAGGCTTGGAGGCAAGACCAGATAAATACATTGTAGCTGCCCATATACATTAAATTAACAATTTAACTTTTATATTCGAAGAGCGTATATCGATTCATCGCATCTCAGCTTTAATAAGTAGTTTTCATTTACCTCGTCTAACTTCATTACCTTACTTTGAAAGTATGAAGCAAACTTCCTGCCTGTGTACGCGTCTAATTTGACATTTTTTAGTTGTTAGTTTGGTTGTAGACGGTGCACAGATTAAGATTATTTTACAAGAGTTTACCGTTATTCTTCGGGACGAGTAGGTAGCGATGGCGGTCGTCCTGCTTCAGGCTCTGGAGCGGACGGAGCTGAATAAGCTCCCGAAAGGCATCCAGAACAAGTTGGAGAAGTTTGTAACGGAGCTGCAGAATGCTAACGAGGTGCTCCAGACTCAACATGAGCGATTCAAAGCAGACAGCGGTGGGTACCTAGAACAAGTCCGTATTGGTTAGCTATTTGACGTTTAACTTGCTTTTGTTGCTTGCTAGATTCCAGTATTCCAGTATTCTAGTATTTAGAGTACTCACTCTGTTTGGGTATAAAACATGTTGTATGTGTTTCGCTACCCTTACTCCTGCACGCTAACGTTAGCTGCGCTATCAAGCTAAGGCTAATTTTGGCGGAAGGGAGATCTGTCCAGTTGTTGAAGTTATTTTATTATTAAGTAGTGATGTGTAGTGTGTTGAAATAAAAAACAGTTCCCAAATTATTGAAAAACATCTTGTACCAGCCTGTGTTTTTATGCTGTCGCCATTAACCAAATGCACACAATGTTACTGTAAATTCGAATAGAGTTGGCACTACCTTTTATCAGTACTGAAAAGGGGATTTTGTCAAATTATAAGTTAATATATATGTAAATATTATGTAGATATATATATATATATATATATATATATATATATATATATATATAATATAAATAAATAATAATCAGCATTGCAGATCTCTGTGTTTGTGACCGGACAAGTACTAAAGTGTATATTTCTTGTGTACACCTGTGTTCCTGTTGACTGTTGCCCCATATAGAGCAACAGTACTTTGACATGGAGAAGAGATTGGCGGAGAGTCAGGAACAGATCTTGTCTGCTACCAAAGATCTGCAGACCCTCAAGGAGGAAAATAAAAAGCTCAGTAAGTCATCATATGCATATCAGCCGGTGTCTTTATTCTACATGTTGTCTATATCAGCACAGAACTTAATTGTACAGTCCACTTTGGAAAAAAAAATACATTGATGTTTAATGATGCACTGATTGTGAAATTCTGGGAAAACAGGATTATAAAAAAATGTAGGTTGAAATCAGATGCTGATATGTTATTCCATTTGTTTAGTTTCTTTTTAAAATTTTTTTTGTTGTTTCAGATCAAATAGATCTTTAGTAACTGAACAGTTTTAACAATATTTTGTTTTTATTCACTTAAATTTCCCATTTTTCCTAGAAAAAAATAAATAACCGAGGGGTGGCTTGAAACGTTTGCACAGTATTATAAGGCTGATAACAAGTGATATTGGTTTTAGCCAATGCTGATATTCTGCTGTTATAGATGACCATCCTTGTTGGTGTTCTATATTATAGGCCTAAACAAGGCCTATTTAGTTTATAACACTGGCTGAAATGTTTCTGCAAAGACACTCTCAGTTAGACATTTCAGAGGTTACAGCTGCCAATGGCACCTGATTTGGGTGTGAGGGTTATTAAAAGAAATCTAGTGTAATTCATTGTACAGTCTTTTTATGCTTTACCAGAGACTATTTTTAAATGAATCATGAGGTTTTAGTGTAGTCTAGCACTGTTTTTCTGGATCTCGTGATGCCATGGGTTGTAATGTTTCTCTCTTCAGATGAAGAGTTGAGCGCTCTAAAGGGAATAGAAGGAGAGAGCACCGAAGATAAACCATCGCAACAGGTAAACATGCCGATAAGGGCTTTATATTGACATAACTTAAAAGCTGTGTTGATACAATTATGCTTCATTTATCGGTGCTACACCTAGCTAAATCTTTGAACATGGTTAGTGTTTACTGCCATGTTGTGCGAGTACATAGCATGATGTCACTGGGTGGGTTGGTTGGTTGCTGCTAGTAGACAATGATTGTTAATCTGTTACTGATAAATTGATAAACTGCAGTGAAAAAATAGCCAGAAATGCACAGGAGGAATCGATGGTACAGAACAGGCCAATCACAGTAGTCATGGGCTGTGCTGACTTGACGTATAGTTACATTTCTAGGGAGGTGAGGTCTGAGGGATTTCCCACTGAAGCATATATCCTAGAATTTTATGCTGTAGTGGACTCACCAAAAATATAAACTCTATTCTAAAATCAACATCTTTAAGCTTGGTAATGGTAGCATCATAGTCTTTTGAGATTATTTAACAGAAAAAAGGATTATTGTACTTGTAAATATACATTGATTAGTGTGTAATTACATCTTCTAAGTAATTACTGCATTCTCATAAACTCAGAAGTGATCTATTAAAAACGCATAGGAGCAGGCACTAGTTATTAGGAGCTACCATGTGTGCCCCTCCATCTTGGATATAGTACTCACGATGGACACTGTTGCCTTGGGTTTTATGTATGTGCTAGAGACTGGTCTGGAGAAGAGAACTGTGGTGTCTGATATGGAGGCAAATTATAATTCCTTTTCTGCATTTTCAGACTAAACAGTTTATTCTTACATTGTGTGAGAGTTTTGTCACCAAGTGTCACAGTCCAGCAATGTTAGAGCCTCTTCAAATAAAGCTTCACTAAAACTGGCTAAGAGTAACTAGCACGTGTAAAAACAGCAGCGCTTACCAGGATATTCTCAACAACTCACGTCAGTATCACTGTCATTGGTCACAAGTGAGCTTTCCTGACTTACTGGCTTGTATCGGGTTCCTTTCACAATTTTTGCATACTACTCCAGAGTGAAGAGTCTGTACTAATTCTGCCAAGAAGAGTGGTGAAATATTCATCCAGAGTTATACCAGAAGCTCTTGTTGATGGCTACCAAAATTGTCTGTTTGAGGTGCATCTTGCTAAGAGACATTTAACCAAGTATTAGTGAGGATGTACGCATGTGTTTGAGTCTGTATGTTTTTGACCCTGTGTGAATTAGTGAAAAACCATTACCTCAGGTAATAAAAAAGAGACCTTTTACTCATCATTAACACAGATTAACACAGAAATTCCTTTAGAAGTCTGCTGAAGATACCGGATAATTGTTACACATTTCAATTTTCTACACACTCTTAGTGTAGTAGTATAATTCAAGTACTGTTTGTGCACGTATGTATGGATCCAGCAAACCAAGACCAAGTATGAGATTGAGGCAGAGAAGAGAGAGCTGGAGCGGTTGCTAGAGAAGAGAACACAGGAGGTGGAGAATGTCTCTGGTAAGTTCACTACAGAAGCTATACACCTCGATAAATTGTGCATGTTTGGTTCAGTGGAAACCTGTTAACGCTTCTTTTTGTGGTCTGTGGATTTGTCTTTGCAGAGGATGTGAAACGTCTCAATGAGAAACTGACAGACTCAAACAAAGTGAAGATGGAGCTGCAGTTAAAACTGGACGAGATACAGTCGTCTGCAGCATCTGTACAGGTGCGCTACACACACACACACACACACACACACACACACACACACCAACACCAACAGGTTCACCTTATGTTAAACACACCAAATAAACTACACAATAAGCAGGTAAGAAGCATAATATTACACACAAACAGATGCTTTGCTTTAATCTCTGTTTCAGATGTTTGCTTAAACTGCAGTCGGCCAAGAACAGCAGCTGCACTTGCAAGATGGGCTTGGAGTCGTCTTGCAAGGGCTTGAGGCTAAAATGACTCATCACAATAATCATTATTTTTGACTTAATCGAGAAGGCCTGCAGTCCTGCAGAGAAGGTGCTTACTGGCACTGAGTTCTATTTGTGGAAGCCAGACAAGGGACAGCCTTTTAGAAGACAGTGACCTTTTAGTTGGACAGTCTTAAAGGGATAGAAAATGAAACTGTTTCTTTCAGACAAGAAGTGTTGAGGCCTGTTCAGGTTGAACAAAGATTGCGAATTATTTATTTTTGAGCTTATAGTAAAAACCATAATTGGTCCCCCTTTAAAATGCCATTTTTTTCCTCTGGAAATATTTTGTGGCGTGAAGAGAGAAGTGTTACTGGAAATGTATCTTACAGCACCGGGAGAAGCGCATGGAGCAGGAGAAGGAGCTGCTTGAGAAGAAGATCGAGTGGTTGACTGCAGAGCTAAAGACCAAAACTGAGGAACTGCTGAACACCAACAGAGAGAAAGGCGAAGAGATCCTGGAGCTGCAGAGCAGTCTGAAGAGCAGCGAGCAGAAGGTAAGATTGATACAGTACTGTATTTACATTCAGTACTGTATAAACTGAATGTAAATTCCCTGTTGGTTTTAATCTCCTTTATTAGCATTAGTTGTGGAATATGTAGGGTTAATTAGCTATTCTAGCTACAGCGCTAACGTCTTTATTAACAATATTTCCTTTCCACAGGTGGCTGTACTGGAAAGTCAACTCACTGTTCTGAAGGAAACCGGTGAAAGTCAGAATAAAAGAGCTGAAGACCTCAACAACAAACTGAAACAGGTAACACAGAAACACTTGTGTAGGGCTGCAGCATTTGATTATTTTAGTAATTGATTAATTGGACAAGAAATACTTGTGACTTCTTAATGAGCAATAATAAATATTCAAAAGAGAAAAAAATAAAGGTCTTTCAAAATGAACTGTTCATTGGTTTCCATTTTAGAAACTGCATTGTTTTTGTTTTGTCCGTCATCTGTTTCATTTGTCCAAAAAAACACCAAAAAACTCCTGTGTTTTTATGCGTCATATTCAATTTTAGTTTTTAGAGAAAACATTTTCTTAAATGCAAAAATGTATAAATGCTATCAAGTAGAGTCAAAGTCAAATAAAATAGATAAATATGTGATAAGTCATAAAAATGTCATCTATACTCTGTCTTCTTGGAAAGCTTTATGAGTTTTTGTGTTTCCATGGTGACAGTGGTGAGCTGTGTCAAAGCGCTTAAACCCTAATTAGTTGCCTTCGAAACTTTGTGCTCCAGGATTTATTGAAAGATCTCTTCAAGTATGTTTAATGGTTTTATTGATCAAACAATTGATCAGCATTTTTTTAATCTGCCAATTTAATTAATGATACAGTGATTGCATACACATATTTTATGCATTGCATTTATTTTCTAAATGTATTTCCAGGTCAAAGATGAGAAGAGCGCCATGGAAGAGAAGTACCGCAACGAACTCAATGCTCATGTCAAGTTGTCTTCACTCTATAAGGTGAAAAGTCACTAAGATAGTTGTTGCTTAAATAACTAAGACCTTCTGTCATACTGTAGTGCCATGTTCTTCTAAGAGTCATTCTTTTCCTCCCTGTAGGGGGCAGCAACAGACATGGAGACAAAGACCCAAGAACTGAGCAGAGCTGTTGAAGAACTCAGCAAGCTGGTGAAAGAAACACTTGAAGGTACAAATCCATGTTTTTAGTTTTGTTTCTGCACACCTGGTCATTAAATGAAAGTCTGAATATTCGTTTATAATGCAAACACAAACTAGTGCTATCATCAACCCCAAAGCCTTTGTAGTAAATGTGTATTCTTAATATATTTAACCTGCTCTGTACCTTTCCATATTCAAAGTGTTACTGATGACCTCTGTGTGGTTGATTTTGCTCTCTTTGCAGCCAATAAGGCTCTAGAAAAGAAGGTGTCAGAGGGTGAGGAGCTAAAGACTCGTCTTGAAGAAGAGCTTAAAGAGAAGGTCAAGAAAATGGAGAAGGAGTTGGAAAATGCTACAGTGAAGGCTGCAGGCAAACACTGCTGTGAGAACACACACACACACACACGTCTTACCTGTGCTTATCAAGCTGAAGTCTGCTTTTATGAGAATGTCTCTGGAAACACATAACAGCTTTATTTACATGTGCATGTTGTGTTCCAGGCATGCCTTCTATGACTGAAGAACAGTTGGATGCCATGTGCCCTTCAGCAGCCTCCATTGCAGCGATTGTTAAACCTGGCATGAAGTTCTTTGATGTGAGTTCACAGGATTTTACCAAGGTGTCAGTGAGAATTGGACACTACGTCTGAATCCAATAAAACACCTTTGGGATGTGGTAGAAGGGCTATTTGGTATTATGAATATCCAGAAAGGGTGCCATAAACCACATCATCATGGAGCAGCTTTTCAAAGGAGTGTTTTGAACAAAATTTTAGGCCATTAGAGAGCATTGTATTGCTTTGCTATGTTACGTCAAAAAAAATGGAGGGCTTAACCAAGAATAACCATTCATTTGTTTATTGCGGTTGTTACTTGAGACACTCTGATATATTGCAAGTTTCTAGATATTTTCAAGTGTGCTGTAAATCGTCCTTCCAGTAGTGTATCTGTACTACTGTAGTGTAGAGAGCAGTGTAGACGTTTGTGGTTAAGAATTCTTCTTTTGCTGTCTCTGTGTTTAGCTGTATAATGCGTATGCTGAGTGTCAGACACAGCTTCAGCTGGAGAAGCAAGAGACGAGGAGAGTGAGCCGTGTGCTGGATGAGATTGTTCAGGAGGTCGAATCCAAAGCTCCTGTCCTGAAACAACAGAGGGAGGAGTATGAGAGCATGCAGAGATCCATGGCCTCCCTGTGCAACAAACTGGAGCAAGCTCGGACAGTAAAGCAGCTGTTTTATAACCCCGATTGATTCACTTTTTGATTTGTTTGGTTACATAAAACTTGCATATTGTTCATTTTTTGCCATTAGGAAATCTACAGTTTGCAAAAAGAGAAAGAGGAGGTAAAGCAGCACTGTGATACCCTGGAGAGAGAGAAACTGAGGATTGAAAGACTCTTGGAGGATACATCTGCTCAGGTATGCTAAGGCTACGTTCACACTGCAGGTCTTAATGCTCAATTCCGATTTTTTTGATCAAATACGATTTTTTTTTTTTTTTGTCTGGTTGTTCACATTACAAATAAAATGTGACAGCAAACGCGCTCTAGTGTGAACGGTTCACGGCCCTCAAAGCAGCCTGCATGTGCAAGAGAAGACGTCACACACATGCTCTGTTTACGGAAGAAAAAATGGCGGCTACAGAGCTAGTAGGTGTTGTTGCAGCAGTCTATCAATTTGGGCACAGTCATAACCGACAGAATTTTGACAAATTAATTAGAGAAAGAAGGACACTGAGAAAAAAGAGAGCTGTAATAATGGCCTTGTTTGCAGCAGTGGCTGCTACCTCCGTGCAGAGGTATATATGGACATGGAGTCAGAACCAGGAGTGGTGGGATTGGGATGTGAGAGGCTGTCTTCTCTGGCGCTGAAATTGCTGTCTGTCTTGTGTCAGTGACGTAAAAGACGGATTTAATGCAACATGACCATTCAAACAGCAGTTGCTTTCCAAAATATCAGATATGTATCAGATTCAGTACCACATACGAAAGTGACCTACATTGGATTTGAAAATATCGGATTTGTGCCGTTCAAACTGTCATACCATGATCGGATATGGGTCGCATAGGGTCAGAAAAGTCAGATTTGATGCACTTTTGCCTGCAGTGTGAACGTAGCCTAAGATATTCAGAGCAATACACAGAAGAAATTCATTCATTAGTGCTGTTATATCCGATTAGGTTTAATGCCCATCATGTGAGTGGGGAAATAATAAATTATTAATGTCAAACACAGAGTAGAGCTTGCACTGATTCATTTCTCTCCAGGTGTGTGGTCTTCTGGTGGAGTTGGAGGAAGCCAGGGGCAACCACGTGACCAAGGATGACGGCAGCTCTGCTGACATTTCTAGGACTTCAGAGGTGATCAGCCCTCACCAGCTGTCTTTCCGCAGTGTGGAGGAGCTCCAGAGGCACAACCAAAGCCTTCTGGGAAGGCTGAGGGAGCTGGAGGAGGAGAAGGACAAACAGCAGAGCCAAGTAACATCAGCACGGTAAATGTGATGGGGCTATTATATTTAGCCCTGCTACTTATTTTTATAATTGGTGTACAATTGTGTCCACAATGCAGTAACACAAATGTCTTAACACTGAACTTTCAGTAACTAGTAGACGTGATTTTAATTGGATGTACAGAAGCAAATCAATCTAACCATTGGGAGTTTTGTGTCTTCACGCCACTGAGATGACAAAAGATTGGACTGTAATGTCTGGTGTGGTAGTCATAGTAGGACTAGTCAGCATTTGTTTTTAGGTAATTTGATCAAAGATTGATTAAGGAATCTCAAAAGATGCGTTAGAGCAGCGATCCCCAACCTTCGGGCCTCGGACCGGTACCGGTCCGTGAGTCGTTTGGTACCGGGCCGCGAGAGTTGAGGCTCAGGTATGGAATGTATGGTTTTCAGGGTTTTTATCGGTTTTCAGCGTTATTTTGTTATTGTTTTTATTGTTAACTTGGTTTTCCTGGGTCTTTTCACGTGTGTTATGAATAAATCTTCTTTTTTCGGTACCGGTACTAGTTTTATTTTGTTGTATTTATCCGCGACACCTTAAAGGCCGGTCCGTGAAAATATTGTCGGGCATAAACCGGTCCGCGGCGCAAAAAAGGTTGGAGACCGCTGCGTTAGAGGCTTGCTGCCACTCTGTGGGTGAGTGATTGAAGTGATTGCAATTAAATTCAGCATTATTATTTATTTGTTATTATTAATGCTAAAACACATTCTGCAACAGCATGGCTAAACTGGTGAGCATGTAGCCCAGACTCATTCCATGAAAATATTTTTTGACACTTTTTAGGCAACGAACTACTGAGCTGCTGAAAATTTTAAACATTGTTTTGTTTTCTAAACTGCAAATTTCCAAGTTCCTAAGAGTGAACTCAGACTCAACCTTTTAAATCTTGCATTTGCACTATTTTAATTAAATATGGGGTTTAATTCATTTGCAAATTATCAAATTGAATTATAGCTATTTTACCTGTCATGGAACGGGGATTCTAAATACTTTATTGTAGTATTTTTAACAATATTGCAAATTAATAACATTTTAGCTAATAATGGTACATTATTTATCTTGGTATTCACATTACTGTTTTCAACCAGTTAATTATGAAGTCAACTGATATCTTTATTTATCGTAGTTAATCAGGGAAAATATCTGTCTATTTTAAACGTGAAGTATGTGCCCTTGGTTTCTTGTAGGATATCAGAGTTGGAGTCCAGTGTGGATCGACTGCATAAGGAGGTGGAGCAACTGAGAGAGCAGAGGAACCAGCAGAAACAGCTGGCAGATTCAAATGCAAGGCAGAGAGACATGTACAAGGCTTTGCTGACACAGAGCACTGGCTTCAGTCTGCCCCCTCAAGGTGACAAAAAAATACTAAGACCTGTATGTAGCATCTTTGTTGGTGAATACACACACAGTCAAGCTTTTATTTTTATTTATTTATTTTGTTTGCAACTTCAGGTCAAGACTCTTCTCCCCAACCTGCACAGGGCCGCTCTTCAATACCAGCTACTCGCTCTACTCCTCAGAGAGCTGCTGCTGCAGAGTCGGCACCGAATGCTCAGACAAAAGCAGCTTTAAAACAGGTACACACGAGCACATCTCTATATGAAAGTGAATGTTGAGTTAGGAATCGAATTCTTGAAGCTCTTCTGATGTCCGTCTGTTCCCAGCTCAATGACGCCTTCGCGCTGTATAAGAAGGAGAAGGCAGAGAACGACAGGATACTGAATGAAACCAATGATCGGCTGCAAAGGCAGCTGACGGAACTCCGCTCCAGCCATGCCAAGCTGACTTCTCAGCTGGAGTTCAGCAACAAGCGGTGGGTTTAGGACACAAAACACTAATGTGACAGTTTATGCTTTTTTTACCGCTCGCCTGTAAACGGCTGAAGGAGTATTGTCGTTAAATGCAGTGACTCAGTTTTCAAATTGATACAATAGTTGCATCTATTAAAAATCTTGTACGAGTTTGAATGTCAGTGACCTCAAGGTCAGAAGAAGTTTTTCTCAATCTTGTGAATGCAATAACTTAAAAACAAAGTGATGTAGCATTGATACCATTGGTGTGTCTACCAGGAGGCTTAGGGGTAGTACTGGGAGTTGCCAGGATTTATTTTTAAAGGCTGAGATCTGTGTGTGTTTCTAAATACCAGATACGAAATACTCCAGGAGGCTGTATCAGCATACCGCCGAGAGATCGTTATCCTTCAGGAGAGGAACCAAAAGATGTCTGTAACAGCCCAGCGACACGAGCACATTATCCACACAATGAGCCAGGACCTGAGGCAGGCTAATGAAAAAATTGCTCTGGAAGAGGTGAGCAAGACAAGCAGTGGGGATCAGGACGGCTAGAAAGATAAAGGGACTTATGGAGAACATTAAACATTAAAACCAATATTTTCCTAAGATAATATTAACATAGTAGCTTAATTTAGGCACATGTTTTGTTTTGTTTTTTGTACTTGTAATACCGTAACTTAATTTACAGCTGGGTCACTTGACCACTGCAAGGAGTTTTATTTATAACTTATTTTGCTAGACTAATGGGTCTGTCTGCTTTTTAACCTAAAAGACCGGTTGACAGATTTTTGTCTTGTAAAATTTCCGCGCCTTCTTTTCTCTCTTTGCAATGGAAATGGCCCAAAAGTACATCTGCCTCTCTGTACATTAGGTTTCAGCGGCCTGAGTTGATCAAAACAAGAGAGGATTTTCAATACTCCAGAGTTCTTTCTGGTTTGGTCTATTAAACACCTGTGATATGTCTGAGAAGTTTATATTAACTCACCTTGGAAGTACATTAAACGTCACTATGAATGATTGGGAAGAAAGGTTATAGTAGACTGTATCAATGTGCGTTTTAGGCTTCAATTCCACATTTACTTCAAGCATCTTTTAGCATTGGCGGATTCGCAGTTTAATGGCTGAGCCACACATGACACCTACATGTTAAAAATAAAACCAGACTGCCCCATAAAGGCATAACCAGTTAGCAATTTATGTTCACGTAGCTTTTGCAGTTGCTTCATAAACATAAACGGAATAAAAAGGGAAATGAATGTGCTCCCTAGTAAGTTAAAATTCTAATCATGTGTACTTTTGGGTCTGAACGAGACAAAACAAAAATAATCTTTCTTGGTGAGAGCAAGAACAAAATATTACATATATGATCCTCTGAATTTGGATCAAGTTCATGGTCATATTTGTTGTTTCATGGGCACTTTTGTCACCTTTGTCATTTTGTCAGTAACCTGCCTCTGTCTGTAGGTGCGTGTGGAGAACCTGACAAAAGAGAGAGACATGTTGAGACAAGCAGAGAGTCGACTCAGTCGAGAGAAGGAAGCCATGCTGGCTGAACAACGTAACCAAAACTTGTTGCTCACCAACCTCAAGACCATACAGGTACCATATTACAGCAGCAGGGTTTGGAGACAGGATGCTTTTGGAAATTTCTATATGTATGAGGTAGGGCAGGGCAATATGGACAAAAATATTTAGCACGATATATATATTGGAAAATTTGCGATAACGATATAACTGATATCGATATAATTCCACAACTTTATTAGTGTAAAAAAAAAAACCCCATCAATTTATTTTCACTCAGCTGTTTTTTATGTGCATTAAAGCTATACAGGGAGTGCAGAATTATTAGGCAAGTTGTATTTCTGAGGAATAATTTTATTATTGAACAACAACCATGTTCTCAATGAACCCAAAAAACTCATTAATATCAAAGCTGAATGTTTTTGGAAGTAGTTTTTAGTTTGTTTTTAGTTTTAGCTATTTTAGGGGGATATCTGTGTGTGCAGGTGACTATTACTGTGCATAATTATTAGGCAACTTAACAAAAAACAAATATATACCCATTTCAATTATTTATTTTTACCAGTGAAACCAATATAACATCTCCACATTCACAAATATACATTTCTGACATTCAAAAACAAAACAAAAACAAATCAGCGACCAATATAGCCACCTGTCTTTGCAAGGACACTCAAAAGCCTGCCATCCATGGATTCTGTCAGTGTTTTGATCTGTTCACCATCAACATTGCGTGCAGCAGCAACCACAGCCTCCCAGACACTGTTCAGAGAGGTGTACTGTTTTCCCTCCTTGTAAATCTCACATTTGATGATGGACCACAGGTTCTCAATGGGGTTCAGATCAGGTGAACAAGGAGGCCATGTCATTAGTTTTTCTTCTTTTATACCCTTTCTTGCCAGCCACGCTGTGGAGTACTTGGACGCGTGTGATGGAGCATTGTCCTGCATTAAAATCATGTTTTTCTTGAAGGATGCAGACTTCTTCCTGTACCACTGCTTGAAGAAGGTGTCTTCCAGAAACTGGCAGTAGGACTGGGAGTTGAGCTTGACTCCATCCTCAACCCGAAAAGGCCCCACAAGCTCATCTTTGATGATACCAGCCCAAACCAGTACTCCACCTCCACCTTGCTGGCGTCTGAGTGGGACTGGAGCTCTCTGCCCTTTACCAATCCAGCCACGGGCCCATCCATCTGGCCTATCAAGACTCACTCTCATTTCATCAGTCCATAAAACCTTAGAAAAACCAGTCTTGAGATATTTCTTGGCCCAGTCTTGACGTTTCAGCTTGTGTGTCTTGTTCAGTGGTGGTCGTCTTTCAGCCTTTCTTACCTTGGCCATGTCTCTGAGTATTGCACACCTTGTGCTTTTGGGCACTCCAGTGATGTTGCAGCTCTGAAATATGGCCAAACTGGTGGCAAGTGGCATCTTGGCAGCTGCACGCTTGACTTTTCTCAGTTCATGGGCAGTTATTTTGTGCCTTGGTTTTTCCACACGCTTCTTGCGACCCTGTTGACTATTTTGAATGAAACGCTTGATTGTTCGATGATCACGCTTCAGAAGCTTTGCAATTTTGAGACTGCTGCATCCCTCTGCAAGATATCTCACTATTTTTGACTTTTCTGAGCCTGTCAAGTCCTTCTTTTGACCCATTTTGCCAAAGGAAAGGACGTTGCCTAATACTTATGCACACCTGATATAGGGTGTTGATGTCATTAGACCACACCCCTTCTCATTACAGAGATGCACATCACCTAATATGCTTAATTGGTAGTAGGCTTTCGAGCCTATATAGCTTGGAGTAAGACAACATGCATGAAGAGGTTGATGTGGACAAAATACTCATTTGCCTAATAATTCTGCACTCCCTGTATAAAAATGTAACAGTGCAAATGCAAATTCCTTGCTGATAGTTTAACCAAAAGGCATTTTCAGTGGAAATGGGCTGACATATCCTGAGCATAACCATGTATAATATCCACAAAAGTTAAAAAGAGGTGCTTTGCAATATGAAACTGCAGTGTGCCAAATAAATAAGTCAAGTCCGTATTTTTTGGACCGTAAGGTGCACGGGATTATAAGGCACATTAAGCGAAACAAATCAGTCAGATAAGTCTATCTTCTTGCTTCCTCCACTTCTGTACCATTGACTCATTAATGCTGAATTCTCTGTTCCCATGTTCTACTGCGCGATTGATAGCCTTGAGTTTAAAATGTGCTTCATACGCATATCTCTTAACAGGTGCCATTTTGGGGTCCTTATACACACACACAATACGGTAATATTATGTTGAAGCGCAGTACGTATTACTCCGCTAGGCTCCTGACTACGGTAGCTGTTATGCTCTGACAATCCATCAAGTAGCGTGCCTTCGTAGCTTACCAAAGTCATACTAAGACATTTTTTGACAGATTTTTGAGCATAAAATGAGTTCGAGGTCAGTAAGCACAACCAGAATTCATACATAAGGCACACCAGATTTTAAGGTGCACTGTTCATTTTTGAGAAAATTAAAGGCTTTTAAGAGTGCCTTATTATAATAATAATAATAATAATAATAATAATGGATTGCATTTATATAGCGCTTTTTGAGACCCTCAAAGAGCTTTACAATTCCACTATTCATTCACTCTCACATTCACACACTGGTGAAGGCAGCTACAGTTGTAGCCACAGCTGCCCTGGGGCAGACTGACAGAAGCGAGGCTGCCATATCGCGCCATCAGCCCCTCTGGCCATCACCAGTAGGCGGTAGGTGAAGTGTCTTGCCCAAGGACACAATGACTAAGACAAACAGAGCTGGGGATCAAACCGGCAACCTTCTGGTTACAAGATGAGCTTCCCAACCCCCTGAACCACGGTCGCCCCATTATAGTGCAGAAAATACGTTAATAACGACGGTCCACTTGCATGTTCTATAAAAAATGTGGTGGGTATCTGACGGACAAAAACCAAACCAGTTTCACATCACTGAAGTTGCAGGTTTTGAAAACAATTCTTGTTCATCTGTTTCATTCAACAATCCACTTTTGCCCTTCTTGTTTTCTGTCGCCGCCATGCTTTTTCTGCCATGTGCGTATGAAAACAAAGGCACCGCGCATGCACATTTTATGTCATTTTCTTATCATTGCCTAACATTATAAAGTATAAAGTGAAGTATAATATGGCCCAGCCGTAGTATGAGGTGTATGTAAATATACCAAAGCTTTAGACTACTCTGAACACCTGTTTTGGTAGTCATCTCTTTCTCCTTCAGTATAGGTATAAAGCATGTCTAAAGTTTAAAAGTGTTAAATTCACTTTCTTGGGATGTCATGTCCAGTTGACAATGGAGCGTGCAGAAACAGAGACACGCCAGCATCTGAACAACAAGATAGAACAACTGGAGTCAGAACTGGCTTCGATGAAGACCAGACTAGAACAGGAAGTGGCACAGAGACATGCCCTTGGGCGTACTATGGACGTATGTATAATATTTGTGTTTATTTCTTTCATTGTAAACGTTGTTGGAGAGCGCATGGCTCGAGTAGACTGATAGACTGATTGTGTGTGTGTGTGTGTTATAAGAGTTTCATTCCTTGTTCCTTTGTAACCTCCATTTGCTCTACAGGCTCAGTTGTTAGAAGCTAAGAAGCAGCTGGAGACCCAAAACACACTGCAGCAGAAGACCAGGGAGCTGCTGCGTAGCTCTGAACAGCAGGTGGCAGCACTGAAAGCCCAGCTGGCCTCTGCTACCTCCTCTGAGGCTACCACCACCTCCAGCACCACCACCACGCCAGTTACCAGGGCCGTAGGCCTCCGAGCACCGTTGAGAGGTAAGTTATTATGGCCGTACAAAGGGTTAATGTACCTGTATACTCAAAGTCAGCTGTAAAACAATAGTAATGTCTCCCACAGTGCGCTCTCCAGTCCCAGCAGCCTCCCAGCTACCCAGCCAATCAGAGCAGGAGCTCTCAGAGGTGAAAGGTCTCCTGCACAGTGTTGAGGAGAAAAAGAGTGAATTAGAGGAGCAGCTGAAGAGTGCTAATGCCTCTGTAGAGCAGTATAGATCCGTGGTGCTGACTCTGGAAGACAGTCTAGAGAAAGAGAAGGAGGTACCGCTCCTAAATACTACTAAATACTGTACTTCCTTGCTCTGTGCACCTTTTAACATACTCTCATACTGACCTTTCTTCATGCTTTAGCTACGTTCTCCTCTGGAGGTTCGTCTGAAAGAGTCGGAAGAGGTGCAGAAGCAGCTGGAGAAGAAGATTTTAGAGTTGGAGAAAATGAAGCAGCAAGAGCAAGAGGAAAGAAGAAAGGCTGTGGGTGCAGTGGAGAAACAAGTGAGTTATAATTTAACATGTGTTCTGATTAGAGATGGACCGATCCGATATTACGTATCGGTATCGGTCCGATACTGACCTAAATTACTGGATCGGATATCGGAGAAAAATAAAAAATGTAATCCGATCCATTAAATATCACGAAAGCACCTCACAAAACTTGCAACACGCCGTAACTCACCTCAGAACGTTAGCAGTCGGAGCAGTATGCATCACGTGATAGAGCGGCTGTGGCATGCGGGACCTGTCGGTGGTCTGGATAGCATTTGGAGCTTCGCTAGCAACCCGGTGTGTGTGTGTGTCAATTACTGTATATAGTAACTATTAAGTCTAATATATATACCCTAGTAAGCTATAGTACATTTTCCTTTGGGAAGGTACCATCTGTGCAGTCTGCAATTTTGTTGAAGAAAGATGTTGAATCTATTTAATATTTCTTGAAAAATAATTGATTTCTGTGCATTTTTTTTCACACTGCATCAAATTAAGGTTGATTACGTCGATTAAGCATCATGAGGTGGAGCGTGAGGGGTGGTTCCCTATTTTTTATTTATTTATTTTTGTTGTTGCTGGGAGTTGGAACCCTATTAGTTAGGTTGCTTAATATTTATGCTAAGTACTCTTTAAAATACCAGAATAGGGAGGATGGTGTAGGTTTAAGTTTATTAGATTGATCAGTATTGCTGAACTATGAAATATTTTTTTTTTGCATACAGGTATAACAGAATAGCTTTAGTGTAGTTGTTGTTTTAAACTTGAGTATGAACTTATACAAAATGCAGCAAGATATTTAAAAAACAGTTTTGTTGATTAAAAAACACTATCGGATTCATATCGGTATCGGCAGATATCCAAATTTATGATATCGGTATCGGACATAAAAAAGTGGTATCGTGCCATCTCTAGTTCTGATACAAGCACACGTTTACTTAGTGCTGTGGTCATAAGTTTGCATATATACACTTATCAGGGATAAATGTTATAGTAATTTAGACTTTTACTGATCTCTTAGAATAGAGTGGAACAATTGAACAGCATACATCTGTAATGACTTTAAAAACAAGTGCCTGTGTGGGCAGCTGCAAAGTTGAGCTTGAAAGTGTTAATTTTAGACTAGGGGGTTCTTTCTTGGATGTCACCCACTCAGTCCACGGCTACATTAAACTTGCTTCAATGTGGACCGTGACAGTGGTGTTTCAGCAGTTTCCGGGCTTGAGCCTTGGAGGTTCTTGTGTTAGTTTGCCATGGTCTGGAAAAAGACACACTGAATAACTTGAATTTGAACAAAATTTGGAATCTACATTTGTTTAGAAATTGCTCCACTAAACCTTCCCGACTTGTGTAAATCTATAATTTCTTAGATCTTTGCTGAATTTCTGGCACTTTCCCATTGTTGTATATTGGTCAATCTAATTTTCATTTCAGACAAATACATTTTTATGCTGGCAAAGAAAAACTAGCAGTTAGAGTCAATCATGATGACCAATGAGAAGTAAATAGGCTTTGACTATGTCAAGTTAAAATACATTGTAGAACCTTTGTAAAACATTTAAGTCAGTGTTTGTATATTTGAGCCTGTATGTATAATTTTTGTCCCTGTGTTGATTTCTTTTACGTCATTACGGCTGTATGCCAAATTTACCATCACATTCACACCCATGATGTCAACTTCTGACCACAGCTGTAAATGTTGACTCGATGTCGACTTCAAGATTCTACCATACGTACAATACAAAGGCAACAAGAAACGTGAAAAAATAAGCCAGGCAGTCACAAACTATTTGCACATTTGTATATAAGGTGCTTTTCAAAAATGCTTTAACAGAGCATCAGCTATTTCTACTCTCATGGCAATGATCATTAACTGGCAGCCACATGATTAATTGTGTATGCCATTGTCAGTAGGAAAGTAAGCCCTGAAGATGGCTTAATTCAGGTTTTTCTACTAATCCCTATACCGTGTGTTTTATCGTCTGCATCCCAAATCAGTACCCAACTGAGGACCCACTTGGTGTAGGAATGGGTAATATGGCCCAAACACGATATTTCAGAGTATTACCACGATAGCGATAAATTTTCCAAAATACAGAAAAAATTGGTTGTTATTCATTTGACAAAATAAACGTAACACATTGACTTGAAATATTCTATGAAAACTACCTTAAAAAGTGCAATAACTTTAAGAAGTATAAAACTAATTTCTCCCCCTGCTCTTTGCCTCAGACTGAGGTAAGGCTGTCATACTACTTGACTATAAATCTGTGGTTAGTACATAGTAATTCACAGATAACAATGAGTCTGGGAGTGCCGTCTTGAAATCATATCATATCTTTTGGCAAACAAATGGTGACAGTTTGGGTAATATCGTCTATGTCCAGGTGAATAGAATCAACCTTTTGGGATTTACTTACCTGGATCATTGAGAATGCATCAAGTCATGCAACTGGCGAGAGACTTGGTGATGCCATGCTGAACTAGCTTACTTTGTTTTAGTTTGTAGCATTAGCTGCAGAGCTTTCCTCCCAGGCTTTCAGACATTCCTGATACAGGCTTGGGTGCTGATGCTTAAGAAGGTGAAATAAGTTAGAGATATTTCCCCCCTTCGACATTACAGGCTTTTTGCACTGGTCTGTTGTGTATATGCTGGTTTGTATCTAAAATAATTCCACACCACTAAAGTAGCTGCTCTTTTGGGAATTGAATCTCCAGCAGTAACGCTTCCAGCCATGTTTGCCTTCACCATCACAACTTTAATAACTTTGTGCTGCATGACCCACGTGAGCATAATTATTATGAATGATATGACAAATTAGTCACCAACAATTATTTGTTTTTAAAATGCAAATTATAGAATAAGCTCAATTGTTCAGGCACATATAGATCCACGGACAACTTGATAATGCAATGACCGTAATCTCCTATACTCTCTTTGTACAGGTGTGTGAGCTGCAACGCAGTCTGAAGGCCAGTCGGGTAGAGCAACAGGAGGCTCTGGAGAGGGCAGCTGCTGCTGTAACTCTGGAGCAGAAGGCTGTGCAGGACAGCCTGCTGCAGGTACACACACGTGCATTGATTAATATACTTGGTTTCTACTGTACTCCTACCAGTTTTTACCCTTCAGCCGTAAAAAGGTGGTGGGGTATTGTCATCACCCCACCACCAACTCATAAACAAGGCAACGTACATCTTGGATTAGCTTGAATCTCAGTGACCTTGACCTAATTTTCAAAAATTCTTGTGAATTTCATAACTCAAAAAAGAAGTTATCTAGATTTTCAAATTGATAACATAGGTGCATCTACTGAAATTCTTGAAGGAGTTTGAGGTCAAGGTCACTGAGATTCAAGTACAGAGTAAGTTTTCCAAAACTCTTGTGGACTTTATAACTTGACAACAAGGTGATGTAGGATTTTGAAAATGATATCATAGAATAGAATAGAATAGAATAGAATAGAATAGAATAGAATTCAACTTTATTGTCATTGCACATGCACAGGTACAGGGCAACGAAATGCAGTTTGCATCCATCCAGAAGTGCTTTAGTGATATAGATATATTACAATATATATTAGCAATAATATAGATATGTGAGTATAAGTATAAGTGTGTCTACTAGGAGGCTGAGGGGTAACGCTGGTGGTTGCCAGTATTTTCTTTTTAATTTTTGCCTACAGTAAGAAAACCACACTTGACATGCAACTGAAGGTCCCTCCCCTTCTCTTCTCCTGTCAGACTAAGCTAGCTGGAGAGGCACAGGCTAAGTATGAGCGGGAGCTAATGCTTCATGCTGCTGATGTGGAGGCTCTACAGGAACTGAAGAAAAAATTCCAACAAGGAGCAGCACAAAAGATGGAGTTAGAGGAGGAATTGAAGAAGACCACCTCCCTCCTGCAGGAGAAAACTGCAGCCTGGAGTACAGCAGAGAAAAAGCTGAAGGTAGAACAACAACCCAATAATCTTAATCGGGCAAGCTAACATCCCTCTTTTCACACAGGTCTGAATAACTGTTTGAGATATATAAAGTTGAACAAACCACATTATGAATCTTAGTTTAAGAAAATTAAAATGTAATTAGAAGACTGTTTGTGAATGATCGTAACAGTCCTTACTATGACTGTCATTCAGGAGGATCTGTCAAATCAGAGCCGTCACTGTGAGGAGTTGGGAAAGCAGAATTCCCTCCTGCATGAACAAATGGATGAAATAGCTGCTAAGAGCCGCCAGCTGCAACAACAACAGCAGCAACCGCAGCAGCTTGACTTGTCATTCAGTGAGGAAGGAAAGACCACTGAGCAAATACTAGAAATACTCAGGTACTGTAACACGAGCTGGTTGATCAGTGTTTGTGTTATTGTGTATTGAAAGTATTGAAATAGCTGACACTGCAGTTTATTTTATAATAGAGTATGTAAACATCGTTACCTCTGAAGCACCTTATGATGAAATGAAATTCTAATAATTCTTTCATTATAAATCTTTTACTTGTTCAAAGTAGAACTGAGTGTAAAATGTGCGTTTGCGGTGCAGGTTTGTGCGGCGGGAAAAGGATATCGCTATAGCGCAATGTGAGGCGTCTGACGGAGAGGCTCTTCGTTACAAACAGCAAGTGGAACACCAAGAGAGAGAATTAAAGGAACTACAAGAAACCCTAAATGCTGAGAGGGAGAAGATGCAGGTATGAGTTGGGGAAGTGTTTGATCTGTTTTACCTTTGATCAAATAACATATCTTGATCCATGCTCAATCATCCAGGTAAGTAAATCCCAAGAAGTCACTTGGATGAGTGATGAGATGTTTCTCCCATTGAAAACGCTACGTCCAGATGAACAGAATCAACCTTTTGGGATCAAATAACGTAGTCAATTAAAAGCTGGTGTATATAGTGTGGTGACTGTAGATTAGTTAGATTAGTGAAGCTGTGACACCAATATAGTGGGAGGTCCTGGTTTTTGTTGCCATAAGAGTCACCTCTTGCCTCACTTGAAACACCATAATGCTGTAACTTTAGCCGAGTAAATGTAAATAATATCAGTTTGCTCAAAAAACAAAACAACAAGTTATTTTTGGAGGAAAAAGAGGCCTTGATTAATATTTGAGAATCTACTACAGAATGAAGAGCTTCATTATACTTTGTAAAACTTTACTTCCACAAATTTGTTACTATGCAACTTCTTGAACACTGTGAGGTTGATAGTCAGTTCAGAAACTTGTATTGTAAGTACAGAGCGTCCGTACCGGATTTAGCAAGAAAGAGTGTTTTTTTGTTTTTAAAAATAAGCAGCAAGTAGGATGCTAGTGTGACTTTTAAATGTGCAAAGGACATAATAGAGAATACTGTTTGTTACTTCTCTGTATATGTTTCTTCCTCTATGTCAGGCTACAGCAAAAACTCTAGTGCAGCAGGAAGAGCAGCTAAAGAAGATGGAGACTATCAGTGCTCTTCGAGAAACCAACAAGATGCTCAAAATGGACCGAGATAAACTGGAGCAAGAACTGCAGCAAGCTCAGGCTAAAGTGAGTTTGCACTGCACTGCATGTCACCATTTGTCTTCATGTTTGTCTTGGCCAGTTCCATCTTCTTTTTTTCTAACTGTAACCTTTCTCTCCAAGAGCTATAACTGACAAAATAACTTATCTTCAATGCATAATATTTTCCAAAAAAAAAAAGATTGAACGTTACAATCTGCAATAATAAACAGCTGAAGAGAAATGGCTCTGCTACTGGAAACAAGTTCAAATAACGTACCCCCCTTTACCTGACATACTTCACCTTAAGCAGTTGCAGCAAATTTCTATAACAAAATGTTGTGGAGTCAGTTACAATACAGATCGTCACTACAGCATACCTGGAAGCCTACTGCAACTACTCTTGTGTACAGTATATACCACGTTGGTTACTTTTTGTGCTGCTGCAATATTATCAGGCAGTTCTATTTATATCCGTCAATAAGAGGCAAGAAGCCGCTGCTATGTTCTCCTAAACAATAGATGCCACCGCTCGAGCAATATCACAACATAAGCACTTGTATAGGAAGGGAGGAAGTCAAAACCAGAAGAAATGACTTTTTTCCCCCCACAAAGTTACAAGTTTTCAAACTGTAGCAATATCGCACTGTAATTGTATATATCTCTAAGCTTCTGTACTGGAATGTCATTAAAATGGCAGTAAAAAACCAACACGATCGTATACTTGTGTCTTCAACCGAGCTTTGCAAAGTGCCAAGTTACAGAAATCAAAAGGTGCACATCAGCTGAAGTGATACAAATACAGAGAGTCTGGTGTCAAACATGCAGCAAGCTTTAAAACGCCCAACATTGTGTCTCACCAGATCACAAAACTCCAGTCAGACATCAGCCCTCTGCATCACTCTCTGTCTGTGCTGTCAGAGAAGAATGGCTCCCTGCAGGCTGACAAGAGGCTGTTGGAGGAAGACTTTAAACGATTAAAAGCAAAAAATCAGGTAATGCCACTCTGTGGAGGAGGTTGAGTACATGTGTAAATGCTTTTTTTCTCTCTCTCTCATTTCTGTAACATAGTGGCTCCATAGTGTAGTAGTTTATACATTCAGTCAGCAAGCAAAAGATTTAGAAGATTTGTGATTTTGATTTTTACAGCAACTGATCAGCCAACAGAAAGACGGTGATGTTGAGGAGAGACAGAAACTCACCACGGAGAGAGAGGCTCAACAGAAGCGCATCACACAGCTGGCTGAGGAGACAGCCAAGCTGAAGGCTGAGCTGGCCAGGTAGAGCAACACACACAGGCTTACACCTGTTAAATACACTAACGCCACAAAGGTGAACTGAACGGTACTTTCCCAACTCTAGTTTCTTTTGTGTGGTTTGTACCAGACTTTTGCAGTTTTGCTGCCTAAGTGATCGGAACCTAATTTCCAGCAACTCAGTAGAAAATTGATCAATGCATCCAAAAAAATAACCTTACACAGATGATTATGTGTGAATCAGATCCAGTGCGAGTGGAAATTCAGCTCAGTCGCAGCTACATGGCCTCAGAGAGTCTGTTGCCCGCCTGACGTCCGAAAGAGACTCTCTGAAGAAAGACCTGGAAACAAAAAACAATGACATTGTGGAGAAGAACAAGACCATAACCCAGGTGAAGAAGATTGGACGACGCTATAAAACCCAGTACGAGGAGCTCAAAGCCCAGCATGACAAGGTGCGGCGATAGGTTTGTGGAAACGGTTTGGACCCATTGACCGTGGAGAACAACTGCAATGGGGATTTATGTTTGTCTTTTCCAGCTGGTCAGTGAAACAGCTACTAAAGCAGGAAGCGAGGTGGCTCCAAACCAGGAGGTACAGCAGGAGTTGAATAAAGCTCAGGAGCAGCTCAGCAAGACCCAGGAGGAGCTGAGTGCCCTGAAAGGAGAAGTGCAGAAAAAACAGGAGGAGGTGAGCAAAGTTAAACATGACCAGCGCAAGTCTTTATTTTTTTTCCCAACTTAATTTTTTATCATATTTACCAAAAAATAAAAAAAGGCTCATGGAGGGATTTAAGATATTTGGAACAAAAAAGTTCTGCTCTATGCATCTAGATCAATTCCTATCCAGTTAATCAGCAGTCCACCCAAATAACTTTGATACTTAATGATTGAAGTCAATTCAGAGCAAAAAATATCTCCTAGTTTTATTTATCACACATAATTATGTGTGATATTTATGTGTATTGAGATACACAGAGATGCAATAGTGGTTCTGTTTCTTTTAGTTTAATTGTCAGTTTTTCACCAGGCCCAGAAGTCCCTGCAGGAGCTGGAAAGAGCCCAGAAGGAAAACCAGCAGCTCAAGGAAAAGGTCCAGGAGGTCCAAAACCAGCTGACACAGGTACGGTTTGACAAAGTTAGGTGAAACTGCCTGCAAGTCTTTATTCACAGATGGGAAAAATGAACACCATATTCAGATAGCTGCTAGCTCAGATAGCAGATAGCGTGTAGATTCATCATGCCATTGGCTCTGTCATGTCTTTGATCCTACAGCTCCAGTCCCAGCTGTCCCAGACCCAGACTCAACTGCAGCAGAATCAGAACCAACTAACCCAAAATCAGAAAGAGCTTCAACAAGCTAAGAGTCACACCCAGCAGGTGAGAATTCTTGCAGGAACAGGGATTTTACCTATTTGCTAGATTTGTGGTTGACCTTTTATTTATTTGGACTATTGGTCTAAAGACTGTTAATGCACATGAGCTCCATCACCAGATCTAAAAGAATCCCAGTCAGTATCTGAGAATAGGCCTACAGTAACCACATTACCTGCTTCATTTTTTCTTAAAGGTGCAGAACCAGTTAAAAACAGCTCAGTCTCAAGCTCAAGCCCGTCAGAACCAGATTCAGCAGCTCCAAAGGGAGCTTCAGCAGGCTAAAGAAACCCTTCAGCAGAACCTCACCAGTCAGAAAGAGCTTCAGCAGACCCACCAAACCAGCCAACAGAGCCACGACCAGGAAATCTCTAGCCTCAAGACTGCTCTGAGCCAAGCAGAGAGTAAGGTGAGCAACAATTATTAACAATGTCAGGTCATGTGATGATGTGATGACCCCCCAACTCTGTGATGTCAAAGAGTTATCTTTTTTTTTTCTGGTGCTGATATGCACCAAAACTATTTTTGACAAAACAAATTCTTTGCACATTTCACATCTTCATGTAATATTTGTGTAAATATTGTCCTAGTATGATAAAAGGCTCAGTTTACATCACAACAGTTTACTTCTGCAGTCTGACAGCTTGGTGATGAGCCTTCTTCTTTTAACAGTATGTAGTATTTTTGTCATATTTGCAGTAAACTAACAAGTAGTTTCTGTATCTGTGCTTACCTCCTAACAGGTGACTGAGCTTCAAGGCCAGTTGGAGAGCTTGCAGAAGGTTAGGAAAGAGATCAACATCATTCAATCAATTTTCAGTGGATTAGTAATGCCAGTCATATCCCCTTGTATTTTTACCTCTGTTATGTGATCGTCTTCAATCAAAAACAACGTGGTTTTCCGTTTGTGCTAAACAGATCAAGTTGCAGGAAGACTGAATCTGACAAATTGTTAAAGTAGTGAGTGAAGGTTGTGTTGGTGTGGCCAAAAAGGGTAGAGCAACAAACATAAAAACCAGACTTTGACTTTGACTGTAGTTGAAACCAATAGTAAATACAGGATTATTTGGTTTACACTTAACAACTGTCAGTCAGAGTTTGGTTACAACAAATACTTGGTTATTTGTGAGAAAAGGTTCTAGTTTGTGTTAAAGTAGACTTCACAATGTTATTTTAAAAAGGCCTTTCTACCAGACAGACCTGAAGGGAAACCTTTGCCATGAGCAGTCTTTTTTCCCCAAGTGGCAAAGTGATGACACTGAATACTCGAACAGTTTGTTTGTTTTTTGCTTTTTTACTGTAATCGTCTAAACACTAACCAAGCAAGTAGTCAATTTGAGGAAGAAGACTATATTAGGAACTATGAGTTGTTAATTAATGTCCTCTTCTTTCCTTTAAAATGTTATTTAACATAATACTTTTTTCTCAGTGAAATTTGGAGAAAAAGATTTAGGCAATTTAAATGTCTTGCATAAAATGGTATTTTAATCTTTTTGGCACGTTTACCTCCCCTTCAGACGGTTGTTGAGCGTGAAGCAGACATAAAACATCTGAAGGAGCAGCTAACTGAAGCCAAACAAGCTAATGAAGCAAGCCGAACCGCACAGGCCAGCCAAAACCAGAGTTCCCAGTCTGTCCACTCAAGTGATGCTACCGCAGCTGCTGAGGCAAACCAGGCACAACAAGAGGAGCTTGCAAAACTCAGACAGGAGGTATCTGAGAATCCTACATACTCCAAACTACATTCAAGTCCAACTGTCGTTCGATTTCCCTCCATAATCGTTTAATGCAAGCACAGTCTCTTATGTTGAATTTTACGCACTAAATTAAAATTAGATGTTGTGAAAGCAGTTTTTTTTTTTTTTATGAATGTTTTCGCTAGCTATCCGAGAGCAAAATCAGAGAGGAGCAGCTCAAACAGCAGATGGCCGACAAAGAGGAAAAAACTAAGAAGGCCTTCCTGGGAGCCAAGACCAAAATCAACCAGCTAAACAGTGAGCTCAGAAAAACACTATAATATGAAAATCTGCTGACAAATATCACCAAACAAACAAGCAAATATGCTTAGCGTGACTAAAATTTGTGACTTGCTTCCTTTACCTTCAGGTGCTAAAGAGCAGCTCAGTCAGGAGGTAGAAGAACTGAAGCAGAGTAAAGAGGAGCTGGAGGTGAGAATGAATGCCCTCAAATCTCAGTATGAAGGACGACTTCTTCGGCTGGACAGAGAGCTTAGGGAACGGAGAGAGACACAAACGCACTCTGACACCAGAGAAGAAACACAGGACCAGAGTGGAGCTAAGGTACAGGATGGACTTGAAGGCACACATTACATAGAGCATGTTTTGAAAAAACTCACCCTTTTCTTGTTATAATTGTCTAAAGGTATGCTAAAACTCAGATTTGTTATTTTAATGTGCATGCATGTTTGTATGTCGCAAAATTAAGAAGAAAGCCAAAGTGGTATAAGAAAACCTTCTTTACAAGCTAAGATGAAAATATTACAGAAGCAAAGTGTGACTGACTGTGCTAGACCAACACCAGAAATAGAGCCTTTATTATGGATAACATAACCCATCATTTTGTGTTATTACAATCGTATTTCTATGAATATTTAAATATTTTATTTTTCAAAATGTTCCAAAATTCAAATGTGAAACCTTGTTTGTCTTAAAATTGAGGTTTTAACAATACAGATATTTTACAAATGGTTATATTTTTAAAATTACAAATTGTATGCTTTAAGTATTTGCAAATTTCTCAAAATATCGTTTTAAAAATACTCTGGAAACAATATTTTACAACTTTGAGAAAGTGTTTTGTTTTTTTTTCCCCCGAGGAATTGAATAATTTTTTGTCTAAATTGCAACAGTAAAAAAAAAAACGCATTTTTTCCTGTAATTAGTTTGCTTTGGCTTTGCTAAATTTATTTCCATCATGTGATTGTGGTAATGATCAAGAACACACCTGTTTGTCCTTAGATGGGTGATCAGACGAGGTCTGCAGACCAGAGACAGATATCGTTGAAGAGTCCTGCACAAGACAGAGGAAGGTAAACTATAAATTGCTCTGAATGATTGTAAACGTTTCATACAATGTCAAGTCAGTGGACGTAATGAGGCTGTAGTTTGATGAACTTAAAAACCACATTACAAAGACGCCAGTATGAACTCTCAAAGCCTGAAAGAGAGCTTTTCTAAATGTAGAACAGACACAACAAATCGCTTTTCTCCATCAGTTCCACTCTGTCTGAGCCTCCAACTGCCAACATCCGACCCACCCCAAGTACTCCATCTCCTAGCAACAAGCCAAGTCCCTCTCCTGGCAGCAAGGCCACGCCTCGAGCCAGCATCCGTCCTTTGGTTACCCTGGCAACTGTCCCTGTCCCAACACCTATGGCCACAGTAATGCCGACCACACAGACTGAAAGCCAAGAGGGTAAGAACAAGAAGGCCATCCATTCAACAATTTTCTTCTAGAAGAAGACAACTGAAATAAAAGTAGATCTCTGTTGGAGATGCGCTTTGAGATTTTGAAGCAGTATGTGTCAGTATATGTCAAAGTGAAATGTGTTTCTCCTAGCAGTGCTGATGAATACATCAGCCTCTGTGCACTCTACCAGCTCCAGTATGGTGAATGCACCCACCTCCATATCTCAGCCAAGCAGCACTCAGGCCACAGCGTTTGTTCAGCCCACTCAGCAGCAGGCAGCCAGTCAGGATGCAGGGCCCAGCGTGGAGGCAGAGCGGCCATCTACATCCTCATCCCCCTCCTCTCTGAGTGTAACAGGTCAGAAAGAGAAGCCTGAAACTTTACTCACAAAACACCTCAACAGTAAAAAAAACTAAATATAGTACTGAAAATGTTGATGGTCAGATTCTTAACTGAGGTCCTGGTGTGTTTTTGTGATGCCACTAAAGCATCTTCAAAGCGAAGCAGAGATGATGATGATGATGATGATGAGGAAGAAGAAAGCAGACCCGAGAGCTCACACACACCTCCAACCACCAAAAAGCTACGCCTCAAAGCAACAGCAGCAATGCAGGTAAACACAAAAACCCAGAAACTAGAAATAGAAGTGCTGTCATTCTTAAACTGTTAGTTCTAGGGTATCTTATGTTGTGTGAATGCTGATTAAAGACAGACCTGTTCCAGGCCACTTGAGTTTTGCAAACTGATGAAAGTCTGGGAATTTTAACTGATGTCACGAAGAAAAGTCCAGAGCTTCCTATTCGATATCTGCAGTAGGAGCCATTTTAATCTGTTGTGTCAAAACCTCAAAAGCTTGGCACGACATTATCAGTTGTTTTGTTGTCTGTGTGTGTTTAATAAATGTAAGTCAAACTATGGCCCTTGGTGTGTTTCAGGTGGAAGGTGATGAGGAGATGGAAGGAGAGCTCAGAGATGAAGAACGGCAGGATTCACCAGATGATAATCAGGTCTGTTGTCAAGTCAACTCTTCTGGTTCAAGTAAATGTTGGTTGTCATATGACCATAGAACTTAAAGTTAGTCGTTAGCTGATAGCTAGTTATCTCTGCTGATTTCTAAATGCAGAGATGCTTTTGAAAGCAGCTACTTTACCTGATTTTCCAGCTCTAGCCAATGAAAAGGCTGCCTCTGGATAGTTTCTTCAGAAACACAGTATTCAGGCCTTTGGTTCATCTTTCCACTGCCAAGTTACATTTAAGATTTCAGATGTACAGCATGGTGAACAATTCACAATTATAAACCGTATTTCTGAAATGGGTGACTAAAAGCTGTCTTGTGTAAGTTGTAACATGCAGTGGGTGTGATTTACATCTATTCTGCACATCTTGTTCAAAATCGGGTATGCAAAGGATATTTACCTTAAACACTTGCATGATGCTATGATGTTGGAATATAAAGCGCACATTAAAAAATAAAAAGGCTCACACAACTGAAATGTCTTGTCAGATTGTTTGCATATGAACACAAACAGGCCTGCAAAGGTGTGTGATAAGACATGATTTTTATGTTTGGGATGTAGGAGCTCCCAGAACAGAGCTTCCCAGTCTTATCGGGGGACGACAAGGAAAGTGAGGAAGAGGGCGTGTCCCAGTCCGTTCCCACTGACCTGATGTCCTCCCAGGGCTCTGCCATCATCCGAGATGTGATTGTGATCGACACCGACAGCGAGAGCCGCGAGAGTAAAGATGGAGAGGAGAAGGAGGAGGAGGAAGAGGAGGAAGAAGAAGATGATGAGGTGCTGCTGCTTTTCACTACCATGTTTTGAGTTTTAATCTAATGGCAGGTGTTAATTTCTAACTTTGTCTGTTAGTATAAAGAGGATGAGGATGATGATGAAGATGACAATGATGCTGCTGACAGCGGAATGAGAGCGGGAGAGGAAAGTAACGAGGACAGCGGAGAGGCCGAAGAGCAGAGGCGGGAGGAACTGACAGAAGGCACTAACACTGAGGAGAGTGTGTGTGGAGCACCCTCAGGCTCACAGCACCCCAGTGAGCCAACAGCCAGTGGTGAGCACCAAGGCCAGCTTACATCTCATTTCATGGTCAAAGGAGCTTGCAAAGAAAAGCGTCTGGACTTCTTTAAGTTACTTGAAGACGTTTCACCTCTCATCCGAGAAGCTTCTTCAGTTCTAAGGTCAAATGGTGGAGAGTCCCAGATATAAACCTAGTGGGAGTAACCCCCCACAGAGGGACAAAAGGACCCCCTGATGATCCTCTAATCGCCTGAGCCAAGGTGTGAAACTGGGCGTGGGTCCCAATCAGCCAGAGTTTCGGGTGAGTTCATTGTGAAACCTGGCCCCACCTTATCATGCGAATTCCTGAGATCAGATGGCCCAGGATGTGAGTGGGCATTAAGGTGTCTGGGGAGGGAACTCAAAACTGGATTATAGATGGATTATAGATTATAGATCTACATTGGAGAGACCAAACAGCCACTTCACAAGCGCATGGCACAACACAGAAGAGCCACCTCCACAGGACAAGACTCAGCAGTCCATCTGCATCTTAAGGATAAAGGACTCTCTTTCGAGGATGCCAATGTTCACATTTTGGACAGAGAGGACAGATGGTTTGAAAGAGGAGTGAAAGAAGCCATCTATGTCCACTGTGAGCGACCATCTTTGAACAGAGGCGGGGGTTTATGACACCAACTCTCTGCCATCTATAATCCAGTTTTGAGTTCCCTCCCCAGACGCCTTAATGCCCACTCACATCCTGGGCCATCTGACCTCAGGAATTCGCATGATAAGGTGGGGCCAGGTTTCACAATGAACACACCCGAAACTCTGGCTGATTGGGACCCACACCCAGTTTCACACCTTGGCTCAGGCGATTAGAGGATCATCAGGGGGTCCTTTTGTCCCTCTGTGGGGGGTTTCTCCCACTAGGTTTATATCTGGGACTCTCCACCATTTGACCTTAGAACTGAAGAAGCTTCTCGGATGAGAGGTGAAACGTGTGCAAGCAACTTAAAGAAGTCCAGACGCTTTTCTTTGCAAGCTCCTTTGACTACGATGACCTGGATGACTGAGAACCTTCACAGACATCTCATTTCATGCATGCTTCTCTCAAAATCGCAACCTGACACACTCATCTCTTCCAGGTGAAGGCAGCGGTGATGCCCCATCAGAGTCCGACCACCCTAGAGACCCTTTACACCTTCCTCCAACCTCTGCCCCCTCACCTTCCTCATCCTCCCTCACACCCCGGATGCCACACACACGAAGGCCCCCACACCCACTCCCACCTCGCCTCTACATCCAGCCTCCTGCTCCTGAGCTGGGTCCCCCACAAACACAGGTGATAACCTAACAGACATTTCTTTTTTTTATTGTTGTTCCATTCAAAATATATGTTTTGGATTTGGAGTGAGCTTACTTATCATGAACAGGAGGCAGGTTTGTTATCCACATCGGCTAAATGAGTGATGCAGTTTAATTAAGAGTTTAGTAGAAAGATGCCAAAAGCGTTTTGTTTAGATTCATCTGGGAGTTTTAAGCAAGTCAAATTAATACATATACTGTCCAGTTATTTGGTGTTATATAAAGCCACCTGAAATCACAATGCCAATCAGCAAAGACTGATTAACAATACCGATCAATAGTGAATGGTAAAATCATTACATGGAAATATAAGAGGAGAAGAAAGCAGCACTCTGACAGTAATGGTGTCTGTGTGTGAATCAGAGACAGGCCTCTCAGCTGCGCAGACCATCGTCAGGACGTGGACCTCAGCTGACTCCTGGAATAGGCAGTATGGTAAGAGATGTGTGTTGTGAACTTTGACCATATTATTCAGTTTCTGTGGATCAGCTAGCCTAAATGTGCCTGTTTGTTGTCAGCAGCCTTTCTTTGATGATGATGACAGAATGGTTCCCAGTACTCCCACTCTGGTTGTTCCACATCGTACTGATGGTTTTGCTGAGGCTATACAGTAAGAGAGAGAGAGAGACAGACACACACACACACACACACACCTGGCTCATAATGTCTTCCATCATGGCTGATGTTTGTAGATCGCTGTATAAGATTCTGTATATTATCCTGGAACTTTATTTATTTATTTATTTATTTTAAAGAGGATTAAGTTTCAGAGAGGCAAATCTAGTGAATATAGTGGTTGAAAGGTGACTTTTGTGTTTGTATGGAAGAAACTCTCATTGCTTTCAATGCACTGTGGGCTGGAACACAATAAGCTCAGGTTGTTCGGCCTCCGATGCCTCAAGATGTTAAAGTAAGGAAACTATTTCAAAATATTTCAGTTGAGCTCTGGATGATACTCTACTGTGACAGAGAAGCTCAAAGTGCAAGTCATAAAGGGACTACTTTATAGAGTCAGAAGTGGTCTAGAGTTTGGTCAATAAGTTGATCTTTGAGAGGAGATGGGACAAATATAAATTGATTCAAGGCTGGTTCCCAGAACCTGTTGATTAGGCCTCATATTTTAATTCAATGGACACAATATTAGGATCCCTATGTTTTCTGAAAGCAAAATAAAGAATAATCTAGTTTAGGGCAAAAGACCAACTTCACACAATCTACTGTTTTTAAGGTATGAGTCAGTGTGATAGTCCATCACGCACTAAAGATTCCCATACTTTACTCCACTGCTTCACTTTAACTTTCCTTCACCCCGTTATTTTGTGTCTTAACTGGACTGTTTCTAGACATAGTGGTATCATAAGATCTCAGACTCATTATAGATTTATTAACTCAGGGATTTTTGAGGTGAGATTTTCATGGAGACAGAACAGACAGTGGTCTGCTGCTCCCTGTGTAGAGAAACCTGTCAGTTACAGTGTCCGTATTTCCAGCAACCAGGTAAATAAGTTAAAAGCAATTTAACCTTTTAGAGGGGAAAACTGCAACCTGGTACAAAACTAGTTTAAAATGGCAGAGAGAAGTGATTTCCTTTTAGAAAAGCATTCAAGTGGCCAATTTTAGCACTTTTGTAGGGGATTTTTTTTCTTTCTCTAATTGCAGCAACTAATTCTAGAAGGAAGCTGCAGATGAAACATGTGTTCTTGAGTGAAACATGCAGAGAAGGCAAAGGAGACTACAAATGTGGGCTGCTGAAAAGATGCATTTTAACACGTGTTTAAGCAGATGTTTTTGATCTCCAGCTCACCTCAGGTAGCAGGTCTGTCCACCAGATTCAGGTTTGGACCCCCTGAAGATCTGCTGCCACAGACTTCAGCCTCACACTCTGACCTGGGACAGCTGGCTTCTCAAGGAGGTACTGCACAAACGCTTAATTGTAACTTGTGCATGCAGTCTGATACTCGAGTTAAAACATTCATTTTTTTGTGTCAAACTAAATCTGTATGTAGGTCTCGGTATGTATGAATCTCCTCTGTTTCTGGCTGCTCATGATGAAGATGGAGGAGGAAGGAGTGTCCCCACCACACCTTTACAAGTGGCTGCACCAGGTGAGAAAAACGCACAAACCCCGAAGACGAGATTTCCTCAGTCGGCGCTGTCCAGCTCTTGGGCTCAAAAGCTCAGTATTCCCTGTGTCTCTGTTTCATCAGTGACAGTCTTCACTGAATCCCTGCCCTCAGACAGCAGTGACAACATGGCGTCCCAGTCAGTTCCCATGGTAACTGCCTCTACTGGAATGGCTGCTGCTACAGATGATGGAGATGAGGTGTTCATGGAGCAGGAAGTGGAGGGGTGAGCTTTTAAGTTTTCAGTTTTCATTTATGTAGGATTTACTGTCAAATTATTTTTTTGGACTCATAAAAATCTAAAAAAGAAGCTTCTCACATGGTGTTAAAATAGATTTGTGAGAGAAATGTTGACTTTTATTTTAAACCTGACACCGCTGGAAGTTTTCTCTGATTGTGGATGTGTTTCCAGCCCTGGAATTGAGTCTACCCTGGAGAGTCAGACAGACATGGAATCAGCAGGACAGCAAAGCGATGATGCGTCACTGCCATCTACCAGCCAAGACCCTGGTAATGTATTCTGTTTACTGACCGATAGATGTCAAAGCAACCATATCCTGTGCAAAGTTGTTATAAAGGTGAAAACTGTCCTCAATTAATGTACTTTTAATGCTGTAAAATTGGACATTTGAACATTGGGAATCTATGAGGACCAGCCTGAAGCTTCGAAAGCGAATCAGAGGAACTGCAGTTTTTTGAGTTTGCGCTGCCTTCATTTTTCAGCCCAGTGCATTGTGTCTGTTTCCATGCTTAGTCCATATATAATCCATGGTGCAGACTTATAGAACCTTTAAACCCCAACAACACTTATTAGCAGTCCTTTTTTTTTTCTCCTGTCAATTTAATTAAATGTTTAATATATTAGCTCATTAGTCTGAAAGGGAATTCCATTATTTTGCTAATGAAAGACGTTGAAAAGCACTCGTCAGCTAAAGCTTTCATATGTGCACAAACTCTTGTGTGATGTTTTTTATTTCCCTTCTTTGATTACAGACACAAGCAATATGACGCAGCGTCACACAGTGGCCAGTCAGCCTCTGGTGAGCAGCCTGTCAAGCACAGGACCTCGAGGAGTGAGACTAATCAGCCGCAGAGGTAAGGTGTCAAAGCTTTAAAGGACTATCCTTCTGGGATGGTTGTTAACCTCTGCCTGTGAGAATATAGTGTACACTCACAGAACTGACTCAAGTCCTGTAGTTTTAAATGATAAAGCAGTTTATTGAAGTGCATTAAGCAGCATTACACTCAGGGAACAAGAAGAGTGACAATATGGTATCTCACACATTTTTTTTTTTGTCGTCTTTCGCTAATATTTCAGGAACGTTCTCTCGAGAAGGGAGGGGAGGATCTCTGGGAAGAGGAGGAATCTCCTAATGAAGATATCACCAGTGAAGACTTAATCATCTTATTCAGTAAAACATAAACAAGGCAACAAATTTAATGTCAATACATTTTAGGTCCACGTAAAATCTGACTATTACTGGAGAGATCTGACAGGTGTGTGACTTCTGATTCTGTTATTTTGTTAGTTTATTTCTTTTTTTGTCCTCTGATCTTTGGTTGTTTATACATGTGTTTTAATAATAAAGTGGAAATATGAGGAGCAGCAGTGTCATGGGATGCTTTTTATTTATAAAATGAAGAATATTTTGGAAGGATGTAGTGGAGGACACGAAGATCAATTATCTAAACAATGCCAGAAATATTTCTTTTGAATTGATCAAATAATAAAATTGCTCCATGTGTTTTGCTTTTGTTTTGTATCAGTGTCGACAATCACTGGAATCCACTTTTAATGAAAATAGCTGTGAATTAACTTCTTTTTCCTCAAACTGTGGGCTGGCTTTAGATAATCCTTAAAGGTTATGTTGCAGTTCATGATGGGTAGAATAACTTAAACCCACCATAGAATATGTGGTGTTGTGCTCATATGGTTAACATGTGTAGACTTTTGTGATGGTATTTATTTGACCCTTCCAGATATTATAAATGTCATATTAATGTATGAGGAAAATCAGCAGCAGACTTATTTATTATGAGCCTTTTTTTTGCGCGTTAACAAAGAAAACACAACAGGTCTCCTGCAGGACTTTCCTAAGGACAGCGCAGCCAAACTCTGATAGAGTTGGCTGGCTGGGGAAGGACCGTGTTCTGGCCAGCCATGTTTGCAGAACTGGTTGCCACAGTAGTTTGGCTGAGGATGGGCAAAGGTGCAAAGGATGCAGATGGATCAGGCTTGGTCAGCACTGGCAGGTCACCCGAAATCTGGATGCTGAAGAAGAGAGCTGCAGAGATGACAGAACAGGTGTGAGTTTAGTTACTTTGCTGATGCAGTATTTATGGCTATATCTGCCTACATTAGGGCAGTAGAGGAGACAATGAATACAAAATTAACATATGAACTTATACTGCTTATCACAGTGTCATGGTGATGTTCCTCCAAGGCTGTTGCTCTAGTTACATTTTTGTTTTAACAACGACCGGGTCTTTTTGCCTAAAGATAAAACTGTGGCTACAAAACTATAAATGAATTCATTGAAAGTCCATTAAGATGCCAAGGTTCTTTTTGAGACCTTATCCTGCCATCATTAAGGTTCCATGTGGTGGAGTGTAAGTAAGGCTTAAAATGTCTGGGTAGGGATCTTAAGACTGCAGGTAGTTGATAGCTGGTGTAGTAGGCCACCTCTGATCAATAGTGGTCATTCACAGTGGACACAGTTGTAATGTCCTGCTTTTAAGGAGGGGAAGGACAAACCGTGTTTTAGAAAAGATTCACACAAGGAGAAATAATGGTCCCCCAAACTTTTGGCATGTTGTTAGCACTACATCTTATTCACTGGATGATTTCGTGGTGGCCAGGTACACCTTTTATATACAGGCTATGGACTGAACCAACAAAGATGAGACGATGTGTAATCTCTACCGCTATTAAAACTTAATGTGTATAAACAAAATGCTCTGATTGTTCTTACGTCCAGAGAAGACGTAGTGATGGTATCTGCCGCTCCCCTGAGGGCTGGTCATGGACAGAGCCGAGGTGATGGGGGTGGGAAATCCCTTCAGAGACACTTTGATGTTGATCTCTCCACCCAGAAGAACTCCTGAATGTCAGAAATAAAAAAATAGCATGGTATTAAAAAGCACAGGACCACTTAGTCCAATATGGTTACCAGCTCTTTAAAGCTAAAAGGAACAGAATTTAAATAATTTGTTGAGCTACAAACCAGTATTCATGGAATTTCTTGGTTTCTTGCTGCAGGAAGGAATGCTGTCTGGTGGGAATGTGAAGCTCTGCAAAATTTCTCCTAGTGGACAAATACAGAGATATCATTACTATTGATTCATTCTACCTGTATGTTTTGTTCAGTTTTATATAGGCTTTTATATACTTTTTAATTGTGTTTATATTTAATCTAAGTGCAAGGTTGAATCTGCCATAAATAAATAAAATAAAAATAATGACACTGTTACTGTAGCCCCTGCCATAACCAATGATGTCACTGGCTTCATCTCTGGGGACCATCAATTTTGTGGTATGTGGGGGGTGGCACTTATAGTGTGTGAAAACTGTTAAATTGGGCACTAGCATTGGCACCATGACAGTGGAGTTATTTTGGGTCTGTCTTTGTTCCTCACCATTCTTAAAGAAGTACACAGTTTCTGGTTTGCTCCTGGTGGCCGGCACTGCCAGTGCAGCACTGATGTGTCCTGTCAAACCAGGGAATTCTGAGACCAGAGGTTTGGGGTAACCTGGCTCCATCACCATGTTCCCATCTAAACGCCAGTACTGGTCCCCCTGGAGACAAAGAGTGATTAATACATCCAACATCCATCAGCACAGAGGGTGCTTCTAGGACTGCTCTTCCACTATGATTCCCCCTTGTTGTATTCATATAGCTAGTTGCTGTAAAAGGTCATGGTACAGTAATCCAGTACTGAAAACTATATCCCCTTTCAATGTGGTAAGCAACTGTTGTATTTAGTTTAAAACGTCAGATTCTGACTTTTAAACCTCAAAACTTTAATGAAAGCGTCCAGGATGATGCTTATAGATTATCCACAAAGGTGGTCTGGCTCAGCTGATATTCTACACATCTAATCTCGTATGGAGTGCTTTGATTAAGCAGTTTTAGTCTGCTCAAAGTTAGTGTGCCTATACAAGCTGCTTTGCAACCCACTTGCACTCGGCCTCCTCATTTCATGTTGTGCACACAATGATCAATGCTTTGTTGTTTGATGACTATGCTGTGTTCTCAGTGCTGTTGCTGACGCTGTGGTATCACAACACGCACTTTAGACATTTAGCAGACACAAAAAGAAAAGAAAGAAAAGGTGACATACAAGGGCAGCTTTAGTTGTGATACTGTGACGGATTCTAGTGATATCTATACCTTGATAATGTAGGTGTTTCCTTGGCAGTTGGCACGTGTGAAGATGGTGTCGATGGGAGATGAGATGCCCAAAGTGTCTGTGATACTTTGTGGCTGACCCACAGAGCGGCTGATGGGATCAACGGACCAGAATAACTCGCCTGCAACACACACAAACATACATACACATATCAGGCATATCACATAACCTGTAAATCACATTACATAATATCACTGTCCAAGTGCCAACCTGTAATTATCAAAATAAATAAAATTCTGGCCACTTGAGACCAACTCTCAAAGTAAATCACTCTGCTCAATCACTTTGTATTAAAACACCAAACTTTAAAGCATTACAAAGCAGGGCCCTATTTCAGGAAGCCGGTTTAGAAAACTCAGAGTTAAAAACGATACTCAGGGTTGAGTAACCCCGAACTGTCCAACTCGGAATATTCGGTTTCAGAAAGGCTGATAACAATTAGTTCAGTCAACGCGGAGTTGCTTTAACCCCAAGTTAAGCGCGCGCACGAGGATACATAAAGCCCTGATTAGTGGAGCACAGATTAAGCGAGTCACCATGGAGACGGAGGGAAAGAAGGCACGGTCAATGTATTTCACAGCGCTTGAGGCCGAAATTCCGATGGCAGCATATGCCGATAACATGCAAATTCCGCGGAAAAAAAGTAACACAGCCTCAGCTGCAAAAGAAAGGGAGCATGCACGGCAAAACATAGCCGACAGAGTCAATGCATGAGTGTTAATTTAAACGTTGATCTAGGGATTTCCACCCATTTAACACGTTATTTTATTATATTTTATTTTATTTTTTATTTTATACATTTTATTTTGTGATGTGAGCGCAGGTGCAACCCAACAGGCTCCAAACGTTCCTGGCAGCAAGTAAAAATGAAATATAAAAATATAGTCTAAACAGGTAAGGTGTAATTGTATTATGAGCCATAGTGCTTGGTCTGTTTGTCCGATGTCAATCAATTGTAGTTAGAGGCTACATTAATTTTCTTTCTGTAAGCACTTATTGAAATTATCTGAGCACATTACAAGTACATATTTGCTTACTCTGTATGCTCAAATGTGACCCGTTATAGCCAACAGAAAAAAAAGCGGAGGCCTGAAAAACAGGTGGAGGTCCTCCACCACCACCACTCACAGAGCCTGGCCACTTGGCTTCCACATTTGTGATAATGTTGGCAGCATCACATATGATCTTCACAGTGCAGAGAACACAAATTAGCATCCATTACTATAATGAAATAATTTGTTAGTTTGAAATGCTACAGGGAACTATGTACCTGTACATTAATGCTGTGGAAAGACTTCCTGTTCACATAGTCTCCTTCATTTACTGAAGGAGCAATGATTGGAATGTGAGTGCCATCTGTACAGCCAATCACGCCTGGGAACCGTGAAAATAAATGTAACATTTAAGTAGTAGTTCAAATATCACCACATCATGAATTAAGTTTTGTTCATCCTGATACCTGCAATTTTGTGGCATCCCTCTTTGATAAATCTTGTGGGTCTATGACCGGGGAACACCACAAACGAGTACAGGAGACGTTTCAGTGCAACTGTAACATTCCTGACTGCCCGACAGACGGTAGCCTTGGAAACGTGCTCAGCGTCACCAATATTATACAGAAAGCTCCCGTTTGCAAAAAAACCGAAGTGCAATACAAATAATATGTACAGAACTGAGAGAATGTCCGCGATGTGTCACATGAGCAATATTAGGCCTGAGGATGTTATTCAAATAAATTATAGATTGTGCTGAAAAACGGTAACGTTCACACAGGAAATCATCAGGAAATGATAAAATGTCCAAACGCGCTCTAATCACTCTCTCCCGGCGGAGAGAATTTGGGCTTCAACATCTACTGGCTCTTCAAGGAAGGGGCACGCCATGTCTGACACTTCCTACATTCAGGTTTCTGACAAAGAGGCGGAGACAGTCAGGGTTAGTTGAAGTAAACCTGCTAGGGGGCAGGTTAGCTTCACGGAGTGTGTCGTCATAGTAACTCACTCAGAATTAATCTAAACTCGCTTTGTGAAACCGAAAACCCAGAGTTTTCGTTAACTCAGGGTTTACTTACTCAGAGTTTGCACTAAACCGGCTTCCTGAAATAGGGCCCAGGTGTACAACCTAGTACATCTTTTTATTTGTTTGTTTAAGAATCTGGATTTTGCTAAGAGTTAAAGTTGGAGGTGTGGCTGCTTTGATTGATAGCTGTGTCAACATAGTCAGCTGTAGTCACTACCTGTCTACTAGGCTGCTGTTTGCTGTGTTTGTGCCTTTTGGAGAAAGTTAAATTGAATTTCTCAGAAAATAGTATAGATATGTTATCAGTCTGTTACTTGGCACTAATTAACTCACACAAACACAGATGTATAACTGTACACACACACACACAGTTATTTGATTTAGCCTGCTAACCAACTTGCAAACACTCTGCCTTCTCTTCTAAGAACGGTCATTTCTTGCTCCAAAGAGCAACATGGCTAAAAATGCTAATGTTGATGCTTCAAAATGCAGAACCTATAAATGAATTGATAACATCATAATGTATGATATATACATGGACAGTCTATAGCTAATATGCTAACATTAATCCAAATGAAAAAACTGTTGCATGCTTGCAACAACCTGCAGTCACTAAACTTCACAGCATATATTGGCAGAGGATATAGTTTGCCCAGCACAGCTACAGAGCATATTAACCCTAACCCCCTCACGCCTAGCCATAATTTGACAGTCACAGCACTCACCTTTAAATACCAGAATGGTCCCGTTAATGAGCGCTGTCAGTCCATTGATGGGAGAATGGCTGCATAGGTCGACATCAGCAAAGACCCCTGCACGCACACATACATTTTTATGTAATTTAGAAGAAGCTTATTAAACACACCCACAACCACAGGGCACCTTCAGCTGCTTACCTGTTCCTGGTCCTTCAGATCCTCCATGCCCCAAGCCCTGTAATACATCTTGAAGAGTGCTGGGTCTGGAACCTGCTGGAACACCAAGGCCTATGAGCACAAAGAACGGCATTGCTGTGTACTGTAGTATGTTGGGAATTGTTTTTGAACAACTTGTTTTAATGAACCTAAAACAAGTTGCAAAAATCTTGGTTCATCTACAATTATGAAATAATTTCTGTTAAATAAACCTTGACTAAGCATAGATGAAGCAGCTCCCCCAGGGGATAACACAAGCTGGGCATCCAGTTTACTGCCAACAGCTCCATGAGCCAGGGGGCTCACTGGAGCACCAATGCCCAGAGACGGAGCATTATTGATAGGCAGAGATGAGCCTGGTGCTGGTGAGTATGGAGCTCTGCTGTGAGAGGAAGGGACTATCACAGGCAGCAGGCCAACAGGCATGCTACTCACACCTACAGGAGGAATGAGAGACATTACCTTTAATGACCATTAATCAAACCTGCATTTTGCTCATTTAAGAAAACTAAGTTACGAAAGAAAGAAAGTAGTCCAAACCATGTTGTAGCTGATTGGCTGATACAGCAGAAGGGGTGGAGTCAGATAAGCCAACAGTCAGTGAGTTGAGGAGGCCTGAAGAACCCTGACACTGAGCCCCAAGGTGCTCTGGGCAGCGGCCTCTTCCTACATACAACAACGGTAATGCAGCATTATTATTCATTTTTGTTACTCTTTTAAAGGAAGCTAATGATGGAAGGATTTAGCATTGCTTGTGCTTTGTCAGTTTTGGACAGAGTAAGGGCTGTTCCCAGATTCAGTACTGGCAAATATTCAGTAATATTTGAACTAGAGATGGCACGATACCACTTTTTTATGTCCGATACCGATACCGATATCATAAATTTGGATATCTGCCGATACCGATATGAATCCGATATAGTGTTTTTTAATCAACAAAACTGCAGTTTTGTTGATTGATGTTTTTTAAATATCTTGCTGCATTTTGTATAAGTTCATACTCAAGTTTAAAACAACAACTACACTAAAGCTATTCTGTTATACCTGTATGCAAAAAAAAAATATTTCATAGTTCAGCAATACTGATCAATCTAATAAACTTAAACCTACACCATCCTCCCTATTCTGGTATTTTAAAGAGTACTTAGCGTAAATATTAAGCAACCTAACTAATAGGGTTCCAACTCCCAGCAACAACAAAAATAAATAAATAAAAAATAGGGAACCACCCCTCACGCGCCACCTCATGATGCTTAATCGACGTAATCAACCTTAATTTGATGCAGTGTGAAAAAAAATGCACAGAAATCAATTATTTTTCAAGAAATATTAAATAGATTCAACATCTTTCTTCAACAAAATTGCAGACTGCACAGATGGTACCTTCCCAAAGGAAAAAGTACTATAGCTTACTAGGGTATATATATTAGACTTAATAGTTACTATATACAGTAATTGACTTCTATTCATTTTACATCAAATTAAAACTTTGGGTGTCAGATAATTATTTATTAAAAGCTAGACATTTTAAATGAGAATAAGAAAGAAAAGTATGTCTTTGTGCCCCCTTTTCCCTGTTAATGCCCTATCGGCCCCCCTGGCTAAACTTTGCTAGATCCGCCCCTGCACAGTTACCAGCCGTCAGCTACGTAGAAAAAGATCCTCGAGTAGAAAGTAATATTAAATACATTCTAACAACAGCTGATCAAGCTTAAACGTGCTGCTGTTGTTCAGCCGCTGGTTTCCTCTTTCTGGTGCAAAGTGGGCCAAAAGCAAACTAGAGACACGGACTGCGACAGAAAAGCCGATCAGCTGATCGTTAAGCAGTTTCATGATTGAAGTAGCAGCAGGAGAGGCAGTCGCTTGTTAAGCTTAACGCAGGAATGCTTTACAAACATTCAGAGATGGACTTACACACTTGCTTTACTTCTCTCGGGATAACTTTGTCGGAGATGAAATGCCGGGTTGCTAGTGAAGCTCCAAATGCTATCCAGACCACCGACAGGTCCCGCATGCCACAGCCGCTCTATCACGTGATGCATACTGCTCCGACGTGCTAATGTTCTGAGGTGAGTTACGGCGTGTTGCAAGTTTTGTGAGCTGCTTTCGTGATATTTAATGGATCGGATTACATTTTTTATTTTTCTCCGATATCCGATCCAGTAATTTAGGTCAGTATCGGACCGATACCGATACGTAATATCGGATCGGTCCATCTCTAATTTGAACTGCATTCACCTGTGAAATATTCCTCACTCTCACTATTGGAGGATTTCCTGTTCCTCTGGGATTTCCGCTTTCCTGAGGTTGATAAAACAGAGCAGAAAGGCTTAAAATAAGATACCAGGAACTGTAATGAAAGCATTAGGAACATTCTTGTATTGATGTCTGTAGTAACTGACTACAGGCATACCTGAAGCTGTGGCCCTTAGAGACTGGAACCTGCCGCGATATGACTCTGGTGAGAGTGGCACTGTGGCGTCTGTCAACACAGAGAAAAATGAAAAACTAGAAATTAGAATAGAATAGAATAATCCTTTCTTTGTCCCACAAGGGGAAATTTGGTTTTAACAGCAGCCAGAAAGACACATTACAAACAAACAGTACACAGAACAGAAACATACACAATTTTTCTTTCTTACATATTTACATTAAGGACAATGGTTACTATAAACAGAGTACTGTACCGTTATTAAATTAAATAAAATTAACTACAGATAAGAGGCAAACACAGGTTGTAGTGCGAATCGGTTGATTAAATTATTGCAGTTACAGCGCAGATGTGAACATCTATGATTGTTGGGAGCGGTTTTGATTGTGCAGTCTGACAGCTGCAGGGAGGAAGGACCTGCGGAAACGCTCTTTCATGCATCTAGGATGCAGCATCTGCTCAAATCGCATGTGAAATAACATTTGTCCTTAAAGGCCTACAAGTTCAGATGAGTTGGGAAATGGGACAGTCTATGCAGTTGCAGCCGTGACTGTGGATACTTACTGCAGTTCAATTTGTAGTCATGGCAACAGGTGTTGTGGAGGACACACAGTGGATCACATTCGCACAGCTTACCACGTCGGAAGACCTCACCACAGCGACCCTGACATGACTGTGCTGAAAACACAGACAGAGAGGAGCATGTCATCACAGGACAGCACATTGCTTCGACTGGCTTGAAATTTAAAGCCGTGATATTCTATCTGCCATGGGATTTAATAAGGTAAGAAAAAGACACACCACTGAAAAATTAGCATCTCGTGTTTTACTTTCAGACAATCGTGCACTTGTCTTCCAACCAGTAAACTTTTCAACCGTTTGAAGTCACATAAAATATCCTATTTTCTGTCACTCATTCTTTTAAGAACGTTTCACTTCGATAATAAGGGAGTAATATATAATAGAACACTGCACACAAAAAATCCATCACTGTTTGTGCATTTAGGTCAAACATAGCAGCAGGACAGATGCTTAGTGCCCGTTACGTTACAGCAAAATGCAGCATAGCTTTTCATTATATTATTCTTTTGGTTTAAAAATGAATAAATAAACTGCCAGTATAACAGATAACTATATTTTGTATTTGGCTGGTGCCAGTGTTGGACTTGTTGTCCAACTAAACACCATATCAAAGAAACAATTAGCTTAAAAATATTGATAAGTATATATAGAGGGACAAAAGAAATCATCAAAGTTGAAGCAACTAGGTGAAAAGAACAGTTCTTTGGAAAGAAACCTCTAAACAGCTATAAAATTTAACACAAATAACAAACCAAAATGTAAAGTGTAACAGAAGAAAGCTCTAGAACAAAACAATTAGAAACATTATGTTTCCATGAAAATAGCTACTAAACAAACAGAAAGAGGAGGACATATCGCAAAATAAAACAAACCCAAACAAATAGTTGTGTTCTGTAGTAATTAATACAGCAAACAGAAGAAACATAACAGGAAAAACAAAAGATCCACAGAGCCCAAAACAAGCTTGAAGCGTTTGTGGGCTTCAGGAAGAAACATGATCATATTTTAAAATGGAGAAAAAAACTTTTAAACACTGAAAAGCAAACACAAAAAAAGAAAAAAAAAGAAAATCAAAACAGCTTACAGAAACAGATAACTTAAAGATAAGTAAGTAATCTAACACAACAACAATAAGGGTACATCTTTCGCCATCTTACAATGCTGTGATTGCAGCCATTCCCCAACTCTCTGTGAATGGTGCTCATGGCCATTGATCAGTGGTCTTTGATCAGTGGGTTTTGGTCAGTGGTCATGAGAATTTGCACAATTATGATTAAGTAACTGACCTCCCAGTCCATTGTTCCTTCAGTGGGCTGGTTTCAGTCACTATGCAAATTTACTGTTTATAAGATTTGGGGAAACCTGCAGTCAGCTGAGACTGAAGAAGTCACTTGGATGAGTGACGAAACGTTTCTCCTACAAAACACTACGTCCAGATTCAACTTTTGGAGAAAACAGCAATAATAGATTCACTGCTTCCACATCGAGTAGTTTTTCTGTTTTTATTCATCTGTGTTGTATCTTAATACTCGTCTACAAAAAGAAGAGGTGTAAAATGTGTAGACTTGTATGTTTTTAAGCTTTGTTTTTTTAGGCTGTTATTGTATCTGTCTCACCGATGGTGCATGTAGCCTCAAAGTCCTGGCAGCACTCATTATGTTGCAGGCAGCTGAAGTCACACTTACACTGCCAGCCTCTGTTGAAAACCTCACCGCATCGACCCACACAGCTGCCTGAAGACAGAAGAAATGTGACTTGAGTCATAATTTAATTTCTATCTATTTTATAGTTATTGGGTTCAGTATTCTTTATTAGCATTTTTATATTATGCATAGTAGAGACATTATTTAAGATTTCTCTTTGTAAAATGCAAAATGATACAGCGCAAAACAGGACAAATGCATTACTGGATATTAGAAGATCAAAAAGGATGCATCCAAGGAATTGCCAGTGGAGTGATTTGGTATTTTAGGTACATAGCTAGAAAACTGTAGACAGATAAACATGGCATGCTAGGTACATAACTAGAGATCTGAGGATGTTAACTGTTTTAGTAAGTGCATTCTCCGACAATAAATAAAAATTTTAGACATCTTTTAGACATCACAGCACGATATTGTAGAAAAACAGATTAAATGTAAATGTTGATGTATACCTGGGCCAGCAGCAGCTGATGTCATACCAAGTCCAACAAAGAGAAGCCCCAGTGATATAATCATCATCACCATCTTCACCTTTATCCGTGAGCAATATCAGATCAGATCTAAGTGAGATAATCAGTAGTTAGTTACCTCCTCAGTGTGTCACCTCGCCTCTTCTACTCTGTCTGTCATCTGCTGTCTGTTGGTCTTATATATGAGACAAAAGCACACACGAACAGGACACTTTTAATTAGCAGCACACACAAACACACACTGGCAGTACACCCACAGACTAATTAAAAACTGCCAACATGCATTTAAACTTCCTACACTGTCAGTAAATCAACTCCTACACAGAGTGACGTCTTTCAAGACTTAAAGTAAAAAGTAATTAGATTAATTACTCCAGTAACATAAATAATATTTACGTATTTGAGATCAAATGTGCCGTAAAGCACTTTGAAAGTAAAAAGGAGCACTAAATCAGAAGCTATGTTTACTACAAGTATTTGTACAGACATTTGCTTCTGTGTGATACCACTCCTACCTGTTGACCTTTTGGCCACATTTTTCCAAACAACCAACTTAGGTACTTGATCCAAAACTGATGTCATGTGGCTTTATAATCTTTTATGGTGGATTTTAAATAGTTCAACTTGGTATACGTGTCATAAAAAGTGTCTACATATGGGTAACTTTAACGAGGAGATGAACAGAGGCAAAAAGAAGAAATGACTGAGAGGGGTCCATCCGGTGAGGCATTTACTAAAGTTTGATGTATATGCACTGCATCATATTAGTTTTATTTATTTATGCTCTACAGTAAAACAAAATTGATAAAAGTCAAGTAGATTTTTTTGGTGGAGGTGGAGGCAAAATTATGGGATGGGGATGCCAAAGGAACCAGGCTACTGGTGTTAACTGATTATGTCACTGCTTATAGCGGTAGCAGCTATATCATTTTTTGACAGATTATATGGTATGCTTCAGATCATGTGCTCCATGCTTTTCTCTTCCCAAGTACAAGTTCATCTTTATTTCATCTGAAAAGATTTTTTTTCTTTTAAAAAAAAATGCAAATCAGATATTTTCTGGCAATGTCTAATCTGGCCTTTGTGTAATCAGTGGTTTCCGTCTGTATTTCAGTTTATCTCTTGATTGTAGATTTTGAAAATGATATGCCTCCTTCCTTGAAAGTATTCTTGACTTGGTTAAATTTTGTGAAGTTGTTTTCCATTAAAGGATTTTTTTTTGTGACAAACTGTTTTTCTGTTTGGATCTTTCTGTGGATTTATTTCTAATTTCCTTGACTTGCACATATATTTCTCTAAACTTCTTATTCAGAGTTGCAGCGAACAGAGACCAAGTGTAACTTCAGCACTTAGAATAAACTCCACACCTCTTATCGCTTTAGTGTAATAAGGAAAAACAAGCCTCACCTGGTTATGAAACTGCTTATCAGTCAATTGTCCAATTATTTCTGAACCTCACAAAATATGGCACTATGTATAAAGGGCTGTAAATACTAAAAGGTTAACACAATATCTTAGTTAAACTCCAAATTGATTGCTTGATTTAAAATTAACTGTGGTAATAATAATTATAATAAATAATTATATGATTTTTGTCATTTCCACAGTGCTTAGCAGTTAATTCAGAATTTATGACAGACAAAAACTATACTTGTTGTACTAGCAAACATCTACTCTAAAATATTGACAATAAATTAACAACCAACACAACAAAAGCCACACTGACGTTTTCGTTTGCCCATATCTATCCAAAAAACATGTCTAACCAGGGACCAAGTCCCTGCTTATGGATGGGACTAATCAGGCATAAAATACAATTATATATTGAAGGTCAGTTCTGTACACAGCCCTTACATGTAGTAAGTTATCAGTTCTTTTTTTGAAGCCATCTCTTTATATGTACAGCGTTATGGTCATAAGAAGCTGCTTATTCAAACGACATATGGGATTATTTTCAAGTAGAAGAAAGGCTCTGTTTGACAATACTGAGTTGGACACAATGTCAATGAGTCACTCCACCAGACCAAACACACCATTAACACGCCCACACTGCTCACAGTCACCTGCTGGCCTTTGCACTGAATATATGTGTGTATGTGTTCTGTCTTCTTCATATGGTTCATTTTGAACAGTCAATTATGTGTGATGGGGAGCCCTCTAATAAGCCCTCAAGGATGGATGTGGTTACTTCAGGGTATTGTGATTGGCGAGATGGCCAGATTAAAGCAGCTCGTAAAACTTTATTAGCACCCCACATTGTGACCATGTACAGACTGTGGGATGCATGTTGGCGGGCAGTTCAGAGCAACACACACACACTTGTTAGGTGTAAAGGAACAAGAGTCCAGACAGACATCATGAAACATGTATTTAAAGAGCATCTGGCAGTAGAAATAACTGATTCATTCATCCAGCACATGTAATTGTCACTTATACAATATACAAGTCAGACAGTTCACTTGAGAAATGTGTCTGTTGCTGTCTGTAGCTGCCATGGGACAGAACATCGTGCCTGTCCAATCACATTCACTTTGTTCAGTTTTACTGTCAGTGGTAATGACTCTGGTGGGACCGTGGGCTGCTGACCAGTGTCTGCTCACATTACCTCACCCTCCTGGTATCATCCTCTCACTGTCTTCACTTGTTCCTACTCGTTATTTCATTTTTATAGTGAGAGCCAATTACATGCTTAAGTTTATTTAGTAGTGGGAAAGGAATGTGTTCCTTTGTTTACTTAGTTTGATTAGCTCATTCCAACTTTTAACTTCAGCTTTATTAGGAATATAATGTGAAAAGCTTGTATGACAATATCTTATGTTTTCAGATAAATTTGAGTTTTTACATTCCACAGTTATTGATCTGTTAAGCACTTTCTAAAAACACAAGTTAATGACTTTTGGTTTATCTAAATCAAAAGACTTCTTAATACTTAATGCTTTTCCCAGTAACACATCATTCTCGGAAAAGGAGAGCCTTTAATGACTAGTCACAAAGGGGTGTGGGTGTTATGGTTTTGAGGTTTAGTTGGTGTTTTGGTCTATAAAATTTCTATTTATTTTTTTCTATTTTTCGTGATTCCTTATTTCTCAGCTTTTGCACTTTCCTAAAGTCTCTGTGACTCTGTCTGTCTTATTACTGATTAGTCATTTCCTGTTTTATTTTGTTATCCAGTTTTCCTTTTGATAAACTTGTCTGATTTGTTCTCAGTTGCTGTCATATGCCTTATTAATTCCCCTTAGGGAAATCAAGCTTATTTAATTCCATGACGGAGGGATAATATGCCCTGTCTGTCAAACCACTGATTTATGGCCCCATGTCAAAAGATTTATGACTTAGGAAGTTATAAATTTTATGACAGTTATCATTTTTATGAATATCGTAAAATTAGGATATGTCATAACTCGGTAATAATCAGTCCCAAAAATATGATCACGAAAATGTGGACTAGGATAATGAATAGGATGTTTGAGACAGAACTGGACTATAGAATCATTCATAATGGTGTGCTGTTGTCATTTTAAGCGAAAAAGTTTACTTTTTAGACTAAAAAGCTTTTGTAACAGTGATGATGGAGGGAGATGGAGGCTGCATGCCCCTGCATGCCCCTTTTTGATTGCCAACTGTGAGATTGACAGATAAGGTCTAGGAGTAGTCCCCAATGTTTGCAGATGACATTGTGATCTATAGTGAGATTAGAGAAGAGAGATATGGAGAGAAAAGGAATGTAGAAGCAAGACACAATACAGTGGTCCTTCGTTTATCGCAGTAGTTACGTTCCAAAAATAACCCGCGATAGGTGAAATCCGCGAAGTAGCTAACTTTATTTTTTTACAATTATTATAGATGTTTTAAGGCTGTAAAACTATGGGCAGAAATCTGTGCCATCAGAAACTGAATTTGAATAAGTTAAATTTGAATTTGAATTGCTCGGATTGAATCTGAATTGTAACTTGAATAAATGCTTTTAAAAACTGAATATGAATTAGCCTAAATTGAAATTTAATTTTATATTTTTAAAATGAATTCATTTGCTTTGAAACCGTATTTTATCCTTTAAAAATTTAGCTCTCGAATAATTTCAGATTCCCTTCTCACCATTCAATTTCAGTTCCAAAATTCAGTTTTTTGGGACTTACATACGGTTCCGGTAATCAACCGCAGATTAATACAACTATGTTCTACTAGCAGACCGAAAGTGTTACTGACGGGAATCTACAGCATCTTGAGCTGACTTAAGACTTCAGAAGTCATTCGTCATGTCGAATGACCAGCGGATAAACTCTCAGGTTGGTAATAAATGTATTACATGTATAAGACCAAGCGTCATGTTAACAAATGATAGCCGTACAGTAACTGTTATGCTTATTGTAGCTAAAAACGTTAATTTAGCGTAGTTTGCCCTGAATTCAGCTTTGACAAATATGATCGACTGTTTCTAGTAGAATTCCAAAGTTGTCATCTTGTACCCTGTCAGAGCCCTGTATGCTTGCAGAGACCCCTACACTAGGGAAACGTGCAAAACAGTGTCCAAACCTTTGTATTTTAGCTTTATATATGTCTTACACAGCATCCCAACTCTTTAGCTAACTTAATAACTTTAGCTAAAGTGAATAGTTAGTCTAATTCATTAGTGCAGCATTACTGGATCACCTCTGTTTGAAGCAGAGGCGGAGCCAGACATTTGAAACACCCAGGGCTTAGCCCTAAAGGGTAGTATGCACGTGGGATTTTTTATTTTTTTTGGGGGGGGGACTGAAAGATTAATTGGCTCTGTTTTGAGTTTTGTTCAAAAAAGAATGACTTCATATAGGGAAAAATATATATCACATGTGCAGGACACCTTAAACTAGTTTTTTAATTAAGCAGCGAGGCAGAACAAAGTCGGGCCTGTATCAAGACACGAGGACTAAACCCCAATTCAACCAGACCCAGAACTGATCCGGAATTAAAACAGGACTACAACGGTTCAAAATCAGGACTACTGAGGACTTAACCAAGACAGAACCAGAATCAGAACTAGATGATAGTAGCACTAAAAATCATCATAGACCTGCACTACACTATTTTTTTAAGTCTACCAAAGTCCACTATTTAGATTGAGAAAGGTTTATATAATTATTTAGCCTTGTTGTGCAAACAAGCCTGCATAACTTAATAAATGTAGAATTTGAAAAATAGTAAACCTAAAAAGAAACACTAGGTACGAGATACATGAGTACCTATGATACGGTGATACTTTTGGTAAACGACCATTTGACTAACATGTGTCTCACCTGCTCTTGTTCCATCTCTGTTGTGTCCTCATTCTCCATCTCCCTCTCTGTTCCTCTCTCTCCCTCTTTGTGCTGACAATCATCAAATATACAGTTGAAACCAGATATTTACAAACTCTTCAGATCAAAACACAAACACTTTTTTAATTGTAACATCAAATCAGACTAAATGTTTATTTTTTTAGATTGATAAATATAAAAAACATATTTGTTAACTTTAAGAGTAAAGAGAGAAACTATCTGTATTTCTTAATTGCAAATGGCACCAAATTGTATTCAAACTTGAGCCACACTTATGGAGCTCCACGATTCTTTTCCTGGTGTTTTGGTTGACATCTCTTGATTTTCCCATGTCAAAGAAACAGGCTCTGTGTTTTGCCTTATATGCATCCACAGCTGTGCCACCAATTTACTCACATGGACTCTACTAACCAATCAGAAGCTTCTTCAGCTCAGAATGGAATCGTCTGGAGTTTCTTATTAATTAACAAACTTAGTGTATATGTACTCCTAAATTTGATCAAAGTGATAAAAATAGACAGCTCTGTCTCTCTTTATTCTGACATTTAACTAATTCAAAAGATATTTCAATATTTATCTAAAACAAAAGTTTACTCTAAATTGATGTTGTACAGTAAAAATGTTTTATGTTTTCTCCCTAAAGTGTATGTAAATATGTGGTTACAAATGTGAATATCGTTAGGGAAGATGCTTCAGCATTTAGGGGGAAGTTTGGGTGTTTTTTGTTTTTTATGTTGTACTGCTCTGTACACTGATTTTGTTTTTTGCGTGTTTTTCATTGGTCAGCTTTGGCTTTTCTCAACCTATGTTTTAACATGGTATCGCAATTAAATATTAATACTCAACAAGCAGGTTACTCATTTAAGTTCTGTAGCTGGAATTGTAAAGGCTTGAACCAACCTATTAAAAGGAGCAAGGTCCTTCATCATTTGCAATTTTTGGGCGCCCAGGTTGTGTTCTTACAAGAAACACACCTAAAAATTTCAGATCATTTTAGACTTCGCAAGGGGTGGGTGGGTCAACTCTATCACTCTACATTTAATTCCAAAGTTCGTGGTGTTGCTATTTTAATACACAAATCAGTGCCATTTGTTTCTTCTAAGGTTATAGCGGACCAGAATGGTAGATTTATTATTGTGAGTGGTAGTATTTGGAACACTAAATTCATTTTTGCCAATGTTTATGCTCCCAATTGGGACGATCCAAATTTTTTTAGTATTCTTTTCACTAAAATTTCTGATTTGTCTTCCCACTATTTGGTTCTTGGTGGCGATTTTAATTGCTGGCTCGGGCCGCTGGATCGATCCTCAAATAAGCCTGGTAGGCAATCCAACTCTTCCAAAATTATTAATACGTTCCTTAAAGAATTCTCTGTTATTGATGCCTGGCGTTTCCTCAACCCTACACGTAGAGAATACACCTTTTTCTCCCCTGTTCATCATACATACACTCGTATTGATTATTTCCTACTGGACAGTCGACTTACTTCACAGATTCGCTCTTGCTCTCATAGTGCTATTGTCATTTCAGATCATGCTCCGTTGACTTTAGATTTGGCAGTGGGCCAATGTTCTCCGCCAGCTCCATGGCGTTTGAATACACGCTTGCTGTCAGACGATAAGTTTACCACATTTCTGAATTCCAAGATAGACTTATTCATAGAGACAAATATTACACCCGGAATATCACCCTCTATTTTGTGGGAAACGTTAAAGGCTTTTATCAGGGGACATATTATATCTTATGCTGGTTTTGAGGCAAACCAAAGGAAAGCAAAATTGTCCGAGCTCATAATACGCATATCGCAATTAGACGAGTTGTATGCTGTTTGCCCGGCACCAGAGGTCTATAATGATAGGCTGTCTTTGCAGACTGAGTTTGATCACCTGTCCTCTGCTCGGGCTGAAGAGATGTTGCTGAAATGTCAGTACTCCCAGTATGAATATGGGGATAAGGCCAGTAAACTGCTCTCTCATCAGCTCCGTAGTGCAGCAGCTGCACACTCCATTCCTCGGATTCAGACATTAAGTGGTGTCTCTACGGATCCTAGAATAATTAATGACCAATTTCGAGACTTTTATTCATCTCTCTATGCGTCTGAGTGTGCATTTAGTACGGAGGCTTTGGACTCATTTTTCAATCATCTTAAGCTCCCATCAATCGATCAGACACACAGCCTCCAGCTGGAGGGACCAGTAACTGTAGAAGAGATCATGCAAGCTATCAGCAAACTGCAGTGTTCTAAGTGCCCCGGACAGGACGGGTTTCCGGTTGAGTTCTATCGTAAATTTATGCCTAAACTGGCTCCGCTCATGATAAATATGTATAAGCACTCACTGGAAGTTGGATCCCTCCCACCCTCTCTACTGCAGGCATCTATATCCCTGATCTTAAAAAAGGATAAGGATCCACTACAATGTGGCTCATACCGTCCCATTTCTTTGTTAAATGTGGATTATAAAATCCTTGCTAAACTTCTAGCGATGCGTGTAGAAGCAGTCTTACCATCTGTAATCAACCCGGACCAAACAGGCTTTATTAAAGGGAGATACGCCTTCTCTAACCTTAGACGTTTGTTTAATGTTCTTTACAATCCCTCAGACTCCAACAGCCCGGAGTTTGGGATCAGTCTAGATGCTGAGAAGGCTTTTGACAGGGTAGAGTGGGGATACCTCTTTTATGTCTTAGATAAATTCGGCTTTGGTAAAATATTCATCTCCTGGTTGAAACTTCTTTATACCTCCCCGCTTGCCGCTGTCAAAACAAATGGCACATGCTCTGACTTCTTTCCTCTGTTTAGGGGGACCAGGCAGGGCTGTCCTATGTCGCCGTTGCTATTTGCAATTGTAATTGAGCCCTTAGCCATATCGCTAAGATCAAACCCAGGTATCACCGGGGTTTCTAGAAATGGTATAGAACAAAGAGTCTCCTTATATGCAGATGACTTGCTTCTTTATATCTCAGAGCCAGCATCCTCATTCCCTTTGGTACTTTCAATACTTGAACAGTTTAGCCTTATTTCTGGCTATAAACTGAATCTTGCCAAGAGTGAACTGTTTCCCCTGAATGCTGCTGCACAGAAATATCAGTGCACAGCACTACCTTTTCGAGTTGTATCAGACAACTTCACATATTTAGGGGTTAAAATTACAAGTCATTTTCATGCTCTTTTCAAGCTTAATTTCGACCCACTTGTGGAGAAAGTTAGGCAGGATTTGGACAGATGGTCTCTACTCCATCTGTCTGTAGCAGGGCGCATAAATACAATTAAAATGAATATCCTCCCCAGATTTTCTTTTCTTTTTCAGTGTGTCCCTGTATTTATTCCAATTTCCTTTTTTGTTAAATTAGACAAGATTCTGTCTGGGTTTATCTGGAACAAAAAAACACCCAGAATACGCAAGACATATCTTCAAAGACCGAAAAAGATGGGGGGGATGGCTTTACCAAACTTTATGTTCTATTATTGGGCATGTAATATTCGTATTCTCAGGTATTGGCTACAGGGGGAAGACACGAATAATGCCCCGGCCTGGCTCAGTTTGGAGACTTCTTCCTGTGTCTCAGCCTCTTTACCAGCCCTGATTTATGCCCAAAAGCAGCCTTCGAGTACAGGCTCTTATAATAACTCTATTGTCAAAGTTACCTTGAAAATATGGTATCAATTTTGTCGTTATTTTAAGTTGACCTTTTTTCCCCTTCAATCACCCATCTTGAAAAATCCCTCTTTTCAGCCTTCGTTAGCTGATGGTGCTTTTTATTTGTGGGCCTCTTTGGGTATCAGGTCTTTTTCTGATCTGTACATTCAGAATACATTTGCCTCCTTTGAACAGCTCTCATTGAAATTTGGCCTTCCAAAAAGTCACTTTTTTCGCTATTTACAAATCCGGAGTTTTGTTAAGGAGAAATCCTCTCAGTTCCCATCTAGACCTTCTTATCATGACTTTGATAACCTTCTATTGCCTCCGCCCTCATTACAGGGCCTGATCTCCTGTTTGTATGGGAGAATATGTTCCTTTGGCAACTCTTCAATCTCGGCTATTAAATTGGCATGGGAGCAGGATCTGGGGTGTGTGATTCAGGATGACTCTTGGGATAAAATTCTTTACCGGGTCCATGGCTCCTCATTCTGTGCCAAACATGGGCTGATTCAATGTAAGATTCTGCACCGTGTACATTGGACTAAGGCCAGACTAGCTCAAATATACCCCAATCTTAGCCCTGACTGCGACCGTTGTCATCAAACACCTGCCTCTTTAATGCATATGTTTTGGTCATGTTCATCCCTCAAACAATACTGGATTAATATTTTCTTGATTTTATCTAAGATCATCCAGCTAACCCTCCAACCTGTGCCCTTAACTGCTTTGTTTGGGGTTCTTCCTGATTCAGTTGCCTTGCCGACGCCTCAAGCGGATCTGGTCGCATTTCTCACCTTATTGGCAAGACGCAGAATATTGCTATGTTGGAAGTCCCCTTCTGCCCCATCCTGGGAAATCTGGATCAGAGACGTTCTGCATTTTAGCAAACTCGAAAAGATTAAATTCACCCTGCGCGGGTCTACGGCCAAATTTTTTAAGACCTGGCAACCCTTTTTTGATCATGTTCAGACTTTGCGGTCTCGCAATGCTCCCAATTAGCCAGCTCAGACTCTATCATATTTTATTTTTTCTTATCTTATGTTCAAGTAAGAGGCCTAAGTTTAAGTATATGGATTCTATTGTACCTGCGTTCTATGATGGTATTTATTTAACTACTTTATACATATTTCTTTTCTCTAACAGAATTGATTTATCCCTATAACTAAGCTGACCATTTATCATGTGTGGTTTTTTTTTTTTTTTTGTGTGTTTTGGTTTTTATGTGTCTGTGTGGAGGTGGGGGTTTTGGATACTCTCCACATCTCCCTTGTACACTCAGGAACTGTTGTCTTGTACCCTAGGGTTTGTTACTAGTATTATTAGATTGGATTTTTTCCTTTTTCTGTTTGTACACCCACTGGTACTGCTATAATTATGAGGTGGGAGTGTATGTCTTATATTGCTTTATGTTCTTTAAAAAGAAAACGGCATATTGTTCAATTTGTCTTTTGTAAAAGTCGATGCAAAAACTTTAATAAAAATATCGGGAAAAAACCAAAAAAAACCAAATGTGAATATCCTGCTGTGTACTGAAATCCCTCTTGTTTTGCATAGAAATATACTGAACAACATACAAAGCATAATATATAAAATAACATTTACCTGAGTTTTTTCTTTGAAAGAAGCCTCTAATGTCCATTCTTATATTTCAGTACATAACTGAAACCGATTTAGTCGGGGAGGGTAAGAACTGAAAATATGAAATAAACACACATGTAAGCTAAGACTCTCTAAAGAAACAGCATTGTTGTTGTTCGGCTTTTCATTTCGCCATTTGTTGATTCACTTGAAGAGCAGGTAACGTAATATTGGTCAAGTGATCAGTTTGATATCAATCTCTCGTGATTCACCATCATATTTACATTATTTGTACAGTATGAATGATTTGCTTTGGTACCTGGTCAAACTTAAGCTCTCCTTAGTATGGCTGGCTCCGTCTCTACAACAGCGCACTCACAGGCAGCAGCTGCCCCGCCCTCTCGCTCAGTCGCTTAGTGACTGAGCTCGGATCATACCAATATCAGGGGGGATTCATGCACAGTCGTAAATTCCCACAGTGTGCACTATGTGCTTCGAATATTGTGTGTACTTTTTGTTTTATACAGTTGTCAGCCAGACATCTAACTATGAAAAAATTACACTCCAAAAGACCCCGGGCTTAAGCCCAGTAAGCCATCCCCACGCTCCGCCCCTGGTTTGAAGTGATATGATATGTGACTATCACTGTGTTTAACTATTCTTAGGGTACTGAGTGCATGCTTAATTAGGTTTTGTTTTTTTTACATATTGCTCCATTGCTATGTTTGACAGGCTGAAGTTTTCTGCACTTTATACTTCATTCTGTGTTTTACATCACTTTGTAAAGTGATGTTGACTTTATCTTTGTTGTAAATTAAATGCATTGTTCCCATTTGAAAAGTTATTAAAATGATGTAAGAACTATCAAACAAAGTAAGACTTCCTCTTTCAAAATCAAATGTAGTTAACATACTTTTGATTGATTGATTGATTGATCATACTTTATTCATCCCAAGAGAAATTGGGTTATACGGTGGCCCCTAGAGACAAAGCACGTACAAACTCCAAAACACTTACAAAATCCAAAACACGTGCAAAATCCAAAACACATGCAAGCTCCAAAACACTTACAAAATAAAAAACACATGCAAAAGACAAAACACGTACAAAATACAAAAAACATGCAAAATCCAAAACATGTACAAAATACAAAACACGTGCAAACTCCAAAGCACTTACAAAATCCAAAACACGTGCAAACTCCAAAACACTTACAAAATAAAAAACACATGCAAAAGACAAAACACGTATAAAATACAAAACACGTGCAAACTCCAAAACACGTACAAAATCCAAAACACATGCAAACTCCAAAACACGTACAAAATACAAAACACATGCAAAATACAAAACACGTACAAAATACAAAACACGTACAATATACAAAACACGTGCAAAATACAAAACACGTGCAAACTCCAAAACACTTACAAAATACAAAACACATGCAAAATACAAAACACGTACAAAATACAAAACACGTGCAAAATACAAAACACGTACAAAATACAAAACGCGTGCAAAATACAAAACACGTACAAAATACAAAACACGTGCAAACCCCAAAACACATGCAAAATACAAAACACATGCAAAATACAAAACACGTGCAAAATACAAAACACATGCAAAATACAAAACACGTGCAAACCCCAAAACACGCGCAAACTCCAAAACACATGCAAAATACAAAACACAACGGAAGTGCTCCAGGACGCTAGGGGCAGTGTTGAGCTTTTGTTACCTAGTAACTACACAAGCCAGGAAGTACCAATGACCGGATTTGGGGTCTGCAGCCTTAAAGGCCGCATTTTAAGGCCGATTATGTCACAGCGACACGACAAAGACTGTCCCAATTCAAAGGCTGCTCGAAATGCGGCCCTCAAATGCGTCCTTAATTTCCCTGAATTTTAAGGATGGGTCTGTGTAGCCTTCATGGCCCAACATATCCCAGACTTCATAGCGCGGCGGTGGTTTGGATAATTTTGCCGAAAAAAAACGGCGGAAGCGGAGCGGACGAAGAGTAAACTTCCAGAAGTAAGTACTGAATATTATGTCACTTATTTATGCGCAAATGTTTTTATAATGAAGAACATTAAAACATTACTGTTGGCAACATGTCGGGAAAGTTATGTGACATTAGCGACGTTTGTACTAACTTGGTTTTAAAGCCTTCACTTCAAAATATTCGCCGTTCAATAGCTGACTTTAATCTTACAGAGAATGTGATGATTTTATGCGTAATTAAAGTCAGTCATGTCAGTCAGCTGACGGTTCACTCCTTAAGCTGAAAGAAAGATGCTTTAATCACAGGAGTCACACATGTGTCCACTGTACCATCTGGGAACTCTTCTTGTTTAGCACTCGTAATGACACAAACACTAAATCCTCCTTCTCTGGTGCTGTTTTGTAGCAGTGTGTACACCTGAGACTGTCACCTGTCTGTCTGTCCTGCACTCTCTCTCTGTTTCTTTCTCTCTGATTGTGGAATAAAAGTCTGAACATGTATTTATAAGTCACACTTGTGTTTGAATCCTGCAGCTTATCACACATTTGATTTCTATGTGTGACACCTGCAAGTGTCCAGAGTGAGAACAGACTGAGGGACCCACTGCATTACATCATCTGTGAGGCTTTGCACCCCTGATGATCCACCAGGACAATCTCAGCAGTATGTGAGGAAGAGGAGGAGGAAGAGCCAGCAGCAGCTGACAGATGGAGAGAATAGACAGACTGTTCCCTGTTTGTGAAGGACTGCTAGAAAAGTTTAAAATAACTAATTGTCTGTCCTGAATCAGTCTTATTAGGTAATGTTCAAATAATTTTATCATTCCAGTGTTTCCAGTGTGGGAGAAAGTACTCAGGGCCTTCAAGTTACGCACTATGAAAGGCAGCAACAAGTTTAATGTTCAGAAACCTAAAGTCTGTATCAGCAGCAGAATGGAACTAAAAATAAATGTTTGTTTCAGTTCTATGAAGCTTTGAGTATTTTGGATCAGTAGCACTGCTGTGTTTGTTGCATCATATTGCTGTAATTGTTTATATGCTTTATATATTCTGAGGTAAGTTGATCTATAGTGTTACATCATATTCTATAAGGATGTTATGTGTTTGTATACTTTCTGCCCAGTTTGACCCATTTAGCAGACGTCAGCCTGTTTAAAGCTCTGATATCTATTCTGTATGACTTAAAGCAGTTATGACATGGTCTGATTTTATCACCCAATAAAGGAATATTTAATACATCAGTCTACTCTTCATTTTATCAGAAACATATATATACTATTATATATTGTACATATATTTATTAGTTTCAGATGTAGCCATTCTTGTATTTTGCTTGTTTACATTATTGTATTTTGCACAACTCTGTTGCTTGTGAAGCTCGCACACAAGAATTTCACTCACATGTGCTGTACCAATGTACCTGCACATGTGATGTGACAATAAAAGTGATTTGATTTGAAACAGCTCACAGCTTGTACATTTTCTTTTTACACATGTATGTAAGCATTTGAGCCAAATTTAGTAATGCCAACATACTGAAGGAACAACATTTGTCTCTTATATATGATACACCTATATATGCACTGTCAATATACATTTTGAACCAGCTGCAGATGTCAGAGTAACAACTGACTGACCCCCACATAAAGTGCGTTACAGTAGTCCACAGGGGAAGAAATAAAAGCATGGATCACGGTTTCAAAGTGCTGCCTAGAAAGAAACGATTTCACTCTTGCCAGTCGCCTTAAATGATAAAAATGGACTGGTCCAACTTAAAACCAAGGGCAGTAACAACAGGTTTAAAATAAACCTCCAGGGGTTCCAAATGAAAAGAAGAGGACTCACAGGGGCCACTGGGTCCAAACACCAACAAATCTGTTTTCTTTTCATTCAAATTTAAAAAGTTTAGAGCCAACCAAGCTTTAATGTCATCTAGGCATGTCAAGAGAGGTTTTATTCAGATGCCATCCTTCGGCTTCAGTGGCAAATAAATTTGGCAGTCATTCCTATATACTTGTCTTTGAGTGAAGATTTAAGGTGGTAAGACATGTAAATAACTGCAACTTGAATCTGTACTGAAGCTCAGTATTTGACAAAGAGTTCATGTTCACTGCTGTAATACCTAATAATGACTAATATAATAACCATAATATTGTCCATATTATATTTACATTACCAAAGTGATATGACTTTAGTCTCATGAACAACATTAGCTAATTGTTATTTACTAGCTAATCTTAAATGACTGTTCAGTACAGAAATGAAGCCCAAAAATCATGTTTTACTGTCCTGTGGTCTCAGCCTCAGATACTTATCAAATCACACAAAGCTCTTGTAGAAACAAACAAACAAATGAAAAAAAATATGTTCTCCTTCATTTCTGTCAAAAAAAGTTGTATGACACGTTTCCAGCTGTTAGTATCATAGTTGCTAGGCAACCTGGGAAGCGCAACGGAGACTAGAGCCCATGTGTTTGCAACAAACTTGCCGTTTATTTTACAAATCGAGCTCAACACTGCCCCTAGCGTCCTGGAGCACTTCCGTTGTGATTTGGAGTTTGCATGTGTTTTGAATTTTGTACGTGTTTTGGATTTTGCACGTGTTTTGGATTTTGCATGTGTTTTGGATTTTGCATGTGTTTTGAATTTTGTACGTGTTTTGAATTTTGTACGTGTTTTGAATTTTGTACGTGTTTTGGAGTTTGCACGTGTTTTGGAGTTTGCACGTGTTTTGGATTTTGCACGTGTTTTGGATTTTGCACGTGTTTTGGATTTTGTATGTGTTTTGGAGCTTGTACGTGTCTTGGATTTTGTACGTGTTTTGGATTTTGCATGTGTTTTGGAGTTTGCATGTGTTTTGGATTTTGTATGTGTTGAGGAGTTTGTGCGTGCTATTTGGAATTTGTAAGTGTTTTGGAGTTTATACATGCTTTGTCTCTAGGGGCCACCGTACATACATTACACAAACATCACATGGGGAAGACAGGTCAGAGGACTATAACATGGAAAATGCACAACACGAGGAAAGATAAGGAGAAAAAATAACTCCCCCCAGACTGAGCTCCAACAGGGAGATCAGTTTGAGAACAGAAAAAAACACCTCTCTGCACATAGCACATGAAAAAACTCTTAATACACCAAAGAAACACATGGCAAGCAACAGGGATGGGTAAAGGGTGAGAGACAGCCAGTGTAGACAGTGCATCCGGTCCTGCAGCATAAGGCTGGTCTCCTTGATCCACCGTTAGCATCGGAGGGGACGTTTGGAGGGGGAGGGGGGATGAGTGTATATCTGCATGTGTATATATATGTCTCTGTGTGTGTGTGTGTGTGTGTGTGTGTGTCCAGAGTTCAGCTGAGACAGTGTCCTTCGCCCTGCCAGGCAACGTAAACGCTTTTCATGTTCATGTTCAACAAATAGCTAAGAGAAATTAAAAATGTTCCCCTAACCAAGAGCCAAGAGGGTCTCCAGGTTATTTATTTATTTATTTATTGGAATTTTTGTATTTATTTATTGGAATTTTTGTATTGCTCTCCAAGCGTTGTCTAGTTTATCTTCAATTAAAAATATTTTTCTGGGGTATGGTCGATAGGGGTGGGCAGGAAAAACAAGTAAAAAAAACCCTTTATCAATAAAATGACCCAGATTTGGTATTCACCATTGTGTTCCTCTTGCTTTGTTTAACATCAGAGATACTGGCTGTACATAGAGCGTGTATGTAAATACGTTTTGACTATTTAATTTTCTGCCATACTTATTATACTTATTGAAATTATTTTGAAAGTATAATAGGCCGGAACTAACGACGCGTGTTTGTGTGTACGTCTACGTTTCCGACCGAGCATTTTAAAACAGGAACCAAATGCTGATGCAGACTACAGCACGTTAACTTTTTGGATTATATTTGAGTCTGTAACGTATTTCACTGCACTCACTTTCTCTTAAATCAGTAGCTGTGTTACACACTAAAAGGCGAAGCCGGTGAGAATCAGCAAAAAGGCGAAAACGACTGCGAGAGATCGCGAGTGAGTGAACGATGTGAGGGTGTGTGGGTTGCCAGAATGAGTAGATGTTAAAGTGAAAGTTCAGATTTATATTTTGGCAACGGCACTGAACCAAAGACGATCGCTACTTTTAATCCTTTTTTAACTCCTATTTTTAATCCTTTGCTGTGTCAGAGACAATATATAGAGAAACATGGCACTGAATGGTAATCAGTTGATGAATAACAGCAACGATGGTGGCAAAAGTGGCTTTCAAGAGGAAAAGCTTTTAATAAAAAACGTATTTTAAGCCAAAGACAGCAAACTGTTTGATGATTCGATACTTTTTGTATCCAGGTGACCTTTGAAATTAAAATTTAGACAGCGGTCCAAATTTGCTTCTAAGATTAAAACGTAGTTGTATTCTATTCCTATACTTGTATGTATGTATGTATGTATGTATAAAAAGTATTTTTTGTTCTTGATGCTTATTGATGTTTTTATGTTCACATTTTAATCTCCTAATTTTAAATTGGTATCTAACAAATGAAATGCCAAGATGATCCAAAGGGGAAAAATATAAAGGTTTGATTTGAGAAATTGGGCAGTGATCAGAATGTTTAAAGCTGTAAAGGTGGTCTACAAAAACGGTTATAGACACAGCCATTTACTCCATTCTACTTTGTGTTGTTAGTGCCTGGAAGAATGTCCAGATTCATTTATGACTTCTTGATGTTTTTCTGGCCATATTTCTGCACAGACATTAGTGCTACTGGGTTTGTCTCTGCAGTCATGATTCTGGTGGACCCTGGGCTGTACATCGGCACTGCAGCTAACCTCAACGACCACCAGGAACTGGTCGGTGCGAACATCAGTCACATCCTGTCTGTAGATTCTGTAGACCCCAGCCCACTGTTTCCTGATGATAGAGCCTTTGTTAGGAAGTGGATTGATGTCTTAGATGAAGAGACTTCAGACCTCCTCAGTTACATGGACACCAGTTTCCGGTTCATTAAAGAGGCTGTAGATGGTGGCCGGGCTGCACTGGTTCACTGGTAAGGCAATTTTATATATCAAATCGCAATATTGTGATTTTTAAAAAAATGCTCCTTTTATTTTACTCAAGCTTGTGAAAATATGCAATGTGAAACAATCGTGTTAAGTGTCAAACCGCAAACATGGTTTTGTGTGTGTTTTAGTCAGGCTGGTCGGAGTCGCAGTGCCACCATTGTTACTGCTTATCTAATGAAGAGATACAAACTGGGATTCACTGAGGCTTATCATAGACTAAAGAGTCTCAAACCAGATGTACAGTAAGTTTGTGTTTCACTTTAAAGTACTGTTATTTGTATTTAATGTTTATTAAATCCCCCAGAGATTATATTTCTTACTCCACACATAAAATTTACATTTTTTTTTAAAATTCTCTAAAGCACACTTGCTTGTATGTATGTCTTTTAGGGTCAACAGTGGTTTTGAGGAGCAGTTGTGTCTGTACGAAGCAATGCAGTGTGAGGTGGATACCTCCAGTCCTCTGTACAAACAATACAGACTGACCAAGATCACTGAAAAATACCCTGGTAACCACACACACACATTCTGAGATTATAGTTAAACATTTGAGCACTTCTCATTATTTTTGTTGCGCTTTCTTGTTCTTAAATTATATGTTTTCTTTCTGTATGTGTGCATGTGTTTGAGCAGAGTTACAGAAGGTGCCTAGGGAGGTGTTTGCTGTTGACCCTGCCCACTCCAGCTCCTCTGAAGCATCCTATCGATGCAGGAAGTGCAGGTGAAAAATGGAAGCTGAATGCTTCAAATTACATGTGTCTTTAATATGAATAAGCTGATGGCACACACAAAAACAAAACAGTTTGTTAAGTTGATGATTTTACTTCTTAGCTCAACAGTCCACAGTTTAATTTATGACTCACAGCCGATCATAGCAAACTATTTACAGTGTTGTGAAAAAGTGTTTGCCAACTTCCTGATTTCCTTTTTTTGGTTTTGTTTGTCATACTTAAATGTTTAAAGTAAGCGCAAAATGCATTTTCTAAATGAAGGTGTTCATTTTTAAGAGGAAAACAAATCCAAACGTACAGGGCCCTGTGTGACTGTCAGTCTGGAAAATTCCTACACAACTCTGTAAAAGGCAAAAACACGGAACAGGGGTTAAACTTCCCTGGAGTAGCCAGCCGACCAAAATTACAACCAGAGCGCAGCAATGACCTATTCAAGAGGTCACAAAAGACCCCAGAGGAACATTCAAAGAACTGCAGGTCACATGTACCTCAGTTAAGGTCAGTGTTCATGACTCCACCATAAGTAAGAGACTGGGCAAAAATGGCCTGCATGGCAGAGTCAAAAACCACTGCTGAGCAAAAGGAACAAAAATGCTCATTTCAGTTTTGCCAGAAAACGTCTTGAAGATGCCCAATACTTTTGGGAAAATACTCTATGGACTGACAAGACAAAAGTTGAGCTTTTTGGAAGGTGTGTCCCATTATATTTGGCATAAAAGTAACACAGCATTTCAGAAAAGGAGCAACATTACCAATAAGTAAAAAATGGCGGTGGTAGTGCGATGCTCTGGGGCTGTTTTGCTGCCGCAGGACCTGGAAGACTTCCTGTGGTAAATGGAACCATGAATTCTGTCGTCTACCAAAACATCCTGATGGAGAATGTCCGGGCAGCTGTGCGTGACCTCAAGCTGAAACGCACTTGGGTTTTGCAGCAGTACAATGATCCAAAACACACCAAGTCCACTTTTGAATGGCTTAAGAAAAACAAAATGAAGACTTTGAAGTGGCCTAGTCAAAGTCCTGACTTGAATCCGATTGAGATGCTGTGGAAAAACTGCATCATTGTCTCACCTGATGCAGGAGGAGCTAAGAGGGTCACATCAAAAAGGTTTGCGGACGAAACTGATACCTTCAGTGTGGCTGAATTGCAACAATTCTACAAAGATGAGTGGACCAAAATTCCTCCATGTTGCTGTAAGAGACTCATTGCCAGTTATCGCAAACGCTTGATTGCAGTTGTTGTTGCTAAGGGTGGCCCAACCAGTTATTATGGTTAGGGGGCAATCACTTTTTCACACCAATGTATCCTGGTATTGGTATTAAGTTTGTCTCGAAGTTTGTACATCTTGGATAGGATATGTAATTTCCTAATGTAATCTAAGGAATCCAAGGAACTGAGTGACTCTTCTTCTGAATGGAGAAAAGGAGGTATTCAGCCTGGTGTGTGTGCCAGTTTGAGCTACAGCTTCTGCAGGCAGTAACCTCCACTTTCTCCTTGCAGTCGAACTCTATTTCGTGGCTCCAGTATTCTCAGTCATTTAGTAGGAGAAGGAGCTTCGGCCTTTAGTCACAAAAAGGCCAGTAACCTTACTGGTAAGAAGACATACTGTGAACATTCACTCAATAAATTATTGACAATGTCATTTTTAATTAGTATCTGGGTATTCTTTTTTTCTTTTTTAAATTTCATTGACTTTTTTTCACCCACATGTTCTTTTTTTTATGTTGCAGAGATACAGCTGCCCTAGATTAACAGTATTAATATTAACATATTTCATATTTCTATTAACGGATGCCCCACCTATATTTACAAGCTAGTTAATCAGAAAATATAATTACTGATGTTATCCAGGAATTTTCAAATGAACTTTTTTGCAATAAAGCTGAAAAACAATAGTAAAGCACTTTTTTTTTCCCCAAGAGATTTAGTTTTAGTTATTTATTTACTTGCATTCCTTAAAACATTCTAGTGGTTGAATGTTGAGCAATGTAATTTATGACTTGTGTGACGGCTCAAATTTTGGCATTAAAATGTGAATTCAGTTTTTTTCATCTAATAAATAATAATATATATATTTTTTAGTTTTAAGCAAGTTTCAGATTGATTTCTAAAATAGATTTTAAGATATTTGTTTTCTTAGTTTTATGACAGATTTGTTATCTCTGATATGATTTTACATTGTGTTGACATGGCTAAACTGAAGAAAGCTTGACTGTTTCAAACTGGCTTCACAGTACATCCATACATCCATAAAAAAGACTACAAAGTAATCGCACTTACTGAACTTGTAATCTTTCGATGTGTTGTTGTTCAGGAGAGGTCCAGTGTACATCATACTTTATTGAGCCAGTGCAATGGATGGAGCAAGCCTTACTTGGAGTGATGGATGGACAGGTAAAAAACTTGTCATCTTTTCTCTTGCATCATTGTTTGTTACCCCCCAACAACTTTTGAGCAAATATGAATGTTTGATATGACCACCTTTTGCTAATTTACAGTTCTTGTTCATTCTCTCTTCCTTTCTTTTATATATTTGTGTGTGTGTAGCTGCTGTGTCCTAAGTGTAACTGTAAGCTGGGCTCATTCAGCTGGTGTGGAGATCAGTGTTCGTGTGGCCGTTGGGTCACTCCCTCCTTCCAGTTGCACCACAACAGAGTGGACGAGATCCGGCAGCTGAACATAATGAAATAACACTTCCTTATAGTCTGTAAGACAGGGAATAATCATCATGCATAAAGACATACTCCAGTTTGTAACATGAAAAAGTGATTCAATTATTATCTGAAATACATAATGTAAATAAATACAAATGTAAATATCATTTATCTAAGAATTGTTGCAGGTACTTTTATGTTTCACTGATTAGTATACAACAATACTGTGTGTGTATCTGGGGTTTTTCACCATAAACTAACAAATAAAAAAGAAAATGTCTGCCTTTCACACAAAGAGTGGACCATATGTTTTTGAATTTGAATATTTCATGTTTAAGCTATGAAAGGCGCAATGTGTATCTTAAGCAAATGCACTTATTCGTTATGCTGTGTCCTGACATTGATAATCACCTGCCTCATTCTGTCCTAGTTGAAAGTCTTAAAGTAAACTTTTTATACAGATTAATTGCAGCGTGAGTTATCATGGAATCAATGAGCCCACACTGAAGAAAAACTGATAATTGAAAACATTTACATTTTCTTTATATAGCACCAAATCACAACAATTGACTCAAATTGGTTTATCTTGTAAGGTAAAGACCCTAAAATTGTTGAGAGAAAACCCCAACAGTAAAAAAAAACAAAACAGGACAGAGTCAGGGGAGGGAGACAGGGCAACAGACAAGCTATGGAAGAGAGAGATTAATCATAAGTAATGATTAAATGCAAAATGGCATATAAAACACCCAGTAACTTAAAAGAGGTGAGTGAAGAAGAAACACTAAGCACATCATGGAAGCCCCCAGCAGCCTAGGCCTATTACAGCTGTCGATCTTCAAAGCCCAGGGGCCCGTTCTTTGTACCTCGCTAAGTAGGTTAGCTGGATTTGATTGTTGACGATTTCGTGTGATCTTGGATCGTTCGGTTCCCCGAAGCTCATCCGGGACTTGCTGCCATAGCAACAGAGCCGTAAGCGTAAACCTGCTCGGGAGCAGGTTCACTTTATGTAAACAGGATTAGATCGCGGCCACGCAGGTATGCCCGCGTCATTCATACGAAAGCAACAGCGATATTCCACCACTGTTTCACCATAAATAAATATTATCAATGTAACTAAAGATAATGCAGCACTTGATCCTGCAGCACTTGATCCATTTATTGATTTCACACAGATACATACAGGTCATTTCCTAAAAAAGGGAAATGTACTATTAACATTCTATTACATGTATGTGATTATTACAGATGTAATTCATATTTCAGAGTAGTAATTGGAAATTACTTCGTGTAATCAAGATGGGAGACCACGGCTATAAAAGTGAAGGTGGATTTGGGAAGTCTGTCGCAGTCATATCCTGTCCGTATACGCGAGCAGCCCATTGCGGAAGGTGCAAGATTGATAAGGAGAGTTTCCAGAATTCAGCGTATATTGCGGGATAGACAGGATCCTTTAGCTCAGCGCGACAGTGTGCTCATTGAGAGATGTCGATATTCCCGTGAGGGTATTATTTACTTAACCAACTTGTTGACGAGGGGGTGCAGGACCACCACCTGTCTTTTTTTTGCTCTGCCCTTTTCTTGGTTGCTGTTATAAACAAACAGATTATTCCAGGGTCTCTTTCCAAGAGACGAAAAGCAATATAAGTGATAAATATTACCATTCTGTAGAATATTCTTATATTTCACTTTTACTTGTTCCCATGTTCTAGTGGGTCCTGTTGTGGCTCTAATGTGTAAGGGGATATAATATAACATAATATAATATAATGTAATATAATATTGGATAATATAGTGTAATATAATAAATTTACCCTACCGCCTACTGGTGTTGGCCAGAGGGGCCGATGGCGCGATATGGCAGCCTGGCTTCTGTCAGTCTGCCCCAGGGCAGCTGTGGCTACACCTGTAGCTGCCTCCACCAGTGTGTGAATGTGAGAGTGACTGAATAGTGGCATTGTAAAGCGCTTTGGGTGCCTTGGAAAGCGCTATATCAATCCACTCCATTATTATTGTTATTATTAAATTACTTACGAGTTTAATTTGTCAGCAACTTTCTGCCAGCCCTCTCTCCTTGCTTTTGCAGCCTTTGCAGTGTTCCCTTGCGTTCTGATTAAACTCTGAAACTCCTGAAATCCCTCACTCAAGAGTTCTTGCTCTGCTGCCGAAAAATACCGAGCGCTCTCCTTCGACATTTTCGCCGACCAATCAGAGGGTTGCCGATCAATGTTTCTACTATCGATGCGTAGCCCCTTTTACGACACCCAGTGATCTCACATTACTTCATCCAGCTGTACTGATCGTCAACAGCAGGTGTGTTCGGGGAACCGGATTAGCGAGCTCACGGTTAGCGCGATGGTTTGGTCTTGGATGTGTCATTTGATCTTGGATGTAGTAAGCGACGTACGAAGAACGGGCCCCAGAGCCCCAATACAGGAAGTCTGTGTCGGCACTCTTTTTAAAAAAGTTTTATCCTCTGAGCCTGTGGGTCAGAGTTCACATGGAGCCAATGTGGATGTGATGAACCAAGCAATGAAGGAGCATCAGCCACAGGTTAAAGTCCAAAAAAAGGCTTTTCATTTAACCCCAAAACAAACTTGGTTAAATTATACAACAATCAAAATCTTGGGCCCAACTGAAGCTAACATAACAAATCCCCCCCCCATGATCCAGAGTTGTGGTATGACCCAATTTGCAGGTCTCCATATAGGCTTGCTTCACCCTTTTCCACCTCTTGGCTCATCAACCAAGGGACTGGGAGCAGCTGCCACTGAGGTAACTCAGAAAACAAAGAAAGATTAAATCATAGATGCACAACAGTGTAACCTAAAATCTGCGCACTTATTTTAGAATAGTGTATTATGTGATTGTATAAATGAATGAATTCTAAACCAAAACCAATTCTTTGTTATCCTGTAAATTAAATCCTATATTTAAAGAAAGAAAAATGTAAATGTAAGCCTCTATTGTAACACTATTACCACTGTGTGGCTGTACCTGCAGCCATAACAGTGGATGAGGGGACTCGCCCAGCTCTGACTACCTCGAAGTCCAGGTGTCTTCCCTCCTTTCACTGTTGTGGGGGGGGACCTGACTAGACTTGCAGCTCATATCCTACCAGTCACACCTGTTACAGACCCTAGATCGTTAATTTTAGGGACCATGACAGTAGGCCTCAAGGTACTGTTATATTTAAATGGCTGGAGTAACCTGTAAGAACTTTTTACACTCGGAAAACAAGGGACTTAATACCCAGATTTTTACCTTTAACCATTTCACAAAAGGTTAAACATTTAATGTCCACAATTTAGACTTGCAGGTTACAGAATCCAAAATTAATAAAAATCAAAGTATAATAATCACATTACCTAAATTACACTTCTCTAATTTACCAACTCTGAGCTAATGCTGATTTTGTTCTGATCCTGTGGAGGAGAGAGGCTGGAGAGGATGGTAAAATGGTAATTGGCCTGTATTTATATAGCGCTTTTCTAGTCCCTAAGGACCCCAAAGCGCTTTACACAACCTGTCATCCACCCATTCACACACTGGTGATGGCAGCTACAATGTAGCCACAGCCACCCTGGGGCGCACTGACAGAGGCGAGGCTGCCAGACACTGGCGCCACCGGGCCCTCTGACCACCACCAGTAGGCGGTAGGTGAAGTGTCTTGCCCAAGGACACAACGACCGAGACTGTCCAAGCCGGGGCTCGAACCGGCAACCTTCCGATTACAAGGCGAACTCCCAACTCTTGAGCCACGATCGCCCCCACAGGATAAAGCAGATCAAAGGAAAAACAGGATCCCCCGGGCATTCAGTGGAAGTATGCTGTGAATGAAAGACCTTCTGAATTAATCATCTTAACACGGCTTCAAATTTAGCAGAGGAAAACCCCCAAAATATACAAAACCAACTTGCAGGTGTACGGTTTGGTCAGTGATTGGTTCCTCTGGCATCTCTGCTGGAATTTTCAACTGTGACCTCTTTAGATCCAATCTTCTGATCATCAGAAGACAAAAAAGAACCTTGTATGTCTTCTTCACCTCACTTGTATACATTTCCACCTTTTCTCCCCCTTTTCTTTCTGGACACTAAATCTTCTGAGATCACATCCTGCCTCACCCACCACAGGGGCATCAAATTACTCAGTTAACATCTAATCACCTGATATCCACACACCTTATCATCCTCTCTCTGACTCAGTCATCCCACATGCATGAACTAAAGTTTAAACTTTAAAATCACTTCATGACATTTTCTGTGTTATTGTTAACATAGATATTTGAACATTCAGTCATATATGGGTACACTCCTTCGTTTCATTCAGTTTATGTAATTCTACTTCAGTTAGATATCTTCAACATATTCTCACATGAACATTCAGTTTTAAAATGATGCCTTTTTAATTCAAATCAAGAGGATTACTTGCTTTTATTTCTTTCTTTTATTCAAAATCATAATGGGTGAGACACACACTAGTCTGCCAAGGTCAGAGCCAGATCATGTCCTCACAAAAATCAGACATTAGAACAGTTATTTCCACTACTCAAACTACATTTGTCATTTAACATACCATACTAATCAGACTTCTACTTTGGCTTCAGTAAATCATTTTTTAAGAATAAAAATGATTTACTATTAGCAAATAAGGGAAAAGCGTTTTACCTCCTCTCAGATGGAATAAGAGGAAACAGCCAGGGGAACTTCAGTCTCTATCGGTCCCACCTCTTTCACACAGCATAACCAAGGGAGGATTCACATGAGCAGGCCCTATCAAAAAAGCAAAGTTTTAAGAAATATCTCAAAAGTAGAGAGTCAATATGACCCTGTTCATCAGCCAGCTTTATCTGACAGGACACCTGTTATAAATTAAGATGACATCAGCTTGTAGAAACTTTTAAATCTCTCACTGTAAGAGAAGAAGTCACACAGACATCAAACCTATTGTGTCTGTGTGCATTTGATGTAAGAAGGCATCACATCCAGTTCAGAGTCTAAGTGTACAAGATACTAGTAAATGCACTAGTAATTATATAGTGCATTTGAGCACGCAACCTTCTGCTACATCCCACTCACCCAGTCACTTACACACACACATTCATACAGTGTTTTGTATCTATGCCTTTAATCTAACACACACACACACACACACACACACACACACACACACACACACACACACACCACTCATTCCCAGTATCTTTTCAAAGGACACGTCAACAAATGGAGTTGATCAGTCCACTGACCTTCCGTGTAGTAGAGGACCTTGTCAAGCACCCGAGCTACAGCTGCCCCAACACTGAAACCTCAAATTGTGAAGTTTTTCTATCTGTCCACTAGATGGAGCTAATTGATTATATAAACTTTTGGCTGCTTTGTGTTTTATGCTTACCTGCAGTAGTAGGACAGAAATTACAAAGCTCAATGGGAGAATCCTGCAACAGGAAAGATGGTGATGGAACTGAAAAAAATCCTAGGATTTTTTTTTTTAACTTCAGAATTGAGCTGGTTAAAAGGTAAATACTGCTTTGAAGTAACTGCTCGAATAAGTGCTCTGAGCTATTTCAAGCTGGTTGCTGAGCAGTTAACACCTGCTTCTGGTAGTGTGTGATTTACATTTTCTAAATGTGTGACATCTTCCAGCTGTTCCACTGATTCTTTACTAGACTGAAAATAACATTGCTCTGACAATGGCAAAATTCATTGGAGTAAGAAATCATCACTAACATAACCTCATTGTATATGAGGCCTTTCTGTTTGTGTGAGAACACCAAGTCTTATTCTATTTTTTTTTTTTAAACAAGTCTGTCCATTTACTCTGATAATTTCAACCTTACCTCCATACATACTAATGAAAAAACCAGTATGGCCCACGTTTCCAAATAATTTTAGCCCATGAATTCAGTTTGTCTCTGCTGTTTAGGTTATTATTCAGAAGAGAGAAAGTTCTGCTGGAAAGCACCTCATTAACAACAACAACAACAAAAAAAAGCCCAAAAAAAGTGTGATCTTGCTCAACACTGCTTGCAATACTGAAAGCAATTGACTATAAAGGATAAAGGTTATCATGTGAAAGTGATAATGTGCTTGAGAAAACTCAAACTACAGCATGTGCATTGTTACAGCAAGTGGTCCTAAGTGAGACTGTTTAACTGTAACTCAGCAGTCCTGTCCAACAGATGCCTGGAAAACTGGAACACACACTCTGGAAATTTGGTGCAGAGACAAAGGGGCAGGAGGAGCAATAATAATGACACTAAAAAGAGATGGTTATGTAAAAGAGGTGGAAAACGGATTTAAAGTTGAGGTGAAAATGTGTGAAAATGAAAAGAGTTGGAAGGAAAGAAAGGGGGATGTGTCTGAGTTTTCCATTCTCTCATTAGCATTGTATTTGGGAATCCATTCCAGCTTCATGCACAGTATGGCTGTGCGCGAGTTTTTTTCAAAAATGTGAAATCGTATAATCATCGGGGTCATAAAAAGTAAAGATTTTCTTCTCTGTGAAGGAAAATGATTTATCAGTTCAGTTCAGCTGAATATACTAAAGCTGTGCCACTCAGTTCTATCTACCACTGCTCCCTGAACCTCCCTCACCCAACTCCCCCCACACACTACTACAGCTCTATTGGGATAATATGGTACTATCTTTAAGATATGACTGAGCCTGATTATTAGCCACACGGAGAGGGGTAGACTACTTTTAAAGCATTCCACCATTCCATTTTAACTTTACTTTATGAAACAATTTAAAAAGGTCATACACTCGATCATGCATGCTACCACCATCACTATCAAGAAGGGAGCTTAGACAAAAACAGTGTGGGCCCAGTATCGTGAAAGTGTCATGGTAACCCGAGCCTCTTTGCAATACCCACAATCTTTATCTGTTTTCTATAGTTTAGCTGTAGGAGGAAGATACTTTTCAGTCTTGACAATACTGACAAATGTATTTTTAATTTATGTATTTACTTTTTTTAAGCAATCTTCTAATGTTTTTGTTAATCTCTCTCTCTCGCTCGCTCGCTTGCGCTCTCTCTCTCTCTAATGATATACAGTTTTTTTTAATTGGTTTGGCACTATTTTCATAACTGAAGTGTACATTTTCAAATCTCTCAGTACAAAACTCACATTTGATCACATTTGTAACACCACTAGTCATTCTTTCAAATCTGATGTCATGATTTCATTGTATTTGCACATATTCCACTTAATCATTGTTTCAGAACACATGATCATTGTGATATATTTTGAGAACATTTGCTTTAATCACCCAAACAAAACAGTAAGATCTTTTTTCAACTTAGTACTTTTACCAATCATTTCATTCAGGAGCAAATAATACAAGGTAAGGGTTTCATATTGTCCTTGTTGATGAATGAGTGTAACTGAACTGTAAAACTTTACACAGCAAATATTACACTTATGTTCAGACATAAAAAAATTATATACACACACACACACACACACGAAAAATAGAGAGAAAAAACAAGTCATTTACATAAGCAAAATATATATTATTCTGTTTTATTTTATTTTTTTTTATCACTTTTACACAATTAATCAAGCCGGTCATTAACATTGGGCCATAAATTGTCATCAACATCACAGTAGATGTCTTCGTTGTTCAGGCACCGTGGGAAAAATCTCCTGCCATGACGAATCCAGGCTTGACATTGCTCAGCAGTTATATCACCGCAAGCTTCACACATGGCTTGAAGAAGGGAGACATGCTCATGGGGATGGCGATCATACACCTTCCACCTCCATGTAGAGAAGAATTCCTCAATTGGGTTGAGGAAAGGGGAATATGGTGGAAGATAGTGTCATGAAGCGAGGATGTGTTTGAAACCATTCCTGAACCAGCTGTACATGGTGGAAGCTGACATTGTCCCACACAACAACATAGACGATGTCTTCTCCCTGACAGGCCTGCTCCAGTTCATTTAAAAAAACTATCAGGTGTTCAGTGTTGTATGACCCTAGAACTGGTCTACAGCCTACCACACCATATAGCATATCGCTGCACACATTGAGATGTTTCCCCCACGTTGTCCAGGGACGTGGATGGTAGCCCTTTGTCCAATAAGGTTACGTCCTCTGCGTCTAGTTTTTGCCAGATTGAAACTGGCCTCATCAACAAAAATATACTTGTGATGATTCACAGCAGCGTCCAGCTCCATCACCCTCTAAAATGATAATTAAGTTGTTTTTTTTAAAATTACAACTAATAGTTGTCAGTACTGTCACAGTGATTGCATGCCAGTTTAAAGTTTTTCCAGCAAGATGGTGCACCACCACATTATGGGTGCCAGGTCCAAGCATTTCTAGATGAACAGTTTCCTGGAAATTGGATTGTCATCGTGGGCCAGTTGAATGGCCCCCAAGGTCTCCCGATCTGACCCCCTTAGACTCATCTGAAGGCAATTGTCTATGGTGTGAAGATACGAGATGTGCAGCACCTGAAACTACGGATACTGGATGCCTGTGCTGGCATTTCTCCTGCGGTGTTGCTATCAGTGTGTGAAGAGTGGGAGAAGAGGGTTGCATTGACAATCCAACACAATGGGCAGCACATTGAACACATTTTATAAGTGGTCAGAAACTTGTAAATACCTCATGAAAGAATAAAGTTACGTTGAAACCAGGCACACCATTGTAATATATATATATATACATATACATACATATGAATGTATGTGTATGTGTATATATATGTGTATATATACACTCAACAAAAATATAAATGCAACACCTTTGTTACTGCTCCCATTTCCCATGGGATGGACGTAGAGACCTAAAATTCATTCCAGATACACAATATAACCATCCCTCCCAAACAGTGGTCACAAATCAGTCCAAATGTGTGGTAGTGGGCACATCTGCTATATTGAGATAATCCATCCCACCTCACAGGTGTGCCACATCAGGATGCTGATCTGACATCATGAGTAGTGCACAGGTGTACCTCAGACTGCCCACAACAAAAGGCCACCCTGGAATGTGCAGTTTTTTGCGCTATTGGGGGTCTGGGGACCCAGAACCGGTCAGTATCTGGTGTGACCACCATTTGCCTCATGCAGTGCAACACATCGTCGCATGGAGTCTATCAGATTGTCAATTGTGGCCTGTGGAATGTTGGTCCACTCCACTTCAATGGCTGTGCGAGGTTGTTGGATATTCGTGGGAACTGGTACACGCTGTCGTATACGCCGGTCAAGCACATCCCGAACATGCTCAATGGGTGACATGTCCGGTGACTATGCTGGCCATGCAAGAACTGGGACATTCTCAGCTGCCATCTGCCCTGAACAATGTGAACCATGATTCATCCGTGAAGCGCACACCTCTCCAACGTGCCATCGAATGTGAGCATTTGCCCACACAAGTCTGTTACGGCGACGAGCTGGAGTCAGGTCAAGACCCCGATGAGGACGACGGGCATGCAGTTGAGCGTCCCTGAGACGGTTTCTGACAGTTTGTGCAGAAATTGTTTGGTTGTGCAAACCAATTGTTCCAGCAGCTGTCTGGGTGGCTGGTCTCAGACGATCTTGGAGGTGAACCTGCTGGATGTGGAGGTCCTGGGCTGGTGTGGTTACACGAGGTCTGCGGTTGTGAGGCCGGTTGGATGTGCTGCCATATTCTCTGAAACGCCTGTGGAGACGGCTTATGGTTGAGAAATGAACATTCAATGCACGGGCGACAGATCTGGTTGACATTCCTGCTGTCAGCATGCCAATTGCACGCTCCCTCATTGCTTGTGGCATCTGTGGCATTTTGCTGTGAGACAAAACTGCACATTCCAGGGTGGCCTTTTGTTGTGGGCAGTCTGAGGTACACCTGTGCACTACTCATGATGTCAGATCAGCATCCTGATGTGGCACACCTGTGAGGTGGGATGGATTATCTCAATATAGCAGATGTGCCCACTACCACACATTTGGACTGATTTGTGACCACTGTTTGGGAGGGATGGTTATATTGTGTATCTGGAATGAATTTTAGGTCTCTACGTCCATCCCATGGGGAATGGGAGCAGTAACAAAGGTGTTGCGTTTATATTTTTGTTGAGTGTATGTATTTATGTTTTTCTATGATTAAGTGGAGGAGTGCAATAGACCTGTATAGTCCAAAGCAAATTTCTCCTAGGGGGGACAAATAAAGACACTTTGACTTTATTTTGGCCACTTTGTAACTCAAAATCAAACAGAACATGTAGTTTGGTCTAATACATTCATATCATCAATATCATCACAATAAAACCTTTTATTCTTTTTATGTAAATTATGATTACATCCTCTTATGTTTTAACGTTAACTTACACTGAAGAAAAAAGAATAAGCCCGAAGGTGTGGCAGAGCAATGTTAGCATTGCTTCCAATTCAGTTTAATTCAATTTAATGTATATAGCACCAAATCACAACAACAGGCACCTCTTCCAGAGAAAAATGATTTCAAATGAACTAATTAATTTTCCATCCATCCATCCATCCATTCGCTTCTGCTTATCCTTTTCAGGGTCACCGGGGGCGCTGGAGCCTATTCCAGCTGTCATAGGGCAAAAGGCGGGGTACACCCTGGACAGGTCGCCAGTCTGTCGCAGGGCTAACACATAGGGACAGACTCACATTCACACCTAGTGGCAATTTGGATTATCCAATTAACCTATCCCCACAAGCTGCATGTCTTTGGACGGTGGGAGGAAGCTGGAGTACCCGGAGTGAACCCATGCAAACACGGGGAGAACATGCAAACTCCACATAGAAAGACCCCGGCCTGATGGTGGAATTGAACTCAGGACCTTCTTGCTGTGTGACAACAGTGCTAACCACCGTGCCAAATTTTGTATATTTGAGCTAATGGTAGCACTAGATGATGGCAGTATAGCTCTCTTACTCATGGATGTAAAGCTCCAGCACAGAATGAAGATATGACTTATGACTGTGACTAATGCAGAACCTGCATCAAAGGAGGAGGGGAGGTGGTTTGCAAGGAAGATCGCAAGACAGTTTGCAATACATAATAGAGATTTAAAAAAAAAATCTTCACAAAGGTGGTACACTGAACCTTCTAGCAAGCCAAAATAATAATTCTAAATTGATTTGTACGGGAGGAGCTTGTTAATGTTCTGAAGGCAGTTGGGGCCATAGTTACTAAGAAAACCAACTTACCGTTGGTGTTCATCTGTAATAGACAGAAATCCTGCACCACTCGCAAGGTCCCAACAAGGCACATGTACAGAGAATACTTGGGAGAACCTGCTGTGGTCAGAATGCTTACATCAAGTTACAATAATTTCTTCAAAGTTGACATTTTGTGCCCACTTAAGACAGTGTATAATGTCTTCCTAAATTTTAGATGCCATTTATAATGACTTACATTATAAATGACACCTATAGTAAATTTTTAGTTCTAAATAGTTCATCTTTCATTATTTCAGTGGAAATAATGAAAGATAAAATATTTGCTCACTGAACAATACCAAGCACTGCTGTTTCTTTGAAATCTCCAGGTTTGTTTTTATTACTAAAGCTGATCACAAAAGTGTCATTCATCTGTCTGCTGAGATGGTTTCTTTAACTTTATGGTCTGCGAGAGCAAAACATAAAGTGCAGGGTTTAAGAAATCCTTTTAAAGTGCTTTAAACAGATCTCACATATGCCCAGGATTTCATTAATTTAAGTGGTTCTGTCTCAAGTTATCGTTAGTGGAGTACCTAGACAGCCTGTGCTCTAGCAGTATGTCTGTTAATACAGATGACAGATGAAATACTTCTGTTAAGAAAAGAAAATTTAAAAATTCAGAATATTTCCTTTCATGGCCAAACAGCCTGTCTGGTCCTGGTGGAAATCCCATTTTATGCTGCTATTTCACACCAAAGAAGAGTGGTAACCATTTTTAGAATACTGTCTGCAGTGTTTCTGGGGTCAACTATAGTCCTTCCTAAAATTTACAGCTCTATTTTGATTTAACTGACAAAATTTTAGGCTCAGTGCAGCCAGGCTGAGTGGCAGTTTACCTTACAAAGAAGAAGTTACAGTTTTCCCACAGTTAATTATGCATAATATTGCCTTATCAAAGCACATCCCACACTCAGCATAACAGTAATCATAGTTTTTCGCTGTTTCTCAAGAGTCGTGTTGCAACCACATTTTCTGCACTTCATCAAATGTCTTTGTTCTAAAACCATAACAACTCTGTTTATAAGACTTTATAAACACAATGATGGTCCATAAAGTCTTCCATAAAAATGACCAGCTTTGGTAATTCACCTAAACAGCTTTTTTTCAACCATGGACCTTATATGTAAAATTAAATAAAATACAACCACACTGACATCACTCATTAATTTAGTCAAGTCTTGTTGTGAAGCCTCAAAATACGTATTTTTGCCATCACCATATTGGGAACCCCAAAATGAAAACCAAGAGGTGGAGCTGGCTTTCTCCTCCACGACAGACCAGTGCAGCCTGAGTCTCCCTGCAGTCTATCTGTCTCCCACTTCCCTCTCAACTCATTTGTGAACAAGATACCAAGTTACTTAAACTCTACTTAGAGAAGCAACTTGTCCCTATCCCAGAGTCAGCACCCCACCTTTTTCTGTGTGAGGACTAATTCTCATTCCTGCCACTTTGAACTAGGCTGCGAAACTCCCCAATGCAAGCTGGAGGCCACCACCTGATGAAGCCATCAGAATCACATCATCTACAAAAGGAAGGATGAGATTCTGAGGCCACCAAGGTGGAGCCATGCCACTAATTGACCACGCCTAGAAATTGGTGGTAAGGGAAGCTCTGGTAGAGTCCAAAACACACTGGGAGCGAGTCCAGCTTATTGCTGGCAATGTAGACTAAGCTCTTGCAACAGTTGTACAGGGACTGAAATGTCTCATAAGAAAGGGGGTCAGACACCCCGTACTGCCAAAGCACCACCCAGAGGATAACCTGAGGGATACAATTGAATACCTTCTCCAAGTCCACAAAACAAAGTAGACTGGATGGATGAACTCCACACACACTCAGATTTTGTGAGCCACTAAAGAGTCACTCCAGCATTTCACAAGAAGGAAAAAAATCAAATACTCCCCCTATTGTTGTTGTGCTGCATACCTGCAGTTTAATTGGGGGTCAGCATCTCCCTCAGCATAAAGTCATCTAGGCTTTGCTTCTCACTCTGTACTCCTTTGCAAACAGCAATGCAATACCATAATTATGATACAGCGTCCTTTCATTCTTTGGAGATGGCATGCTTATTAACTGCCAATTGTTAAATGTGTGTGCGCGTGCGTGTGAGATTTTATTTGATCTATGACTGTTAAGCACTTGGCCCTGCTTTTAACACATCAGTTCCCTCAGAAGTCCCACTTAATAATCAAGGTGGATAGGATTGCTTTGTCAACCAATTGCTGTCCAACCATCTGCTTTGAGGATTACCACCACAACAGGTACCAACCACCTTGAACCATGTTCCACACCTCCATTGTTGTGGCCCATGGTTCATTTGAACTCCATGTTTCTAGGCTCTCTTGGAATGTTGTTGTATTTCTGTTGGAGTTGGGAGCTAAAGATCTCACAGTCTGGGACCTCTTAACAGCACTCCCAGAGCACCCTCACTGTATGTTTAGGTGTGCCAGGCCTTTCCAGCATCCTTCCCTGCCACCTGATCCAACTCACCAACAGGTAGTGATCATCTGACACCTCAGCTTCTCTCTTCATCCAGGTGTCCAGAACATACAATCGCAGATCTGATGATACAATTACAAAATTAACTTGTGACATGGTGTGCCAATGGTCCCGTGCAATTATGGACACGCCTATGCTTGAACATTCTGTTCATTATAGACAAACTATGGTTTGCACAGAACTTCAATAACAAAGCACTACTCAGGCTTAGATCAGGCTGGCTGTTCCTCCCAATCATGTCCATCAGCCCTTGGGTCCAGGGTTGCTGAGGGTGCTCAAGAGGGTGCTGCTCTTCAACATCTTTCAAGAGGGAGGCTTGGGACACTGAGTCTGAGTGGACCATACTGAGCATCTCTAGTGCTGATGTCGAAGTACAAAGATGTTGCTGAAAGGTGGTTGGTGTCTGTCCACCAGATGATGGACACCAGAGGTGAAGGGAGCCACCAAGCTAAAGAAGGAATGCTAACAGGCTTGATTAGCCTGTGGGACTATAAGCAATCCAACTGGAGTGCAGTAATGTCAGTAGCTGAACCAAAACCTCAGATGTGGTAGGAGTTTGTTGAGGCGTTGGTCACTTCTCTCACCGCTACAACTTTTCCCTCACAGTCACTTGTCACCTGCCTTAAGGCACAGGAAACTGCTGCAGTATTCTGCAGTAGTCCAAAGTTGCTAATGATAAACAGTCATTCTATAACTCCAAACCCAGAGGATTTCCTGTAGAAAAACAACAACTTAAGCTGAGCATGAAGAAGTGAAGAATGAAGAATTTTTTTGAGAAAATGACCACAGACTAATAAAGCAGATGTATCGTGATGAGACACACAAATAAGCAGAGAATATATGTGGATGTCACCTTTTGCCATTTATCGCTATCACATCACAAGATTACTTACATTAACCTACTTCGTGTAACGTGATCCAAGACCTGCAGGACCTCCAGGAAAAGCAAAGAAGTGACATGATGGAGGATGTGAGTCACATTCAAACTTCAACTGTGTGACTCTGTGGTCTGTATGTCTGGACTCATGGAGCAGGATGTCTATTTAGAAAGCACTCAGCAGGCATTTGCTGCTCTGACTGGGCTTAGAGGAAAGGTGACTTAGGCTATCATTATACAAACAATTGTTTTGGCACAGAAGTAAGAGTCTTTGTAAAGTGAAATCTTTGCAGATTAGTTCAAGAACTACTTTTCAAGCTATTTCTGTCTTTCTGCCTCATTTATACTTCTCTGCCTTTGGCTGTAGACAGACACGGCAAACAAAGTTATTTTCCTTTCCGAGTGATTGATGTGTGATTTAACATCCTCTTGCTTCCAACAATTTCTTATTTTCAGTCTGTTCTTCAAAGATCTTTACTTTCATAAGCTACCTAAGCTGCTTGTTATTTTTGTCTTGTCTCCATTACCACACCACAACCACAACAAGGTTATTCCTGCAAGTACTTTGGCTGTATTTCTCAGTCTGTCTGAGAAGCTTAGAGTAACAAACCAGATGTTGTAACGTAATGCCTGGGGGACACATTAGCTCTCCCTGCTGTCTGCTTTTCTTACTTCCCTCATTCATCTCTCATCTTTACTTGTCTGCTGCCCTCAAATCCCTATTATTTTCCACCTCTCTCTTCTCCCCACGTCGTCTTTTTCTGTTCTCATCATTTGCGTCTCCCCTGCTTTCTAGTATTTCCTCTTTTAGAGCACTGATGGTCTGGCTGGAAACCTAAACGGAGCCATCTGCTGCAGAAATATTCAAACTTACATAATCTACATATGGTTGAAGTAGGTTTCCTAAATACACAAAAATATTTTCTTTCAACATGAGAAAATGACTGTATCAAAAATCCAAGATGTTCCCTAAGTCATATGTAGCAGACAAAGGACATGTGAGCAAGTTTCATTTTCTGTAATAGATTCTATTTAACTCCACCAACAAATTCCAAGAATACAAATGACTGAAAACAATTAAAGAGGACCCACTGTGTTCATTTCTATCTCCAGATTTTTTCTTGCACTTTTCTCAATAGCATTTTTTACCATTCAATATAAAGTAATGTAAATAAAGTTCATTTATATAGCACTTTTCACAGACATAAAGGTCACAATAAAATTCACAAATCACAATGTTAATCTATTAACTATATTAAACCAGAAAAATAAAATAAAGAAATATATAAATAACAACAGAATATCAGCTGAAGGCCTGATTAAGGCCAGAAAAATGTACAACAGTTTTTTTTAAAGAGTCCACAGACTCAGTTAAATGGAGCTGGAGTGGTAAACGTTCCAGAGCCCACAGACTGAAAGGCTGTTCCCCCAAGTCTTCAGTCTTGTATAAGAGAGAACTAAAAGATTTTGAGTGTGTTTAACAAGAAGCTGAAATGTTGTTCAAGTTTCCTTGTAGGCGTTTCACCTCTCATCCGAGAAGCTTCTTCAGTTCTAAGAGCAATTGGTGGAGAGTCCCAAATTTTAAGCCCTATGGGAGTTTCCCCAAGAGGGTCATGGACCCCCTGTTGATCCTGTATCTAATCACACGAGCTAAGGTATGAAAATGGGTGTGAGTCACAATCAGCCACGGTTTCGGGTGAACCCATTGTGAAGCCTAGCCCCACGTTATCATGTGATTTACTGAGGTCAAATGACCCACTATGTGAGTGGGCGTTAAAGCATCTGCGAAGGGATCTCAAAACTGGATTACAGATGGCAGTTGATGTCGTAAGCCACCGCCTCTGTTGAAAGATGATCGCTCACAGTGGACATAGATGGCTTCTTTCACTCCTCTTTCAAACCATCTGTCCTCTCTGTCCAAAATGTGAACACTGGCATCCTCAAAAGAGTGACCTTTGGCCTCAGGATTGCAGATGGAGAGCCGAGTCTTGTCCCGTTGAGGTGGCTCTTCTGTGTTCTACTATGTGTTTATTAAGTGACTGTTTGGTCTCTTCAGTGTAGAGGTCTGAGCATTCCTTGCTGCACTGTACAGCATACACTACGTTGTTAAGTTTGTGTTTAGGAGTTTTGTCTTTGGGATGAACCAGTTTTTGTCTGAGTGTGTGGCTGGGTCTGAAGCAGTGGCGGTCCTAGCCCCTGGGCGAAGACTCCCTCTGGCGCCCCCCCCCCCCCCCCCCCCCCCCCACACACACACACACACCCACCACCACCACACACACACACACACAGGATTGTACATTAACATAGAACTTTTGTCAGAACCATACTGAATTTCACAAGAGAAACATACAGATGTGAAGAGAGAGAGAGAGTAAACAGCTACCAAACAGCCATCATAATTCGTCATACAATGAGAACAGGACAAATCAACAATTGACAATGGACAACTGTACCCTCAAACACACAATAATAACATGGACTGAACCACCACTCACAACCACTAGCACTTTATATAGCCTCTGTAGGAATTATATCTCACTTATCTTAACTGCACTACTGTATAGCTCTGTGTAAATAATCATTCTGTACATTCGATAATTTTTAATCCTACAACTGTTTACAACTTGCATAGTTCCCATTTCTGTATAGCTGTATATCTCAGATTTCTGTAAAGTTATTTATTTCATATTCTGTATAGTTTTTCATATTTATATCCTGTACATAGCTTGTACTCACTACAGCCTGTACATACTTATAGTTATAGAATATTCACAACATACCTCATACCGTGTACATTATAACATACCATAATAGACCCATTTCTGTAATATACTTACATATCTATATTATTGCTAATATATATTGTAATATATCTATATCACTAAAGCACTTCTGGATGGATGCAAACTGCATTTCGTTGCCCTGTACCTGTGCATGTGCAATGACAATAAAGTTGAATTCTATTCTATTCTATTCTAATTAATATTAAAATCTGTAACATAATGTATTTGGAGTTTAGTCTGTTATTGTTAATATTTTTACCATTTCTTCTTGGAGCAACTGTAACCCACATAATTTCCTTAGGGATTAATAAAGTATTCTGATTCTGATTGTTTCAGGATGACCTGCCATTATCCAATGACACATCTGCTTACCTGTATCTTTTGCCCGTTTCTCCTCCTCCTCTTTTCTCTTTTTTCTAAACTGAGGACCTGATGGCGTTGAACCCAGGATTCAAATCACGAATACATAATGGCCTTGAATTTACAACATTATGAATGAAATGTGCTCTATTTGGAAGCAGCAGGTCTCCCTCCCCTTTCCACGGGTTGTGTGTGAGACTTTAAATCATCAAAATATAAAATATAAATTTTAAATTGTTATTGATCCCTTTACCTCTAGTCCTAAAGTGTATATTTATTTTCTTACTGTTCTCATATTTATTGTTTGTTTACTTGCACTGATGTAACTGGAGCTTCGTCGTCTCGTCTAGCCAGTGTTGGGAAGGTTACTTTTAAAATGTATTCCATTACAGAATACATGCCCTAAAATGTATTCTGTAACGTATTCCGTTACGTTACTCAATGAGAGTAACATATTCTGAATACTTTGGATTACTTAACATATTATCATGCATTTTACAACTACATGAATGTACTATTGCTGTGTGATTTATTACTGTTACTGAAGGTCCGCGGCTCCGAACCGTAGTAAAGGGACCTCTGACTAATACGGGTTCGTGTCGGGCTCGTAGCCGAAAAATAGCTTTACTTTGTTGTGTGGGTCAACTCTGCTTGCGAGAGACAGAGAGAGGCGTTGAAAGACTGCTCCAACGGAACTTATTGTTTCGGAGGAAAACACGAACACAGTGTACAGTCGAGTTTTAATAGCTTACTTACAACTGGCCTCGTCACCTCTCTGGGGACATCTCAGGCCCTCCAAGGTTTGGAGGCCTATCTCCCCCCACCACCACTTCCCCTGCCAGTGGCGGACTCCCTCAGGTATCGGTGCGTTGGTGGTTCTTTGTGTGTGGGGGTGGGCGTCCGGGTACACACCGGCTCACTCCTTGGCGGCCGCTTATTGGGGCTCGCTCAGGCCACTTCGGAGGTGGGGTGCCCCCGGCCTCTCGGCCTGGGGCTCGGTCACTCAGGCACAGCTGGCTGCCAGCGGAGCTCACGGGCGCGTCACTGCAACTCCCCCTGGCTTCTGCTCCGCGGCTGCTGAGTGAGCCCTCATCTGGGACTCTCCTCAGCTCTTTCTGGGACAGTGGCGCGGCTGCCCCTCTGTTGGTCTTCCTTGGTCTCTTGTGTTCTGGGGGCCTCTGGATGTCTGGAGTTTTGATCTCCTCCATACCTGCTTCATACCCTGGAGGACGGGGCTGTGGCCCCCCCACACTCCCTAGCAGATCGTTACATGGAGAAACCTTTGGAATGCAAGCATGCTGATCCACACAGGTATGCACACAGGTGTACACACGGGTATTCACAGACGCGGACTACAGCTTTCTTGGCTGCTGCCTCAAAGCACATTGTGCGCTGTCTATCTTGCGTGCTGCACAATATCGTTTATTATTTAGTATCTACTGATATCTACTGCTAGCTAGTTTATTGTGATGGTGCCGTTTTTTTTACTATGTTGCTCTTTGTTGTTTGCTTTCTCTTCTGTTTTTTTTCTCCATACAGGTGACCCAGGTGTTTTTATTTTTTTATTTTTTTATTTCTTCCCCCCTTCTCACCGTCTCTTCTCCCCTTTGGTTTTCTTTCTCTCCCTGTAACTCCCTCCAAGTTGAAAAACGAACACAAGGCGTTCTTGATTTACTGGCATTTATTGCACACGGGCGCCACCAACGATGCCACCAGAGATGCCGTAACGATGCCGTGAGAACTGTACAACAACATAAAATAATCAATTTCCGCCGTACATTGTTCTCATAGAGAATAAACAATAAGGTACATCATTAAACAACACAAATGCTTACAATTTACCTTCACAAAATGCTAACATATACACGTGGTTACCATAAACTCGCTCGCTCTATCACAAACAAACATCTTATTTTCTATCACAACATATACAAATTGCATACCTCATTGGCCGCATTAACTTGCAGGGGTTAAATGAAACGCTTCTTGTAGTGTCACTCTTTCCCATAGTCGAACGCTCCGTTGCATACGTCTACATGTTTCTACCACCACCAGAGAGAGACGAAAAGCATGCTGCGCTCTACCGAGTGTGGCGTGTAACTGAAAATATTGTCACCCCAAACAACAGACTAAACATTGGTTCCACCCCGGAAACATTCTGTAACCCTTGTAAATGTATTTCCAGCCAACAACATACATTACATCACACACATATATTAACAATAAAGTATTTCACTTATTCATTGTAACTTGAACCATAAAATTGTCTTAAATTGCATAACTGCTGCTGACGGCAGCCACACTCCCACCAAATCATTAATGATTTTTCAACTGAACCTCGTTGTAAAGGCAAGTGTATACAGTCCCTTAGTCACATAGATCACAGAGACAAGAATTCTGAACTATTCAGCTTCAAGTAGGGTAACTGTTTTGTGGATAGGTCTTTCAAGATACACTGGCTTGTTAACTCTTTTTCCTTGGTCATCCAATGTCGCATCACTGATTAGCAGCTCGAGTTTCCTAATGATTCCATCCTCACTAGGGTACACCTTGGTTACCTTGGCCAACTTCCACTCATTTCTGGGTAGACTATTGTCCATCAGCACCACAATGTCGTTGATCTTAGCATTTCTCCGTGCCTTGTACCATTTTCCTCTCTGCTGAAGATTCAGCAAGTATTCCCCTTTCCATCTGGTCCAGAATTCATTAGCCAGGTTCCTTAAATCCAATAGCCAAGACTCCCACCGTGGTTTGAGCTCTTCTGACAGTGGTTCATCCCATCCAACCTTGTCTTGACACATCTGTTGGAGTATTTGCTTTCCAACCAGAACAAATGGTGCCACAAAGCCGAGAGGGTCATAGATGGATGCCACAGTTGATAAGACTCCTCTTCTGGAAAGTGGGCGTTCATCCACAATCACTCTGAAATGGAACTGGTCTGCAACAATGCACCATTTGATTCCCAGAGCTCTCTCAATTTGGGACTCACCAAGAACCAAGTTGCGGTTTCGTACTGAATCTGCACGTTCACTCTCTGGAATGGATGCAAGTACCTCATGATCGTTAGAAATGAATTTGTGAATTCGCAGTTTGCCAGCACTGCAGAGTTGCCTTGCTTCCTTTACTAACTTAATGGCTTCATCCTTGGTTGCGACACTTGTGAGCCCATCGTCCACGTAAAAGTTTCGTTCAATGAACTGAATGGTCGTTTCACTGTAGTGACCATGTCCTTGGGCAGCAACATGTTTCAACCCAAAGTTTGCACAACCAGGGGAAGAGGCAGCTCCAAATAGATGCACTCGCATGCGATAGACTGATGGTTGAGCCTGGAAGTTTCCATCGTCCCACCAGAGAAATCTCAAGTAGTCCTGGTCCTCTGCTTTGACGTGAAACTGATGGAACATACGCTCGATATCGCACATTATGGCAACTTGTCCCTTGCGAAAGCGACAGAGAACACCTATCAGGCTGTTCGTTAATTCTGGTCCGGTAAGAAGGTGATCATTTAGTGACACGCCTTCAAATCTTGCTGAGCAGTCGAATACAACCCGTATTTTTCCTGGCTTGTGTGGGTGATACACCCCGTGATGAGGAATGTACCACACAGGACTGTTGTTAATTTCTCCTCTTGGGACCTTTTCTGCATCCCCATTTGTTATGATTTCACTCATAAAGGTCGTGTAGTCCCTTTGATATTGTTTGTTCTTTTCAAATCTTCCTTTCAAACATCGAAGCCTATGGACTGCACACGTCTTATTGTCTGGAAGATTTGGTCGATCTTTCTTGAAGGGGAGCGGCATTTCACAGTGACCATCCGCCTTGATTTTGATTCCTTCTTCCATGATGGTTAGGAAACGCAAGTCTTCCTGAGATAGATTAGCATCCTCTACTCTTCTCTCACTGAAGTCAGACTCAAGCATCCTCAGCACATCTGGCGGTGAAATGAACTCCTTGACTTGGGTTCGACATATATATTTCACTTCGTTTGTGAGCTTCTTAGATGTCTGGAGGTGAGGTTTCACTGACTTCATGACAATCTTGTGACTGCTTCCTATAGCATCACCATAGTCGACACATGGGCTAACACAACCGACTATGCTCCATCCAAGATCTGTCCTTTGAGCAAATGGCTCATTGTCTTTACCTGGGACGACCTCTCGGGGCAGCAAAGCCTGTGGACAGTTGTATCCTATGAGAAGCCCTACATCGCACTCAATCAATGGAGCGATCTCCTCTGCAAGATGCTCTAGGTGTGTCCAAGCTCTTGCCGTTCTTGGTGTAGGAATGTGACTTAGATTGGCAGGGATGAACTCTCTTGAATAGGTTACAGGGAGAGAAATCTTCTTTGATGAATAGAAACCTCTCACCTGCAGTCCAACTAACCTTTGACTCGGGATGATTGTATTTCTGGATGAAAGTGTGGAGAGTTTTAACTGCACAGCCTCCCCTTTCATTTCCAGAGCTTCTGCCTTATCTTGCATAATGAATGTGGTATCGCTTTGGTTGTCAAGTAGTGCATATACAAGAATTTCATTCTCTGGGTTACTTGATGTAGATAGCCAAACTGGGACAACCGTAGAGGAGTACATGCTGTCCATACCTTGCACTACTCTGTTTGACATGGCTTCATTTGATGGTTCAGGAGTATGTTTGCTCTCTGTTCCTTCCGTTGACTTAGCATATTTCGAGTTTTTTACACTCTCCCCATGCTCATCACTGCCTTTCTCTCTTCTGGTTGCTCTTTCACGGTCTTCATGTAAACATGTTGGGTGTTTTTCCTTACATGTCTCACAAAGACTCCTTCTTTTGCAGGTCCTTGAGAGATGTCCTGGTTGTAAACATCCAAAGCACAACTTCCTTGTCTGAATAAACTTAACGCGTTCCTCAACTGGTCTTTCCCTGAACTTCCAGCATGTCTGTATGCCATGATTGCATCTTTCACAAAAAGTGCATTTCTTACGTTCTGCATTCTCTTCAGAGTTGCTCGCAAGCACCTTTGCACCAATGTTTCGTGCCTTTGTTATCTTTACCTTTTCACCATCATTAAACTTCAGGGCATGAAGAGAAGTCACTGGGTTGCAAGCTATTTTTGCTTCCTTTGTGATGAATTCCACGAACTGACTGAAAGTAGGAAACACATTACAAGTTTCTTCTACCTCGGTCACCTTCCTGTTCCAACTGGCCACCAGCCAATCTGGCAGTTTTGTTAGAAGTTTTTGATTTTCATCACAGTCGTTCAATACTTCCAGACCCTTAATCTGGGACATTGCAGCCTGGCAGCCTCTAAGGAAGTCTGAAAAATCCCTCAGCTCAACACTGTCTTTGGGTCCGATTTTGGGCCATGCGGCAAGCTTATCCTTGAAAGCTTTAGCTATCACAAATGAACTTCCAAACCTTTCTTCCAGGATGTCCCATGCTGAGTTGTAAGCTGTATCCGTTCCTAATAGGAAGTAGCTTTCAATGGCCTTTTTTGCAGGTCCGCCAACATATTTACGAAGGTAATAGACTCTTTCCCCTACTGGAATGTTTTTCCTACCTATCAGGGTTTGAAATGACATCTTCCAATCGCTATACCTTAGTGGATCACCCATGAAGATAGATGGTTCAGGTGTTGGGAGACGGCTTACATTAATAGACTCTGCTATTGCTTCAGCGAGGACTGTGATACTATCTGCTTGGTGTATCACGGGATGCTCACGTGGACTCCTTACAACTCCTGGAGATCTATGTTGTTGAGCTGCGTGGTTATGAAGTAACTCTGTTATTTCCTCATCCGAGCTTATGTCTTGTTCATAAACTTGGAGTCGTGCCTTCGCCGCACTTAGCTCCTTAACAGTCTGTAAGCGCTCTATTTGTCTGCGTTTCTCTTCCAGTGCTTTCTTTCTTGCCACATTTTCTTCCTCTTGTAATGCAATCTTCTTTCGATTTTCTTCTTCAAGACTTTCAAGTTCTTGTTGCTCACATTCTATCTCTTGCAGGACCTTTAGTGCAGCTTGTGTAGCAGCTAGCTCTGCTACGGCCTCTTGTCTCTTAATGGAGGAAAGGCTTGACTTTTGTGACTTTATGCTGGAACTGCTTGCAGAGCTTAGACTTCTTTGAGAGCCCTTACTTGTGCCTTGAGAAGCTGAAGATGAAAACACTGAACTAGACTCAGGCCAGACTAAATCCTCTATCTGAACGTCTTCGTTATCTTTATTCTGAAGGTAAGTGGTTGCATTGTCCAAGATTATTTTGGATACCGCGTCACAGGTGTCTGCCCTACGACGGATCTCACTGTCTGGGGAAGCACATTTGCGCAAATCTTCATATGCGTGTTTCACATCTGCTGATGCACAACTTAACTTACACATCAAATCCTTCACAACCTCAACAGAGGGGGCTCCCTTTATCATTTTCTTAGCTTGCTTGGCGTTTGCTTTCCATTTATCATAAGTTGTAGTGAAACGATGCTGAAGTTTTTTTGACTTATCATCATGCAGTTGCTGAGCCTTTTCAGTAAGCTTTCGAGGTCTTTGACTTCTTCGTGGCTCTTCTTCACATGACTGCTGTACATTTGTGGCACTACTATCCTCAAGTAAGTCGCCGTTCTTAGTTTCATATTCAGTTGTTTGATCCATTCTGCGATGTTTACTTATTACTTGGCACAAAATAAATTCTAGCTATACCTTTAACAGACATGCGGTTTAACAACAGACCAGCTCAATTGCCTGAAATATTAATAGCTACAAGCTTAACCTTGTCTTTAGGTGAACTTGTCCAAAACATCAAGAATGGATAATACCTTCAAGATTTTACAACACCTTAAACCTTAATAAAATATCTGAATGAATACCATCTTGAGTCGTATAAATATGGTGAACTTTGTTCCTAAACCAACAACACATACGACGCAGCACTTAATTCTACAACACTTCTAGCATCCAAATAACACGAATAGGTAAAATGACTTCACCTATAAAAAATCTTATTAGACAGAACCATGAACTTAGAAAGGAGATATGCAGAGCACCAGATTACTTTCAGTTCTTACAGTGTTCCGTTAAACAGTCGTCAAAGTTGACCCACTTCTTAACATTTAACTTGTTTTAAATGCATCACTTAAAGGATCGTCCATGTAAACTTCAACTGTTTGCTGCTTAGGTTAACTGGCGTATGCATAGTCTTATCTGTCTGATGCTAGCGTGCGATGAATTTCTTCTTGCTCAGTGGATGACGACACCGCTACTCGTCTCCTCGCCTCATGCCGAGCAGACTGAGTTCTCACTGTAACTCCCTCCAAGTTGAAAAACGAACACAAGGCGTTCTTGATTTACTGGCATTTATTGCACACGGGCGCCACCAACGATGCCACCAGAGATGCCGTAACGATGCCGTGAGAACTGTACAACAACATAAAATAATCAATTTCCGCCGTACATTGTTCTCATAGAGAATAAACAATAAGGTACATCATTAAACAACACAAATGCTTACAATTTACCTTCACAAAATGCTAACATATACACGTGGTTACCATAAACTCGCTCGCTCTATCACAAACAAACATCTTATTTTCTATCACAACATATACAAATTGCATACCTCATTGGCCGCATTAACTTGCAGGGGTTAAATGAAACGCTTCTTGTAGTGTCACTCTTTCCCATAGTCGAACGCTCCGTTGCATACGTCTACATGTTTCTACCACCACCAGAGAGAGACGAAAAGCATGCTGCGCTCTACCGAGTGTGGCGTGTAACTGAAAATATTGTCACCCCAAACAACAGACTAAACATTGGTTCCACCCCGGAAACATTCTGTAACCCTTGTAAATGTATTTCCAGCCAACAACATACATTACATCACACACATATATTAACAATAAAGTATTTCACTTATTCATTGTAACTTGAACCATAAAATTGTCTTAAATTGCATAACTGCTGCTGACGGCAGCCACACTCCCTCTCTTTCTTTCATTCTTTCTCCCTGTCCTGTCCCGTGTGTAGCAACTGAAAATGAAATAAATTCATAATTATAATAAAGGTCAATCAAATGGACCAATATGGCAAGGCCATGATGATCCACTTGGTAAAATAAATCCGCTTGGCATCTTTCTTGGCCTTAAGACAACAATTCTGATGGCTAAAGATCCAAACGGGACACACACAAGTAAAAAAAAACAAAAAAACAACAACAACTGGGCTCGTCAGGCTCTCTTCTTGGCTGCAGTGGTTATTATTATGTTTACATGCTTCCAGCTCCCGTTTTTGCTCGATGACAACTCGTACTTTTCGACTCTCCTTTTTCTCCCACCTCGCGTTCACAGACACATAACGAGTATGGCAGTCCATTCTCCCTGCAGCACGGACTACACTGCCCATGATGCTACATTCTGCATTCTGCTTATTAGCTTAGCACAACAACAACAAAAAAGGCGTTCTCTCACCCAGGAAACACGCAGAGTGAGAGCGTCACCCTGTAACCATGGCAACCGCAACGCTGCCGCCTGGAACTACTGTCAAACAAAACCGAAACAGTCCTGACCTGCCACAATATGAAACAGGAAAGTACCGCCGTGTACTCCATTTATTTCAACAAAGTAACTGTTGTCGCGGACCACTGGAGGGCTCCACTCACACCCAGTTCTCAGGAAGTGTTGTTGCTGTGTTTTGGAGGGAAACGTATTCAGTTGTGTGGTGATGAGTAATAAACCAGCAGTGTTAATCGAGAGCTCTCATGTCGTCTGTGTTTACCTCCACATTGGTGACCCCTGACTCGAACATGCTGCAGTCCGATGGTGGCACTGACTCCGCTCTGGATGCATCAGCAGCCGCCAGCCCCCTGCCTCCGGCTGCAGCTACGTTTGCTGTAGCGCTTGAGCTGCCGGACTTTTGGCTTCACGATCCAACGTCGTGGTTCGTGCACGTGGAGGCTCAGTTCGCCCTTCGTGGCATCTCGGCTGACGACACGAAATATCACCATGTGGTGGCTTCTTTCGACCCTCTAGCCATCCGTCGTGCATTGACTCTCCTCCGGGACCCACCCACCCAAGGGAAGTACGCCGCCCTTAAGGAGCTGCTTCTTCGGCGCTATGCCCTCTCCGACGCAGAGCGAGCAACTTAAAGAAGTCCAGACGCTTTTCTTTGCAAGCTCCTTTGACTACGAAGGATTATCGCTCCCTGGCTGAGGACGCAGATCGTATTCTCCTGGCTACCCGCACTTTCCACGATCTCGACCTGGTTCCAGCCTCGCCGGCGGTGCCTTCCACTTCCCCGCTGACCTGCCCAGACGTATCCGATCCTTCGCTGACGGCAAAGATCGCGGCACAGCGACGCCACGGACGGGACCTCTGTTTCTACCATCAGCGTTTTGGCGCTAGAACGTGCCAGCTGCCTTGCACTTTTCCGACCCTGGGACACGGGCCCCGTCAGCGCGCTGTAGCGGCCACGACCGCTGGCGACAAAGAAAAACTGCTCTTCATAGAAGAAAAACTGCTCTTCATAGAAGACTTGCGCTCTGGGAGACGTTTCCTGGTCGACTCCGGCTCACAGAAGAGCCTCCTTGCCCCGTCAGGAGCCGACAGTTTAGCAGTGGGCTGCGGACCGCAGCTTATTGCGGCTAATGACTCTCCCATCGCAACGTTCGGGGAAAGGTTCGTGACTGTTTATTTTCATGGTCAGGATTTCCAATGGACCTTTGTTGTTGCCGCTAGCTCTGTACCTATTTTGGGCGCCGATTTTCTTTGTGCCCACGGTCTGCTGGTCGATGTCGCTAACAGATGCTTAATCGATGCCCTGTCTTTTTATTCAATACCCTGTTTCACTCGTGCCATCGAGCCCCTGAATCGGGCTAATTTAGTGACTTCAGGGAATGTTTTTCAGCGTTTGCTCTTGGAGTTCCCTTCACTGACTGTTCCTAATTTCTCGAACACGGCAATGAAGCATGGGGTTGAACATTATATACCGACGGTCGGTCCCCCGGTGTTTGCACGCGTGCGCTGCCTCGACCCCGCGAAACTCTCCGTCGCTCGGGAAGAGTTTGCTGCAATGGAGCGCCTCGGCATAGTGCAGCGCTCGAATAGTGCCTGGGCTTCTCCGCTACACATGGTGCCCAAGTCAGACGGTCAGTGGCAGCCGTGTGGGGATTTTCGCCGTTTGAATAATGTCACGGAGAACAACCGTTACCCCATTCCCCACATCCAGGATTTTTCCGCCCACCTCGTCGGCACCTCGATTTTTTCTAAAATTGACTTGGTGCGGGGGTATCACCAGGTTCCCGTGCCCGCCGAAGATGTCCCCAAAACTGCCGTTATTACCCCTTTCGGCCTGTTTGAATTTTTACGCATGCCATTCGGCCTGAAAGGCGCCGCCCAGACTTTTCAGCGGTTGATGGACTCTGTCTTGCGCGGGCTGCCTTTCGTCTTTGTGTACCTTGACGATATATTGGTGGCCAGCTGTTCTGAGAGTCAGCACGCGTCCCATCTACATCAGGTTTTCCAGCGCTTGGCGGCACACAGCCTGATCGTCAACCCCTCCAAGTGCCAGTTCGGCTTGCCGGTTCTGGATTTCTTGGGCCACCGCATTTCTGCTGATGGTGTGGTTCTGTTGCCAGACAAGGTTCGGGCTGTCTCGGCTTTTCCGCGTCCCGCGTCCATTAAAGCGCTGCAGAAGTTCTTGGGGATGGTCAATTTCTACAACCGCTTTCTCCCCAGAGCTGCGCACCTGCTGCAGCCTCTCTTGCTGCCTTGAAGGGTAAAAGAGCTAAGGACCCGATTGATTGGCTCCCTGAACGCATCCAGGCATTTTCTGGGGCCAAGACCGCGCTGGCTAACGCCGCCCTGCTGGCTCACGCCGCCCTGCTGGCTCACCCGTTTCCGTCAGCGGAGATTGCGTTGACCTCCGACGTGTTGGACGTGGCGTGGGCGCAGTGTTAGAACAGCGGGTCTCCGGTGTCTGGCAACCGCTCGCTTTTTTTAGTCGCACGCTTAGGGACAGTGAGCGCAAATATAGCGTTTTTGACAGGGAGTTGCTGGCCCTGCACCTCGCGACGCGGCATTTTCGTTTTTTTCTCGAGGGTTGGAGCTTCACCGTGTACGTCGATCATAAACCCTTGACATTTGCGATGTCCAAGGTCTCTGATCCGTGGAGCGGGCGCCAGCAGCGCCAGTTGGCAGCCATTTCCGAGTTCACAATTGACATTCAGCAGGTGGCTGGTAAGTCCAACTGCGTTGACTGTCTATCCCGCGTGCTGGTTTCTCCCGTTTATGTTGGCATAGACTTTGAGACTATGGCCGCTGACCAACAGGCCGACCCGGACGTCCTTGCCCTTCGGTCTGCGCAAACAGACCTGTGTGGAACGGCGGGCCTAGCCTGCTCTGTGACGTTTCCACCAGCCGTCCACGCCCTGTAGTTCCCCTTTCGTGGCGTCGTCGCGTTTTCGACTCCGTACACGCCCTCTCTCATCCAGGTGTCCGGGCCTCGGTCAAGCTGGTCAGCTCTATGTTTGTTTGGCCGGGCCTTCGTAAATCGGTGAAAGACTGGGCTGCCGCGTGCATCCCATGCCAACGTGCTAAGATCCATAGGCACACACAGGCGCCGCTCGAATCCTTCCGCGTTCCAGGGAGGCGTTTTGATCATGTACATGTGGATCTGGTTGGTCCTCTGCCGCAGTCACAAGGTTTCACGCACCTTTTGACTGTAGTGGACCGCACAACCCGCTGGCCCGAGGCAGTGCCTCTGGCATCCACTACAGCAGCAGCAGTGGCCAGGGCATTTTTGTCAACGTGGGTTTCGCGTTTCGCGCCGACATCACCTCAGACAGGGGCCCCCAGTTCGTTTCCGAGCTTTGGTCTGCCATGGCTGACGGCCTGGGGGTCAAGGTCCACCGGACCACTGCGTACCACCCGCAGGCCAACGGGATGTGCGAACGTTTCCACCGGTTATGTGTGGCGGACCACTGGAGGGCTCCACTCACACCCAGTTCTCAGGAAGTGTTGTTGCTGTGTTTTGGAGGGAAAAGTATTCAGTTGTGTGGTGATGAGTAATAAACCAGCAGTGTTAATCGAGAGCTCTCGTGTCGTCTGTGTTTACCTCCACACTGTATTCTAAATACCACCTTTTTAAACGGTACATGTAACGGAATACAGTTACTCATATTTTGTATTTTAAATACGTAACGGCGGTACACGTATTCCGTTACTCCCCAACACTGTGTCTCTCTATATACTGGACTGTAGCGGAGATGACAATAAAGTTTTTTTTGACTTCAGCAGCGAGCAGGCGCACCGAGGAAAAACATCGGTGCAAATTATAAGTCTGTATCATAATGTCTGCTGTTTCTGTGTTTGTTGTTTTGTTTTTATTTTGTTTTATTTTGCCAGTTGGTTATTAGACGCCGCCCCTCTCCTCCCTGTGCCGCAAGCATATAAGCTGTGGGGCATGGCCACATATCCACATCCACAACTCCACAACTGGGGGGGGAGGTGTCAGTATGGATTATGTAATGGAGTAATATTATTTATTAGTGATTGAAGAACACAGAAAAAGAACAACCATAGGTTTCTCTTCAGCACTGTAGCCAGGATGACAAAAGGTTTGAGCTCTGTTGAACCAACCTTTAACCTTAACTAATAATGAGTTCATGAAAAAATTACCCATAACCATCTCACAGACGTAACACTGTGTACAGCTGCTTTAATACCATTGATATTTATTTACACTTTTTTTCTACAATTGATCTTCCTGAGTTAACTTCAGTAATTACTTCCTCCAAACCATCAACGTGTTACACCCCATTCCTACAAGACTGCTCAAAGAATTAATTAATGTTCCAATCTTAAATAGGGTCAACCTATCTCTATTAATCAAATAGGTAACATAGGCCTTCAAACTGGCAGTAATAAAAACCATTACTTAAAAAGCCATTACCTTTACACAGTGGTCTTAGCTAATTATAGGCCAATCTCCAACCTTCCTTTCACATCAAAAATTCTTGAAAGAGTAGTTTTCAAACAGCTAGCAGATCATCTGCAGAGGAATGGTTTATTTGAAGAGCTTCTGTCAGGTTTCAGAGCTCATCACAGCACAGAAACAGCTTTAGTGAAGGTTACAATTGATCTTCTTATGGCCTCTGACAGTGGACTCATCTCTGTGCTTGTCCTGCTAGACCTCAGTGCAGCGTTCGATACTGTCGACCATAATATGTCAACGTGATTAGAGCATGCTGTCAGTATTAAAGGCACCTCACTGCAGTGGTTTGAATCATATCTGTCTAATAGACTCTAATTTGTTCATGTAAATGGAGAGTACTCTTAACACACTAAGGTTAATTGTGGAATTACAATGGTTTCCTAACTAGGACCAGTTTTGTTTCTGTTATACATGCTTCCTTTAGGCAGTATCATTAGAAGGAATAGGATACAGTTTCACTGCTATGCATCTGATACCCAACTTTATCTGTCCATGAAGCCTGATAACACGCACGAAATGCAGCAATGTCTTAAAGACATAAATTACCTCAAATTTTCTGCTTTTAAATTCAGATAAAGTTGTAGTTTTTGTACTCCACACTAACAGTCTTAGAAATACAGTATCTAACCAGATGTTAACTTTGAGTAGCATTAACTTGGCCTCCAGTAACACTACGAAGAATCTTTGATCAGAATATGCACATATTAAAAAAATACGTAGGACTGCTTTCTTCAATTTTATCATCTTATCCATTCTTTCACCCTTAAAATAATCTCTAAACTTTTAACCTCTCATTCGCTTCCAACTTTTTTTCTTTTGCTTTTCCTTCTTTTTTTCTTTCTTAACCAAGTCCTATTTTGGTAGTCTCTTTTTTGTTTTCTTTGGTATAAATATAAATAACCTTTAAGTGAGTGTAATTGCAACCCAAAGATTTTGATCTCCATGAGAGCCCTTCTCTATCGTTCTTTTGTTTCTTTGTTTAAAGTTTTAGCTCAGTGGTATTTTAGAATGTGTATCTAGATACCACTGTTATCTTTAAACTAGACATTATGCATTGCATGTTTAAAGACTACTCTGTCAGAAGAGAGCATCCTTAGCATATGACTTCTACTGTGAGTGTGTGTCTATTTGTGTGGTCTCCTTGCTTTCAGGCGTTTAGAACAAGTCATTCAAAGTGGTACAGAACACACACACACTAACGCATTCACTCAGTTTGGCAAGTCTGTAGTGTATGTGTATGGGCGTCTTTCTTCTGCATCCTGCTCAGTGGTCACTTACCACACACACTCCACCACCACATCAACATGATGGTTATATAACTTTTGATGTCATCTCCACTGATGTTCCACTGAGTTTTAGTGGAATATTCCTGCTCAGAATTTATGCATTTGAAATCAGCTTGGACTTAATGTCATTCACTTATCTTTAACGTTTTTCAAACAATTTTTTTTTCTAAATTTCATTTCTTTCTTGTTACAACTTTGCTGTGCACACACATACTTTTTCAGCTGGTAAGACTGTAGAGCAGAGATAAAGAGCTGGCTGAAATGAACCAGATTGGAAGAACAGCGGCAGTGAGCAGTGCATCACCCTGTTTGTACCCATGTGTGTTTCTCTAACATGTAGCAGGTCTGATGTGTGTCCCGAGCATTTCCAGTTTGAAGTTCAACAGCATCTGGCCCAGGGTTTATTTTCCATCCTGTGTTCCTTCCAGTGGCTCTGCTGCTTCCAGGAAAATTTAATCATACCTCACAAATAATGCCCACAACAGGATACAGAGGCACACAGAGAAGGAGAAAAGTGAGTCAATGACACTGAAAAACGTTTGAATCGTTTTATTATAAATGTACAAACTCCTAGTTAAGCAGTCAAAATTCTTGCCCTTGTCCTATTTTGGTTGTAAAAAAAAAAAATACCCAGACAAGTTAAAAATTATTTTACCACTTCTATCAACAATGGGAAATACATTAAAAGGACAAACAATAAAAATTTTATCACAAAGAAAATAACAGGCAATTACTTCAATACAAAATCTGAAAAAAAAAATCACTGGTTATACTGGTTACATGGGGCATATCATATGCAAATCTGCTTTCATTAAGCAAAGAATTTGAAAAGCTGTATTTGCTGTATTTGAGGCTGATTTGTGTAATTTTGACTCTGTGTAGATTAAAGAAAGTTCAAAATAAATTTAAACTTGTTGACCTATTTCTTGTTTTTTTTCTCTTTTAAGTCATTAAAGATGTATGTTGTACAATCATTCCACTCTGTAAAAAGAGCAGTTCAAAGACATCTTGAAAAGCCCCAAATTACCATAACATTCATGGTCATTATGAGTAAATATAAACCTCTGCCCAACTTACAGTCCCTTACTGTTTCCACATCCACTATAACCAAAACAATTGTTGCTTCTGATAAATCATTTTGCCCAGAAAAGGTTATAAGACCATTTCCAAACAAAATGAAGTCACTCTACGGTGAGAAAGATTATTGATGTGGAAAATATTCAAGACATTTGCCAATTGTCCCAGAAGTTAACATCCCAGCAATTCCCCCTAAGGTCAGATCATACAGTGCTCAGAGAAATTGCAACCAAAGAGCTACATCTCAGAATCTACAAGCCCTAATTAGTATGTTAAATGTTACAGTTCATGACAGTGAAATAAGAAAACAATTGAACTAGTATGGATTGTTTGAAACACTGCTGCCAGGAAAAAGTATCTTCTTCTTCATGTCACCCAAGACAATTCTGCTTTTCTTGTCTGCAAGTGCTGTGTCCGACAGTTACTGACTTAAGTGCGTGCACATCAGAGCAGCAACCCAGTGACCACACAGTGTTTAATTTATCCACAGTCTTTTCGAAACAAAACACAGACGGAATATCTGTTCAGTTTTCATATTTCTTCCATCCTCGGCTTTGTTTTGACTCACTGGACAAACTAAATTGCCAAATATTCATCTAACCATCTGCCCATTATTCTAAATAAGCAAAAATGACATCATACATCATCTGATGACCATTATCCCATGAGTACAGTTTCTTGTCCAGTGGACAATAAGCCAGCTGGGAGTTATGTGCATGCATGTTTGTGAATGCCAGGCTTGGCACTGTGTGCGTAAGCGTGTGAGTGTCAAATGCGTAGGTCACGTTTGCATAGCGACGCTCCATACTATCCACTGCATAAAGCACACCACATACCAAGAAGCTGTTACCGTAACGACCTCTTCTGAGACCTGTGCGAAAGGTCTGTATTGGCTGAAGGTCTCGAGGGTGGAGGTGGATTAGCAGGATAACTTCCTGGTGGAAGCCCTCTGTGTCCAAAGCAGGGTAAAGCAGCCACAGGCCGGACTCATCTACCGCAAACTCAACCTGCAAAATACACAAGCTCAAGTTTGTATGACTTTTGCATCTTAAAATAATTTTAGACTGCAATCTTTCAGGTTGTTGTTTTGGTTTTAGAACCTAGAATTTTACTGATCTATTCATTCCCACTGCAGTTATTCATCTGCAGCAGGCAGCTGTTTACATACTGTTCTTAGCTCTCCAGACAGCAGATTAAGGTAGATTAAGGTAGTCCTTGCTGGTGGAGATCAAAAACAGATTTGGAGAATCTTTAAAGAGATTTTAAAGAGTTTAAAGAGAGCCTGACTGGCTGACTTTTCTTTCTAACTACAGTTGAGGCCAAAATTATTAGCCCCCCAGGAATTTTGGAACATTTTGCTAAACTTTTGCCCAACGTTTGCAGCATTGATGAAACTTGATACATTCAAACATTCACCAGTGCGATTTAGTAGCTTTCAGTACATTTTGTAATATAAAATACCTTTTTAGGTTTGCTTCATATCAAATATAATAAAAAATGGGGAGGTCAAAAATATTAGCCCCATGTGAATGTTTGCTTTCAAAACACCTAGAGTAATTAACCAGTCAGCTTTGAAACCACATCTGTGCAGTCAACTGGCTTCCTAACAACATTCAATTGGCATAAAAAGGGTTCAAGGAACAGGGCATGAGAAGAACTACTGTTACTGGCCATGCCAAAGATAAAGGAAATAATTCTGGAGCTCAGAAAAAAAGATAGTAGAGGCTCATGATAAGGGGGAAGGCTACATGCCATTTCCAAGCAATTCACAGTGTCTAGAACTGCTGTATGTTGCATCATTGCCAAGTCCAAGGAGACAAATTCTGTAAGAAACAAACCTGGCCGTGGCCGTAAGTTCAAGATTTCAAGAACCCTGGAGACGAAAATAGACACAGATGTCAGCAAGGAACACCTGCCAAGATGATTGTTACTGACCTGGCTTCTTCTGGAGTTGATGTTTCAAAGAACACAGTTGTGACGGCTATTTATCATGGTGAACTTCAGGGGCATCATCCCAGAAGAACACTTTTACTCAAAGAGCTGCACATCACAGTCCGACTGAGGTTTGCCAATGAACATTTGTAAGGTAAAGATCAGTTTTGGAAGTGCTTTGATCTGATGAGACTAAACTGGAACTGTTTCAGCACATAGTTGTTGCTTATGTTTGGCAAAGAAAGGCACAGGCCTTCAACCCCAGGAACACAGTTGGGAACATCCTGCTGTGAGGCTGTTTTCAGGCACAGGGAGCCTTGTTTGGTTGCATGGCATCATGAAAAAATAAATTATGTTGACATTTTGAAAGAGAAAATGCAGAAATCCGCTCATAGTCTAGGCTTAGGTTGTCGCTGGGTCTTCCAACAAGGCAATGACCCAAAGCATACATCAACATTAGTCCAACAGTTCCTCAAGGGTACCAAAACCAAGATCCTGGAGTGGCCCGCACAGAGCACAGACCTCAATCCTATTGAGAATCTGTGGCAAGTGCTCCAAGTGAATGTCCATGCTTGGAAACCATTCAATTTGGATGAGCTAGAACAATTTGCAATGGAGGAATGGGCCAAAATCCCTCAGAAGACCTGTGCAAACCTAGTAATGACCTACTCTAAGAAATTGTTGTCAGTTGTGGCTCAGAAAGGGTACAGTATATGACTATTAATGGCCATGGGGCTAATAATTTTGGATGTCTCATTTTTGCCCTTTCTTGTTTTAATTTGGTGTATCAATAAAATATCCTAATTAACCTTAGTGGACATTGTTGTTTTGGAAACAGATACACTATACAAAACAGAGACTTGTTGTTAATGGTCATTTTCACACTAAAATCGCACACACACATATAAACATCCACATTCCAACATATACACATCCACATTCCAATGTATGGAACATACACCCACTGATGTATATAAATAAAGACCAGGGCAGTGGCAGAGCGCGAGTGCCTGAGCCCTCACTCCCGTGCGGGTGCTCTGTGACTGCCCTTGCTGCAAGTAAAACTGTGTGTTTCTCCTCTCTGATTCTCAGCTGAAGAAGTGTCTTAGAATACATCTCTTGACAGAAACAAACCACAAAAGTGATCAGTTTAGTAATTTATAATGTTCCCACACATAATTTTAATGATGCTTGAAAGACTTCTAAATGTTCTTGTTTAAATCATTATGGAGTACTTCTTGGGCCGTTATTTAAAAATGAAAGTAATGAGTCTTACTTCAGTCTGTGTCTTGTGAATTTGCTCCTCCAGTAAAGCATCGTGCAGTGTGGTCCACGCAGCCACATATCTGTGCCTCAGGTCATATCTGATAACGTCCCTGCTGAAGGCTCGATTATAGTAGAAAGCTCCATTAAACACAACATGGCCTGTTCCAGTGAAACTGTAAGGTAGCTTGTATGAATTACTTGTCTGACCTGAACAGGAAGGACACACAGAAAATAGATATGCACAACCTTAATGATCATCAAACTAAGATATGTCCATCATGTAGAGAAAATATTTTACTGCAACTGATTGATTGATTGATTGATTGATTGATTGATTGATTGATTGATTGATTGATTGATTGATTGATTGATTGATTGATTGATTGATTGATCATACTTTATTCATCCCGAGGGAAATTGGGTTAATAAACATTGCAACGATTTTTACCTTAATTAATAACAGTATTTCAAATGGTTAAAAATTTATTTTGTTTTCTAATAACACTAATGTTGAGACTAGATTATTTTTGTTTATAATGTTATGCAATAAATCAGACTGTATTTTATATTTCATATTTGGTTTCACAATTATCCTCTCATTTGTACTGTCTTATAATTAAAAGACCCGCCTCCACACCCTTTAAAAAACAAACTTGTTTCCAGGCTGTGGATGATCTTTGTCTTTGTCAAGAAATTTTTTAAAACTATTTCAGCTTTTTAGAAACATCTTGGTTTCAAGCATCCAATGAAGAACAACAAATATGATTTTTGTCAAAGCCTTGTGATTAAGTAATCGTCATTAGGATATTGAGCTAAGTAATTGTCATTGTAAAATTTCCCCAAATTGAGAAGCCTTATTTTCTAAGGCAGAAAATCCCTGCAATATCCAGGAGAAGACAAATATTACATGCTCGTGCATCAAAATGATGTTCAGGCTAACTTTTCATCCAGATGCAAAGGCGAAGGCAGTTTTACATCACTGCAAAGGGACAGCTATGGTAGATGAATGCCCTTTCCTGAGCCTGGTTCTGCTGGAGGCCCCTTCTTGTTAAAATGGTGTTCTTCCTTCCCACCGTCACCAAATACTAGCTCATAATGAGCCGTATGCTCATCAGGGTTCTCTCTAATAGTGTCTATTACATGGGCCTTTCCTTACAATATGAAGCACTTGGAACAACTGTTGTTATCTACTGGCACTACACAAATAACCATTAATTTAAACTATTTTTACGTACTTTATGAAACCTCATTTAAAATGAAATTGGCAACCAAGATTTAGAGGATTAAATATAAAGATCATTTGATTGTTAAGTATCTAAACTTTAACTCCTAGACCTGGTAATATTGAAACACAGGTGCTAAAATGAATTTCACAAGTGTATAGCATTTTACCATACTCGTGTTCAGCTTGAAGGACCTGATTCTAATCCATGAATATTTTTCTAACACATCCATTGTGTGTGAAATATTGTTTCCTGTTTTTCTGGTTTTTTACTTTTACGGATCTTCATGTCACTGTTTGTTCTGTCGTTCAAATATGAAATGCATTTGTCAGTGGAATCTGTTCTGATTGCTAAAACATTGATAGAACTTTTATGAGATTAATTAGGGTACCTGACACTGTTTGAGATTAGAAGATAATTTTTTTCACAAACACAAACCTCTGTACCTAATTTGAAGGTGTCCATGTCTCGGAACTCCAGTAGGTTGTTGCCATAGTGACCACTAGTGAGGTAGATGACGTTCCCATGACCACGAGCATCTCTCATCCAGGCTCCATCACTAAGGCCATAAGTATTTTTCTGGACCGGTTCAGAGATGCTGGCTACTGTGTCCTTACACACTCCTGTAAAAATACACATTAGGTGTCAGTAAGGATACACCTACTACCAGATGAGGTATTACAATACGCCGATCAGCCAAAATGCTATAATTACACCTTTCTAGTAATTATTTTGTCTGTCTAATATCTATAAGACTAAACAGTTATGTTGAAAAGGGAAACTATTGATAGAGACCAAGACCACATTTTTTTTATCAGGCTGGGAAGCTGAAACTGAAGGCATTTTAACACAGGATTTTGTGAGATCTCCCTCAAGTGGCCACTGGAGCCCTGGAGGTTACCATTTCATTTTTATGAAATAATCAACATTATTAGCTTCATATGGAAATGAATAGGTTCATTAGTCTTACTCTACCTGGCTTTTTGGTAACCACTGGTTGGTCAGCGGGGCTCTCTGTCCAGCTGAGGCGGCTTTTGGTTCTTGAATGAGGCGCTGAGGTGGGAGCTGCACCAATAGGTGGAGTGATATTGGTGTCTGAGGGTGAAGTGGTATACTGGCTGACAGGCGCAGTGGGGTGAATAGCAGTTCTGGTAGTTAAGGATTTTTGGGTAGTTGCCGTTGGGTTTGGAGTTGTTGTGGAGGAGCGAACTGGTTGGGTTGCAGTTATGGTTTGTTGGCTGGTAGATGGGGGAGCTGTTGGTGGATGGGATGGTGAAGATCTGGTCAAAGGTATGTCTTTGAGGTCTGGCTTTATGGTAGTTTTTGAAGGCCTGTTAGGTGGCAGCTGCTCAGACACCTGAAAATCCACTGATGATTTTGTGGTTACAGAAGCTACAAGACAAGATAAAAGAAGAAAGGGCCTTTCTCTGTAATTTTTAAAATAAATTTTACCTTTGATTAAATTAAAAAAGCCTTTAGCACATAACTTGAAAGCATTGATTTTACAGATCAATGCAATAGACTTACTGTTCTGTGCTTTGCCTTTCTTATCCTCCTTGTAGCTCTCTTCCTCTGCCTTGTAAAAGGTCACACCCCTGATGACAACAGTGTTTTTGTCTTTCATTTGCTGCTTTGGCTCTGTCTTCTCTTTGATCGGCTTTCGTGTTTCTGTCTGATTCCTGATTGGGTTCTGTTCCTCCACACCATCTTGCTGGTGGTTTGTCTTCAGCTGGCTGTCATAATTCTTCTGTAAGAGAAAATTCAGTCTCGTTTATAATGAAGAGGGACTATCTATGCATGATAGCAATCTTCTAGAAGAGTGCACAGCATAAAATCAGACAAGAGTTTGTCTTGACTTGTGATCTGTTAAGATGCAGATTTTCACAAGGTTTTTACCTGCTTGTGGGCGTAGGGAGCTGCTCCACTTTTAACTCTTGAGCGCTCATCATTCAGTTTCTTTTTTTTCGGCTGGATCTTTTTTTCTTTATCCTTTTCCCTCGCTCTTTCCTTTACACGTTCTTTCTCTCTCATTCTTTCAGTCAAATTTTGTGTGAATGCCTTGAGTTCAGAAAAAGACACATGCAGGGTCAACCAACTATTTCAGGTGACATCACTTTGCACTTAGTCTGGACTCTGTGAATATACAAATATATATTTTTAGAAGTCTGGATATTCAATTCAATTTTATTTATACAGCGCCAAATCACAACAGTCAAGACGACTATCTTACAATCAAGACGACTATCTTACAATCTATTATTGTAAGGTAGACCCTACAATAATAAATACAGAGAAAAACCCAACAATCATAGGACCCCATATGAGCAAGCACTTTAGCGACAGTGGGAAGGAAAAACTCCCTTTTAACAGGAAGAAACCTCCGGCAGAACCAGGCTCATGGAGGGGCGGGGCCATCTGCTGCCACTGGTTGGGGAGAGAGAAGTAAGACAGGATAAAAAGCATGCTGTGGAAGAGGGCCAGTGATTAATAACAGGTATGATTCAGTGCGGAGAGGTCTATTAAAACATAGTGAGTGAGAAAGGTGACTGAAGAAGAAATACTTAATGCATCATGGGAATCCACCAGCAGCCTACACCTATTGCAGCATAACTAAAGGAGGATTCAGGGTCACCTAATCCAGCCCTAACTATATGCATATCAAAAAGGAAAGTTTTAAGCCTAATCTTAAAAGTGGAGAGAGTGTGAGTATGAATGTTATCTGTCTCTCTGGTTCAGTCCTGTGTACCCTGCCTCTGACCCTAAACAAAATCACAGAAATATTTCTTTAATAGTAAAACTTCTATGGCTTAAAGACAATACCAACTATATATATTTTTTCAATTAATTGTAAAAATAAGCTATTCCAGTATTGCAGTACAGCCATCCATGTAGGGGTATCATATTTCAAGGAAATGTCCAACAATCATATTTCTGATATTTTAAAAAAAAATGAATACATTTTGTTGATTTTTGCGGCTCACAGACAACAAACTTTACAAGTGTAAGTGAGTGACGGGCATTTGCCATCCTTCTTTTCCAGTGAGCTACTTGCAGCATTATAGTACAATAGTAGTGACACAGTCAAATGTAAACGCAAAAGTAGCCAACGTGTTTTCCTTGGAAATTTTAAGTAAAGGGAAGTTGCAACAATGTCAAGAGTTTAGAGCACATAACTGGTATACTAGTATTGCCCTAAAGTATATGATATGGCACAGTTTAACATCCAAGCACAGTCAAAGAGCAAGCTGACAGAGGATATGAAGAAGCAAAAGTGTTTAGTTTTACTATTTGTTTGTGTTAGCAGGTCTGTCTACCTTTGCAAAGCTTCTGCATTAAAAATATATACATGCTCTACATAAGAGTATGTACTGTATACAAACTATCAGTTTTGATTTTTAATAGGTGATTTTTGGACAACATGTACTCACCTTCTCTATGTTGTCCACCCTGGTCAGTAGCTTGGTGGTAACAGAATGGAGCTTTAACAAGTCCATTCCATACAGAGAGACTTCCAACAAGTCAATGATAGTTGCCAGCTAAACAAAATCAAGAAATTGTTTTTTTTTAAATTATTATTAGTTAAACATCTTCCTGCTCAAAACTAACTTAACAGTGTATCATCAGTAACCAGAACACATGTATATGTTTCTACCTTGATGTCATCTTTGCTCGCTTCCTGTAGTTTTTTAAACCTGTACTCTCCCTCGCAGGGATTGACAGCGGAAGGTGGAGCCATGCACACACACTTCTTGCAGTCTGTTCCTTTGGTAATTGTCTCTACAGTGTAAAAATCCCGAGATGGTGATTTTAGGTCACTTTCATGGACATGGCTGCAGTCGGATCGCTTAATTGGTCGAACAACACAGCGACACACACAGTCGGACCCTGAAGACACTGTTTTTACTTTGTCGTAATCTCCCAGCAACTGAAACAGAGGCAGAAAGTTGTCTTTCTCAGTATATTTTTTCCACAATATAGGCCAGATAGCAGGAAACCTGAATAAATATTGAATGTAAAATTAATAGTATATTATACTATACTTATATTATAATTTATTTAGCAGAAATGCAGGAACTAAAATCAGAAAAAGAGTTGAAATGTCTGACGATATGCAGCTGCAACAGTGGTGAGCTGTGTGGAATGAAGACAGCTATAGGCATTTACAAACAGGCCCTCTTTGGTTTGGACCACTTACAGTTTGAGGATATTACATAACCAACCACCAGGGGGATGCAAACTTTTACCATAGTGTACACTCACACACACACACACACACACACACACACAGCTCTGGGCTTGATTTACCATGACAGTATGAGGTAAAAGGAAATTTCCCGTATAGTTAAACTTTTGGAATCGCTGTGTCAGAAACAACCCCTGAAATCCAACTCAAGATGGAAAACGAGAGGTTCAGGGTTCACTGTTTAAAGCAAAGTAAGTCCTAACAGCACAAGTGCTGTGGGATCTCATGTGGTTTTCCCTTGGTGAGGTAGATGGAAAGTTTTGCTGAGGTACTAACTGCTGTTACTCAGTTGAAGTCTCCTGGAAGAAGAATTAAGCAGGTCACAGGTCATGGATTGAAGTTTTAGTTTTTATAATTTGCATAAAAGAGCATGGCTTTGCAGAACTTTACTTCAGTTCAGTCAAATGTAAAAATAGGTCAAACAGCACATCATCTTGTGCTTTTAACTTTTAAAACGTTTTAAATTTGATAACTGCCTTAATTATTAAAACTAGGAATTTCTGTTCTCCCAACTCATTCGCAGTATGTGAATATACATAAACTTCTTTGTCAGTGTAGTTTAACATAGAATACAATTAATCATAAAAAGGCGCACATTATAGTTCACAAACCTGGCTTATTATATTCTCTTGGTTTTCCAGCTCGTCCTCCAGAGGCTCGACAGTGGGTTGGAACTGTGGAACTCTCCCCTGAGTGGCTTTCTCCGGGAACTGGTGACTACCCTCTGCTTTGCTTGTGGAGTTGGCATCTTTAATCGGCCTCAGCTCGTCGGTTTCAGCTAGCAGCATCTTCTCCCGAATGCTTCCGTCCACCGCCAGGCTTCTTACAGCACAGCAGAAAATCAGCAGTGAAAGTCCGCGCCACATTTCTGCACAGCAGCTAAGGATAAGAAGGACTCTGTATACAAACTAGTCTTTATCAGGTAGTTGTAGCCAAAAATTGCGGAGCAAGTACGAATGAATAAACACCCACGCATCAAACGGTGCAGTAAATTACTTCACTAGAAAGTAGGCTTATTGTCCGGGTAAAAACGAGTCCATAAAACGGTTTAGCTTGAAAAAAAAAGTACTCAAACTTAAAAAAGAAAGAAAGATCTCGTGTACTTGTTATTTTTTTTATGAAGACTCGTATTAAAATAATTGTTGTAAAAGAAACGAATTAAAAGCTAAAATAATAATAATAATTTTTAAAAAAAGGTTGCTTTAACTCGGGTCAGTGTGACGTGTCGCCGGTGAGCTGAATGGCACCGACGGACCTCAACACCGGCCCCAATCAGAACTGGACTAACTGCGCTCGAGCCTGAGCCTGAAGTGGGAGTGGGACAGATGGGCGGGGAGGGAGAGGGGAGAGAGAGAGAGCAGAAAGGCTCCAGGTTGAACACTTAACATTACACACAGCTTACTGCAGCTTGCCAGCCAATCAAAGTAGCCTAACTGGGCACTGCAAAGGTCCCGAGCGGTTTATCATGTCACAACTGTTTTTGCTTTACCAGTAAACCTCACGGTATGTTCACGTTTAATAAGGTTCCCATTAAAACCGATGTCAAACAATTTTCTTACTATTAATGTCTCGAAATATACTACAAGGTATTTAGTTTAACCAGAATATCTGAAAACGGATCCTGCTTATTGTAACAAAAACTATTAGAAATATAGAGACTTTTTTCAAATTATATTTTAATATTTATATAAAAATACGTCATATCGTATATGAAAAATTATACAAACAAGTTAAACTATTGTATCATTCCTAACTCTTTGTGTCTTTCATAAACACATGGCCATTAGAATGTCATCAAATATACACCCATCCGTTCACTTCCGCTTATCCATTTCAGGGTTGTGAGTTGGACTCACGAAAAGGCACTTTCGCTGTAGTAGGGAATTGTGCTTTTTGTGATTGTCTTCCATGTACATGCTGTTCAATGATGTTCATATTAAGTATGGACAAAATTCTAGGTCAGTGTTTGAAAAACTAACCCCTATGAGCCACAAACTCATAAGACTGCAAACAAACTCTAAGTGTTCTGTACAAAAACCCAGTTATAAAGTACACCAAAAGCTGAAAGTTATGTTTTGTTGTGTTAGCTAAATATTGTGGAAATCACAGTGCTCATTAAAATGTGTTTAGAATTTGCAAATTGATGATGATTTATCTAAAAAATCATGTTGTCGCCTACATAAGCTGCCTTCATAGGTTGACGGTATTGGAATTGATTAAACTGGTCCTGTGTTTACTCCTTGTCAGAGTGTGAATAGCCTAGCTCTGGCTGAGCATAGAAGCCCCACCCTGGCTGAGCATAGAAGCCCCACCTATTTGATTTAAAAGAGGAGGGGCTTAAACAGCTTGTTTCAGACACTCTGCAACAAAGCCGGTAAAAGATGAAGAAGTTTATTTTTTAAAAGCTACTCCTTCACTGTCCAAGAATAAAGCCAAATTGAACTTTAAATAAACATAATACAAAATATAATCTTTAAGAGATTTAGTTAAATTTGCTATTATCTGGAAACTGTATATTTTGAAATGTAGAAGGTTAGGGTCTAGACTTTCATTGGTTGCTACAAAGGTACTTTTTTCATCTTAGTATATAAGGTTGACGTCAAAGTTTTACAGATTCAGCAGAGTTGAGAAAGGTTCAAATAATTATTACTTAAATAAGTTCATTTTTCCATTTGCCGTCTTGTTCTTTTGGTCACTACCCACAGTTCTAGCTCAGAGGTGGGGGCAGGAACATAGACTGATTAATAACGATCTCTCCGTGAACTGCCACAGATAACCCAAAGATGAGGGACTAAATGCTTGTTATCTTTTCTAACTTGTTCAATAAATGCATCACATAAAAAAATACTTATGTTGTTAGGTAAGGGTATTATGTTAAACATGTCACTCTTGTGCATACCAGCAGATGGCCTTGCAAGGATGGCTGTGACACTTGGGTACAATGTTAAAGTTGGTAGGGGCCGCAGTGACAGATTCCACCTCACATTTTGCTGGCCCCGCCCCACCTCACCACACACTGACTCACAGAGCACAGAGGAAATGAGTTGAGCAAAAGCCTCTTGACACATCAGAGCAGCTCATTCAGTTGACATGTGTTTCCTATGTGTGTTGTGCGCAGATCCTTAAATAACCCCAGTCACCTGTTCTTAACAACCTTCAAAAGAAAGAAAGTAGACATCATGGGAGCATCTTCCTCTGGCTTGCTGGATGAGGCCAAAATCAGCTACATCAAAGGTAACTAAGAAATCACTTTTCTTTTTCAGAGCAGCTCAGAAAAACTTGAATGTCAGTTTTCTAATCCTAAGAAATAGAAGGGAGAGAGTAAAAGTGAAACAGAACCTATAAATGTATGGGCACAATGATAGCAGCTACTTTGGCTTTGTAGTAGTCAAAGTAGTAGCAGTAATAAAAGCAATAGATGTGGTTATTGCAGCTGTATCAATGTAGTAGTAAATTTAAAAATAAACCAAACTGCTACTTTTGTTCGATTGCTTTTAGACAGCATAAATATATTTTTATTAGTCTTCTAGTTGCTAACTTTTAGCAAAAGGCTGACAGGAAACCTGGTTAGAGGTGCGGTGTGTTACAAGGGTCCCCGGAATAATGGGTTGACTGGGGAAATTGCGGTTATTTTGGGCTGGGTACCAGCCTTGACCACCAAGCTAAGAGTGTGACAGTAACCAAGCAAAGGACATTATGCTTTAAAGTCTAATTAAATTATATCTATTTTAATGAATATTTTAACTTTAATAGAAAAAAGTAACAAAACTGATGTGCTCTGTAAATGTTTTTGCTTATTTCTCCATGTGTACATTCCTATACATGTTATCAGCACAGTCACATCCTGTCACTAATCTCCCTTGCAAACTCAAATGTAATTACAGCTATTTCCAACTATTATATTATTATGGGTTGTCAGATCTCTGTCTATCTATGTGTGTCAGTATGTAAGATGAAAGTCAGGCTGGATAGTGGTCTCATACTGTAAACAAATGATTATGATCAATCTACACTGAAGACACCGGATTAAAAACCCGGAACCACAGTCAAAACCCACTTACACACCAGCGTACACAAGCAGGACTTTTGTTAAATTCGGCCACATGACAAATTACTTCACACCTGCACACTGTGGTATTGTTTATATTTGGCCTTTGTATATGTGTGAGGTAGTTGATATATCCTCTCACCCTTTTCAGACATGTACATTATTTCTTCAAATATGCCTGTCTTGTTTTACCTCTCCAAGATTACTTTTTACTTACCATTTATTACTGTTTTTTTTTTCCCGCCGCCTGTCCCGTTTGGTTCTTTTGCCATCAGAATTATTGTCTGAAGGCCAAGAAAGATGCCCAACGGATTTACTATACCAAGTGGACCATGGACCAATACGGCCATTGGTATTATATATATATATATATAGGTAGATAGATCGATAATCTATGAGTATATAACAGTAAATACTAAATATTGAATATTATTGTGCAGCTTTAAGTGTTTTGTTAACTGCGTTAAATTTAAAAAAAATCTCCCTGGAGTCCAGTGCTAGGGCAATTTCTATACCTTACCTTACGGTTGTAAGTTTTTTGCTCAAAACATTAAAAAAAGGTTAGGGATGACTATCAAAACAGTGAGCTGACAGAGATATTGGAGTTATGTCAGCCTGATGTCTTAGTGGTCACACTGCTTTCCCATAAAAGTCACAATGAGAGACTTGCTGGGCTGGATTTGAATGGTGAATCGCCTTGTAACCATTTACAGCCATTCATGCAGTGCTGTGTTCTATGCCTTTAAGTGCTATCTAACTACAATGACATTCTCACCTGTGACCCTTTAACTCACGTAGTTATATTAATAAACGAGCATGCACAACATTATAATTCCACATGTATCTTGTGCATTTTATGCTCAGCTCAATAACATCAGGATTATTTTCAACAATATGTATATAACAGTGTGGTGTCTCGCTAACTCTTAATGAAATTTAAAATAACACTTACATTTGGTCCATGCCTGAATGTCAGACAGACTTTAACATGCTGAACAAGCTAGCTAAGTTATGTAGCCCATATCTGAAGCAGGCTATGAAAGACATTGGCCTAGCAATTTAAACATTTGTCAGTATAAAAATATTGACAAGTGCAGCTTTAATATGTACATTTCCATCCTTAAAACTAAATTTACCATTCCCAGTTACTCTGCACTTGCAATGGTTTCCTTCAGTGAAGGGTATGTATAAGTTCAAACACTCGTTTTGAAATTAGTTTTTAATATCATGGAGTTTTTAATATCTGTGTAACAATGCACACAGAGAGGAAAACTATGCTGATTACTGTTATAAAAGAATACACATGTAAATATGTGTCATTATGAAAAAAATTGTTCTAAACAAGTTTGAGTAACATCAAACATTATAATAATCCCAACAACAAGCTGTGTTTCTGTATGCATCCAGGACTGGTTGATGGTACATTCCAGAGCTTCAGTGACTTTTACCGTCAGCAGTACTCTGTAGCCTACCTTGGACACTTACACCAGGAGGTGGAGCCTAAGAGAGAGGGGAGGGGGTTATTGCTTACACGGAGGGTAAGAGTTAAATCTTTTCAAACTCAATTCGACTACATATATATTTATGCATGTTGATGCAGCTGGAAAATTGGTCTAAATTTCTAATTATGTTAAAGTTTAACCAGTGTGTGCTTGTGTGTTTGTGCACTGTACAGCCTCAGTATGCTCCTGAGGAGGTGCTGTATGAAGGGAGCATTAAGTTCTCCAACTGGGATGAGCAGCTAAAGAAATGCAGAGAGAGATACATAATTCTGCGAAGAGACTACAAAGCAGAGATACATGATAGCATGGAGGTAACACACAGATTAATACGCTCACACACAGCACGTGAAATTTGCAGTCTAAATGATTTGCATCCTGTGATGAACATTGCTATCTGTGATTCCAATTTTTAGACTTTCAACCGTGGATGTGTGGCTAAGATGGTCCTCCAGCTGACGGGGGCAATTGTTTTCACCAAAGATGACGAATCAAGAGCTCACCTTGAGAAAACCTGTGCCGGAATACTGAATGGTATTTTAGATGTGCAACAGCATGACTGATACTACTCATAGTTTGTCTTCCCAATGAAGATATGATCTGCTTTAACTCAGCATCTCTGAAGTCAGTTAATGAAAATGAAACGACTGTCAGTAGGGAAATGCTCCATGATGAGGGTATGAGTACAGCAAACTGAGTAACACTACAAACTTAATCATTTTAGTACAGATAATTATTTATATATGTAGAACACCTCACACAAGGCAACAACTTGATAACAAGCAGGTTTTAATAAAGAAGTGTAACCTTCAAGGTTTTCCGCTGGATTTAACAAATTCCTGACCGTTCAAAACATATTTGAAGTTTAGCAAGCTGTGATAAAAGGCGGAAAACACCGCAGCCATTAGGATGATTACCAATCAGTGATGCTGACTGCTTGTGTTTGTGAATGTCTAACACTGTGCCACATTGACTTATGGTATAGCATTTTCTTCTTTCCTTTCATAAAGGATCCACCAGTGCAGTCCGTCATTTGTATTAGAGCCTAGATTGTACTAAATTCTTCTAGCGGGAGAGAGATATTTTGAAAATGGAAACAGGAAACATCGAGGAAAGTAAGATTATACAGTGATACACGCTATCTATCAACTGTTCGAAACCACTTGTAAATGTCCTTGGTTTTTTTGTGTTTTTTTAAGAACATTTAAATAAAAAAAGGGTTATAATATTGTAAATGAAATTTACAATAATGAGGTGTCTGAAAAATCAGATTGTGTTGACCCGTTTAAGTGTCAAACACAAGATTTTATAGAAGAGTGTGTACTACTCCTCTCACATAACAGGACAATTTGATCAGAATAGAAGAAAATGTGGAAAGTTGCTAAAGATGATCAAGCTCAACAGAATCTCTAATGAACCTCAAATTCACATGTTCAGGCTGGGTTGGAATTTGATTTCATAACAATCTGTCAAATCAAATACCATGATTCATCATTATTAAGTAAAAAAGGTCACCAGTATCTTTGAAGATGTCCAGTATCTGATAGATTCGATTTTAGTCACTTAATTACATGATAGATAATTTACTAAACAGTCAGAGGCTTATGAGTGTAACATAAACAAAAGCTTCTTTGTTGGACACAAATTAATAGAGAATACAGTCAAACCCACATCAGTAATTTTGTTTTATTTGTGTTTCCAGGAGGAAAGGAGGACTCTTCTTCTGCAGTCGTTAATCCAGATGCATTTGCTGTGCATCTCCACTTGGCTTACACAGGCCACACCTGCTTCCTGTTTCAACAAGAGGAGGAGCGAGATCACTTCCTGTCTGGCCTGAAGACCTGTATTAGACATCGCAACCTTGGTAAACACTCATATGTATGCTTTTGCCGTGGCCCACTTAGCCTTGCTTCAGATGTGCAGGGTAATAACACAAAATAAAGACAAAACAATGTCAAATGCCTGCTTGCACAATCACTGCAAGCTAAGAAATTCCCTAAGCAGTCAAAGCCATCACACGTGTAGATAATTTTAAAAGATGAATCGCTCGCTTTCAAATTATTTGAAATATCCAATTTTTTTTAAAAAAAATGACCAGACCCATCAGTTACCTCACTTTTTCTCCCCAAAGGTCTTTAAAAGGTCTTTATATGTTGGTATGACCAAGTGCAATTTGTCTATGTGCATGACTTCTAATTTCTGAGGATGTCCTAGTTCAGAATTATGTGTTTTCATATCAAATGAAAACAGTTTTACAAAGTATGCATCATTCTAACTACTACAAGGTCAACAACAAGTTTGGGTCCATTTCTTGCTCAGTAGCTCTGAATTTTTCTAACTCTCTCCTAAGCTGGTAGTCCTTGCTAATATTTTTGAGCTAAGAGCTCAAAAGGATTTTCAATATTTTGTCATGGTGTGCAGCGCTACATGCTGTTGATTAAATCCAAATACTTTTTACAGTTGTCTAATATCAGATGTGAGTGTAAAATATTTCAAATTGTTGTAGCAGAGTCCTGCTTCTGGTTGGCTCGTCTTTAGTTTGTCATTCATGTTGTGACAGTTGCCCGGGTGACAGATATAAATATTAATGCTGCTGACTTCCTGTGTGGTTAGCTAGGATACAAACCAAAAAACAAACCCCTTCAACTTTAAGCAATAAGGTTGCAAAAACACAGCACATCATATCTGCACAAAGATATCCTCAGCAGGAAATAGCACACAGATGGCCGCCACTGTCTATTTCACTTTAGATGTGTAAAGCCACAGCACTTACAGTGATGTTGATTTTATTCATCTCAAAGTGATATATCAACCTCTTCTTCCAATAACCATATCTCTTCATTTAAACACTTCCTTGGAATTTTAAGTCTTTGACTTTTTTAAACATTTGATGATGTTCTGGTGTCCCTTCAAAAAAAAAAGCTAGCCTACCTGAAGTACTTCTGCCCCCACTGTACACTTGTATGATATATAACACATAATGTTAATTTTAGATTATTGCAATCTGCCAGTTGTGGTCAGATGTTTACATAAACTCATGAATGCCATGAATAGGCATGAATATCTTGTTAATTTAGGGGGTTTTAATTTTTTTTTTTTTCATTTGAGTTACGAATTTGTATTTTCTCTAATCCACACAGGATCATACAGGCTGAAACACACATATATGCACTCATATCCTTATAAATAAAACACAACTTGAACAAGTAGTTGTTGACAGGCTTCTGGCAAATTGTGGTTGGATATTTGACCACTCATCTTGGCAGAATTAGAAGACTTAATTTAAATTGGTATGGTAACAATATTAAACAATAGTCTGTCCAGTTTTTACCCTGCCCTTCACATCATGGTAGCTAGGATAAGGCTTTTAAAGGAATGGAGAATATTTTTGGCCAGGTTTGCAAATTAAATTAAGAGAGTTTAAAAGTATCATGTGGAGGGTATTTACAGATGTCTAAATATTGGACTTTAGAAAGAAATTTTGCAATCATTATTGAAGATTGTTTGGATAGCTATTATTTTTAGTGTTTGTGCATACAAACTAGGTTTTACATAGTCTTTTCTAAAATTAGGAAACCTGTCAGTAGCTGCAGTGAGAAAAAATGCACACTGTTTTGTGAATTTAGCAATGACACAGATGCAGACTTGGTATGTTAGTCAGAGCAAATTCAGGGGTGATAGGTAGTGATGGGACTACCTATCATTTGAAACACAGAACTATTTCTATCCATCCATCCATCCATCCAAACCAACTGAGCGAGTCCTTGGGTCTACCTCCTTGCGGTAGGACATTTCCGGAATACCTCACCTAGGAGGTGTCCGGGAGGCATTCTAGTCACATGCTCGAACCACCTCAAATGGCTCTTTCTGATGTGGACGAGCAGTGGCTCTACTTCAAGTCCCTGGTCGAGTCTTCCACTCATTGAAGAAAACTCATTTCTGCCACTTGTATATTTAACCTCATTCTTTCAGTCACTATCCAGAGCTCGTGACCATAGGTGAAGGCTGGAGCGTAGGATTGATGGCTTTGCTTTTATGCTCACCTCTGTCTTCAATTCAATTAGATTTAATTTGATTTCAATTTAAACAAATCACAACAATAGGTGCAAAAAATCACTCAGTGGGTTGAGGAGTATAAAAAAAACATGCATCATATTCAATTCAATTCAATTCAATTCAATTCAATTCAATTCAATTCAATTCAATTCAATTCAATTCAATTCAATCTATATAGTTCCAAATCACAACAGAAAAACCCAACAAGAATCATACAATCCCTAATGAGCAAGTGCTTCAGCAACAGTGGGAAGAAAAAACTCTTGGAACAGAAAGAAACCTCCAGCGGAACCAGACTCGGAGAGCGGTGGCTGGCTGGGGGTGTAGAGGGGAAGACAGGACAAAGACAAGCTGTGGAAAAGAGCCAGACAGGGTTTTCGGAACAAACTGTTAAATGTTCAGTTTCTATGCCATATGTCAGAACAAGATCTAGAATGTCATTAAAGTGGTGGGTGGGTTGTTTTATATTTTAAAAGAAGCCAATTGACGCTGTAATTTTTAGTATCTACATGGATGTTAAAATCACCCACAACAATTATTTTATCTGAGCTGAGCACATAATTTAGATAAAAAGTCTGAGAAATCGTTCAGAAACTTAGTAAGGCCCAGGTGGATGACAGATAACAACAAGTAAAACTGTTTTTTGCTATTTCCAGCTAAGGCTAAGAACCAGGCTTTCAAATTAATTAAAACTCTGTCTGGGTGTTTGGTTAATTAACAAGTTGGAGTGGAAGAGTTTTTGAACACCACTCAGACTCAGACAGTCAGGGTTTTCAAACAGGGGGCTAAACGGGGTCTCCAATTCAGTGATCCTGGCCTCCAGAGCTGCAAATAGGCATTTAATTACAAGTATCATTGTTACTAAAGTAGGCCAAGGAGTAAGTAAACATCTGACACAATGAGCAGGAAAGTGCAGGAGGAACAGGTGAAAAGACCATGCTGCTAGAGAGTCTGCTATGAGCTAATCTAAGCGAATCCCTAGAGACACATTTAGTGAATACTGTCAATATAATTAGCAGATCAATCAACAGAGAATGGATATTGTATAAAGTATGTGAAGACTATACTTTGAGATAAGATGTTGTCTATATGTTTTTAAGTAAAATCTATGCTATCTAATCAAAACTATATCTTCAGTCGATGTCAGCAGCATCCCATGTGTAAAATGTCTCTTCCTCTCCTGAAATATCTGATGGTTTACCAGAATCGCTTTGAGGCTGACCAAAAGTCAAATAGGAAATGGCCGCATGCTGTTTTTTTTTTTAAATTTATTTATTTTTAATTTTTAGCAGGATATGATTCATGACTTTCTGTTCCTTAAACTTCTGCAGAAAAAAAAATCTGAAACAGCTCAAGGGAAACTACACTACAAGACATGTTTTTTAGTGAATTAGCAAAAGAAAAAAAAGAAAAAAAGAACAAAAAAATTAGAGATGTGAAAATGGTCAGATGTGTTGTAATGAGAATGGAATATTGATGTCAGGGATCCACCGAGGATACAGGATCAGCACAATTTCTACCAAACTAAAATGACTAATGACAAAATACTAAGAATTAAGTATTTTAATACTTACCACACTTGTAGATCATTTTAAGCCACGGGTGTTCTAATAAGAATGGGATACTGATTTCAACTTTCAAAAATAAAGGGACAGGATGAGCATGCCACCAGATTCTTTCAGAATAATAACAAAATCCCTACTTCCTGCAGACCCGTGGTGTAATTCATCATATGAGAATCAAGCATATGCACGAGCCCTCCGACTCTACCGACAAGACAAAGGATGCTATGAATCCTGGGAAATGCTGCTGGGCACTGAGGAACAAGTTTGTACACACACACACATTAAAACTTTAAGCCTGTCTGTGTTCTTCATTTCACTTTAGTTCAGTTTATTTTTATAGTGCTAAATCACATTAATAGTTATCTCATGGCACTTTTTTTTCTAAAGACCCTACAATAACATGCAAGAATTAGAAAACTCCAATAATCAGATGTCCCACTACGAGCAAGCATTTGGTGACAGTTAGAAGGAAAAACTCCCTGAACCAGGCACAAGGAGGGAAAACCTCCTTGTGCTGCAACCAGTTAGAGTGTAGGGAAGGGAGACAGCAGAAAAGACAAACTGTGGAAAAAAGACAGAGATTAGCAATAATTTATGATTAAATGCAAAGTGTTGTAAAGACAAAGCCATAAACAGTGTGCTTGTGTATGTAGGTGCTTGCCTCCCAGGTGATGGAGGAAGTGTTGCCATGGTTACACAGTCAGCTTCAGTCCAGGATAAAAGGCAAGAAGACTGAAAAGATACGGCAATGGCTCGCAGTAAGTAAAAATATGACACCAAGTCTCTGCAAATTCTGAGTCTATCTATTTATGAAATGTTCCTGTTCAGGATTGTTTTAGTACTATGTCACTCGTTTAGCATGTATGTGTAGCATTTAGCAATATTCTAACTAACACTACTGAATGGTACGGTAAAAGATGATCAAAGCATTAAGCAACATTCACAGGAATTATCATCTAATCAAGCAGTTCTGAGCAGCTTGCGAACATATGAGGTAATGAGCTGCTTTGTAAGATGTGTTTAACAATATATTTATATTTAGCAATACATAGGGGTATTTCTTTTACTACACTTTTTCTCCATGGCCATTTATGCAAATTAGAACAATGTTCAAAAATGTAAACAAACATTTAGATAGCTGTCTAAAGATAATGTAATGTGTCATTGGCATATTTAAATATAAACCTTGTATTACAAAAGTCCCTATTGTAATCAACTGGGGATCTTAAGCAAAAGTTCCTTGTTATGCTGCCCCCACGTGGTCAAAAAATAGCATTTTTTAAAGTGAACTTCAAGACTTTTTCTTTCTTTAGAAATGATATAATCTGATACCATACCAATCTGATCTTCTCAGAATGCTACCTAACTTATCAGAATTAAGGGAATTATCTGACAGCAAGTATCTTTGAACTACAACACTATTATCTTTTACCCCGTGTTCCAACAAATTGTGTGTGGCAGTTTTAGCATCAGTTTTTAATCTCTCTGTTGCACAGTGTATTAATTTGTTTGTATGTATAGACAGTGCAAGCAACCCACACGTTGGTGCTGGAAAAGCTGACTGCAGGTCTGGAGGCTCTGAAGAAGGAGTGCCGTGAGACAGCATCAGACAATCAGGCACTCATCAGATCCAATCTGGACCAGATAATGTCCTCTCACTTGTTCCTGGAGCAAAAAGTCAGAGGTACACATTGTTTGACTAATCTCATCTGAAAATGCCTAGAAAATGAGTGACTGTTTTTAATGGCTAAACTCAGCTAAATCCATATTAAGCTACAAACTGAGCGTCTAGCCATGGTTCAGCTTTTGTGCACATTTTGTGAATCTGTATCTGTTTCAGCATGTGTATGTGAAGAGGCAGAAAAAGTGTGCAGTGAGTCTGTAGCACCCTACATGTCCTCCATCCTTGAAGCACTTACCGAGAACATAAGCGGAGGTATTCTTGGGATGCAGCGCACGCTGAAAACACAGATGGATTCGGCCTTTTTACACAAAAACGAAGGGACACAGGAGACAAAGAAGGTGAGAGAGGACTTGTTTTTAGTTACCCTAAAGTATTTGTGTGGCAGCCAAAATAAGAGCTGTTCCAATTCTCCAAATACTGAAGAAAGAAGTTTGAATGCTGCCTTTATCGTTTCCTTTAACATAGGATACAGTGCACCATCCTTTATGAAAACGGAGGTGAAAACACTCCCATAATTTACTACAATGGACTATCTGACAATTATGAACACAGTCGACATAAGTGGAGCAGATCATGTAAATGTTATTTGTACAGTAGCTGCATTTTCCATTTCATTCCAAACCTCTTGATATATTTACAATTTTTACCAACAGTTTGTTAAGCTCAGAGCTGAATATCACCAGGAGCCTCTAAACACTCAATGTGAAGACTGAGTGAAGAGTTTGAGGTTTTAGCAGTAACAAGAGCAATAGCAACTTTGAGCCATCCATGCAAAGTGCAGATTACGAATTCATTCTGATAACATCACCCCTTCTAAAAGTAAACTCTCCTAGTAGCAACTATCACAACCACAATGGGCATAAGACATGATTTTATGGTTTGTTTGTTTTGGGTTTTTTTGCATTTGATTTCATGCAAGATGTTAGTAAATGTTAGTAAACCTATGGCCACGAGCTGTGGGTAGTGACCGAAAGAACGAGATCCCGGATACAAGCGGCAGAAATGAGCTTCCTCCGAAGGGTGGCTGGCCTCTCCCTTAGAGATAGGGTGAGAAGTTCGGCCATCCGGGAGGGGCTCAGAGTAGAGCAGCTGCGGCTCCACATCGAAAGGAGCCAGCTGAGGTGGTTCGGGCATCTGACAAGGATGCCCCCTGGGCGCCTCCTGGGTGAGGTGTTCCAGGCATGTCCCACCGGGAGGAGGCCCCGGGGCAGACCCAGGACACGCTGGAGAGATTATATCTCTCGGCTGACCTGGGAACGCCTTGGTATTCCCCCGGATAAGCTGGAGGAGGCGGCTGGGGAGAGGGAGGTCTGGGCCTCTTTGCTTAGGCTGCTGCCCCTGCGACCCGGCCTCAGATAAAGCGGATGAAGATGGATGGATGGATGGATGTTAGTAAATCTGGCCATAAATGTTCCTTCTTCTTTAAAGTGCCAGCCTTTGTAATGAAGGGATATTTTTCACAGGCTGTTCTCATTTACATAATCTCCATAAAACAGAACACAGTGTGGCATTTTGTACTCCATCTTCCTCATATTGTAGTTTCAACACAGCTGGGACATTTTCATTAAGGTTAGACTTTTGGAAGGCACCCATTGTGCCGCTTTTGTGCCATCTTGAAGAGGGTCTCATTTGAAATCAAGAAACACAAGATGTTTGAAGTTGAAGATGTCTGAAGTTTTTGCTTGCCCAAATTTTCAAAAGTGCTGACAGAAAGCATTTGCTCTATTTCTTTTAGGCCTTGTCCAGTCTACGATCAATGCGTCTAGATCAGTGCTACAAGCAGGTGGAGAACCTGACAGAGAAACTCGAAGCCTTAAAAGAGCGATTTGGATTGAGCAGCATTCATAGACTGGTTCACTATGCAAGTCTGGAGATGGAGCTGGTATGAAGCACAATCTTCAGTATAGACATGGCCTCTCAAGGAGCCTAAAAGTAGAAAAGATTGACGTGAGCCGTTTTTTAGTGTTTGCTGTGTGTGTGTTACAGTTGCTGGACAGTGCTGTCTACACCTTGGAACAGTTCCTCCAGTCATCAGCCAGACTGCAGCCCACTCAGGTTCCTGTTAAGCTGAACAGGGCTACAGAAAGAGTGCTGAAGGTAAATAAGTTAATTATTTTGAATTAAATTTTTATTTAATAAAAAATCTATCATGTGTGATCAGAAGATTTCTGAAGGAACTGTATAGACCGTGTATTTTAGAAATCCAAATAAATGAAAGATATGTGATTTTCATAAAATAAGGAATAAATATGCTTAGATACACCATTAAAATGTTACACACTGAAACAAAATGATGTGTGCATTCTAGTGGGAACCCTGGACTCTGGTCCCAAACCCTAAAAACATGTCTTTGTAGCAGGTGTAGTGCGCAGCTTGTTAAACCTGGAAAGCCCTGAGAGACTATTTGAAATCTACAAAGAAAAAGTATTTGTGTCACTGACAACTTGTGTTTTTATGTGGGTCAGTTGCAAATTGACACACTACAAGTTCAATTGCGGATTCAGACAGCAAAGTAAACTAACCTGTCACAGTGATAAGTAACTTGTTCCTGTTTTCTAGTGTGCCCCACAAATACAATACAATCTTTGCTCAAAAGTGAGTATTACAAAAAATCTTGCTTGTGTGTGTGAGTAGCAGCTGGACTATGACAGCAGGGTAGTCCAGAGGAGGCTGTACGAGGAAGCCCTGCTGGAGATCACTCTGCCTACTCTCACCAGGAAGATGGACAGCAAGTGGAAAACTGTAGGTCAACCTGCTGCTACTTCACTCTGTCTGACTCTATCGTGTGTTATTGATATTTTATATTCTACAAAGCATGGACTGTCTGGTTTTCTGTGTCTAGGAGCTGCAACAGTTTGAGCAGTACATTTTCGCTGACTACAGCAGTTTTATCCTGGTTCATAACATTTACGATGATGTTCTGAAAACCATTCTCAGCAAGCAGATAGAGACAGGTAAATATTGATCTTGATATTGATCTTTGTTTGTGCATTGGTATAGATTTTGTTTCTTCTTTTTTCTGGTATTCTCTCCTAGGCTACAAGGAGACAGGTTACAAATTAAACGAAAATCCTGGACTCATTTTATTTACATGGTTTTACCTCAGAGAGAAGCATCATTGTGAATCTATAAATTGTAAGGATTTGGTCACTTTTACCCTGTCATGAAGCATCTTCAACCTATTCTTGGATGACAGTGCATCCAAGCCCATTCATCAGGCACAGAGAACACTCATTTTCTGCTTCTAAATTGAAACTGAGGTTATTGTACACAGCCCAGAAAACCTTAGAAATATGGTATCTAATCAGATTCTTGCTCTGGATGGCATTACCTTGGCCTCCAGTAACGCTGTGAGGAACCTTGGAGTCATTGTTGACCAGGATATGTCCTTCAATGCACATATTAAACAAATATGTAGGACTGCTTTCTTCCATTTGCTCAATATCTCCACAAGTCTCAGAGTGACGCTGAAAAACTAGTTCATGCATTTATTACTTCTAGGTTGGACTACTGTAATTCATTATTATGAGGATGTCCTAAAAACTCCCTAAAAAGCCTTCAGTCGATCCAAAATGCTGCAGCAAGAGTCCTGACAGGGACTAGAAAGAGAGAGCAGATTTCTCAGATATTGGCTTCGCTTCATTGGCTCCCTGTTAAATCCAGAATTAAATTTGAAATCCTGCTCCTCACATACAAGGCCCCATCTTATCTTAATGACCATATCACCCTTTTAGAGTACTTCGCTCTTGCACTGCAAACTTACTTATGGTTCCAAGAGGATTTAAAAATAGTAAAAAAGTAGTACATCGTACTTGTATGATTAGGCTTAAAACCTTCTGTAACAAACCACGGCAGACACAGCAGACCTGGTGACATTTTTATGCTCTTAAGCATCCTTTATTAACTCTCACACGTTGCTATTCACACCACAGCCAGCTTAACATACCGACAACAACAAGAACCACACTCAGGACCCAGTAGTATTTAAGCAGGGTGGTGTGATGACCCGATGCAGCTCCAGTGCGTTGGCTTCTCCTCCAGCTGTGCCACAACCACGCCTGCCACACTTTCCTTTTTCTAAAGCGTATAGTTAGACAGTAATCAGGTGACCCTGAATCCTCCCTTAGTTATGCTGCAATAGATGTAGGCTGCTGGGGGATTCCCATGATGCACTGAATATTTCTTCTTCACTCACTATGTGTTAATAGACCTCTCTGTATTGAGTCATACTTGTTATTAATCTCTGGCTCTCTTCACAGCATGTCTTTTATCCTGTCTTCCTTCTCTCACCCCAACCAATCACAGCAGATGGCCCCGCCCCTCCCTGAGCCTGGTTCTGCCGGAGGTTTCTTCCTGTTTAAAGGGAGTTTACCTTCCCACTGTCGCCCAAGTGCTTGCTCATAGGGGGTCATATGATTGTTGGGTTTTTCTCTGTATTTATTATTGTTTATATATATCTTACAATTTGAGTGGTTTGGAAAAACGTGCTTCATATCTAATTCCATTCAATTTAGTTCAGTTTTATTTCTATAGCACTGAATCACAACAACAGTTGCCTCAAGGTGCTTTATATTGTATAGTAAAGTAAAGTAAAGTAAAGACTTAATAATACAGAGAATCCCAACAAAAATCATATTACCCCCCCTATGAACAAGCGCTTTGGTGACAGTGGGAAGGAAAAACAGCAGAATCAAACTCATTGAGGAGCAGCCATTTGCTGCGACCGGGTGGGGGTGTGGGGAGGAAGACAGGAAGAGAGCCAGAGATTAATTATGACTAATATTTGAATGCAGAAACCTGTATAAAGACATAGTGAGAAAAAGGTTAGTGAAGAATAAACACTCTCCCCAGTGCATCAAGGGAAGCCCCCTCCCGCAGCTTAGACCTAAGCCTGATCTTTACAAGAGGGTGTCTGTCTCTCCAATCCAAACTGGAAGCTGGTTCCATAGAAGAGGGGCCCAAAAGAAGGCTCTCCCTCCCATTCTACTTTTAAACACCCTAGGAATCACAATTAAGCCAGCAGTCTGAGAACAAAGTGCTCTGTTGGTGTGATACGATAACTATGAGGTTTTTAAGATAAGATGGGGCCGGTTCTTCAAGACCTTTTACGTGATAAAAAGGTTTTTAAATTCAATTCTGGATTTAACAGGGAGGCATTGAACAGAATCCAGGATGAGAAAAATATGCTCTTTCTTTGTGTAATGGGGAAGGCTTTAGGACCCAGGGGACTCAATGGAGGGCATAAAAGAGGGCGTAGTAACAGGTGCTGACGATTCCCACTGACAAGCGGCTGTGAGTAATGGATGCGTGAGTAGGTGAAGAGCCGAGAAGTTTAATCGCCTACGACGCAAACTGTGGTTTTAAACCTCTATAGATGAGGTTCAAGTAGTGATTTCTGTGGAAGAAAAGGCCAAGACAAATCAGGTGTGCAGCAAATACAGTTGCCTACTCGAGGGCAGGCTGCACATGCGACCTTGTCACTGTTTTTTTCCTCCTTCTCTGTATGGTTGTGTTTTGTTGGTTTTAGCAGGTCACCGTTTTTAATTATTTTTGTTGTTTTATTTCGGGTTTTGTTTATTTTTATTGGGTTGGTGCAATACTAAGCGGGCAACGTGCAATCCCTGAGTGGGGCTCATACCTCGGGGGAATGAGGATTTTTTAGTGGTGCTCTGTGTGTGGATTTGCCGTGATTAAGGTTTATTAAGAGTGCTTTTGTATTACCACCGTCTATTGCCTGAACTAGCACTTAGTGCATGCTATAAGTGTTCGGTTGGGCCTTTTTATGTTTGAGGTGGATTTGTCTCTTTTAGAGTGACGAGCACCTGGGACCGCCAGGGAGGAACAAACCCTCAGGTGATAGCTTCGTTGCTGGCAAGGTTGCACCGCTACTATTTTTTTGTTGTAGCGATGTTTTAGGTTTTTTTTTCTTTTTCTCAAAACTTTGGTGTCTTGTCATGTTAATAAATTGTTGAACATCTTTTACTGATATTGACCCTCTTGTCCTGTTTATTCTGGATTCGATCCTGTGAGAGTTTTTTTTGGTCTGAAAGTTCGTACTAGTCATAAGAGAGGCCCACAGTGGTTACTTGGTGCCTTATACCACGCTACATTAATTGGCGTTGTCGACAGAATCTAGGTCATATCAGTTACGGTGTTTGGTTTTTATTTTGACGGTGGCCCTGCTTATTTTAGGAAGAATATTAAAGGAGAGGAGGGAAAGAAAAAAAAACAGTGACATTTTCTACGGAGGGGAAGCCAACGCTTGGACTGCTGTGGGGATAATAGACCTCCGTCGCCGACCTTATGGATGACGTACAGGCCCTTTTGGAGCAGCTGCAACAGCTAAAAGCAGCAAATGAACAGTTGAGGGACCAATTACAGGAACGTTCTCCTGTGACTGGCCAAGTGCCAGACCCAGTGCCAGGTCCATCTACTGTGCCCTCAAATATGAATTCAATAAATGAAGCTTCCAATGTGTGTTACGTTTATGCACCTCGGGAGCGTAAATGCCCAAGGTTCACCGGTAAACTGTCAGTGGACTTGTTAACGGTTGACCAGTGGGTGGAAGAAGTACATAGGTGCTTGGAGATTCGTCCTATGTCAAGAGCAGCACAAGTGATGTTTGTGATGGACCATCTTGATGGCAGTGCCAAATCGGACGTCTGTTTTCATTCGAGTATCAGCAGAGACACTCCTGACAAGATCTTTGATATTTTGGTCGAGAACTATAGCTGCACTCAGTCATATGTAGCTGCCCAGCTACAGTTCTTCCAGCGCACCCAGCGAGAAGGGGAATCTCTGCGAGATTACTCTCATGCTCTTAAATCTCTAATGGACATTGTAAGCTGTAAGACACCAGGTGGTATTCCAAATTCTGACATATTGTTAAGAGATCAGTTTACTGAACATGTCCATGATGATATGCTGCGTAGAGAGCTGAAACAGCGGGTCCTCCAAACACCAGACCTGTCCTTTCTTGCCCTACGCAGTATTGCCCTTAAGTGGGCTGATGTAGGGAGGCAGGGAGGGAAAACTAGGCCCCGAGCCTATTCCTGTGATACGAATTGCCAGGTAGTAGAGGGAGTTAATGCAGAGATGCATGCAGTCACCCTCGGGTCTAATGATGACATTCTACAGATAAAAGAGTGCCTTCGTAAACAACAGGTTCAATTGGATACGCTTATGAAGCAGATGTCGGTCCATTTCTCACAGCCGTCTCAGACTAACATCCCCTCGATCTCTCCCACCACTGGGCCCTTTCGTTTCCAGGCAGATGGAAAGCCAATTTGCCATCGGTGTGGTAGGGCTGGTCACATTGCCAGGTTCTGTAGGGTCAAACATCTAGCCACGAAGAACAGTGGTGGGTCTCATGCTGACGCACATGCACACAGTCAGGTTGTGGAACAAGGCCCTGAGTCTCAGCTGTCGGGAAACTAGGTCCCTCTGGTGCAGAGAGCCAGGCATCGGGAACAGGGTTTGTAGGCTCAGCTGAAGTTGTTATGGGAGATCCCTCTCGCTTAATTGGAAATTGTCCAGTGGTGGAAATAGAAATGGGGGGTGTTATAGTTCCCTGTCTTTTGGATACTGGGTCCATGGTCACCACTATTCGAGAGAGTTTCTTTGAGAAGCACTTTAGGCCGCAGGGGGTGGGGCACTTAAAGAAATGCCAATGGTTACGCCTCAGGGCAGCTAATGGGTCGAAAATCCCCTATATAGGCTACATGGAGCTTGATGTGACTGTTTTTGGCGGCATCCTGACAAAAATGGGCGTGTTAGTGGTGGAGGACCCTCGAGATGGTAGCGTTCAGCAGCCACAGAGTGTGCCTGGTCTCTTGGGGATGAATATCATTAGCCGTTGTTACCACCTACTCTTGGAACAGTTCGGCCCTCGTCTGTTTGAATCCCCTGCCCTTGAAAATGCCAATAAGACGTGGAAAGAGACACTTCATAAGTGTCAGCGCATTGAGGCTTTGAATACATCCGGGTATTTAGGTAAAGCAAAAGTCTATGGTCGAGCTGTTTGTGTCCCTGCTGGGTCGTTGAAATGGATACGCACTAGTTGCCCCTCTGCTGCTAATATTAATTTCCCATCAGTGCTCCTGGAGCCTATAGCGACGGGTAATCCCCTGCCGGGGGGCATCTTGGTTTCTCCGGCCCTCATTTCTGTTGAACAAGGTGTGGTTGACATTCCGGTGGTTAATGTGGGAACTGAGGATGTTTGGTTACCGCCTTGTACACAACTAGGCGAGTTGCATCTGGTTGACCCCCCATCATCTGGGAACCCTGTCGTTATCGCAGAGTCTGAGGACTCCACGCTGCCGATAACGATGCACGAAGTGACCGTACAGGCGCATTCGCACTTTGATGTTTCTGAACTCTCATGGCCTACTTTGTCCAATGAACAGGTCCAACAAGGAGTGTCACTTTTGCAGAAGCATTGTTCAGTTTTTAGTCATGGGGAGGGAGATTTAGGATGTACCACATTGGTGGAACATGAGATCCCTTTAATGGACGATGCCCCAGTGCGACAGCGGTATTGTAGGCTCCCACCTTCTCAGTATGAACAAGTGAAAGCTCATATTAAAGATTTGTTGGATCAGGGAGTAGTGCGTTTAAGCAGTAGCCCTTATTCTTCCCCAATTGTGGTGGTTTTCAAGAAAAATGGGGAGATTAGGCTGTGTGTTGATTACCGTTTGCTTAATGCCAAGACACGGAAAGATGCTTATCCCTTACCCCGTATTGAGGAGTCATTAGATGCCCTGACGGGAGCACAGTGGTTCTCTACATTGGACCTTGCAAGTGGGTATAATCAAGTACCAGTGGCCGAGAAGGACAAAGCCAAGACTGCTTTCTGTACCCCTTTTGGGTTGTTCGAATTCAATCGAATGCCATTTGGGCTTTGTAATGCCCCTAGCACCTTTCAGCGGCTAATGGAGCGGATTTTTGGGGACCAAAGTTTCCAGTCCCTCTTATTGTACCTGGATGATATCGTGGTGTTTTCATCCTCTTTTGAACAGCATTTGGAGCGTCTTGACTTGGTCTTAACGCGGCTGAAAGAGCACAATCTAAAGTTGAAGCTGGAGAAGTGTCACTTTTTCCAGCCAGAGGTTCAATACCTCGGGCATGTGATATCGGCTTCTGGGGTGGCGACCGACCCCTCTAAGATTAGTGCAGTGGCTGGGTGGGCGCGACCGACTACTTGTATAGAGCTACAGTCATTTTTGGGATTTGCCTCATATTACCGGCGGTTTGTCAAGTATGCTGCCCCGCTTCACCGGCTGGTGGGCGAGCTGGGAGGTACCAAGAAGAAACGTAGAAGTGGTACCAGTGGGCCAATGGGCCAATGGGTCACCTTTGGAGTGAGGAATGTGAGAATGCATTCCAAACATTAAAAAGGTTGCTGGTTAGTGCCCCAGTATTGGCCTATGCCGACTTTGCTAAACCTTTCGTCCTTGAGATAGATGCCAGTCAGGCAGGGTTAGGGGCAGTACTATCCCAGGAGCAAGAAGGGAAGAGACGGCCAGTTGCTTTTGCTAGCCGGGGCCTGCGACCTAGTGAAAGGAATATGTCCAATTATAGCTCTAGAAAGTTGGAATTTTTGGCTCTAAAATGGGCTGTCACTCAAAAGTTTCGGGAGTATTTGTTGGGAAATAAGTTTGTCGTGTTCACAGATAACAATCCTCTCAGTTATTTGCAGACTGCTAAATTGGGAGCTGTAGAGCAGCGATGGGCCTCAGAGCTAGCTGTGTTTAATTTTGAGATTAAATACAGGCCAGGTCCCAGCAACCGCAATGCTGATGCGTTGTCACGGCAGCTACACCCACAGAGTTCATCTGGCCTGCTTCCAGGGGTGAAGATCCCACAGACAGATGTGCAAGACCAGACAGATGTGGGGCAGCTGGGAGATGCTGTTGCTGCTACGTGTAGGGCCATAGGTGCATTTCCATCCCGACCTAAAGCTGACTTAATATCCCTTCAAGCTGCCGACCCGGTAATTGGCCCTTTCTTACAGTATTGGGAAAGTGGGAGGCTGCCTACTAAACAGGAAATGGGAAATGTAAGTAAGGGAGTGAAAAAGTTGTTGCAACAGTGGCCCAGAATCAAGTTGAAGGAAGGTGTCTTGTATCGTCAAGTTCAGACACCTGGTAATGGCAAAGTTTTGCTTCAACTGTTGCTACCCCAGTGCTTGCAAATAGAGGTTCTAAGAAGTTTACATGATGATCATGGTCATCAAGGCATTGGACGCACTACCAGCCTGGTGAGAGAAAGGTGTTTTTGGCCTTTTATGGCACGAGACATTGAGAAATATTGTCAGGAGTGCGATCGTTGTGTCTTGGCAAAGGCTGTACAACCAAAGGTTCGCACATTTAGGGGGGGTTTGGTGGCCGCTAAACCCCTGGAAGTCATTGCCATTGATTTCAGTGTTTTGGACAAGTCTAGTGATGGGCGTGAGAATGTACTTGTGGTCACTGACGTGTTTTCGAAGTTCTCTCAAGCATACCCTACAGTAGATCAACGGGCAAGTACAGTGGCACGGGTGTTAACTGAAAAATGGTTTTATATCTATGGGGTCCCTAAGCGTATCCATAGTGATCAAGGAAAGAGCTTTGAGGGAGATTTGTTGAAACGTCTGTGTCACCTGTATGGCATAGACAAAAGCAGGACCACGCCATATCACCCTGAAGGCAATGGACAATGCGAGAGATTTAACAGAACACTCCATGATCTGTTGCGCACACTCCCTACTGATAAGAAAAGAAAGTGGCCGCAATACTTGCCACAGGTATTGTATGCTTACAATACCACAGAACATCAGTCTACTGGTTTTTCACCGTATGAGCTTATGTTTGGCCAGAAGCCCCAGTTGCCTGTTGATTTCCTACTGGGGGCTTCCCAGTCGGAATCAATGTCTAGATCTGCGCAGGAGTGGGTGGAGGAGCATAAACAACGTTTAAGCTCGGTTTATGTGCATGCGAGAGAACAACTCCAACAAGCTGCAGAGAGGAGAAATAAACATTTTCAGCCCACAGTTATTTCCCTTCTCCCCCCAGGTACTTTGGTTTATCGGAAAAGTCACCCTTTAGGCCGCCATAAGATCCATGATGCCTGGGATTCTATGGTGTATGTTGTTGTGCAGAGTATGGACAAAGAAGGCAGGGTTTATAAAATACGCCCTAGAGATCATTCAGGCCCTGACAAAAACTTAAATCGGGCAGAGTTGAGAGTAATACCTTTGGGTACTATGGCACCTGCTCCAGACCAACATCCCCTCGCTGACCCAGGGCTGGTACTTGAGTCACCCCAGCAATCAATATCGGATATACCAGATGATGACAGTGAGGTGGGTGGAGTTATACTCGCCATGGCTCCAAACCCACCCAGAGATCAGCTACCCTTGGTATCGGTTTCAGAGCCTGTTGGTGAAACTAGGAGTCTAGGCCTGAGCAACCTGAACCCTGTAACCCTAGTTCCAGAACAGCCAAGGGAAAGTGGGATTGATAATAGGGAGAATGTTCCAGAGCAGGACCCGGGAAGAGTTCAGGAGCGGCCTAAAAGAAGTACAGCAGGAAAACATTCAAACCCCTTTAACCTCCCGCGGTCAGTAAATTCGACGGTTGTTTTTCTCACCGGTGATTCACAAAGTTCCCCTGTCCATAATGGTTTGCCCCAAAATGTATTTAGGCCCTGGCAGTAAGTGGTCGCCGGGACGGTGACCTTTTAAAATGAGGGCAATTGTAATGGGGAAGGCTTTAGGACCCAGGGGACTCAATGGAGGGCATAAAAGAGGGCGTAGTAACAGGTGCTGACGATTCCCACTGACAAGCGGCTGTGAGTAATGGATGCGTGAGTAGGTGAAGAGCCGAGAAGTTTAATCGCCTACGACGCAAACTGTGGTTTTAAACCTCTATAGATGAGGTTCAAGTAGTGATTTCTGTGGAAGAAAAGGCCAAGACAAATCAGGTGTGCAGCAAATACAGTTGCCTACTCGAGGGCAGGCTGCACATGCGACCTTGTCACTGTTTTTTTCCTCCTTCTCTGTATGATTGTGTTTTGTTGGTTTTAGCAGGTCACCGTTTTTAATTATTTTTGTCGTTTTATTTCATGTTTTGTTTATTTTTATTGGGTTGGTGCAATACTAAGCGGGCAACGTGCAATCCCTGAGTGGGGCTCATACCTCGGGGGAATGAGGATTTTTTAGTGGTGCTCTGTGTGTGGATTTGCCGTGATTAAGGTTTATTAAGAGTGCTTTTGTATTACCACCGTCTATTGCCTGAACTAGCACTTAGTGCATGCTATAAGTGTTCGGTTGGGCCTTTTTATGTTTGAGGTGGATTTGTCTCTTTTAGAGTGACGAGCACCCGGGACCGCCAAGGAGGAACAAACCCTCAGGTGATAGCTTCGTTGCTGGCAAGGTTGCACCGCTACTATTTTTTTGTTGTAGCGATGTTTTAGGTTTTTTTTCTTTTTCTCAAAACTTTGGTGTCTTGTCATGTTAATAAATTGTTGAACATCTTTTACTGATATTGACCCTCTTGTCCTGTTTATTCTGGATTCGATCCTGTGAGAGTTTTTTTTGGTCTGAAAGTTCGTACTAGTCATAAGAGAGGCCCACAGTGGTTACTTGGTGGCTTATACCACGCTACATTTGTAGTCCCTTGTCAGTACTCCTGCGGCAGCATTTTGGATTGACTGAAGGCTTTTCAAGGTGTTTTTAGGACAGCCTGACAATAATGAATTTTCTACTCCGTGTAGAAAATTCCCGTGTAAAAAAAAAATGGGTTCTGAAAACCTGTACATCCATTAGGCAGCTGACAGAATGAAGTGCTCTGTCCTATAATGAAACCTGTGACAAATACTGAATATGAACTGGAACATTCCTGTTTGGTCCAAACATAAATTATGATTTTGTCTCTTCCTCATTATCAGCTGTCCAGGATGCAGCTAGTAAGAAAAGCAACAATCTCCTGTTGGACACTTCAGATCTTGCAATTAGTCAGTACAGTTTGCTGGGACAGACGCCTCCAAACTCTGCACCAGACAGCCCATCTGTTCATGCCCGACGGTCCTCCTCAGCCATGCCCACTGATGATCAAGAAACAATTTCTGCAGTGGAAGAAAAAAGTCAGACAGTTGATGTTTGCCCCCAGAGGAAGACAGAAGGTAACACTGATAGTGAATGTGACCAGACACATGTCTCTGACCAGAGCACAGTGCTTCTTTCTCCAGTTATTATCGTGACACAACAGTTGGATGAAACTGGCAGCAAAGAGGACCTGTTCCTGAAGGAAACCATAGAAGTTCAGATCACAACTGATGCATCTTCTACAGCAACAGAGCCAACAATAGCAAACAGATCAGACACAGATGCAAATGTTACATATGAAGTCAATGCACCCAAGTTATCTGCTGAACAAGGACCGACCATCCCAGACTCTCTGGAGTCGTCCCCTCTGGTCTCACCTCAGACAACAGAGATCCAAGTTCAAAGTGAACCTGCTATGCCTGACCTTTCAGTCTCAAATCAGCCATCAGAAGAGGATTCTTCCATCCAGCCTGCCTTACCATCACACCCACCTGATGCAGATAGTCCAGTACAAATCAGCCTCGGATCACTAAGTGAGGCAATTGCTTGCAGTTCCTCAGAACCTTCTGTTATGCCAATGATGGGACAGCAGACCACTGACAGAGCAGTCTATTTGACAGGAGAACTTAAAGACAATTGGGAGGTGGAGAGAGTAAAAGAGGAGAAACACAAAGATGAAGCAGAAATTGAGGGGCGTGAGACAATTCAAGCATGGGAAGAACAGAGAGAGAAAGAAGAGGTAACAGAGGAAGAAACAGGTGAGGGGCAGATGGAGATCCAAACAGGAGGTGAGCCTGCTGATGACAGCTCATCTGGATCACCAGTGGAGACCACCACTGCCTTAAACACAGAGCAGAAAAAGAATAAAGAGATGATGGAGGAAGAAGTGCCAAGCAGTGAACTCAGGATTGAAAATAAAAAGGATGAAGATGAAGCAGTCACAGAGAAAGGAGATTCTACAGAAGAAAAAAAAGAAGAGGATACACCAGTAGAGAGTGCTAATGAGCTACTTTCGGACAGCGTGGCTTGCATCAGAGAACTTGTGGTTGAGATTATTGAGATAGAAACAACAGTCTCCCCTGTTGCTGACAGTAGCAACAATCTCTGAAACAAGCATTAAAACAGCAAGAGCAGTTCCAGACCAATGATTCCCAACCAGATAAAAGTCACTTCAATAAGCCTTACATTTTCTAATTATTCCAGACAGAAATTTGTGCTGATTTAATTAATGTGCTGTGTTTTCATACAACAGTAAACTGAAAAATGGAATAGTTTGTCATTCTATTGTAACTCTTTTGTTGCTTTTTTTGATTCTATATTTTCTATAACAATTGCATTGAATCATCCAAATAAAGATGTTAAACTTGTGATTTTTTTTTTTAAAAAGTCGCTTTAATAATTCATTTGATTTGGTCCTCTTTAACCAATAAGCTCCAACTAATGCACGGAGATCTTTCTGAGACCTTTCTAAAGCTGTTGTGGCAGGCATGTAACCACCAGGATGAATATTCAGTTGGATGGTCAATTCAGTTGGATGGTCAATCAAGCACAATGATAAAATGACCGGCAAACCATTTGGTAATAGTTTTGGCACTATGAGAAGGTGGAAAGCCCTGCTGGAAAGGAAATCTGCATCTCTATAAAGCTTGTCAGTAGACTGAAGCATGGAGAGCTCTATAATCTCCTGGTGGACAGCTGCGATGGCCTTAGATTCGAGAAAACACAGTGGACCAACTCCCACCAATGCTAGCAAGATGACATGCAAACCACAAAACAGACTACCTAAACTTCACACTGGTCTTCAAGCACCTTGAATTTCGTGTGTCAACACACAAGGTGACACACATTTGAAACACGAAATTTCAAATGAAATGCAAAGTTGGTTCATGAATAGTTTGATATTCCAAATATGACAGTTGTGCCTCCTTTAAGTGTTGGCTTACCTGCATGCCACTCCAGGAACTGTAAAAAACAAGATTGATTAAGATGAAGATTGAAGTTTTGATTTAAAGTCATGTCTGTGAAGGTTCTCAGTCATCCAGGTCATCGTAGTCAAAGGAGCTTGCAAAGAAAAGCGTCTGGACTTCTTTAAGTTGCTTGAAGACGTTTCACCTCTCATCCGAGAAGCTTCTTCAGTTCTAAGGTCAAATGGTGGAGAGTCCCAGATATAAACCTAGTGGGAGTAACCCCCCACAGAGGGACAAAAGGACCCCCTGATGATCCTCTAATCGCCTGAGCCAAGGTGTGAAACTGGGTGTGGGTCCCAATCAGCCAGAGTTTCGGGTGTGTTCATTGTGAAACCTGGCCCCACCTTATCATGCGAATTCCTGAGGTCAGATGGCCCAGGATGTGAGTGGGCGTTAAGGCATCTGGGAAGGGATCTTAAAACTGGATTATAGATGGCAGAGAGTTGGTGTCGTAAACCCCCGCCTCTGTTCAAAGATGGTCGCTCACAGTGGACATAGATGGCTTCTTTCACTCCTCTTTCAAACCCTCTGTCCTCTCTGTCCAAAATGTGAACATTGGCATCCTCGAAAGAGTGACCTTTATCCTTAAGATGCAGATGGACTGCTGAGTCTTGTCCTGTGGAGGTGGCTCTTCTGTGTTGTGCCATGCGCTTGTGAAGTGGCTGTTTGGTCTCTCCAATGTAGAGGTCTGGGCATTCCTCGCTGCACTGTACAGCATACACCACATTGTTAAGTTTGTGTTTTGGCGTTTTGTCTTTCGGGTGAACCAGTTTTTGTCTGAGCGTGTTGCTGGGTCTGAAATACACTGGGATGTCATGCTTGGAGAAAACTCTCCTGAGTTTCTCTGATACACCGGCTACATAGGGGATGACAATGTTGTTGCGTCTGTCCTTCTTATCCTCCCTCGCTGGTGTCTGGTCTTCTTTTCTGTGCCTCTTTGCTGACTTTAAGAACGCCCATTTAGGATAGCCGCACGTTTTGAGTGCTTCCTTTACATGTGTGTGTTCCTTCTTTTTTCCTTCAGGCTTAGAGGGAACATGTTCTGCCCGGTGGTGTAATAATAATAATAATGGATTGGATTTATATAGCGCTTTTCAAGGCACCCAAAGCGCTTTACAATGCCACTATTCATTCACTCTCGCATTCACACACACTGGTGGAGGTAGCTACGTAGCCACAGCTTCCCTGGGGCAGACTGACAGAAGCGAGGCTGCCATATCGCGCCATCGGCCCCTACCAGTAGGCGGTAGGTGAAGTGTCTTGCCCAAGGACACAACGATCAGGACAGAGAGCCCGGGGATCGAACCGGCGACCTTCCGGTTACAGATACGCTTCCCAACCCCCTGAGCCACGGTCGCCCCAGTAATTAGGGTCCTAATTACTCCAAGTTTGTGTTCTAAAGGGTGATGGGAGTGCCATGGGCTCCCCCGTGTCACCTATTGTAGCCAACCTTTACATGGAGGAAGTGGAAAGGAAGGCTCTTGGCTCTTTCAAAGGAAGAGTACCCAGCCACTGGTACAGATATGTTGGACGACACCTGGGTCAAAATCAAGACACAAGAAGTGGAATACTTCACTGCGCACATTAACGCTGTGGATAAAAACATCAAGTTCACCAGGGAAGACACAAAGGACAACTGTTTGCCGTTCCTGGACTGCGCTGTGCACATTGAAGAGAACGGCAAACTCAACATCGAAGTTTACCGGAAGCCCACACACACGGACCAGTACCTCCTCTTTGACTCCCATCCCAGGTTTCACAATGAACAGACCCAAAACTCTGGCTGATTGGGACCCACGCCCAGTTTCACACCTTGGCTCAGGCGATTAGAGGATCATCAGGGGGTCCTTTTGTCCCTCTGTGGGGGGTTACTCCCACTAGGTTTATATCTGGGACTCTCCACCATTTGACCTTAGAACTGAAGAAGCTTCTCGGATGAGAGGTGAAACGTCTTCAAGCAACTTAAAGAAGTCCAGACGCTTTTCTTTGCAAGCTCCTTTGACGATTTAAAGTCATATTTGCTTTAACTAGTAAATTTTAAACACACTATTTTAACTTTAAGATGACTTTGCCTTCTCAGCCTACTGCCAGTAGACTGTTTATACTTTATAGAGCAATCAAGACATTGGCCAAGTCATGTGTGGAAGACCCTAAATCTGAGACATAATGAATAAGTCAATCAATTATTTTCTTCCTGACGAACATTTGAACAGATGCATTGTACATTTCATCTTTTAATCACATTGAATGCAAAAGGCATACATATTTTTATTGTTTTTATCATAAAAATGCAAACAATAAATGTCCTGTTGATCTAAATTTGAATTATAACTTAAAGTCTGTTTAAATAATTAATTAATCATTTAATTTAAGTTGTATTTCACATATTCTTGTGCAGGAAATAGATGTATAAAGGCCAGCATTTAAGAAAACTTTGATAACCACTATTGTTAAGTGACATCCTTGGACTACTCTGAATAAAAAGCTTATATTTTATGCTGGTAGATTGGTTTTTGCAGCTTAATCTAATTCAGCATCTCTTATGAATTTTTCTGTAGCTCAGGCGGTAGAGCAGGTCATCTACTGATCGGTTGGTGGTTCGATTCCTGGCTTCCCCTAGTCTGCATGCCAAATATCCTTGGGCAAGATACTAACCCCAAATTTCTCTCCGATGCATCCATCGGAGTATGAGTGTGTGTGTGAGTTAGTTACTTAGAAAGCACTTAGAAAAATGTGCTTGTGCGAATGGGTGTGAATGGGTGAATGCACAAGTTGTGTAAAGCGCTTTGAGTGCTCAGAAGAGTAGAAAAGCGCTATATAAGAACCAGTCCATTTACCATTCTTCCTGCAGTATTTTAGTAATACGATCAGATGATACATAATTGTTTTGTTTGTTTGGAGATGGTGGAGGATTACAAATACCCTAGTGCTCAGCAAAAGACTCATTCAGCCATGAAGCGCCACACAATGCCACAGGAAAACATTACTAACTGTAGCCATTAAACAAAGCAGCTGCTTTGTAATTCTCAAAGATGCAAAAATACAGCTGAAAAACCGAAAGCCTTGATAACAAAGGTCTTCACCCCAAAACTGGTGTATTGTAATAAAAACTGTGATTATTCATTCTGAACCATTCTTAGACAGCAATAGGTCAGCCAACTATTTAAGAAGTAGTAACATAGTATGTAACCAGCTAAAATGAGGTTTGCAAATGTGAACAGAGTTGACTACTAGTGGCATATTCCTTTTATATTAATTGCAAGACATTGTATGCACTAGATTATATGTAAGTAAGTAAGTAAAATTTATTTATATAGCCCTTTTTATAGATAAATAAAATCAGAAATAAGAATAAAATAATAATAAAAACAATAAATAGAAAAAATAAAACAAATTAATTAAAAGCTTGTCTGTATTGAAATCTTCAGCTGCTTTTTAAAAGAGTCAGTGGAGTCTGTGCAGCGTAAAGACAATGGACAAGAATTCCACAATCTTGGTGCCACTGCCTGAAAAGCCCCATCCCCGTGTTTTGAACCTATTACACGAGACCAAAAGCAACCTCTGACCTGAAGACCTAAGTGCTCGGGAACTGAGTGGGAGCTGAGCACTCCTAAAACTCCTAAAGAACCTAGACTGGCCCTGCTCTCATCTGTGAAAATTACCAAATACCTCCTGCCCTCAAAGTCTTGTGCTTTTTCCACAAACTAACCACTGCATGAACAAAACTGACAATGAACAGATTGTCAGTTCCAGTGTGTGATATGAACCATATCCCACAGTGTCCTCTAATGTTGTAGTTACAACCGATGTGACAACCAACATTTGTTTTTATGAAACACTTTTGTTTAACACAAAATAAAATTAACTTAATCAGAAACGTTGTGCAAGGTAATTAAGTTTTAAATTATATTTTATAAATAACTAATTAAATGTATGTATGTATTCATTTTATTTTTCTGAAATATAAGTGTAAAAAGGAGCACTATATTTCATAAATATATAGTACCAACAACAGTCGCCTCAAGGTAGTTTGACACTAACAGTAATAGGCTTATAACATATCAGAAATATATTGTGGGCCTAAACCATTCGGTACTTTGTAAACCTACAGGAATATTCTAAAGTCTAGCCACTGGAAAGTCACACTGCCCCAAACAGACATTCCTGTTGACAAAACAGGGAAAGAGTTTTTGTATTTTCACGCTTACATATTGGGATGCTGAACATGACTGTTACTGGAAGATTGCTTGTACAACTTGTTATAATTTATCTTGCTAATTAAGTCCATCCATCCATCTTCTTCCGCTTATCTGGAGCCGGGTTGGGGGGGCAGCAGCCTAAGCAGAGAAGCCCAGACCTCCCTCTCCCCAGCCACCTCCTCTAGCTTGTCCAGGGGAACACCAAGATATAATCTCTCCATCGTGTCCTGGGTCTTCCCGGGGCCTCCTCCTGGTGGTTACATGCCCAGAACACCTCACCCAGGAGATGCCCATGGAGGCATCATTGTCAGATGCCTGAACCACCTCAACTGGCTCCTTTTGATGTGGAGGAGCATTGGCTCTACTCTCCCCTCCTGGTTCAGCCCCTCCCGGATGGCTGAACCTCTCACCTTGTCTCTAAGGGAGAAGCCAGCTGATAGGTTTGTAGCATACACCTATTTGCTGGAACGTTCAAGACAATTTACTACACAGCAAAAAGCAAGACACAAGTAGGCAAAGTTCTTTGTGTTACTCATGAGGGAGACCTGCCTGGAGCCAAGTGTCGTTCCACCCATTTGACCTCCATCAGACTCTCAGCCAGGTTCCCCATAGCACTCCTTTTATTGTGGTTACATGAATATGCATAGGTACATTAACATATGACATTTCATATAGGTATACATGTGGACAAAGAATACCTTGTGTGTGTGTGTGTCGTGTAAGTATGTGTGTGTGTGTGTCTGTGTGTGTGTGTGGGCGGGGGGTCAAGATGTGACCCCGTGAAGACTCCCCAAAGCTGGTGCCAGGAGTCTAGCGTATCTGAACAAAAGGCCCTTACACTCAGACAGATATACGTGTGTTTGCTATACCATATATCAGCAAGAGAAGATACTACCTCTCCTAGGAGGTGTGTGATCTATTTTTAATTTATAAAGGATAAAAATGTTCCTCTCTAGACCTATTTCATAAAAATCATTCCATTAAAACATTTAAAAAAAAAAAAAAGCTACCTGACCTCGATTTATTATTTCATTGCATTGTCATTTACAACATTTCTTTGTTATTCTTGTTTAAAAGTGTTTTACAAAAACAAGTTAATGTCTGATAATTATAGATAGATGCAGAATTGATTTTCCTGTAACTGTGAAAATAGATTTAAACTAAATATGACAGGTTTAGTGTAGATCGTGGATGTCAAACTCCAGTCCTTGAGGGCCAATGTCCTGAAACTTTTAAATGTGTCCTTGCTGTGACACACCTGAACAAAATTAGTAGGTCTTTAGCTAGATTTTAAAGAACTTGACTGCATAATAAGGCAGCAATTCAGCCATTTGATTCATGTTAGAGCAGCTCATGAGTGAATGAACATTGTGCAATAAAAGTACTTTCAGAAGTATTGGGTTGGCTGTAGCTAAGGAGCAGTAGTACAGCAGGTCAGCTGCTGACTGGAAGGTTGGTGGTTCGATCCCTGGCTCCTCAAGTTTGTGTGCCAAATATCCTTGGGCAAGATACTAGATACCACTTTTTTTTATGTCCGATACTGATATCATAAATTTGGATATTGGCCGATACCGATATGAATCCGATAGTGTTTTTTAATCAATAAAACTGTTTTTTTAATATCTTGCTGAATTTTGTATAAGTTCATACTCAAGTTTAAATAAACAACAACACTAAAGCTATTCTGTTATACCTGTATGCAAAAAAGTACACTGCACCCAAAACATTTCATAGTTCAATACTAATCAATCTAATAAACTTAAACCTACTCCATCCTCCCAATTCTGGTATTTTAAAGAGTAAGCAACCTAACTAATAGGGTTGCAAACTCCCAGCAAAAAAAAATAAAATACGGACCCACCCCCCACCTCATGATGCTTAATCGACGTAATCAACTTTAATTTGATGCAGGGTGAAAAAAATGCACAGAAATCAATTATTTTTCAAGAATAATTAAATAGATTCAACATCTTTCTTCAAAAGAATTGCAGACTGCACAGATGGTACCTTCCCAAAGGAAAAAATACTAGCTTACTAGGGTATATTAGACTTAATAGTTACTATATACAGTAATGGACTTCTATACATTTTACATCAGATTCAGATAATTATTTATTAAAAGCTAGATATTTTAAATGAGAATAAGAATGAAAAGTATGTCTTTGTGCCCCCTTTTCCCTGTTCATCCCCTATTGGCCCCCCTGGCTAAACTTTGCTAGATCCGCCCCTGCACAGTTACCAGCCATCAGCTGCGTAGAAATGGATCCTGGTCTAGAAAGTAATATTAAATAAATTCTAACAACTAGTGATGGGATTTCCGGCTCTTTTTAGAGAATCGGCTCTTTCAGTTCGGCTCACTAAAAAGAGCCGGCTCTTTCGGCTCCGAACCGGCTCTTCAGGTTGTTTTGTTGCTTTAATTAATTTATTATTAACAATAATATAAAATTATGCACAAAAGAAATTACTAATGTAAAAAAAAAAAGTGGTTTTATTTATATATGTTTATATATAAATATATGCGGTGGCCCCTAGAGACAAAACACGTACAAACTCCAAAACACATTTCTAGCATAAGTGATCTAGGTAGCTCTGAACTTCCAAACCAGAGCTACTTAGATCACTTAAATTACACAATTGAAAGCATATGTGTATTGTTTGTGTATTTATACACAAGCATTCATATATATAGTCAAATATATATGAGTGATCGTGGCTCAAGAGTTGGGAGTTCGCCTTGTAATCGGAAGGTTGCCGGTTCGAGCCCCGGCTTGGACAGTCTCGGTCGTTGTGTCCTTGGGCAAGACACTTCACCCGTTGCCTACTGGTGGTGGTCAGAGGGCCCGGTGGCGCCAGTGTCCGGCAGCCTCGCCTCTGTCAGTGCGCCCCAGGGTGGCTGTGGCTACAATGTAGCTTACCATCACCAGTGTGTGAATGTGTGTATGAATGGGTGGATGACTGGATATGTAAAGCGCTTTGGGGTCCTTAGGGACTAGTAAAGCGCTATATAAATACAGGCCATTTACCATTTTAATAAAAAAATGTTCGTTTACCTGTTATTACCACACACCAAATCCGGTTGTTGGTACTTGCTGGGTTGTATAGCCACTAGGTAACAAAAGTTCAACACTGCCCCTAGCATCCTGGAGTACTTCTGTTGTCTTTTGTACGTGTTTTGAGTTTTTATGTGCTTCTGAGTTTTTATGTGTTTGGAGTTTGTACGTGTTTTTACGTGTTTTGGAGTTTGTACGTGCTTCAGGGTTCGTACGTGATTTGAAGTTTGTATGTGCTTTGTCTGTAGGGGCCATCGTCAATATACTTTTATTTATTCACTCCACATAAAATGTAATAAATAAATCATAATACAAAACTCAACTATTCACATTTCAACTTTTAACTACTTAAATTTTCAGCTTTTTCCTTTTACAAATTTAAAGTGAAACAACACAAAACACTGCAAACCACAACACAATTAAATATAAATTATAATATGAAAACAAAAAGAAGATGCATATTCTCTGTCATATGGACCTGCATGAATAAACTTTCCGAATCCTTTATCATCTGCAACTGAAAATACTTGTGGATGATTACTATACCGTTCTAATGTGACCTTGTTGTCCCTGGCTCTCTTTCTCTCTCTCTCCCTCCTGCTCTGTTCCAGTGCTACTGCTACCGCCCCTCCCCCCGCTTCCCAGCGTAAAGCACAAGGCTCGCATGCTGAGTGAAGTGGGAAAAAAAGTGCGAGAGAGAGGGTGAGAGAAAGAGAAAAAACAAAAACAAACTTATGGTAAAGTAAACAAAAACACAAGTACATATGTGCAAATAGGACTAAAACCAATACTGTATGTAAAAGTTTTCTTCAAACAGACCATCTTTTCCATATGTGGTTTAATCAGTGCCATTTAATATTAATATGCCACCATGTATTTAAAATATACATGTTAAACCATGTTATCAAAGTAGGCATGTTATATTTAGCTTCTTTTTTTAGAGTTTGTTTTTGTTTTATTTTTTAAGTGCATGTTCACAGAGACAACTCTTTTGAGATCTCATTGCTGTTAAAAAACACCCAGAAGCATTATGAGGAATACCCAAAGTACACTCTTGTTTCTATTTAAACAGCCATGAGAAATGATGTGCTAGGTGACTGATGATCATGGATGGGTTTTTTTGTGTTTCTTTTTGAAACACATTTTTTCAGTTCACAGCTATCTTTCCTCAAGGAAAGGATTTCTGGCCTCATTTTATGAACACTGCATTAAGTGTGGTCTGACAGGACAGATTTCGATTTAGCAAGTCTGTGGGGTAGCAGGTCAGAAACATCACATAAATGTAGTGGTTAGAAGAAGAGCTCCCCATAATACTGCTGTGGTTTTGACATCTGTTATAAGCCAAATTTCAAACTACAATAAATCTTAGGGCGCTTTGAGACTGGGTTTGCATTTTTTAAATATTAATTTGTATGTGATGTACATACACTTTGAAATGCATGCAGAAAACTAGAGGACAATGGCAAAGACTAAGAAAATGAACTAATGGCACAGTACCACCTGGGAGTGCTACAAAAAATAAGAAACAAGCATCGTTTACCAATTTTCCTTCTTGGGAATTGTATTTGAAGTCATTGCTGTTTCTTACAATTTAAATCATTAGCCAATGAGATCATGAAAGACATGATGAAATTTTATTTTTCAGCTTGTAGTAACAGAGATGGAAACAGACAGCACTTCACTATTGCACATCAATATAAAAAAACAACAACAACAACAACAACAACAAAAAAAACAAGGGGGCAGGGGGACAGGTGTTTAAAGCCTTTGCAGTTTCCTAATTTCTAATAATGCTAACATAGAATTTCACTTAAGGAGCTGAAGAATTTCACAGTTTAAAAAAAAATGTCAATGCGGCTCAGCAGACTATAGCCTGCTCTCCTCTCTGCTGCAGACTTAAGGTATACCAGCGGATCACAGAATGATTTGAACAAACTGTCAGCAACTACACTGCCCTGCAGGTAATGTAGGCACCAGGCTTTTATCTGTTGGTCAGCATTCAGCTCCTACATCAACTTGGACCTTTTAACAGTCACAAATTTACTTATGCAACATTTAACATGAACTGAAATCTATCCCCGACTAATACACAAGGAGGAAGTCTTTTTGTGGAGATCCAGACTAGCTGGCCAGTGTGAAAGCACCCTAGGCTGTAACAACAATGTTCCCATTTTACAGTGACATAGATAAAAGAAACATGCTGTAAACTCATTAAATAAATGTCACATGTTGACATGGTTTTGAAGGAGCCAAAATGAAGGATCTCAAACAGTTCAATAAAGACGCTGAATATTTTTGTATAAATATTAATTATCACATAAGAAAAAAAAAGAAAAGCAAAACCTACCAACATACAGAAGCAAATTTTAAAGAAAGACGTAACTAGTTCTGCTTGAGATGATTGTAAATAGATGAAATAGCTAAGTGAAAATTGTATGCAATCTGCAGTGTTAGTGTGGTCTGTATTATTAATTTCAGCATTTGAAAGCACTGTCTGAATAACTACAACTATTCTTAACATGTCAAGATGAGGCATATGAAATGCTACACTGCAAGGGGCTGTCACTTTAATAAATTAAACAATGAGAGTGGAGTTGTAGATAATGTGTGAATATGCACTTGGTGGAGAGGAATGAAACAAAGACGACGTGAACAAAGCAGACTCAAAGTGTCTATGAGTACTGATAAAAGGGCTGCTCATCGGGTCTGAAGCCATAGGCCGTGGCTGGTCGTGCAGGTGATGAGCTGGTCTGGTCGAAAACATCGCCAATGTCTCTGGTAGACAAAGTTACAAAAAAAAAAAAAAAGCCAATTTAACAGTATGAAAAATAAAAATGTGAAACACTGGACTGGGATTTTATAGTGTGGCAAAAGAGGTGGAGGCTTTGATTGCCTGAATTTAAAATTCAGTAAGCTGTAGAATGGCTAGAATGTTTCTGTCTCCTGTTAACTCACCCTGCATGGTGCGAGTCTCCATTCTGCGGTTGCAGGTCACTGAAGAAGTCTGGGCTGACTGAGCCATCTCCTGGAGTTATTCCATCTAAAAGATTGAAGAACACAACAATAAACCAGTAGATACATTTAATTTAAAAAGTGTAAACAGACTAAAAGTCTAAATTTCAAGTTCTAGCCTATTTTGAGTCCCTGCTATGTAGTTACTTACCTGTAAAAGTCAGTTTTTGCTTTTGATGTTAAATGTGAATTTACTGAATGCAATGACATTCAGTACAAATAATAATTTAATAATATCACACAGAAGACATCTCTTCTTATTTCCATCTCTTAAGAGAACCGTCAGGTGGGTTGTTTTGTTATTTCGATTTCGATTATTGATTATTCATTCTGTGAATTTTGTGTGATAAACTGGAATAAAAACAAACAAAAATGATAATTTATGCCTAGAACTGCCAAATAAGTCATTTTGACCCCAGAGAAATGTAAAACACTAATCAGTACATACTTGGCTGTATTGTGTGTAAACAAAACAAACACATATACATTTAGATAAGAATGCTGCTATATCATGATCAAAAGCTAGTTAAAGATAAATAACTATTAGCACAGGCGCTGTAGCCAGAGTTTTTGCTGGTTGAACACAACAGAGACCTGAGTGTTTGTACTAATCCGCACAACAGTGAAATCCAGAGAGGAGCAGCCAAATCGGATGGTTTTAAGGGGTGAGGACTGGGTGAAGGGCTACAGATGGGGGGAAAGTGGATGGTCGGTGTGGGAAGAGGTCCAGTGGCATAAAACAGAGGTGGACAGATTGATACATTTTCAGTATTCTACGTTTACAATAATTTATTTATTAAAATTTGGTTTATTTTGTTGTAGCCGATTGTATGGTAAACTTTTAAATGTAGTCAATGAGCTATTTCACAGTGAGTTCCTTGTTATTAATAGCTTCATTATATTTGCTTTGTTTAATTGTGGACACTAAAATATATTTTACCTTTACAATCTGTAATGAAATAAATCACTAGACAACTTCTAAAAATTCATGTTAAATGCTTATTTTGTCAAATCCTAATCATTTATAAAAATTAAACATCAACTTCCTCAGGAAATGATTTCCTTGCCATTTCTGCTGCTGTTATGGGATGAGGTCAAAATGACAACCTGCCAGTCCCCCCCCCCCCCAAAAACAAACTGTCAAGTCTTGTTGGGAAGGTAAAATTTACTGTCAGGCTGGTCAATTTTCCTGTTCTACATGCACAGCTGAGTCTTTGCTCAGTGTACCTGCACTGTAGAAGAGATCAGTCCGGTCATTGTCGTTATCATAAAGATAAGGCTCAGACTCATCTGCTTGCCGACTCTCAACCATCTCCAGCCACTGGTTGTTGTGGAAACGGAACTTCTCTGACTGAATTTTCCTGCCCCACTCTTCGTCATATTCCTTGGAGGAGACAGACCAAAAATATGAAGGTGCATTTCTAGTCCTTATTTTAGAAAACAGACATCCATCAGTAGCACATTGTTAACTTACAGCAATAATATCAAGGGTGTTGTCACACACTTTTCTAATTTCTGCATTCTTGTCATGCATCAGATCAATGAGGTAAGCTGGAGCCTCTACAAAGAGGGTTAAAGAAAACCCACAGAAATCCTCAGATAGTGCTGTAAGACAGACAGACATATATACATACACACATACAGAGAGAGAGAGCGAGAGAGAAATGAATCACAACCTTGGCCAGCCGCTTGAAGAGGTACACCAGAGAGACCAAAGGCAGGAGAATAAACCAGCTGTTCTCCACAGAACCATCCAAGGTGTACTCTCAGTAGCATTGGAACAATATGAGAACAGCACCACCAAGACAGGAGACAGACCAATACTGGAAGTGCATATGTGAGAACGACCCATAACGGCAATGCTCAGTGGCTAGTGGATCTGAGGGCAGACCACAGCAACCTTCCTGAACAGGATCCAGTAACCACCACAGTGACAGACATCCAAGAAAGGGTCTCCAATATCAAGAGTTTGGACAGCACCAGGCCCCGACATGGTTCACGCCTACTGGCTGAAGAAGCTGACTGCACTCTGGCGGCACAAATGAACCAGCTGCTAGCCAATGAGAGACACCCAGAATGGCTAACCGAAGGCCGGACAATCCTGATCCTCAAGGACCCCCAGAAGGGACCGGTCCCCTCCAGCTACCGACCAATAACCTGCCTCAGCACCGCGTGAAAGCTCCTGTCAGGCATCATAGCAGCTAAGATGAACAGGCACATGGGTCAAT